>NW_027141448.1:0-698355 GCF_036365525.1 Heterodontus francisci
TGGAGGACTATCAATTCGTTGAAAGACGCTCTTTGGTCTGCCCGAAACTTGCTGGACTTCCAGTGCAAAGAGTTATCCATGACCGAATGTTGCAGACTGACACATTCCAAGGTCCAGCACTACGTGCTGAGGGACGCACTAAAACTTGGGTCAGCCGCAGCAAAGTCTCAATGTGGAAAGACCACTGTGTAAGGTCCCCTCACCAAGCTGAACTGAGGGGCTGGATCCATGGGAAACCACTCGAACTGCAGCCAGAAAATATTTGTTTGCTGTAAAATGTACATGGCATGACAATGAAATGGAAGGGTTGCGAGGCACCTCACTCCTCTATTGAAGGAAACTGATCTCCTTTGCACTCTTTGTATTGTTTGCCTTGGTGCGTTTTGGAACTGTTTTGGAATGTATTTTTTTTTACAGATTTTTATGAATAAAGTATATTTTGGAAATTAATAAAAGAAAGTCTGGCAGAGGTAAAGGAGGGAAAGGACTGGGCAAAGGCGGAGCAAAGCGGCACCGCAAAGTGCTTCCTGATAATATCCAGGGCATCACCAAACCAACAATCCACCGCCTGGCTCGCCGTGGCGGGGTCAAGCGGATCTCGGGTTTGATCTATGAGGAGACTCGCGGGGTGTTGAAGGTTTTCCTGGAGAATGTGATCAGGGATGCGGTCACCTACACTGAACACGCCAAGCGCAAGACGGTCACTGCCATGGATGTGGTGTACGCTCTGAAACGGCAGGGCCGCACTCTCTACGAATTCAGCGGCTGAACAACTTGACCTTTTCCAGCAAACACAAAACAAAGGCTCTTCCAAGAGCCACCCACCACCTCACAGAGAGAGAAGTGACCTGGAAACGGGAGGTGGGATAGGCTGTTTCGAACTGTCTGGAATAAATCTGTGCTGTGTTCGAGATACAAAACTAGAATCCCCAAATTTGACATTTCATTTGCAGCAAGGATGTGCAGTGGATTTGATTTTCTAAACGGGCTGTGTAAACAGTGCCCGAGGCTCTACAGTTAGTTATTTCCCCAGTCGACACATGCCTCAGTGAAAAGCCACGTCACTCCTCCAGAATCACTCATTGTTTTCACGGAATTTCAAAATGATTTCGCTGCAATGAGGGAATCCGGGAGTTTTGCAGCAGCCGTTCAATCGGTCACTGGAACCAGACCCACTTGTGATGTTATTTCCCCCGAGACGGTGTTTCCTGCACTGAAACTGACAGGGTTTGTGAAACTGATCAGTTTCAGCTCAATCATTCAGGGACCTGGAATTCCCGCAGTTTGAGCCCGCGCGATCCCGAGCCCACTTCTGATTGGTCACCCTCTTCCCATTCGCATGTCTTAACCAATTGCCGAGCCTCGAATTAGAAAATACAGCAAATGATTGGCTGAAATTGTCTTCCTGGCAGAAAGGTTGAATTCAAAACAGCCGCCAATTTCAGTGTTGGGCAGAATCGAATTACTCAACGAATCTCAATAACGAATTGGCAGCACATTTTATACTTTCCCCGATTTTCCTTTCCATCGCTTGGGGTGCTAATTCACTCGGGTGCGTTTGCTAATACTAACTGTAATCCTCAGATCCATTTAACATTTCAGTAATCCTATTAAATACAAAAGGAATTTTATGATTGAATTTCCATTGGAAGATAGTGAATTAGCACCCCGATCGATGGAAAGGAAAATCGGTCAGAGGATAAAATGTGCTGCCAATTCGTTATTGTGATTTGTTTATATAACTGACCAGGACTGACTTCACCCGAACGCAGCTACTAGTTCCCAACCCACTGACTGCTCTCCCCCCTCTGCAACTCGCTTTCTCCCCCTCCTCCCTGCTGGCGCAATTCCGCACTCTGGCTGTTTGCTCTCCGCACCCCCACCCCCCACCCTGTCCCAGCCCAGCCCACAGCTGCTAGCTCTGGCCGTGACACTCGCTCCCACATTTCTTCACCAGGCGCCACCTGTAGAAGCAGGAGGGCCTCAAGGGGTGACGGGGCGACGTAGGAGTGAGTGGCTGAGAGGAGGGAAGCGGCACGGCCTGGCGCGAGTGGCCAGAGAGTGGGGTGGTGCGAAGCGAGGAACAACTGGCCAGGGGAGTGGGGGGGTGGGGGAGCAGCGAGGTCTGGAGCGAACGACTGAGGGGGGCAATCGTCGAGGCCTGGAGTGAGTTGCCGAGGGGGGAGAGCTACAGCTTCAAAATCTCCCATTCAGCCACTTGCTCCAGCCAAGTGGTGGGGGGATGGGGTGGCTAGATACCCAATGACGTTTTATCACGCGAAAAACGAAGATGGATTTGTTGCGGAAATGTGATGACGTTGGCGCTGCAAAATGACATCATCCCGTGCACGCGCCACTCAATCCTGGCAAGATGTCAAAACTCACTGTGATTTTTTGGTCTTTTCAATGCACTCCTCTTTCTTTAGTTGCCTCTTACTCTAATGTATTGAAGAAACATCGTTGGGTCCATTTTCATTTTACTTGACAATATTCTTCCATGTTCTCTCTTCACCGCTGCTCCAAATCCCTCCAGTGCAGTCACAACACAACTTGGCAAAAGTGGGATTTGAACACACGCCTCCAGAAAACACTCCGACCTGAACACAGCCCCTTAAACCACTCAGCCATCCTAACTGCTTCAAGCTTTTGACAAAAGCTGAGAAATTATCCATTCTTTGTGAAAGTATTTGTGAGATTGTGGAATTGTCTGGAAGAGGAAAGACCGGCAGGAAAGCTCGGTCCAAGGTCAAGTCTCGCTCCTCCCGGGCTGGACTGCAGTTCCTGGTGGGCCATGATCATAGGCTCCTGAGAAAGGGCAACTATGCTGAGCGTGTGGGTGCCGGAGCCCCGGTCTATCTGGCTGCTGTGCTTGAGTATCTGACCGCTGAAGTCCTCGAGCTGGCCGGTAACGTGGCCTGGGACAACAAGACGACCCGCATCATCCCCAGACACCTGCAGCTGGCCGTCCGCAACAACGAAGAGCTCATCAAGCTGCTGGGAGACGTGACAATCGCTCAGGGCGGGGTGCTGCCTAATATCCAGGCCTTGCTGCTGCCCAAGAAAAACAGTGCTCAGAGCTCCCAGAAAAAGTAAAGCGGCCGAAATGACATCGAATTAACCAAAGGCTCTTTCCAGAGCCACCCACAGTCTCTGTGAAAGAGCTGATTACTGTCAGGAGGGAGTCACTGATGGAGTTATTCTAACAGTGGATTGACCTGTTGCACATCTGTCCAGCTGTGTTTTTTAATCAAAGTAATTCATGACAACGCTGCTTCATCGGTCACGTCATCAGGATGCGCCGCGGTGCGCACATGCGCAGACGGCCTCATGCCCCCTGCGCATGCGCTGCGGTCCGGCTTACCAGGACCGCTTTGCGCATGCACAGACGCGCGGTACGCGCATGCGCATACAGTCTGCTCATCTCTGCGCATGCGCTGCGTTCCGATCTGCCAGGACCGTTGTGCGCATGCGCAGATGACGTCATCGAGTTATTTCGTCTTCCTCGACGACGCGCCAGTTTGACCTCTGCGCATGCGTCAAAGCTTCGGCGCGACTTTTTGCAAGTGGAAGGAGTAGAGGTTTCGTCGGGCATTTTCTCGCATTTTATCTGAATTATTTATTCGTTTAGGAGACTTGCTTCATTTTTCTTTGACACAGGAGATTGTTCCAAGGTAAGCTGCTCTGCCTTTGTAAGTTGCTGTGAAAACATATCTATTGTCTGGGCCACCGCATGTTCTCCAGCCCCTGTTGTAAGTTGCTCTGAAAACATTTCCATTGTCTGGGCCACCGCATGTTCTCCAGCCCCTGTTGTGAGTTGGTCTGAAAACATTTCCATTGACTAGACACCGCACGTTCTCCAGCCCCTGTTGTGAGCTGCTCTGAAAACATTTCCATTGTCTGGGCCATCGCATGTTCTCCAGTCCCTGTTGTGAGTTGCTCTGAAAACATTTCCATTGGCTGGGGCACTGCATGTTCTCCAGTCCCTGTTGTGAGTTGCTCTGAAAACATTTCCATTGTCTGGGCCACCGCATGTTCTCCAGCCCCTGTTGTGAGTTGCTCTGAAAACATTTCCATTGTCTGGGGCACTGCATGTTCTCCAGCCCCTGTTGTGAGTTGCTCTGAAAACATTTCCATTGTCTGGGCCACCGCATGTTCTCCAGCCCCTGTTGTGAGTTGCTCTGAAAACATTTCCATTGTCTGGGCCACCGCATGTTCTCCAGCCCCTGTTGTGAGTTGCTCTGAAAACATTTCCATTGGCTGGGCCACCGCATGTTGCAGGATGAAGGCACAGTGACTGTGATTTCTGGCGCCAAACAGTACACACTGCAGATACATGATGGCCAGGCTACCTGCAGCTGCATCTTCTCCATTCAGACTTTGTTGCCCTGCAAATATGCTGTTGTTGTGCAGAGGCATCTGAGTCTGCCTTTGGACAGGCTCGCCCCCAATTGTCGCTGGCGTGCATCGCAGACACGAACGACGACAGGCATGGCTGCTGCCATTGTGATTACAGAGGAACAGCCAAGGCCCCTCAGCCACAATGAAAAATACCGCTTGCTTTCAGACCTATTGTACCAGCTACAACAGGCCGTTCTGCAGAGTGGAACGGCAGCATTCATGAGGAGACTGGACTGGCTGCGGCAACAGACTCTCCGCTGGCAGCAAGGACTGGCTGATGAGATGGAGCCATTTACTATGCACAACAATTGCCCGGAAGCACCTTCGGATGGAGGTGGCCGCGCACTGGACATTAGTCACGTGTCACAAACCCTGGATAATGAGCGTCTCACCCCCTGGCCTAATGATCTGATGGACCATACATATGCCTGCCTGTTCAAATCTCCAATTCCCCAACCTGCGGTACCCTCTCCTTGCTGCTCAGTTACACAGTCACCTGCTCCTACACCCGTCAGGGCAGTGCACATGGACACACAGTTACCTGCTCCTACACCCATCAGGGCAGTGCTCATGGACACACAGCCACCTGTTTCCCCACCCGACGTTGAAACAACCATGCAGAGCCTTGTGAGACTCCGCAATTGCCAGTTGCTGCCTGTCAAGCAGAGAGGGCGTCCAAAGGGGTCAAGCACTTGGGGAACATTCAGCAAGAAGAGTCTGAGCACTAAAAGAAACAAGCATGCCGTGTCCAGTCGTAGCAGAAATGTGAATGCTCTTGCTGTGAACACAACTGGTGATAGTAGTAGGCAGGATTAAATGGGAATGGATGGAAAGACGCAAGAGTAACATAACCACTGGCAGGGAACTGCTGGGCAAAATGGCCAGCTTTATGTTCATAGCCCAAAAGAAATGTGCTTCTTTTCCAGCACCCTCACATCATTCATGTTTTCCCTGACAGCAGCATTGAACCATCACGAGATAGGGGCAGTTACATCATCCTGACTCCTACAGCTGAGGTGGGTACTAAGTGATTCATTGGCGGTGTTATCAGTACATGCCTTTACCGCAGAACACAAAGCATGCTCAACAGTAATTCCATTGGAGGGAGGGAAGCTCTGACACTGATGTTCTTTCCTTATTTTCTTTCATGTAAAACGTGCCCTTGAGAAACCAAACCTTGACACTTAAGGACGGCATTCAAGCAAAGTGGCAGTGCAGGAGATGACGCAAGGATGTGCTGATTCCTGCATCTGAGGTGGGTAATAAGTGCTTCATTGGCGACGTTATCAATTGGTGCCTTCACTGCAGAAGTTAAAAAGGTGTGCACAACAGTAATTTCAGTGGATGGAGGGAGGCTTGCACTGACTCTGATTTGCTTCATTTCTTTTCATGTAAAACATGCCGTCGAGAAAACAATCCTTGAGACTTAAGGTCAGCATTCAAGCAACGAAGGCAACTAGATCATCCTGCGGAGCGCATCACGATGTGGAAAGGAACATTGCATTTATGGATGAATTGGGAATGCACATTGGGATGCGCTTGGGGAACATTCACCAAGAATAGACTGAGCTCAGACTCTTGTGACTTTGCCTTCTTCACATGGACAATACAGTAGTGGAATAGAGAGCCAAGCGTTTATTCACCACAAGGTTCTCCAGGATCAATCTCTTTAGCTGTGCATAGCAGAGACTCGGCCTGTCTGTCTAACGGGAATGCTGGACACAACACTCATGCATCCATGCACAGCAGTTCCTTGGATACTTAATAAACTTAATAAAACTTTTCAATAATTAAACCCAGAATTGTTGAGGTTTTGTTTTGCATATTAATTCACCGACTTTGCAACTGCACTTCAGATATTCAACTATGGTGGTGGGGGGGGGGGGGTAGAGGGAGGGTGGGTGAAGAGGGGGAGGGGTGTGGAGTACGGGGAGGGGTGGGGAGAGGGAGCATGCAAAATGCAGGGTCCAAACAGTTGCAATGCCTGAAGTACTGAGGAGAAGTAGAGAAAGCAACTGGGTAGGGGAGAAAGCAACTGGATTGGGCATCCGCAGCTGGAGGGAACGGCTGAATGGAGAGGGCCGGAAGCGAGAGGCCGTAGAGAGCCGCGGGGAGCGAGGGTGCGAAGACCTTGGTGTCACCGGGTCCAGGGAATGGCCAGTAAGTATTGTGCTGTTGTGCTTATGGCGCTTGCACTGAAAAAGGCACTCCCCTTCCGTTCCGCTGCTACCCCCCACTCTCTCCCCTTCCTCCCTCTCCCCCAGCTCTCCCCCTCCCCACTCTCTCCCCTTCCTCCCTCCCCACAGCTCTCCCCCTGCCCCCTTCCTAACCCCTCCCTCTCCCTCTTTCTCCCCCTCCCCCTTCCTTACCTCTCCCTCTTTCTCCCCCCCTCCCCTCCCTCTTTCTCTCCCCCCTCCCCTCCCTCTTTCTCTACCCCTCTCCTCTCCCTGTTTCTCCCCCTTCCTTACCTCTCCCTCTTTCTCCCCCCCCTCTCCGGCACCGTTACCGCTGCTCTCCCCGGCCCCCGCGCTGATCTCCCCGGCCCCCGCGCTGCTGTCCCCGGCCCCCGCGCTGATCTCCCCGGCCCCCGCGCTGATCTCCCCGGCCCCCGCGCTGCTGTCCCCGGCCCCCGCGCTGATCTCCCCGGCCCCCGCGCTGATCTCCCCGGCCCCCGCGCTGCTCCCCCCGGCCTCCGCGCTGATCTCCCCGGCCCCCGCGCTGCTCTCTCCGGCCCCCGCGCTGATCTCCCCGGCCCCCGCGCTGATCTCCCCGGCCCCCGCGCTGCTCTCCCCGGCCCCCGCGCTTATCTCCCCGGCCCCCGCGCTGCTCTCCCCGGCCCCCGCGCTGATCTCCCCGGCCCCCGCGCTGCTCTCCCCGGCCCCCGCGCTGCTCTCCCCGGCCCCCGCGCTGATCTCCCCGGCCCCCGCGCTGCTCTCCCCGGCCCCCGCGCTGATCTCCCCGGCCCCCGCGCTGATCTCCCCGGCCCGCTGCACTCTCTCACTCCGGCCATTGTATTCTACCACGTGTTTGTTAGGTTTCATCTCTGTGATTTTTTGAGCAGCGCCATATTTAGTCCTGGCAGCTGCTGCAGTCACACGCTGTGACGTTTTCGTGGCACATGCTGTATCTGCGCATGTGCCAAAACAGCGCCACCTACCGATCGCGTTGTCAACAATTGCTGTCATTCACAACAGTCAATTGACCGAACAATCTGCAAGTCTTTGGCTGTGCGAGGAAAACCACGCAGTCACAGGGAGAACTCAAATTGCGAACAGACATGACCCAGAACTGAACACGGGTCGCTGGAGCTGTGAGGCTGCGGTGCTAAACACTGATCGCCCAAAATGACGATGACAGGATTCGAACCTACAATCTTCTGATAACCTCGTAAAATCCACTGAAGTCAGACGCCTTATCCATTAAGCCACACAGCCAACACTGAAGGAGTGGAAAAGTGCTGAACCTCTCTGTTTTCGGTCTACACAAACCAAGTTCAAGGCCTGAATAATGAACCGATTGCCTCATTAGTTCTGTGAATAATACAATGATTTAATGGACAAAGTTTTGAAACATTCCTGCTCATAAATTTTGATAAAAGAGTGTGTATGGATCTCCTGACTCAGAATGTTTAATGGATACAGTCCTCAGATCCGACAAGGAAGCCCTGAATATCCACAGTAAAGACAGTGTGGATGAGGAAATGTAAGAGCCGGGAGCTGAAACTCAGGGACGGCCGAGCTCTCCTGTCATTGAGCTTGTGTGTCTGCACTGCTCGCCGCACTTCCGGCTCTACTTTGTTTCCAATGAAAAGATGAAAAGGGCCGTTCGGTTTTCCTCTCACTGAGAGCGTGTTTCACTCGGGTTAAAATAACCCGGGACTTTTGCTGCTGAAATGAATTCTGCAAGGTCCCAGCAAACACACCGGCTCCCTCCTTTCTCCCCTCTTTCTATCGGATTGTTTTACCAGGAGGGGCTCAATAATAACAAACCCCATGCAGGGAATGACCGCAAATTGAGCATCTAAATGGGGCAAGTGGGAAGCTTTCTGGGTTCGAGGTTCCCCCTACCCCGCCCCTCCCTCCCTCCAGTCCAAGCCCCTCTTCACTTTCTTTGGGACTTTGATGAGGGTGAAATGGGGAACGTTCCCATTAATGTTCGAATGCTGAAATGCTGCAGGGTTCTGCGCACGCGCGAGATAGCCCCGCCACCCCCAGTGGGACGTCACAATGATGAGTGGAGCGCATGCGCATCCTTTCCCCAACTCAGTCTGTGAGGCCATTCACTCAATCAGGGGAAGATGCTTTAAATCAGCTGCTAATGGAGACTTCCCGGGCCCGGGGGAAGGGAACAAACAGCTTCTGCTTCCAGCAGCCACTGCTTTGGGAGCGTGTCCGCAGATGTGCTCAGAAATTAGCATTGAGTGGTGGGAAGTTGAGGGGGAGTCGGGGAGTGTTTGTAACAGACACTGTGGAGCAGGAGCTGCTCCCGGAACATGGAGAGAGCCGGGGACACGGGGAAGGGAGAGTTTATTATCGGACAGTGTCTGTACAGGCTCAGGGAGACACAATGGGAAGAAATCACTATTGAAAATCACTGACAATTTCACCACCCAAAGGAGAGGGAATTTTCCTGCTTTAGTTCCAGTCTCTCACTGTTTGTTGGATTGTGAACAGTGGGGGGGGGGGGGGAATAGCCGCAAAATAACGATGTGGACAGTTAGACAAAGAACATTTATTGCAGACACCAGGTGAGAAGTGTGAAAGGCACATTTTAAATAGTGGCTGCTTGTTTTCTGTTGAAATAGAAATGTGACTGTGTGAAGGTCACTGCTCTATCGGACAGTCCCAGTCATTGAGCAGTGCAGGGCTTGTGTTGTTTCTGAATGTCACAAACTTGTTGCAAAACCACTGCAAACACCTGGTAAACAGAAGCTGAATGCTGCAGTACTGCAGTGGAGTCAGACACTGACACTGTTTGTGTTCCTGGTTTTCATTTCGCGATTGTTCATAATGATTATTATCGGGACGATTACATTAATCGCTTTTGCATCTTCTACCTCACCAGTTCTTTCATTCCAGCAGGAAAATACATGAAGGAACCTGACTGGATGTGGTGATTCTTGGACACAAAGAAAAGTGCAGCGAGCTCATTCCAACACACAGTCGGTACAGGATCACTCCCAAAGCACAGAGATACTGCCAGCTCATCAGTTCCACTGGAACAAATAAAAGAAGTAGTCAGACAGACACTGATCCCAAAGTCGAGAGACACATTTTCAAACCAACATTCAAACAACAGCAGGAGAGACAGAAGTTGTTTCCATTTCACTCCAATTCAGTACAACTGACAGGTTGATACATCAATCGCAGTCCAAAAACAGACCCACTATCAGATCTCAAAAAACTCTGTCACCATGGTTACATTTTAAATATAAAACTTGAAACAGAACAGACAAAATTTACCTTATTGAAAGGTACAGAATGAATGCAAGGAGGCTTCAAGGGGATTTGGACAGGGTAAGTGAATGGGCAAGAACATGGCAAATGGAATATAATGTGAATAAATGTGAAGTTCTCCACTTTGGTAGAATAAACAGAAAGACAGAGTATTTCTTAAATGGTGAGAGGTTGAGAAGTGTCGATGTCCAAAGGGCCCTGGGTGTCCTTGTTCATGAGACACTAAAAGCTAGTGTGCAGGTGCAGCAAGCAATTAGAAAGGGAAATGGTATGTTGGCTTCATTGAAAGGGCATTTGAGTGCATGGTTAAACATGTATTGCTTCAATTGTATAAAGTCTAGCTGAGACTGCACCTGGAGTATTCTGTACTATTTTGGTTTCCTTATTGAAGGAAGGATAGACTTGTCACAGTGGCAGTGCAACAGAGATTCACCAGACTAAGCCCTTGGGATGGTGGGATTGTCTTATGATGAGAGACTGCAGAAACTGGGCCGAAATTCTCTGGAGTTTCGAAGAATGAAAGGTGATCTCATTGAAACTTACAAAATTCTTACAGGGTGTGACAGTGTAGATATGGATAGGATGTTTCCTCTGCCTAGTGAGTGTAGAACAAGGGGACACAGTCTCAGAATTAGGACAGGCCAGTTGAGACTGAGATGAGCAGGAATTTCTTTACTCAGAGGGTGAGAAATCTGTGGAATTCTTTATCCCAGAGGGCTGTGGAAGATCAATCATTGAACATATTCAAGACAGAAATCGATAGATTTCTAAATACTAACAAGATCAAGGGATATGGAGATAGCAGGGAAAATGGCGTTAGAGATAGATGATCAGTCACGATCTGTTTGAATGTTGGAGCAGGCTTGATGGGCTGAATGGCCTAATGCCCCTATTTCCTATCATCCTTTGAATCCCAATAATGTACATCAGAACGTTAGACCAAGTTATGCATTACATACCAGTTCAAAAATCCCACAGAGATTAAGACTGAAAGATACAGCATCAATTCCATTACTACAAAATGAAGGACTTGGAGCTTGCAGACCAGCCCATGTATAAGATTGAAAGTTATATTTTCATTCACAATCGTTTTCACAGAGCTAAATATTAAACACCAATCCACAACTTGTACAGGACTACCAAATAAAACCTACAACTGTAAAATACAGTTAATCCATATTTTAAATTCAACACAAGGCAAATAAATATTGATACATTAAGAGAGCTGGAAACAGTGAGAGCAGAGTGGAGCATAAAGAGCCCAGGAGAGGGAGCAAGAGTTCACTCGGAGAGCAGGGAACAGCGAGAGCAGGCGTCAAAAAAGGCAAAGGAATCCACAATTAATGGGAGAACACTGAATGGTGTAGAGAAAGTGAGGGACGTTGTAGTGAATGTCCACAGATTCCTGAAGTAGCAGGACTGGTCAATAAGGTGGTTCAGCAGGTATATGGAATCCTTTCCTTTATTAACTGAGGTACAGAATACAAGGGTGACGTGGGTGCCCATGTCAATAAGTCACTGAAAGCTAACATGCGGGTGCAGCAAGCAATTAGGAAGGCTAATAGTATGTTAGCCTTTATCACAAGAGGATTTGAGTACAGGAGTAGTGAATTCTTGCTTCAATTGCATAGAACCTTGGTTAGACTGCACTTGGAGTACTGTGTGCAGCTTTGGTCCCCTCCCCTCAGGAAGGATATTATTGCCATCGATGGAGTGCAAAGAAGGTTCATCAGACTTGTTCCTGGGATGGTGGGACTGTTCTATGAAGAGAGATTGGGAAACTGGGACTGTATTCTCTGGAGTTTTGAAGAATGAGAGGTGATCTCATTGAAACCGACAAAATATTTAAAGGACAGTCAGGGTAGATGCAGCTAAGATGTTTCCCCTGGTTGGGGAGTCGAGAACCAGGGGACGCAATTTCAAAATAAGGGGCAAGCCACTTCAGACAGAGATGAGGAGAAATGTTGTTCCTCAGAGGGTTGTGAATCTTTGGAATTCTGTAACCCAGAGGGCTGTGCAAGCTCAGTCGTTGAGTATGTTTAAAGCAGAGATTGACAGATTTCTAAGTACAAATGACATAAGGGAATATGAGGAAAGTGTGGGGAAAAGGGCATTGAAGTGGATGATCAGCCATGATCATATTGAATGGTGGGGCAGGCTCGATGGGCTGAATGGCCGACTCCTGCTCCTATGTTTCGATGTTCCTAATTCCACATGATCGGCGAGACACAGCCTCAGGCCGACTTGTCCGGTGTTGCAAACAGATAACACTGCTTCTGATCTTCACCAGAACAGAGAGTGAGATGTAACATTGATGATCAAACAGACTGTGAGAGAATACAACAGAATAAAACACATGCAGAGACGCTGTGGAATAACAAATTGATTTGATTGGAATTTTGAATTTTGATTGGAATGGATAAAACACCAGAAACAGCAGATTAAATTGGGATTCTCATCATTATATTGATCTGAGACAGAAAAGAGAAACTGATGGGAAGAAGGAAAAGTGGAACTGTTCAGTTTTTTTGAGTTTTTCACTCACCCATGGAAGCTGATTAAAAAAAGATGCAAATAACAGAGAATTTCACCAAAAAGGGAGATTAAATGCTGCTGAAACCTTGGATCGAAGGATGCCCCAACAGGTCACCTGTTTAACTGTCTCCTCACTGGGGGATTCCAATCAGTGAGGAATATTATTCTCGACCTTTTTTTTGTTAAATGAACCCAGAACTGTCACTTGGAGTTAATATCTGCATTCCGACTCCTGAATATTTTCTGGACACATTTCCTGCTGAAAGAACGAAGAACTCTTTTCTAATTTACACAATACTATATACACATTCATCAAACCTCTTAAGCTAGCATCCTTGGTGCTGCTCTCTCTTCTCCCAAACCTCATCTCATGTGACTGTTACATCATCACTCTGACAGTGGGAGGGGTTGATCCCACTATCTTCAGCATTAACCCTTTACATCCTGATACTGCACTGTCTGTCCAAACAAATGGGTGGAGGCAACTTCCTTCATTTATTCAAACACTTGAAAATCAACTCAAAGCCATCAGAGAGAGAGAGAGAGAGTGTCAGAGAACTTCCTGCATCCAGTCCTGACCCTGTCACACTCAGCAGCTTCTCACCCAGACCCCACTCTCATCAACACTGAACATTGTTACAGAGACCCTTCAAATAATGTTTATAAAAGGCGGAAAAATACAAAGTTCATTGCAGCCGGATTGAATGTAACAAAGTTTAATATCTTCTCACCGTCTCTCAATACCCACGAGACAGAGGTTTTCTTATTTGGTTCCTTTGATTTTTCTTGTTCCTGATTGACAAATATTCCAAACCACGGATCAACCCTCCTGCTTGCGTCATGTCCCAGTCTCGGTTGAAAGCAACACATAACGACACAGACACTCGGAAACATACCACGCGGTCACACTTTCCTTCAGTGAGATTAATGTCGAGCTGTTTTCCAGATTGAATGTAACTGTGAAAAAATTTGTATCAAAGAATTTGCCTTTGGTGCATCAGCACTGAATTTCTGGACAAGGAGGAACAGCCATTCCCAACTCACATCCTTCACAAAGGCTGTTTTCTCCTGTGACTGAAATTCATCATGAAATTTGAATTCCAAGTTCAAGTTCACAAGACAGAGATGTGAATGATTGATAATGAAACTTTTAAAGCATATCACAAATGTGAAATAAGTCTCTGCTGGGAATTGAACCCAGTCTCTTCTGTTTTCTAGACAAGTGTGTTAACCAACTAAGCTACAGAACCATATCACAAGTGTGAAATAAGGCTCTGCTGGGAGTTGAACCCAGTCTCTCCTATTTACTGGACAGGTGCTTCAACCAAATAAGCTACAGAGCCAGATCACAAATGCTTGCATTGTTTAAATCAGAGGAGGATCTGTTTATTCTCATCACACTTCTCCACTGGTCACAACATATTTTAACTTTTCGTACTTACTGATACAGTCATATACTCTATTTTTCCCAAAACTGAGAATGGAGTTGGAGGGGCGACATGATAGAGGTTGACAAAGTTATGAGTGGCAGAGACAGAGTGGATAGTCAGAAGCTTTTCACAGGGTGGCAGAGTCAGTTACGAGGGGACATAGGTTTAAGGCGAGAGGGGCAAAGTTTAGAGGGGATGTGCGGGGCAAGTTCTTTACACAGAGGGTGGTGAGTGCCTGGAACTTGCTGCCGGGGAAGGTGGTGGAAGCAGGGAAGATAGCGACGTTTAAGAGGCATCTTGACAAATACATTAATAGAATGGGAAGAGAGGGATACGGTCCCCTGAAGTGCAGAAGGTTTTAGTTTAGACAGGCATCAAGATCGGCGCGGGCTTGGAGGGCCGAATGGCCTGTTCCTGTGTTGCACTGTTCTTTCTACATAGATAACACGTTTATAGATGTGGTCACCCCACAGCTTAAGAGTATGCAGAGAGAGAGGGAATGGGTGACCACCAGGCAGTCAAAAAGAATCAGGCAGGTAGTGCAGGACACCCCGAGTGTGTCTCACTCTCCAGCAGGTATTCAGTTCTGAACACAGAGGACAATGATGCTTCACCTGGGGAGTGCAGCCGCAGCCAAGTCCATGGCACCATGGGTGACTCAGCTGCAAAGAGTAGTTCAGGGAAGATTGGAAAAGCCATAGTGATAGGTGATTCAATCGTCAAGGGAACAATCAGGTGTTTCGGTGGCCACAGACGTGAATCCAGGAATGGAGTGTTGCCTCCCTGGTGCCAGGGTCAAGGATGTCATTGAGCAGTTGCAGAGCATCCTGAAGGGGGAGGGTGAACAGCCAGCAGTGGTAGTCCACATCAGAACCAACAACATAGGTAGATATAAGGATGTTGTGCTGCAGTCAGAACTTAGGGAGCGAGGTAAGAAATTAGCAAGCACGACATCAAAAGTAATAATCTCCGGATTCCTCCCAGTGGCACATGCAAGTGAGTACAGGAATAGATGGATAAGACAGATGAATGCATGGCTGGAAAGAAGGTGCAGGAGGGAGGACTTTAGATTTTTGGGACAGGTTGGACGGGTTGCACCTGAACAGAGCTGGGACGGAGTTCCTTGCAGGATGTTTTGCTCGTGCTGTTGGGGAGGGTTTAAACTAGTTTGGCAGGGAGATAGGGACTGGAAGGTAGAGTCAGATGGGACAAAATCAGAAATAAAAATGGAAGGCAGAAAATTAATGGCGTCTGGAAGAGAGAGGAAACACTGATTAGAAAATTCAAAACAAAAAGTGTTGGCAGTGCTCAAGGATATCTAAATCAATGCAAGGAGTATAGCAAATGAAGCAGATGAGCTCAGGGCACAGTTAGACACATGGCAGTATGATATCATAGCTATTACAGAAACATGGCTTAAGGAGGGACAGGCATGGCAGCTCAATCTTCCTGGTTACAGGGTTTTCAGACGTGAGAGGGAAGGGGATAAAAAAGGAGGGGGAGTGGCAATTTTGCTCAAAGAATCTATTACAGCTGTGAGGAGGGATGATATATTGGAAGGTTTATCAAATGAGACCGTATAGATTGAGCTGAGGAACAAAAAAGAGGCAATCACACTGCTGGGAGTGTACTATAGACCCCTGAACAGTCAGAGGGAGATGGAAGAGCAGATATGCAGGCAAATATCTGAGATGTTCAAGAACAATAGGGCAGTAACAGTAGGGGATTTGTACCACCCCAACATTAACTGGGATACTTTTTGTGTAGAGGGAATTCAGGGAGCAGAATTCTTGAGGTGCATTCAGGAGAACTTTTTTGGCCAATGTGTAGCAAGTCCAACAAGAGAGGGTGAAGTTTTAGACTTAGTTTTAGGAAATAAAGAGGGGCAGGTGGAAGGAGCGGCAGTGGGAGAGCATTTTGGTGGGAGTGATCATAATTCAGTCAGTTTTAATATAATTATGGAAAGGACAAGGACAGAACAGGAGTTAGAGTTCTCAATTGGGGCAAGACCAACTTTACTAAGCTGAGGAGTGATTTACCGAAAGTGGACTGGAAACAGGTACTTGAAGGTAAATCAGTGTCAGAGCAGTGGGAAGAATTCAAAGGGGAGATTCCAGGGGTTCAGAGTCAACATGTTCCCACAAATAAAAGGGGTGGGAAGGCCAAATCTAGAGCCCCATGGATGTCAAGGAGTTTACGGGTATAATCAGGTAGTAAAGGAAAGTTTATGCCCAACACAGAGAACTGAATACGACAGAAAGCCGAGAGGAGTATAGAATGTGGAGGGGGGAAATCAACATTGAAATTAGGAAAGTTAAGCGAGAGCATAAAAGAATATTGGCAATCAAAATTATGGTGAACCCAAAGATGTTTTATCAATACATTGAGAGTAAAAGGATAAATAAGGAAAGAGTAGGGCACAGAAAAGACCAAAAAGGTAACCTATGTGTAGAGCAGAAGATGCTGGCATTGTTCTGAATAAATGCTTTGCATCTGTCTTCACAAAAGAGGGGGAAGATGCATATATTGTAGATAAGGAAGAGGGGTGTGAAGTATGGATGTGATCAACAGAGGGACAGAGGACATATTAATGTGATTAGTGTATATGAAAGTTGATAAATCACGAGGGCCGGATGTAATGCACCTCAGGCTGATAAAAAGAAGCAAGAGAGGAAATAGCAGAAGAGCTGATCATCATTTTCCAGACCTCACTGGATACAGGTGTGGTGATGGAGGATTGGAGGACTGCTAACGTTGTACCTTTGTTTAAAAAGGGAGTGAGGGAGACCAAATAATTACAGGCCAGTCAGTCTAACATCAGTAGTGGGCAAATTATTGGAATCTATTCTGAGAGACAGGATACAATGTTACTTCGAAAGGCACAGATTAATCAAGGATAGTCAGCATGGATTTGTTAAGGGAAAATCTTGTCTAACCAACTTGATCGAAATTTTGAAGAATTAAGAAGGAAGATAGATGAGGGTAGTGCAGTTGATGTAGTCTACATGGATGTAAATGTAGGGGGCATGAGTTTGCAGATGTCACAAAGATTGGCTGTGTGGTAAATAGCAAGGAGGATAGCTGTAGGCTGCAGGACGATCTTCATGGTCTGGTCAGATGGACAGAAAAATGGCAAATAGAATTCAATTCAGAAGTGTGAGTTGATGCACTTGGGGAGTTTAAACAAGGCAAAGGAATACACGATTAATTGGAGAAGACTGAGAGGTGCAGAGGAAGTGAGGGACCTTGGAGTAAATGTCCACAGATCCCTGAAGGTCGCAGGACAGGTCGTTACGGTGGTAAGAAGGCATATGGAATTCTTTCCTTTATTAGCCCATGTAGAGATTTAAGAGCAGGGAGGTTATGCTGGAACTGTATAAATCATTAGTCAGGCCACAACGAATACTGTATGCAGTTCTGATCACCTTATTACAGAAAGGATGTAATTGCAGTAGAGAGGGTACAGAGGAGATTCATGAGGATGTTGCCGGGATTGGAAAAATGCAGCTATGAGGAAAGACTGAATAGGCTGGGGCTGTTCTCCTTGTCACAGAGAAGGCTGAGGGGAAATCTCATTGAAACATACAAAATGTTGAGGTGCATGGATAGAGTTGAAGTGAAGGGCCTATTTACCTTAGCAGAGAGGTCGGTGACTAGGGGAAATAGATTTAAAGTGATTGGTAGAAAGATTACGGGGGAGATGAGGAAAAGTATTTTTCAGCCAGAGGGTGGTGGGGGTCTGGAACTCACTGCCTCAATTCATTCAAAAGAAGTCTGGATATACACATCAAGTGCTGTAATCTGCAGGGCGACAGACCAAATGCTGGAAGGTGGAATTAGAATGGGTGGAAAGTTTTTCATCTGGCACAGACACGGGGTGGGCCAAGTGGCCTCTTTCTGTGCCTTAAACTTTCTTTGATTCCATGATACTATAATTACCCAGCTGTTGTAATGGAATTTGAACTTGTTTCTCTGGACCATTAGTGGAGACTTCAGGATTACTCGTCCTGTAATGTCACCACAAAATCACCATACCGCTGTACGAGATTTTTTACTGGTTTGTTCTGTGGATTTCAATCCACACAAATGGAATTGATAATCTATTTCACACTGATAATGTCTGAGATGTTTTTGGCTGGTAAATAATGTCTATCTCAGTCGACTGTATTTTTAAATTCCACAGTCTGGTTGAATTCAGGCATCTAATTTACATCACAGTTTGCACTTTCTGTCAGCATTACTTAATCTAATACTGTTTTATTTTTGGACTGGCAATGTTTAGATCAATCTACACTCATGGAATTGATACTGTATTTCAGTTTGATATTGTATGAGTTTTTAGAATGGTATATAATATTTAGATCAATCTACACGAATGGAATTGATTCTGTATCTTTCCATTTCACAGTGTGGGGGAGTTCTGAACTGGTATCGAATTTGCGTCTCAGGTTACAATATCTTTCAGCACCTTAGAAACTTTCTCTGTAATGAATGTTGAACTTGTATGTAACTTGTATCTCAGCGGACACTATGGGGATGTTTAAACATCCTTTGTCATGAATGGATGTGAGCTTTGAGTATGGTATTTAATTTAAATCTCAGGGTACAGCATTACGTTAGATGCTGTGCCATTCAATCAATACTGTGTGCCAATTCTATCTGATATTTAATTGATAGCTAAGTCTGCATTATATTTAGATTGACACATTGTATTTCAATCCGTTAATGAGGGTGACTTTGACCTGGGATTGAGGTATCTGACTGTCAATGGGACTGAATTGGGGTGAAATGGAAACAACTTATTTCTCTCCTGCTTTGTTTGATTGTTGGATTGAAAATGTGTCTCTGGAACTCGGGATCAATGTGGGCCTGACTACTTCTGCAGTCTGAGACTAGGGAACTGATGAACTGTCTATCCCTCTGTACTCTGAGTGATAATGTACCTACTGTGTGTGAGAGGAGCTGGCTGCACTGTTCCTTGTGCCTCGAGTGCAGCAACCATCACATTCATCACAATATCTTCAAGTATTTGCCTGTATGAAGAAAAAATATGTCTTAACTCAAGAACCGGGAAGGTGCAAAATATCAAAGAGGTGAATTTAATTTCGCAATTAATAATCATTAAAAACACCCACAAATGAAAACCAGTGTCAGTATCTGTCTCCACTGAAGTACTGAAGCTCCCAGCTCCTGCATCACAAGTGTTCTGGGCAGATCCATCCAGACAAAACACTGCACTGGGATCGTCCCAACTGCTCGATGCTCTGCACATATTTCCAGCCATCCTGCTTCATATGCACAAATAAAAAAAAATAAAGCCTCAATTCCTTTCTTCCCATACAGTTGTTCCACCTCCCCTTAAATGCAATGATATTATCGCCTCGACCTCTCCCTGTGGTTGCAAATTCCAGATTCTAACCACTCACTACATAAATACATTTTTCATGAATTCCTCATTGGTTTTATGAATGTCGATTTTATATTTTTGGCTCTTGTTTCAGACACCACCACAAGAGGAAACATATCTGCATGTATTCTATAGAAGCCCTTCACTATTTCCTCACTTTTTTCATTTGTTCATGTGATGTAGGCATCACTGGCTGTGCCAGCATTTATTGCCCATTCCAAATTGCCCTTGACAAAATGGTGGTGAGCTGCCTTCTTGAGCTACTGCAGTCCTTGAGATGTAGGAATTCCAACAGTGCTGTTTGGAAGGGTGTTCCAGGATTTTGACCCAGCGACAGTGCAGGAATGGTGATATAGTTCCAAGTCAGGATGGTGTGTGGCTTGGAGGGGAACTTGCAGCTGGTAGTGTTCCCATGCATCTGCTGCCCTTGTCCTTGTTGGTGGTAGAGGTTCCAGGTTTGGAAGGTACTGTCGAAGAAGCCTTGGTGTGTTGCTGCAGTGCATCTTTTAGCTGGTACGCACTGCTGCCACTGTGCATCAGTGGTGAATGGAGTGAATATTGAAGGTCGTGGATGTGGGCAATCACACAGGCTGCTTGAGTGTTGTTGGAGCTGCACTCATCCAGGCAAGTGGGCAGTATTCCATCACACTCCTGACTTGTGTCTTGTGAATGGTGGTCGGATGTGGGGAAACAGGAGGTCAGTTACTCGCCACAGAATTCCTAGCCTCTGACCTTGCTCTTGCACTTACAGCATTTATATGGCTGGTCCAGTTCAGTTTCTGGTCAATGGTAACCAATGGTCAACGTTAATGGTGGAGGATTCAGTGATGGTAATGCCATTGAACATCAAGGGGAGATGATTAGATTCTCTCTTGTTTGAGATGGTCATTGCCTGGCATTTATCTGACGCGAATGTTACTTGCCACATATCAGCTCAAGCCTGGACGTTGTTCAGGTCTTGCTGCATCTGGACATGGGCTGCTTCAGTATCTGAGGAGTCATGAATGGTGCTGAACATTGGGCAATCATCAGAAAACATCCACACTTCTGGCCTTGTGATGGAGGGAAGGTCGTTGATGAAGCTGCTGAAGATGGTTGGGCCTAGAACACGAGCCTAAGGAATTTCAGCTGTAATGTCCTGAGACTGAGATGATAGACCTGAACAACCACAGCCATCTTCCTTAGTGCTAGGTATGACTGCAAACAGCAGAGCATTTTGCCCCGATTTCTATTTACATTGGTTTTGCTAGGGCTGCCTTGTTGCCATACATGTCAAAGGCTGCCTTGATGTCAAGGGCAGTCACTCCCACCTCACAATGCAATGTTTCTTTAACTCTAAAATAAAAGCAAAAGTCTGCAGATGCTGGTAATATGAAATAAACAAAAATGCTGGAAATATTCAGCAGTTCAGGCAGCATTTGTGGAGGGAGAAACACAATTAACATTTCAGGTCTGTGTCCTTTCATTTTACAATATGTTTTATGTCCTGGTAGATAACAGTGCATTCAGTTTGCAGTGATGGAATTAATACTGTATCCTCCAGTCTGACCACTTGTGAGATTTGTGGAGTTGTGTGTAACATGGAGCTCAGTCTGCAGTCTGGGTACATTATTGAGATTAATTCAGTACTTTACAATCAGGTACTGTTTGTCTGTTCTATCTGACATTGAATTTGTAGTTAAGGCTGCTGTCTTGTGAGAGTGACACAGTGCCTTGCAATCTGATAGTGGGTGTGATTTTGGACTGGGATTGATGTATCTACCTGTCAGTGGGACAGAGTTGGGGTGAAATGGAAACAACGTCAGTCTGTCATGCTCTGTGTGACTGTTGGATTGACTGTTAGTCTCTGGAACTTGGGATCAGTGCCAGACTGACTAGTACTGCTGGCAGTGATTGTGGAACTGATGTCTCTTTTCTCTCTGAATGATACTGTACTTACTGTGTGTGAGAAGCCGGCTGCACTTCCCCTTGTGCTGAGGCATCATTATATTTATTCAGCTTCCTTCAAGTATTTGCCTGCAGAAAGAAAAAGTATTTCTTATAATTCAGGAAGAGGTGTGGTGGAAGTTACGAGAGAGACCAAAACAATCTTTGAATGAATAATCATTATGAACAATCACAAAGGAAAGCCAGCAATACAAACAGAGTCAGTGTCTGATTCCACTGCAGTCCTTCCGCCCCCAGCTACTGCATACCAGAGGCTTTGGCCATTTTACAACAATTAAATGACATTCAGAAACAATCCACTGGGCCATGAATGGGACTGACCGACGGAACAGGGACTTTTACACTGGTCAGATTTCCAGTTCCCGCTCCCATGGTCTAACCGTTCAGGCGAAACCAAACAGCCGCTGTTTAAAATGTGTCCTTCACACTTCTCACCTGGTGCCGATAATAGATTCTCTTTGTGTAACTCCCCACATTCTGACTGTCCGCTTCTGCTTCCACACTTCACTGTCCAATAACAAGAAACTGTGGGATGAGGCTGGATCGCTCTCTTTGCGCTGGCACGGACCTGATGGGCCGAATGGCCTCATTCTGTGCCGGAATTTTTCCATGTTTCTGTCTGCGGAATTGTTGCCTGAATCTGCGCCTGCGCTCCCCTCCCCCAGCACTGCCTGTGAGCGGAAGAAGATGGTTTAAAACAGTCGCGAATGGAGAGATCCCGGTCCCGGTGGAAGGGAGCAAACAGCAGCCTCCTTGCAGCAGCACATCGCTTTGGGAGCATGTCCGCAGATAGACTCAGAGATCAGCATCGAGTCCGGGGCAAGTTCAGGGGCAGGCGGAGGCTGTTTCTAAGAGGCAGAGTGGAGAATCAACTGGTCCCGGAACATGGGGTGAGTGGGGGAAGGGAGAGGCCATTCTCAGTGTGTCGACGGGGAAAGGAGACAGAATGGGAAGAACCTGTTACTGCAGTGCAGTCAAACAATGATAATATTTGTATGACTGGGCTTCCTTTGTGGGGGCTCATTATTATTCGAGAGATTAAATTCATTAAAATCCTGTATCTTCTATCTCACCTGTATTTTAGTTACAAACATACTTTTGTTCAAACAGACAAATAATTGAATGAACCAGAATAAATGTGATGTTTCCTCCACCCAAGTTACAAGGAAGAGTGTCACCAGCTCTTTCTCACACACAGTCCATACATTATCTTTCACAGAGCGCAGAGACACAGACAGGTCATCAGTTCCACAGTCTCAGACAGCAGAAATAGAACCAGAGACACATTTTCAATCCATCAATCAAACAGAACAGGAGAGACAGACGTTGTTTCCATGTCACTCCAACTCAGTACCACTGACAGGTAGATTCATAAATCCCAGTCCAAATTCTCACCCACTATCAAATTATCAGTGTGTCAATCCCACAATCGAGCAACCTCAGCTACAAATTAAATACACATAGAACTGACACATGGTTCCCTTTTCAAAGTTATGGAATTAAGGGCGGTGCAGTGGTTAGCACCGCAGCCTCACAGCTCCAGCGACCCGGGTTCAATTCTGGGTACTGCCCGTGTGGAGTTTGCAAGGTCTTCCTGTGTCTGCGTGGGTTTTCTCCGGGTGCTCCGGTTTCCTCCCACATGACCAAAAGATTTACAGGTTGATAGGTAAATTGGCCATTATAAATTGCCCCCAGTATAGGTAGGTGGTAGGGAAATATAGGGACAGATGGGGATGTGGTAGGAATATGGAATTAGTGTCGGATTAGTATAAATGGGTGGTTGATGGTCGGCACAGACTCGGTGGCCGAAGGGCCTGTTTCAGTGCTGTATCTCTAACCTAAACTAATATAATCTGAGATTCAAGTTAAATACCAGCCCAATATTTACACATGTTATCAGTTTATTATCAGTATTAATTCCCATAATGTGTCCAGACATATACATTAGATACAAGTCCAAATCTCAAATGCATAATCAGATTGAGAGATTCTGATATATCGTATAACCTGAGATACAAACTCAGATTCCAGTTTAAAACTCATCCGGATTGTGAAACTAAAAGATACATTATAAATTTGATCAGTATAGTCGGAGCTATAAGTTACATACCAGTCCTAAAACCTCATAGTGTCAGATGGAAGATACTGTACAATTCCAGACTGAGCTCATTTTACACACAAGTCCAAGATTCTCCCTCAGAGTCAGACTGAATGGCATTAATCAAATTGATTAGTACAGCCTGAGTTACACTTGCACATCAATCTTGTATCAGATTGAAAGATACATTATCTTTCACAATTATGTTCACAGTGACAGATATTTAATACTTGGCAAAACTTCAAGCATATTGTCTGCTTAAAACCAACCACATCTGTGGCCTGTTGCTGTACTGACATTTTATGCAGAATGAATCCAGACTTGCAAACAGTCCCAGGGACGGAAGGTTATATAATGAATCCCCCACTCACAAAGAGCACCAGATACTGACAGATAAAGTGATTCTGATACACATGCTCAGTGCCAGATGCTGAAAAGTATAGGTTGATTATTGCACTCACTCACAGTACCTCAGCCTGAGTCATCTAAAGCAACCTAACACACAAATAGTAGCACTGAGAGATTGAGAAAGAGTCCAAAACTCACATAAAGTACCAGACACTGACAGACACAAACTGAAAACTACACACACATGGACATAGGATTGGCTAACTCACAGAAAACAGAGAGTGGGGATAAATGGAGCATTTTCAGATTGGCAATTGTAACTAATGGAGTGCCACAGGTACAGTGCTGGGGCCTCAACTATTTATGGTCTATATTAATAACTTGAATGAAGGGACCAAGTATATTGTTGCCAAATTTGTAGATGGTACAAAGATAGGTAGGAATGCAAGTTGTGAGGAGGACACAATGTGTCTGCGAAGAGATATAGATAGGTTAAGTCAGTGGGAAAACATTTTGGCAGATGGAGTATAATATGGGGAAATGTGAGATTGTCTACTTTGGCAGGTAGAATAGAAAAACAGAATATTATTTACATAGAGAGACTGCAGAATGCTGCTGTACCAAGGAATCTGGGTGTCCAGGTACATGATTTACAAAAATGTTAGCATGAAGCTATAGCAAGTAATTAGGAAGGCAAATGGAATGTTGGCATTTTTAGCAAGGGGAATGGAGTTTAAAAGTAAGGAAGTTTTGCTATAACTTTACAGGGCATTAGTAACATCCCAACTCCATACAGTTTTGGTCTCCTTACATAAGGAGGAATATACTTGCATTGGAATCAGTTCAAAGAAGGTTCACTGGACTGATTGCTGGGATGTTGGATTGTCTTATGAGAAAAAGTTGAGCAGGTTGGGCCTATACTCACTGGAGTTTAGAAGATTGAGTGGTGATTTTATTGAAACCAGTAAGATTCTCAGTGGGCTGGACATGTAGATGCTGAGAGGACGTTTCTCCTTGTGGGGGATTATAGAATTAGGGGCCAGAGTTTAAGATAAGCAGTCTCTCTTTCAAGAAGGAGATGAGGACGAATTTCCTCTCTCAGAGGGTTGTTCATAGAACATAGAACATAGAACATACAGCACAGAACAGGCCCTTCGGCCCACAATGTTGTGCCGATCCTTTGTCCTCTGTCAAGGACAATTTAATCTATACCCCATCATTCTCCTTTATCCATATACCTATCCAAAAGCCTTTTGAAAGTCCCTAAAGTTTCTGACTCAACAACTTCCCCGGGCAAGGCATTCCATGCCTCGACCACTCTCTGGGTAAAGAACCTTCCCCTGACATCCCCCTTATATCTCCCACCCTTCACCTTAAATTTATGACCCCTTGTAACGCTTTGCTCCACCCGGGGAAAAAGTTTCTGACTGTCTACCCTATCTATTCCCCTGATCATCTTATAAACCTCTATCATGTCACCCCTCATCCTTCTCCGTTCTAATGAGAAGAGGCCTAGAATGTTCAGCCTTTCCTCGTAAGACTTATTCTCCATTCCAGGCAACATCCTGGTAAATCTCCTCTGCACCCTCTCCAAGGCTTCCACATCCTTCCTAAAATGAGGCGACCAGAACTGCACACAGTACTCCAAATGAGGCCTTACCAAGGTCCTGTACAGCTGCATCATCACCTCACGGCTCTTAAATTCAATCCCTCTGCTAATGAACGCTAACACCCCATATGCCTTCTTCACAGCCCTATCCACTTGAGTTGCAACTTTCAATGATCTATGCACATAGACCCCAAGGTCTCTCTGCTCCTCCACATGCCCAAGAACCCTACCGTTAACCCAGTATTTTGCATTCATGTTTGTCCTTCCAAAATGGACGACCTCACACTTTTCAGGGTTAAACTCCATCTGCCACTTTTCAGCCCAGCACTGCAACCTATCCAAGTCCCTTTGCAGACGACAATAGCCCTCCTCGGTATCCACAACTCCACCAACCTTTGTATCATCTGCAAATTTACTGACCCACCCTTCGACTTCCTCATCCAAGTCGTTAATAAAAATCACAAACAGGAGAGGACCCAGAACTGATCCCTGCGGCACGCCACTGGTAACTGGGCTCCAGGCTGAGTATTTACCATCTAAGACCACTCTCTGCCTTCTATCAGTTAGCCAATTCTTAATCCAACTGGCCACATTCCCCACTATCCCATGCCTCCTGACTTTCTCCATAAGTCTACCATGGGGGACCTTATCAAATGCCTTACTAAAATCCATGTACACCACATCCACTGGTTTACCCTCATCCACTTGCTTGGTCACCTGCTCAAAGAATTCAATCAGGCTTGTGAGGCAAGACCTACCCCTCACAAAACCGTGCTGACTGTCCCGAATCAAGCAGTGTCTTTCCAGATGCTCAGAAATCCTATCCCTCAGCACCTTTTCCATCAACTTGCCTACCACCGAAGTAAGACTAACTGGCCTGTAATTCCCAGGGTTGTTCCTATTCCCTTTCTTGAACAGGGGCACAACATTTGCCACCCTCCAATCACCTGGTACCACCCCCGTCAGCAGAGAAGATGAAAAGATCATTGCCAGCGGCTCTGCAATTTCATCCCTTGCTTCCCATAACATCCTTGGATATACCCCGTCAGGCCCGGGAGACTTGTCTATCTTCAAGTTATTCAAAAACCCCAACACATCTTCCCTCCTAACGAGCACTTCCTCGAGCTTACCAGTCTGCTTCCCACCGTCCTCTTCAGTAATACACCCCTTCTCATTCGTAAATACCGAAGAGAAGTACTCATTCAAAACCTCACTTATCTCTTCCGGCTCAACACACAGTCTCCCGCTATTGTCCTTGACCGGACCTACGGTCCCCCTAGTCATCCTCATATTTCTGACATACGCGTAAAAGGCCTTGGGGTTTTCTTTTATCCTACCCGCCAAGCATTTTTCATGCCCTCTCTTAGCTCTCCTAATCCCTTTCTTCAGATCCTTCCTGGCCATCTTGTATCCCTCCAGAGCTATGCCTGTGCCCTTTTTCCTCAACCTTATATACGCATCCTTCTTCTTCCTAACAAGACTCTCAACCTCTCTTGTCAACCACGGTTCCCTCACATGACCATCCCTTCCCTGTCTGACAGGGACATGCTTATCAATGGCCCCTACTATCTGCTCCTTGAAAAAGTTCCACATTTCGACCGTGCCCTTCCCTGCCAGCATATGCTCCCAACTTATGCTCCTCAGTTCCTGCCTGACAGCATCATATCTACCCTTCCCCCAATTGTAAACCTTGCCCTGTTGCACATACCTATCCCTCTCCATTACCACAGTGAATGCTACAGAATTGTGATCACTATCTCCAAAGTGCTCGCCCACCAACAGCTCTATCACTTGCCCTGGTTCATTACCTAGTACCAAATCCAATATTGCCTCCCCTCTGGTCGGGCAGTCTACATACTGAGTCAGAAAAGCTTCCTGGACATACTGCACAAACACTACCCCATCCAAACTATTCGATCTAAAGAGTTGCCAATCAATATTTGGGAAGTTGAAATCCCCCATAATTACTACCCTGTGACTTCTGCTCCTTTCCAAAATCTGTTTCCCAATCTGCTCTTCCACCTCCCTGCTGCTATTGGGGGGCCTATAGAAAACTCCCATCAAGGTGACTGCTCCTTTCCTGTTCCTGACCTCAACCCACAGTGCCTCAGTCGGCAGATCCTCCTCGAAAATTCTTTCAGCAGTTGTTACACTATTTCTAACTAACAATGCCACCCCCCCACCTCTTTTACCACCATTCCTAATCTTATGAAAACATCTATAACCAGGTACCTCCAAAAACCATTCCTCCCCCTCACCTATCCACGTTTCAGTGATGGCCACAACATCGTAGTCCCAAGTGCCCATCCACGCCTTCAATTCACTCACCTTATTCCTGATGCTTCTTGCGTTGAAGTATACGCACTTTAACCCTTCTCCGTGCCCATCTGTCCTCTGTGACAGTGCTACCTTCCCCAATACCTCACTACACTCTTTGTCTTTCTGAGTGGACCCACTGGTCCCTGGATTACAAGTCCGGTTCCCATCCCCCTCCCAAACTAGTTTAAACCCTCCCGAACAGTACTAGCAAACCTCCCTCCCAGGATATTGGTGCCCCTCTGGTTCAGATGCAGCCCGTCCTGTTTGAACAGGTCCCATCTTCCCCAGAATGCAGTCCAATTATCCAAGAACTGGAAGCCCTCCCTCCTACACCATTCCTGCAGCCACGTGTTCAGCTGTGCTCTCTCCCTATTCCTAGCCTCACTATCACGTGGCGCCGGCAACAAACCAGAGATAACAACTCTGTCCGTCCGAGCTTTCAGCTTCCAGCCTAACTCCCTAAACTCACTTCTAACATCTGTGCCACCCTTCCTTCATACGTCGTTGGTGCCAATGTGCACCACGACCTCTGGCTGCTCCCCCTCCCCTTTAAGGATCCTGAAGACGCGATCACAAACATCACGGACCCTGGCACCAGGGAGGCAACAAACCATCCGTGCGTCTCTTTGGAAATCTGCTCTCCAGAGGACTGTGGAGGCTGTGTCATTGAATATATTCAAAACAGCGATAGACAGATTTTTGATCTACAACAGAGTCAATGGTTATGGGGGCAGGCAGGAAAGTGAAGTTAAGGCTACAATCAGAACAGCCATGATCTTATTGAGTGGCAGAGCATTCTTGATGGGCGAAATGGTCTACTCCTGTCCTATTTCGTATCTTCTTATGTTCTTACACACACACACACACAACCAATGTGTGGCAGATCTAGAGTTAATCCCACTTTCATACACAACACCAGTGACTGAAAGGTACAGAATTAATCCCACAGATAGATACAGTAACACCGACAGGTACAGAATGAATCCCATGCTCAGAGTCAACACCCGGGATAGAAAGATACACGTGATTCCTACCCTCACATAACAATATCAGACTGAGTTACAGAATGATTTCCACATTCATACTGGGCACCAATGACTGCGAATTAATTCATCCCACAATCACACACACTACCAAAGGCTGACAGATACAGAATTAATCCCACACTCCTATGTAGTAGCAAAGACTGACACATACAAAATCATTCTCAAATACTCCTACAGTACCTGGCAGATTCAGTGACTGCCAAACTCACATAAGTTACCAGAGACTGACAGATAAAGAATGAACTCACACACACACTGAGATGCTGACAGATAGCTTGAATTCCACATATACAGAACCACTGACAGATTCAGACTAAGCCCCAAATCACATAACATTCCAGAGACTGACAGAATGAATCAAATACTCACGCACAGTGCCACTGACAGAATGTATTCCACACTCACATACAATACCGAAGACTGACAGATACAGAATGTATCTCACACTTACACAAAGTACCAGTGAGTGACAGGTACAGAATGAATCCCACATTCACACATGACGTTAGAGATGGACAGCCAAAAAACAATAAGACTGCCAGAATAGATAGAATTCACATAAAAATTCTAAAATATGGCAGAGAAGCACTCTTGACACAAATACATGTCTCATTTCCCTCATCTGGAAGGAGGAGAGCATGACAGGGGATCTCCGCGATGCGGTAATTGTGATCATCTTTAAAACAAGTTGACAAGACCGACTGTGTTGCCGATAGAGGGATATCCCTGCTGTCCACCACAGGGAAGGTCATCACAAGAGTCCTTCTCAACTGCCTCCTCCCCGTGGCTGAGGAGCTCCTACTGGAATCACAATGTGGATTCTGTCCATCAACAGGCACAGTGAACATAATCTTCACAGCAAGACAACTTCAAGAAAATGTAGGGAGCAGCAGCAACCTTTATACATGGCCTTCTCTGACCTGACAAAGGCCTTCGACTCTACCAACCGAGAGGGATTATGGAATGTCCTCCTCAAACATACTGCACTACGACATGTAAGCTGTAATCCTTGCCAACGGATCTATCACTGACCCAATCCGAGTGCAAACTGGGGTCAAGTAAGGCTGTCATCGCACCAATGCTCTTTTCCATCTTCCTTGCTGCAACACTCCACCTCATCTCCTCACACTCAAACACAGTACCTGACAGAGACAGAATGAATCCATACAGCACCAGAGACTGAGTTACCAAATTACATAAAACACTCAAACACAGTAGCCGAGACTAAAAATGAAATTAATTGCACACTCACATGCAATAGCAGAGACACAACGACACAGAATCAGTCAATAAGTGTCCTCCCAACAACAGCCAGGACATTTCCAGGAAGCTCCACACAGGGAGCAGCTCTTTCAATAGAAACTGGGGCTGGAGAGAGTCTTTGTGAAATATACTTCCTGATTGCAGTAAGGGGATTTGTGATTGGTTGCAAATATTTAGTATGATTGGATGGCGAAAGAGACTAAATGTCGAATTACAATATTAAATCGTTGGGACATCATTCCAAATCACCCAATCACAATCTTTACTTTCCCCCATCCCTCATTAGCATGGAGCTGTGGGATTGTCTATTTGATCCGCACTCGGAAAGGGGTTTGGTTTATTTCTGTGTCTGAAATTGAAACTGAAGATGGTTGAGGAGAAGAAGAAAGCAGCTGCTAAGAAGGGCGCCAAGAAAACCTTAAATAAAGCGTCAGCAAAGGGCGGCAAGAGGCGGAGAAAGTCGAGGAAGGAGAGTTACTCCTTCTACATCTACAAAGTGATGAAGCAGGTTCACCCCGACACCGGCATCTCCTCCAAGGCCATGAGCATCATGAACTCGTTTGTGAACGATATTTTCGAGCGCATCGCGGGTGAGGCTTCCCGCCTGGCCCATTACAACAAGCGCAGCACCATCAGCTCCCGGGAGATCCAGACCACCGTGCGCCTGCTGCTGCCCGGGGAACTGGCCAAGCACGCCGTGTCGGAAGGGGCAAAGGCGGTGACCAAGTACACCAGCTCCAAGTAAAACTGCACAATGGACTGAAAAACATCCCAAACACAACGGCTCTTTTAAGAGCCACCCACAATCTCTCTGAAAAAGCTGCATCCGAACATCTCTATGAAATCATTTTAAGACAATGTGTAACATAATAAATGTCCCACTGCTGTGTTTTTGTCTGCTGCCCCATAAACCGACCTCAAACGCATAATCCGCTCATCCGCCTTTCCTTTTTTGTCTTAAAGCTGTTATTCTGGTTTTGCACAGCCCCTGAATGACCGCATTAACAGCTGCTTTCAGCGGTAAGTGTCAGACCTCACACCCTTCACTCCATTCCTGAAATGTGAACTGATTCATCATTTTATCAACAGAAACTCTCCGCACTGTAACAGCGCGGAATGGGATTATTACACAGCAGACTAAGGGCAGTTTGAGGACTCGATCCGGCTCCCTCTTTTCAGAGAAGGACACTGGGCTCTGATTGAAGATCAACTGAATGTTTCCCTTCAGGGAAATGCTGTGAACAGGGACAGTTTGAAAGCAATCGTAGAAAGATCCACAATTTAAATAACATTTTAAACCCGCGTCTGTAATTCGTGACGGAAAAAGTTGAATAAAACAAAATAAGGACAAGGGATTTTAAATATTTGACGAAGGATGACATTTATTTTAATCCGCTCCTTTCTGACAATGAAATTGGCGGTCTTGTTGAAATTGACAAATTTTCTGATTCTGATGTTGTGGCGGGTAAATCCCGCCCACTTTTGTTGTCAGTGACCTGATTGGTGAAGAATATAGGCAAATGAGGTGAATTAAGTACCGACCAATGGGGAGAGTTTTCAGTCTATAAGTAAAGTAAATGCGGCGGAAATTATCCATTCTTTGTGAGATTGTGGAAATGTCTGGAAGCGGAAAGACCAGCGGGAAAGCTCGGGCCAAGGCCAAGTCTCGCTCCTCCCGGGCTGGGCTGCAGTTCCCGGTGGGCCATGTTCACAGGCTCCTGAGAAAGGGTAACTATGCTGAGCGTGTGGGTGCCGGAGCCCCGGTCTATCTGGCTGCTGTGCTTGAGTATCTGACCGCTGAAATCCTCGAGCTGGCCAGTAACGCGGCCCGGGACAACAAGAAGCGCCGCATCATCCCCAGACACCTGCAGTTGGCCGTCCGCAACGACGAGGAGCTCAACAAGTTGCTGGGAGGAATGACCATTGCTCAGGGCGGGGTGCTGCCTAATATCCAGGCTGTGCTGCTGCCTAAGAAAACCAGCGCTCAGAGCTCCCAGAAAAAGTAAAGCGGCCAAAATGTCACCTAATAAACCAAAGGCTCTTTTCAGAGCCACCCACAGTCTCTGTGAAAGGGCTGGTTACTGTCTGATTCCAAAATGTCAGTAACAGGACCGAATGAGAACTATTTCAAATGTTTAAGCATCTGTTTCAGTGATTTCCCACTGTCACCCCAAAGCTTGTCTAATTTATTACTTCCACACTGAGTGAGTTATTTGTCCCGTTACAGATTGCTGAAGAGAGTCTTCCAGCCATGTACAGATAAGTAGACAAATAAATTACAGATTAAAACTTCGTAATATATATAATCCATCAAAAGCATTTTTTATTCCGCTTTTATCAGCACAATGTTCTGGCCCGATTTTACGAACAGCTTTAAACTAACGGCAGATTTACCATTAATTCGCTTCTTTCCGACACTGAAATTGGCGCCTTTTTCGAATTCAAACTTTCTGCCAATTTAAGCCAGTGATTTGCTGCATTTTCTAATTGGAGGCTCTGCGATTGGTTAAGACATGTGAATGAGACGTGGGTGACCAATCAGAAATGGGCTCTGGATAGCTCGGGCGAAAGCTGTGGGAATTCCAGGTCCCTGAATGATTGAGCTGAAACTGATCAGTTTCACAAACCCTGTCAGTTTCAGTGCAGGAAACACCGTCTCGGGGGAAATAACATCACAAGTGGGTCTGGTTCCAGTGACCGATTCAACAGCTGCTGCAAAACTCCCGGATTCCCTCATTGCAGCGAAATCATTTTGAAATTCTATGAAAACAATGAGTGATTCTGGAGGAGTGATGTGGCTTTTCACTGAGGGCATGTGTCGACTGGGGAAATAACGAAGTGTAGAGCCTCGGGCACTGTTTACACAGCCCGTTTAGAACATCAAATCCACTGCACATCCTTGCTGCAAATGAAATGTAAAATTCGGGGATTCCAGTTTTTTTTATCCCGAACACAGCAGATTGATTGAACAAAAAAATAAAAGCAAAGTACTGCGGATGCTGGAAATCTGAAATATTTTAGATTGATTGAACTGTTCTGAACAGTCTATCCCAGCTCCCGTTTCTCGGTCACTGCTCTCTCTGTGAGGCGGTGGGTGGCTCTTAGAAGAGCCTTTGTTTTGTGTTTGCTGGAAAGGGTCAAATTGTTCAACCGCCGAATCCGTAGAGAGTGCGGCCCTGCCGTTTCAGAGCGCACACCACATCCATGGCAGTGACCATCTTGCGCTTGGCGTGCTCAGTGTAGGTGACCGCATCCCTGATCACATTCTCCAGGAAAACCTTCAACACCCCGCGAGTCTCCTCATAGATCAAACCCGAGATCCGCTTGACCCCGCCACGGCGAGCCAGGCGGCGGATTGCTGGTTTGGTGATGCCCTGGATATTATCACGAAGCACTTTGCGGTGCCGCTTTGCTCCGCCTTTGTCCAGTCCTTTGCCTCCTTTACCTCTGCCAGACATGATGATTCTTCACTCAGATCACTACACAATATAAGAAGCAGACTCTTGCAGGCTCCACTTTACACAGACCGCCCGGACCTGCCTGAGAATGGCAGAGAGAGAGCAGGAAGGGGAGGAGACAGAGTGAAGATTGAACAGAGAGCAGGAAGGGGAGGAGACACCCAGAGTGACAGACAGAGAGAGAACGGCCCCTCATCTTTCAGCTCCACCTCCAGTTTCCTCTGGTTCGCCAATTTCAAACCCTTTATTAACAGTGGAGCCGAAACCCAGCTCTCCACACAAACCCTTCCAGTCTCGGCCTTCATAGTCAAAGCTTTCCAGAAAGCCGGAGCTTTTAAATATGGTTCCGCTACAATTAACACTCAGTAATATTCCCACCTAAACACAGTCCATTCTATAACAAATAACCTACTCAGTAACGTCACCATTTCCACACACATCCGCTTCCAGCAGTTTACAAACACCTTATTGCAGCTGTTTGGGGAATCTCCTGTGTTAAGATTGGAGTTGGAAAGCGGCCTTTACCCGGCAGTGTTACCGTCTCACACTGAATCTGCCAGACATCCTGTTGATCTGCCTCGTTCCCCACTGTCTCTCTTGACTATTACATGGCACGGGTAGTATTTCAGAAAGTACTGCAATGGAGGGAGTGCTGGGGACTCCAGGCCAATCCTGGAGGGATGGGGAAAATATCTTAAGAAATTCCCTGGAGAGAATCGTGATATGGCAGGTCTCCAGGGACAGACCAAGGAGAGAGTGTGGACATTGAATGGAAACATGGCAAAAAGAGTTGGGGATTCTGGAACACAAACCTTTATGGGTTACAGCCTCCCCTCTGCTCCTGCTCTTTACGAGACACTTTTCCAGTTTAAATTTATGGACAAGGTGGGTTAGTTGCTCTCAGGGTGGGTGGGGGGAGAGGATCCTCAGTGGCCATGGGTGGGACAGGGAAAATGGAGACAGAGAACCAGGACTCCAGTCACTCCCCAGCAATGTCTGCTGGAAAGTATCTGTGGATCGGATGATGCCGGGGGCCCATGGAGAGGGGAAGGGGGTGGCGTGATGGAGTGAGGAGGTGGAGAGGGAGTGTTCGTGATGTCACAGCCAACCCCCTGCCCAAACCAAACTCCCACACCCAGCATTATATTGTCCAATTCCTGGAGGCGGAGGATGGCGATTCCCGTTGGATGAATTTCTAATTTTCGGCATCTTATCCTGATAAAATCACCAGTTCTGAAGGAGGCCATTCTGTACTTATTCTCAGGTCATCGAGGGGTCATCTTTCCCTTTTCAGCTCCTGACTGATGGTATTTTTGCTGTTAAAGGTGAAATGCAACGTATGCTCGCAGCTGTTTCTGCCCTGTTGCAGCCATAGGAACATAGAAATGGGGATCGGCCATTCAGCCCCTCGAGCCTGCTGCACCTTTCAATTAGATCCTGGCTCACCTGTATCTTAACTCCAGCTACCTGCTGTAATTTCATAAACCCTCAGACCGTCACTGGATAAACATCTCCCAATCTCAGGTTGGAAATTGTCAATTGACCCTCAGGTTTATCTGATTTTTCGGAGAGAATTCCAGGTTCCCGCTACCCTTTGTGTGAAAAAGTGTTCCCGGCAATATTCCTGAAAGGCAGAACTCTAATTTTTGAGTTCTCTCCCTTTGTTGTGGAACTGCTTGTTAACAGATCTGACCGAAGTCCACACTGCAGAACAAACAGCTGTTCCTCTGATCCTGTCACTTCAGCTTTGGATTTGAAGCTCATGCCTCTTTTCATGATGATTCTTTGTGCCCTATCTGTGTAAATGGTTATGCCTGTCTTTTTGTGGGGTATGTCAAACATTCTTTTTTCCAGTCCTACTCAGGACCCCACCCCCAGCTCTATTTCCGGTACAATGATGACTGGATCAGTGTCATTTCCTGCTCCCGCTCCGAACTGGAAAATTTCATCAACATCGTTTCCGATTTCCCCCTCACTGAGGTTGACAGGGCTCTCAACCCTTTTTATTATTTTATTTTATCTTTTTTTTTTAACCATGTGCCTGCCTTAAACTTGGTTTTTCAAGTATGTGCTTTTGGACAGAACTATTGATTATTCTGTCATTAACACTCTCTCTGCACTAATATTTTGTCTTTCACTACACCATTAGCACACTCCCTTTGCCTTTGCCCCATGACCTCCTTGTCAGTTAATCTCTCCTGCCCTCTGCCCTATTACACACCTTCCCTTTTCTTCTCTTCCCCACCTCCCCCCACCCCCGCTTCACTTGCTTAAAACCTATTACATTGAGTGTGAGACAAATTCAATCCATCTTTTGTACTGTATGAGATTAATTTTGATACACTTTCTGGTACATTATGTGACAGCGAGTTTAATTCTACATCTATCTGTCTGTGGTACTGTGTCTGAGTGTGAGATTATTTCAGTGTCAGTCTATTAAACTAAATGTGATTGTGTGATTCATTCTGTATGTCAATCATGAGTATTGTATGTGAATGTGTGGCAGCTTCTGTATCTATCTGCTATTGTGGCTGAATGTGGATATCATTCGGTATCTGTCAGTGTCCAGAGCTAAATGTGAGTGTGAGATTCAATGTGTATGCATCAATCTTACAGTCAGAATGTGACTGTGTGGTTCACTCTCTATGTGTCAGTCTAAGGTACTATATATGCCAGTGGTTTTAATTATGTGTCTGTCATTTTTGTGAGTCATTTTATGGTCTCACTGTACATCTGTCAATCTCTGGTTCTTTCTGTGAGAGTGAGATTAACTCTCTATCTGCTGGTCTCTGAAATTAATTGATTTTGTGACTCACTCTGTGCCTGTCAGTCTATGATACTGTGAATAAGAGGGGAATATATATGGTGTCTGTCTGAAGTTGGTATCGAGTATGATTGTAGGATTCATTGTGTATCTATTAGTATCCAGACTGAATGAGAAATAAGGTTCATTCTGTCCGTGAAAACCTCTGGTATTCTATGCAAGTGAACTCGAATGTGCCTGTCAGTCTTTGACACTGTATCTGATTATGGGATTGACTCAATACCTTTCAGACTTTGGAACTATGCATATGTGTGGTTCAAGTTCTGCATGTCAGTCTCTGTTACTCTATGTGAGTGTGGATATCCTTTGTGTATCTGTCAGTCTCTCGCAATGAATGCAAGTGTGGGATTAACTCTCTTTTCAACAGTATCTGGTACTGACTGTGAGCATGTGACTCCTACAGTATCTGTCAGTGTTTTCTATTGTATGCGAATGTGCAATTCCTCCTATGTCTTTCAGTGCCTAGTACAGTGTGTATGGGATTCATTCTGTACCTGTCAGTATCTGGTACTGAATGAGATTGTGGGATTCATTCTGTTGTCTGTCAATCTCTGCTAATGTACGTGAGTGATATCTGTTATACATATATTATTTTCTGGTACTGGAAGTGTATATTGTATTTATTGTTTACTTGTTAGCCTCTGGTACCGCGTATGAGTATGGGTCTCATTCTGTATCAGTCAGTTTCTGGTGCAGTCTGCGTGTGCATATCCAGGGCTCATTTAGCATTTGGCAGTCTCTGGTGCTGAATATGCGTTACAATTCATTTTTTATGTGTCTGTCTCTTGGACAGTCCATTACAGTGGGATTAATTTTGTATCTCTCAGTTGCTGGTTATGTCTGCAAATGTGATACATTCTGTATCTATGTGACGCTGGTGCTGTATGAGTGTGGAATTCTTCTGTACCTGTACTTAATATGTATCTCAGGGATGGTATTGAGAACTATTTGTTTAATGCCATAATTTATCACCATTTTCTTGTCTCACTAGTATTTTAAAATATAGATCACTGCACATTTTAACTGTGTGTATTACTGAGTTGTGGTTTGAGCTTTTTGGACTAGTATTTAGTCTGGAACTGTATGAACACATTTGTGAATGAAAACATATATTTCAAACTCACACATGGCATGCTCAGTATAATCAGAATCATTCAATTGATAAGATATCATTCAGTACAGCTCTTAGAGAGATTATTGGATTGGTATGCAATGTGTAGTGCAGTGTGCACTAATTGACATCAGACTGTAACTTTCCTTTTGATACTGCATCAGATGTTTATACCACATTGTAATCTGTCACTCATTCTGCAGTCTGGGCTACATTATTAGGATTCATTCTGTACCTTTCCATCAGCTGCTCTACTTCATATTTAATTTGTAGCTTAGGCTGCACTCTTGTGGGATTGATCCGGTGCCTTTCAATCTGATAATGGGTGTGATTTTGAACTAAGATTGATGGACCTACCTTTCAGCAGTACTGAGTTGGGGTGAATTGGAAACAACTTCTGCCTCTCCTGCTTTGTTTGATTGTCTGCTGGATTGAAAATGTGTCTCTGGAACTTGGGATCAGTGTGAGTCTGACTGCTTCTGCTCTCTGTGACTGTGGAACTCATGGCCTGTCTGTGTCTCTGAGCTCTGGGAGTGATAGTGTACCTACTCTGTGTTAGAGGGAGTGGACTGTACATGTTCTTGTGCCGGGGAATCATCACATTCCTTCTGGTTCCTTCAAGTATTTGCCAACAGAAAGAAAGATAAATATTTCTTGTAACTCAAGATCAATTGAAGTGGAAGCTAGAAAAGACATGGATGTAATATTTCAATTAATAATCATTATGATCAACCACAAAGGATGATCAGTAATACAAAGAGTGTCAGTGTCTGATTCCACTGCAGCACTCAGCTTCTGCTGATCAGGTTTTCTTTGGTAGTTTTATAACAATTTAGTGACATCCAGGAACAACCCAACATCTGCACTGCTCCATGAATGGGAATACCTGCTGGAGCAGGGATATTTGCACAAGTCAGGTTTTTAATTCCACCTGGCATTATAATGCAAGAACATAATAACTAGGAGCAGGATTAGGCCATTCTGCCACTCAAGTCTGTTCCACCATTCAATAAGATCATGGCAGATCTGATCATAGTCTCAACGCCACTGTCCTGCCTGCCCCCATAACACTTCACTCCCTTGTAGATCAAAAGTCAGTCTAACTCAGCCTTGAATATATTCAATGACCAGCCTCCACCATCCTCTTGGGTCGAGAATTCCAAAGAACAACAACCCTTTGAGAGAAGAAATTCCTCTTCAATTCCATCGAAAATGGGAGCCCCCTTATGTTGAAACTGTTCCCCCTTGTTCTTGATTCCCTCATGAGTTTAGTTTTAGTTTAGTTTAGTTTAGAGATACAGCACTGAAACATGCCCTTCGGCCCACCGAGTCTGAAGGGAAACATCATCCCCACTGAGGGGAAACATCATCTTAGTAAATACCCTGTCAAGCTCCTTCAGTATCTTATATGTTTCATAAGATCACCTCTCATTCTTCTAAACTCCAATGAGTGTAGCACAACCAGGTCAAACGTTCCTCACAAGACAACATCTTCATCCCTGGAATCAAGCCAGTGATGTTTGCCTGAACTACCTCCAATGCAAGTATTTTCCTCCTTAAATAAGGAGACCAAAACTGTATGCACACTCAAGGTGTGGTCTCACCAACACGCTGTACAGTTGTAGCAAGACATCCCTACATTTCTACTCCATCCCCATTGCAATAAAGGCCAAAATTCCAATAGCCTTCCTAATTACTTGCTGTACTTTCATGCTAACTTTTTGTGATTCATATAAGAGGACACCCAGATCCCTCTATACCACAGCATTCTGCAATCTCTCCCTATTTAAATAATATTCTTCTTTTCTCTCCATCGTACCAAAGTGGATAACTTCACATTTTCCCACATTACACTTAAAATGCCAAATTTTGCCCACACACTTAACCTGTTTTTATCTCTTTGCAAACTCATTGTGTCCTCCGCACAACTTGCTTTCACACCTTTCTTTGTATCAACAGCAAATTTAGTTACAATGCACTCGATCCCTTCATCCAAATCATTAATATAGGCTGTAAGTAGTTGAGGCCCCAGCATTGATCCCTGTGGCACTCCACGAGTTCCAGTTTGCAAACCTGAAAATGACCCATTTATCCTAATTCTCTGTTTCTTGTTAGTAAGCGTGCACCAGCGACCTGGGTTCGATTCTGGGTACTGCCTGTGCGGGGTTTGCAAGTTCTCCCTGTGACCGCGTGGGTTTTCGCTGGGTACTCCGGTTTCCTCCCACAGCCAAAGATTTGCAGGTTGATAGGTAAATTGGCCATTATAAATTGCCCCTAGTATAGGTAGGTGGTAGGGGAATTGAGGGAAGTTGGGGATGTGAGAGGGTAATGGGATTAATGTAGGATTAGTATAAATGGGTGTTTGATGGTCAGCATAGACTCGGTGGCTGAAGGGCCTGTTTCAGTGCTGTATCTCAAAATAAATACAATAAATAATATATTACCCGTTAACACCACGAGCTCTGTCCAGATTCTTAATAGAAACAGTAAAATATGCCAAACTGCACGACGTCTTCAGCAAACCTGCAGACGGAGCACAGCGTAGATACACATGGTCAGGAACGGACGGGTCTGCCCATTCCAGGATTGATTTCCTATTTGTGTCCCGTGTTTTCACGGTCAGATCCACCGATGTCAAGCCGGTGTTCTTCTCCAAGCATTGCCTTTTACTGGCTGACTTTCACTTACAGGATGACCAGCGGGTTGGCAGGGGGACATGGAAGCTCAATGCTACACTGCAAACCCCAGAGAATGTTGAGGAACTCAAAAAGGATTACAAAGGTTGGAGGACCGTGAAACCCCACCTTTGAGTCTCCAGTTCACTGGTGGGAAGCGATCAAGGAGAACATCAAGAGGTTCTTTATCTTCAAAGGGGTTCAGAGGGCGAGAGAGAGAGACAGATGGAAATGTCACGACTCCAGATGAGTCTGCAAAATCTGCTCTGGCTTCAGTCGATGGGGGTCAAGGTCAAGGAGGACCTTCATGAGGTGAAAAGCCAGCAGGCCTCGCTCTTTGCCACAGAGGCCGACAAGATCATCTTCCGGTCCAGCGTCCGCTCCATTGAGCAGGATGAGATGTGCTCGTCTTACTTCTTCCAAAAGATACACAGAGAGAGCTCTGTTATCAGCAACCTGAAGGAAGAGGATGGCTCAGTAACGTCTTCACAGTACGACATACTAAGGATCAGCAAATCCTCTTATGCTGGGCTGTATGACGCGAAGCTCACAGACAGCAGAGCCTCCCAGTCCTTCCTGTCATCAATCACAGAGGTCTTAGATGACAGCAGGAGGGAGAGACTGGACAAACCGCTAATTATGGATGAGCTGACTAAGGCCGTCAAGTCCTTCGAGATAAGTAAAACTCCTGGAAGCGACGGCTTACCAGTTGAGTTGTATTTGGTCCTGTGGGACTGGGTCGGTCCGGACCTGCTGGAAGTATACGAGAGTATGCTCCTCGCCGGCAGCATGTCAGAATCCATGAGGAAAGGCATCATCACCCTCATCTACAAGGGGAAGGGGGAGAGGGCAGAAATCAGAAATTGGCGACCCATCTCACTGCTTAATGCTGAGTACAAGATACTGTCAAAAGTCATAGCCAGTCGAGTCAAGTCTGCTCTGGAGTTGGTGATCCACCCTGATCAGACCTGTACTGTACCTACTCAGGGACACGAACACTCACATATGGGACAGGAAGGTGGACACCTGCCTCATCAGCCTGGACCAGGAGAGGTTTTTGACAGGATATCGCACACACACATGATGGACGTACTTTCCAAAATGGGGTTTGGGGAGGGAATCTGCAATTGGATCAAACTGCTCTGCACAAACATCAGCAGCACAGTCTCAATCAATGGGTGGGAATCAGAAAGTTTCCCGATCCAATCTGGAGTCAGACAGGGCTGCCCTCTCTCCCGTCTTGTTTATTTGCTGTTTTGAACCCTATGCTGAGTCTATTCGGAAGGATGCGAGTATAAGAGGGGTGACAATCCCAGACAGTGGAGGCACTCAGGTTAAAACCTCCCTGTACATGGATGACGTCGCCGTCTTCTGCTCGGACCCGCTGTCTGTGCGCAGACTGATGAGCATCTGCGACCAGTTCGCACTGGCCTCGGGAGCCAATGTTAACCACGGCAAGAGCGAGGCCATGTTCTTTGGGAACTGGGCTGACCGATCCTTTGTCCCCTTCACCGTCAGGTCAGACTACCTGAAGGTGCTGGGATATGGTTCGGAAGGGCCGGGGCGTGCACCAAAACATGGCAGGAGCGAGTAGCCAAGGTACGACAAAAGTTGGGCATGTGGGGGCAGCGATCTCTCCATTGTGGGTAAGAACCTGGCCATCAGGTGCGAGGCGCTCACGTTGTTGCTCTACGTGGCGCAGGACTGGCCCATATCCCACTCCTGCACTGTGGCAGTCACCCGAGCCATTTTCTGCTTCATCTGGAGATCTAAAATGGACCGGGTCCGGGGAGACACGATGTTCAAATCTCTGGACAAGGGCGGGAAAAATGTACCCAACGTGGCCCTCATCCTGATGACTACCTTCGTGTGTGGCTGCATCAAGCTGTGTGCAGATCCCCAATACACCAACACCAAGTGTCACTACGTGCTGAGGTTCTATCTGTCCCCAGTGTTGTGAAGGAAGGGCCTGTTCACATTGCCGTGGAACGCTCCATCTAGTTGGTCTGTGCCGTACCACCGATCCTTCGTGGAACAGTTTCAGCGGAAAACACCTTTGACCACCAATCCATCAGGCAGTGGTCTGCACGGAATATCCTCAAGGCCCGACGGGAAAAGGAGACGGGGGATCCTGTCGGATGGTTCCCCGAGCAGACCGCCAAAGTCATTTGGCGGAATGCAACATCACCAGAACTTTCAAACAAGCACCAAGATGTAGCTTGGCTGGTGGTGAGAAGAGCCCTCCCCGTCAGATCCTTCCTGCACGCCCGAAGTCTCACCCCCTCCGCACAATGCCCTCGAAGTGTCTGCGGTGGGGATGAGACGGTTGCCCAGCTTCTTCTGGAATGTGTCTTTGCAAAGCAGGTGTGGAAAGAGATGCTTTGGTTTTTGTAGAGGTTCATCCCAAGCAGCTCTGTAACACAGGAGCCTGTGCTCTACGGGCTGTTCCCAGGGATGCACACCGAGATAACCACAACTGCTGCTGCACGACGATCAATTCGGTGAAAGACACCCTTTGGTCTGCCCTAAACTTGCTGGTCTTCCATCGCAAAGAGTTGTCCACGACCGAATGTTGCAGACTGGCACACTCCAAGGTCCAGGACTACGTGTTGAGGGACGCACGAAAGCTTGGGGCAGCCGCAGCAAAGGCTCAATGGGCAAAGACCATCATGTAAGCTCCCCCCACCAAGCTGAACATAGGGGCTAGATCCATGGAAAACCCCTCAAACTGTAGCGGGATAATTTTCGTTTGCCAGAAAATGTATATGGCATGAAAAATGAAATGGAAGGGTTGTGAGGCAACTCACTCCTGTATTGAAGGAAACTGACCTCCTTTGCACTGTTTGTATTTTTTAACTTGGTGCTGTTTGGAACTGTTTTGTAATGTATTTTTTACAGATCTTTATGAATAAAGTATAATTTGGAAATAAAAAAAATATTGTGCAAGTAAGTATTGTCAATTGCGGCTGCTTGAGCTCTGGGTTTGGAACTTGAGCAGCAGCTGGATACACTGCTGTGCATTCATGAGGAAAGTTACATGGAAAGCATATTCATAGATGTGGTCACCCCACAGCTTAAGAGTTTGCAGGGAGAGACGGAATGGGTGACCACAAGGCAGTCAAAAAGAATCAGGCAAGTAATGCAGGACACACTGAGCGCATCTCACTCTCCAACAGGTATTCAGTTCTGAATACGGAGAACAGTGATGCTTCACATGAGGAGTGCAGCCAGATCCAAGTCCATGGCACCATGGGTGACTCAGCTGCAAAGGTGGGTACAGGGAAGATTGGAAAAGCCATAGTGATAGATGATTCAACAGTGAAGGGAACAATCAGCTGTTTCTGTGGCCACAGACGTGAATCCAGGAATGGTGTGTTGCATCCGTGGTGCCAGGGTCAAGGATGTCATTGAGCAGTTACAGAGCATCCTGAAGGGGGAGGGTGAACAGCCAGCATTTGTGGTCCACATCGGAACCAACAACATAGGTAGAAATAAGGATGTTGTCCTGCAGTCACAATTTATGAAGCTTGGTAAGAAATTAGCAAGCAGGGCATCAAAAGTAGTAATCTCCGGATTAGTCCCAGCGCCACGTGCAAGTGAGTACAGGAATAAAAGGATAAGACAGATGAACGTGTGTCTGGAAAGATGGTGCAGGAGGGAGGGCTTTAGATTCTTGGGACAGGTCACACGGATTGCAGTTGAACAGAGACTGGACAGAGTTCCTTGCGGGACATTTTGCTAGTGCTGCTGGCGAGGGTTTAAACTCATTTAGCAGGGGGATGGGAACCGGAAGGTAGAGTCAGATGGGACAAAATCAGAAATGAAAATGGAAGGCAGAAAATTAATGGATGAGTCTGGAAGAAAGAGGAAACAAAGGTTAGAAAATTTAAAAAGAGTTTGGCAGTGCTCAAGCATATCTATTTCAATGCAAGGAGAATAGCAAACAAAGCAGACGAGCTGAGGGCACAAATAGACATGTGGCAGTATGATATTAAAGTTATTACATAAACATGGCTTAAGGAGGGACAGGAATAGCAGCTCAACATTCCTGGTTACAGGGATTTCAGATGAGATAGGGAGGGGTATAAGAAAGGAGAGGGAGTGGCAGTTTTGCTCAAAGTAACTATTACAGCAGTGAAGACGGATGATATGTTGGAAGGTGTATCAAATGAGGCCGTATAGATTGAGCTGAGGAACAAAAAAGGGGCAATCACACTGCTGAGAGTGTGCTATAGACCCCCAAACAGGAGATAGAAGAGCAGATATGTAGGCAAATCTCTGAGAACTGCAAGAACAATAGGGCAGTAATAGTAGGGGATTTTAACCACCCCAAGATGAACTGGGATACTTTTAGTGTGAAAGAAATTGAGGGAGCAGAATTCTTGAGGTGCGTTCAGGAGAACTTTTTTAGCCAATATGTAGCAAGTCCAACAAGAGAGGGTGCAGTTTTAGATGTAGTTTTAGAAAATGAAGATAGGCAGGTGGAAGGAGTGGCAGTGGGAGAGCATTTTGGTGGCAGTGATCATAATTCAGTCAGTTTTAACATACTTATGTAAAGGACAAGGCTAGAACAGGAGTTAAAGTTTTCAGTTGGGGCAAGGACAACTTTACTAAGCTGAGGAGTGAGTTAGCAAAAGTGGACTGGAAACAGCAACTTGAAAGTAAATCAATGTCAGAGCAGTGGGAAGCACTCAAAGGGGAGATTCCAGGGGTTCAGAGTCAATATGTTCCCACAAAGAAAAAGGGTGGGAAGGCCAAATCTAGAGCCCCATGGATCTTATAAGGTAGTATTATAAGGCAGTAACGGAAAGCTTATGCCCGACTCAGAGAACTCAATACTACTGAAAGCCGAGAGGTGTATAGAATGTGGAGGGGGGAAATCAATATTGAAATTAGGAAAGCTAAGAGAGGGCATGAAAGAATATTGGGAATCAAAATCAAGCTTCGCACAAAGATGTTTTATCAATACATGAACAGAAAAAGGATAACTATGGAAAGAGTAGGGCCCATAAAAGATCATGAAGGTAAACTATGTGTATGGGCAGAAGATGTTGGCACTGTTCTTAATAAATACTTTGCATCTGTCTTCAGAAAAGAGGGTGATGATGCAGATATTGGAGTTAAGGAAGAAGGGTATGAAGTATTGGATGTGATCAACAGAGGGAGAGAGGACATATTAGTGACAGGACATACAAATAGCATATTTGTAAGTTGATAAATCACTAGGGATGGATGAAATGTACCCCACGCTGTTGAAAGAAGCAAGAGAGGAAACAGCGGAAGGTTTGAACATCGTTTTCCAGACCTCACTGGATACAGATGTGATGCTGGAGGATTGGAAGACTGTTAACATTGTACCTCTGTTTAAAAAGGGAGTGAGGGATAGACCGAATAATTACAGGACAGTCAGTCTAACCTCAGTAGTGGGCAAATTATTGGAATCTATTCTGAGTGACAGGATAAAATGTCACTTAGAAAGGCACAGATTAATCAAGTATAGTCAGCATGGATTTGTTAAGGGAAGATCTTGTCTGCCCAACTTGATTGAAATTTTGAAGAATTAACAAGGAAAATAGCTGAGGGTAGTGCAGTTGATGTAGTCTACATGGATGTAAATGTAGGGGGCATGATCAAGAAGTTGGCAGATGACACAAAGATTGGCTGTGTGGTAAATAGCAAGGAGGATAGCTGTAGGCTGCAGGAAGATCTTCATGGTCTGGTCAGATGCACAGAAAAATGACAAATGGAATTCAATCCAGAGAAGTGTGAGGTGATGCATTTGGGGAGGTCAAACAAGGCAAAGGAATACACGATTAAGAGGAAAATGCTCAGAGGTGTAGAGAAAGTGAGGTACCTTGGAGTAAATGTCCACAGATCCCTGAAGGTAGCAGGACAGGTCGATAAGGTGGTAAGAAGGCAATATGGAATCCTTTCCTTTATTAGCCGAGGTATAGAATATATGAGCAGGGAGGTTATGCTGCAACTGTATAAATCATTAGTAAGGCCACAACTTGAGTACTGTGTGCAGTTCTGATCACCTCATTCCAGAAAGGATGTAATTGCACTAGAGAGGGTACAGAGGAGATTTACGAGGATGTTGCCGGGACTGGCAAAATGCAGCTTTGAGGAAAGATTGGATAGGCTGGGGCTATTCTCCTTGGCACAGAGAAGGCTGAGGGGAGATCTGACTGGAATGTACAAAATTTGTGGAGTCTGGATAGAATTGAAGTGAAGGGCCTGTTTACCTTAGCAAATAGATCAGTGACTCGGGAAATAGATTCAAAGTGATTGGCAGAAAGATTACAGGGGAGAAGAGGAAAAGATTGTTTAGCCAGAGGGTGCTGGGGGTCTGGTGGAATTGATACTGTATTTTAGTTTGATATTACATCACTTTTTAGAATGGTATGTAATGTTTATATCAATCTACACTGATGGAATTGATTCTGTCTCTTTCAATTTCACAGTGTGGGCGAGGTCTGAACTGGTATCTAATTTGTGTCTCAGCTTACAATATCTTTCAGCACCTTTGAAACATTCACTGCAATGAATGTTGTACTTGTATGTAACTTGTATCTCAGGGTACACTATGGGGATGTTTAAACATCCTTTATAATGAATGGCTGTGAGCTTTGGGTATGATATTTAATTTAAATCTCAGGGTACATCACTAGGTTAGATTCTGTGCCATTCAATCAGTGGCGTGTGCCAATTGTATCTGATATTTAATTGCTAGCTCAGTCTGCATTATATTTGACGGGCAGAGAGATCTGGGCGTACAGGTCCACAGGTCACTGAAAGTGGCAACGCAGGTGGATAAGGTAGTCAAGAACGCATATGGCATGCTTTCCTTCATCGGTCGGGGCACAGAGTATAAAAATAGGCAAGTCATGTTGCAGCTGTACAGAACTTTAGTTAGGCCACACTTAGAATATTGCATGCAATTCTGGTCGCGACACAACCAGAAGGACGTGGAGGCTTTGGAGAGGGTACAGAAGAGGTTTACCAGGCTGTTGCCTGGTCTGGAGGGCGTTAGCTATGAGGAGAGGTTGGATAAACACGGATTGTTTTCACTGGAACGACGGAGGTGGAGGGGCGACATGATAGAGGTTTACAAAGTTATGAGCGGCATGAACAGAGTGGATAGTCAGAATCTTTCTCCCTGGGTGGAAGAGTCAATTACTGGGGAACATAGGTTTAAGGTGAGAGGGGCAAAGTGTAGAGGGGATGTGCGAGGCAAGTTCTTTACACAGAGGGTGGTGAGTGCCTGCAACTTGCTGCCGGGTGAAGTGGTGGAAGCTGGTACGATAGCGACGTTTAAGAGGCATCTTGACAAATCCATGAATAGGATGGGAATAGAGGGATACGGACCCCGGAACTGCAGAAGGTTTTAGTTTAGGCAGGCAGGCTTGGAGGGCTGAATGGCCTGTTCCTGTGCTGTACTCTTCTTTGTTCTTTGTTAGATTGACACATTGCATTTCAATCTGCTAGTGGGTGTGATTTTGACCTGGGATTGAAGTTTCTGACTGTCAGTGGGACTCAATCGGGGTGAAATGGAAAAAACTTCTTTCTCTCCTGCTTTGTTTGGTTGTTGGATTGAAAATGTGTCTCTGGAACTTGGGATCAATGTGAGCCTGACTATTTCTGCAGCCTGAGACCAGGGAACTGATGAACTATCTGTACCTCTGCACTCTGAGTGATAATGTACTTACTGTGTGTGAGTGGAGCTGGCTGCACTGTTCCTTGTGCCTCGAGTGCAGCAACCATCACATTCATCACAATATCTTCAAGTATTTGCCTGTATGAAGAAAAATATATATCTGATAACTCAAGAACAGATGCGGTGCATAATATCAAAGAGGTCAATTTAATTTCTCAATCAATAATCATTAAGAACATCCACAAATGAAAACCGGTGTCATTATCTGCCTCCACTGAAGTACTGAAGCTCCCAGCTCCTGCATTGCAAGTGTTCTGGGCAGATCCATCCAGACAAAACACTGCACTGAGATCGTCCCAACTGCTCTATGCTCTACATATATTTCCAGCCATCCTGCTTCACATGCAAAAATGTTTTAAAATGAAGCCCGATATGTATATCCCTCGATTCCTTTCTCCACATACAATTGTTCATTTGTTCCACCTCCTCTTCAGTGCATCGATACTATTCACCCCAACCTCTCCCTGTGATAACACATTCCAGATTCGAACCAGTCACTGCGTAAATACATTTTTCATGAATTCCTCATTGGTTTTATGAATGACGATTTTATATTTTGGCTCTTGTTTCAGACGCCACCACAAGTGGAAGCATGTCTCCATGTACTCTATAAAAGCCCTTCACTATTTCCTCACTTTTTTCATTTGTTTGTGGAATGTAGGCATCACTGGCTATGCTAGCATTTATTGCCCAATCCAAATTGCCCTTGACAAAGCGGTGGTGAGCTGCCTTCTTGAGCTGCTGCAGTTCTTGAGATGTAGGAACACCAACAGTGCTGTTTGGAAGGGAGTTCCAGGTTTTTACCCAGCGACAATGAAGGAATGGCGATATAGTTCCAAGTCAGGATGTTGTGTTGCTTGGAGGGGAATTTGCAAGTGGTAGTGTTCCCTTGCAACTGCTGCCCTTGTCCTCCTCAGTCGTAGAAGTTCCAGGTTTGGAAGGTACTGTCAAAGGAGCTTTCGTGTGTTGCTGCAGTGCACCTTGTAGATGGTACGCACTGCTGCCACTGTGCATCAATGGTGAATGGGGTGATTGTTGAAGGTCGTGCTTGGGGGCAATCAAGCAGGCTACTTGAGTGTTGTTGGAGCTGCACTCATCCAGGCAAGTGGAGAGTATTCCATCATACTCCTGATTTGTGTCTTGTGAATGGTGGATAGGTTTGGGGAGACAGGAGGTAAGTTACTCACCACAGAGTTCCTAGCCTCTGACCTGCTCTTGTAGCCACGGCATTTATGTGGCTGGTCCAGTTCAGTTTATGGTCAATGGTAACCCCCCCCGCCCCCAATGTTGATGGTGGGGGATTCAGTGATGGTAATGCCATTGAACATCAAGAGGAGATGATTAGATTCTCTCTTGATTGAGATGGTCATTGCCTGGCACTTATCTGACGCGAATGTTACTTGCCACTTATCAGCCCAAGGCTGGATGTTGTCCAGGTCTTGCTGCATCTGGGCACGGGCTGCTTCAGTAGCTGAAGAGTCATGAATGGTGCTGAACATTGTGCAATCATCATTGAACATCCCCACTTTCGGCCTTGTGACGGAGGGAAGGTCATTGATGAAGCAGCTGAAGATGGTTGGGCCTAGAACACGAGCCTAAGGAATTCCAGCTGTAATGTCCTGAGACTGAGATGATTGACCTGAACAACCACAGCCATCTTCCTTAGTGCTCGGTATGACTCCAATCAGCAGAGAGTTTTGCCATGATTCCCATTTACACTAGTTTTGCTAGGGCTCCTTGGTGCCATTAATGGTCAAAGGTTGCCTTTATGTCAAGGGCAGTCACTCTCACCTCACAATGCAATGTTTCTTTAACTCTAAAATAAAAGCAAAATTCTGCAGATGCTGGAAATATGAAATTTAAAAAAAACAAAAATGCTCAAAATACTCAACAGTTCAGGCAGCATATGTGGAGAGAGAAACAGAATTAACATTTCAGGTCTGTGTCCTTTCATCTTACAATATGTTTTCTGTCCTGGTATGTAATGGTCAGGTTCATTCAGTTTGCAGTACTGGAATTAATACTGTGTCTTCCACACTGACTATTTGTGAGATTTGTGGAGTGGTGTGTCACATGTAGCTCAGTCTGCAGTCTGGGTACATTATTGAGATTAATTCTGTATTTTACAATCAGGTACTGTTTGTCTGTTCCATCTGACATTGAATTTGTAGTTCAGGCTGCTCTCTTGTGAGAGTGACACAGTGCCTTGCAATCTGATAGTGGGTGTGATTTTGGACTGGGATTGATGTACCTACGTGTCAGTGGGACTGAGTTGTGGTGAAATGGAAACAAGTTCAATCTTTCCTGCTCTGTCTGACTGTTGCATTGACTGTTGGTCTCTGGAACTTGGGATCAGTGCCGGTCTGACTAGTTCTGCTGGCGGTGATTGTGGAACTGATGTCTCTGCTCTCTGTGAGTGATACTGTACTTACTGTGTGTGAGGAGCTGGCTGCACTTCCTCGTGTCGAGGAATCACGACATTTATTCTGCTTCCATCAAGTATTTGCCTGTAGAAAGGAAATGTATTTATTATAATTCAGGAAGAGATGTGGTAGAAGATACAAAAGTGACCAAAACAATTTTTCAGTTAATAATCATTATGAACAATCACAAAGGAAACCCAGCAATGCAAACAGAATCAGTGTCTGATTCCACTGCAGTCCTGCAGCCCCCAGCTACTGCATACCAGGGGCTTTGGCCATTTTACAACAATTTAATAACATCCAGAAACAATCCACTGGGCCATGAATGGGACTGACCGACGGAACAGGGACTTTTACACAGGTCAGATTTCCAGTTCCCGCTCCCATGGTCTAACCGTTCAAGTGAAACCAAACAGCCACTGTTTAAAATGTGTCCTTCACACTTCTCACCTGGTGCCTATAATAGATTCTCTTTGTGTAACTCCTCACATCCTGACTGTCCGCTTCTGTTCCCACACTTCACTGTCCAATAACAAGAAACTGTGGGAACAGGCTGGATCGCTCTCTTTGCGCTCGCACGGACATGATTGGCCGAATGGCCTCATTCTGTGCCGGAATTTTTCCATGTTTCTGTTTGCGGAATTGTTGCAGAAATCTGCGCCTGCGCTCCCCTCCCCCAGCACTGCCTGTGAGTGGAAGAAGATGGTTTAAAACAGCCGCCAATGGAGAGATCCCGGTCCCAGTGGAAGGGAGCAAACAGCAGCCTCCTTCCAGCAGCACATCGCTTTGGGAGCGTGTCCGCAGATAGACTCAGAGATCAGCATCGAGTCCGGGGCAAGTTCAGGGGCAGGCAGGGGCTGTTTGTTTGAGGCGGAGTGGAGCAGGAACTGGTCCCGGAACATGGAGTGAGTGGGGGAAGGGAGAGGCCATTCTCGGGTTGTGTGTGGACAAGGGGATGGAGACAGAATGGGAAGAAACTGTTACTGCAGTGCAATCAAACAATGATAATATTTGTCTGGCTGGTCTTCCTTTGTGGGCGTTTATAATTATTATGAGAGATTAAATTCATTAAAATCCTGTATCTTCTGTCTCACCAGTATTTGAATTATAAACATTCTTTTGTCTAAACAGACAAATAATTGAATGAACCAAAATAAATGCGATGCTTCCTCCACCAAGTTACATGGAAGAGTGTCACCAGCTCCTTCTCATACACAGTCCGTACATTATCACTCACAGAGCGCAGAGACACAGACAGGTCATCAGTTCCACAGTCTCAGACAGCAGAAACAGATCCAGAGACACATTTTCAATCCATCAATCAAATGGAGCAGGAGAGACGCACGTTGTTTTCATGTCACCCCAACTCAGTATCACTGACAGGTAGATTCACAAATCCCAGTCCAAATTCTCACCCACTATCAAATTATCAGTGTGTCAATCCCACAATAGAGCAACCTCAGCTACAAATTAAATGCACATAGAACTGACACATGGTTGCTGTTTCAAAGTTACAGAAATAACCTCAATGAAGTGCTCCGAGATTCAAGTTAAATACCAGCCTAATATTTACACGGGTTTTGACTTTATTATCAGTATTAATTCCCATAATGTGTCCAGACATATACATTAGATACAAATCTCAAGTGCATAATCAGATTGCAGAGGTACAAACTCAGATTCCAATTTAAAACTCATCCGGATTGTGAAACTAAAAGATACAATATAAATTTGATTAGTATAGTTTGAGCTATAAATTACATACCAGTCCTAAAACCTCATATAGTGTCAGATGGAAGATACTGTACAATTCCAGACTGAGCTCATTTCACATGCAACTCCAAGATTCTCACTCAGAGTTAGACTGAATCAAATTGATGAGTACAGCCTGAGTTACACTTGCACACCAATCCTGTATCAGATTGTAGGATACATTATATTTCACTATTGTGTTCACAGTGACAGATACTATTTAATACTAGGCAAAACCTCAAACAGGATTTATGTATCTACCTATCTGCTTAAAACCTACCACATCAGTGGCCTGTTGCTGTGCTGAATTTTTATGTAGAATAAATCCAGACTTGCACCAGTCCCAGTGACGGAAGGTTATATAATGAATCTCACACTCTCACAGAGTACCAGACACTGACAGTTAGAGAGTGATTTTGAAACCCATGCTAGGTGCCAGATGCTGAAAGGTATAGTTTGATTACTGCACTCACTGACAGTACCTCAGCCTGAGTCATCTAAAGCAACCTAACACACAAATAGTAGCACTGAGAGATTGAGAAAGAGTCCAAAACTCAGAGTAACAGACACTGATAGACACAATCTGAAAACTGCACGCACATGGATACAGTTTTATCTAACTCACAAGAAACAGAGTGGGGATAATTGGGGAATTTTCAAATTGGCAAACTATAACTAATGGAGTGCCACAGAGATCAGTGCTGGTGCCTCAATCTTTATGGTCTTTATTAATAACTTGCATGAAGGGACCGAGTGTAAATCCAAATTTATGGATGGTACAACGAGAGGGAGGAAAGCAAGTTGTGAGAAGGACACAAAGTGTCTGCAAAGAGATATAGCTAGGTTAAATCAGTGGGCAAAAGTTTGGCAGATGGAGTATAATATGGGAAAATGTCAGATTGTCTACTTTGGCAGGAAGAATAGAAAAACAGAATATTACTTACATAGAGAGAGACTGCAGAATGCTGCTGTACCAAGGAATCTGTGTGTCCAAGTACATGAATTACAAAAAAGTTAGCATGCAGCTATAGCAAGTAATTAGGAAGGCAACTGGAATGTTGGCATTTTTAGCGTGGGGAATGGAGTTTAAAAGTAGGGAAGATTTGCTGTAACTGTACAGGGCATTAGTGACATCCCAACTAAAGTACTCCACACAGTTGTGGTCTCCTTACTTAAGGAGGGCTATACTTGCATTGGAATCAGTTCAGAGAAGGTTCACTCGGCTGATACTTGGGAAGTTGGATTGCCTTATGAGAAAAAGTTGAGCAGGTTGGGCCTATACTCACTGGAGTTTAGAAGATTGAGAGGTGATCTTATTGAAACCTATAAGATTCTCAGTGGGCTGGACAGGTAGATGCTGAGAGGATGTTTCTCCTTGTGGGGGAATGTAGAATTAGGGGCCACAGTTTCAAGATAAGTGGCCTCCCATTCAAGAAGGAGATGAGGAGGAATTTCTTCACTCAGAGGGTTGTTCATCTTTGGAATTCTGTTCTCCAGAGGACTGTGGAGGCTGGGTCATTGAATATATTCAAGGCTGTGATAGACCGATTTTTGATCTACAAGGGAGTCAATGGTCATGGGCGCAGGCAGGAAAGTGGAGTTAAGGCCACAATCAGAACAACCCCGATCTTATTGGATGGCAGAGCAGGCTCGATGGGCGAAATGGCCATCTCCTGCTCCTATTTTGTATCTTTTTATCTTCTTACACACACACACACACACACACTCAACCAGTGTGTGGCAGTGGATCTCGAATTAATCCCACTTTCGTACAAAATACCAGAGACTGAAAGGTACAGAATAAATCCCACAGATACGTACAGTATGACTGACAGGTACAGAATGAATCCCATGCTCACACACAGCACCAGGGATTGAAATATACATGTGATTCCTACCCTCACAGAACAATATCAGACTGAGTTACAGAATGATTTCCACATTCACATCGAGCACCACTGACTGCTAATTAATTCATCCCACAATCACACACACTACCAGAGGCCGACAGATACAGAATGTATTGCACACTTTCACAAAGTACCAGTGAGTGACAGGTACAGAATGAATCCCACATTCACAAACTGTACTAGAGAATGGCAGATCCAGTACCAATGACCAATTCAGAATGAACTCCAAATTTACACATGACACTAGAGATGGAGAGATACAAAATTAATTCCACATTCACACTGCGCGAGAGACTGATAGTTACAAAATGGATCCAGAACATGCAGACAGTGCCAGAGACTGACAGTTACAGAATGAAGTAAACACTCACATACAGTACCAGAAATGACAGAAATGGAATTGATACCACACATATATGTGATACCAGAGATGGAGCATATAGAATGAATCACACACACAACAAGAACAGAGATAGAGTTATACAGAATGAATCTCACGCTCATGTACAGGACAACAGATTAACAGGTAAACAATTACCCTCAAACACACATACAGTACCAAGGGTCAGTTCAGAATGACTACAAAACTCAAATAATGTGTTCGAGGTTGAAAGATACAGATGAATACAAAACTCACACACAAGATACTAATAGATACAGCCTGAAAACTGCACTCAAACACAGTACAAGGGACCGACAGATACTGAATGAATCCCACACTCATATTCAATACCAGAGACCGACAGATGCAGAATGGATGTCACACTAAACTTCTTCTTCGGAACTCCCTTGGGAATGAGGATGACTTTCTTCCACTCCAGGGTTGTGGGTCCTTAGGTAACTGAATAGTCCAATTCTTGATCCACACACTCAGCCACAGGTGGGGCAGATGGTGCTTGGTGAAGTGGGTGAATGGGATTCTCCAATTTCCAAATACTCCTTCCACTGTTTGCATTTCGTTGCTTCCTGGGCATGTCGACGAATTTCAAACTGGCTGGCACCTTCGCGGATGCTTCTTCTCCATTTTGGGTGGTCTCAGGGCAAGAGATGCCCATGAATCAGTGCAGATATCACGTTTTTTCAGGATGTCTTGAAGGAAATTCTTGTAATGTTTCCTCTGCCCTCCTGCTGGCTTCTTGCCCTGATGGAGTTCAGAGTAGAAAGCTTGTTTTGGGACTCTGGCGTCAGGCATGGGGATGATGTGGCCCATCCAACATAACTGACTAGCCATGACCAGTGTTTCGATACTGGGGATGTTGGCCTGAGAGAGGACACTGATATTGCAGCGCCTGTCCTGCAACTGAATTTGTAGGATCTTGCGGAATCACCACCGGTGATATCTCTCCAGGACTTTGAGGTGTCTGCTGTACAGTATCCATGTTTCTGACACATACAGGAGGGCAGGTAACACTGCAGCCATGTCAACCATGAGCTTGGTGTCTGATTTGAGTTCTTTGTCATCAAACATTCTTTTCCACAGATGACTGAAGGCTACGCTGACACACTAGACGTGATGCTGGGTGTCATTGTCGATATCTGCCCTTGGTGACAGGAGGTTCCCAAGGTATGAGCAGTGATCCACATTGCCCAGTGGTTCGCTGTGGATCTTGATAGTTGAGGGGCAGTGTCGGGGAGCAGGCTGGTAGAGGACCTTTGTCTTCTGGATGTTTTGCTTAAGGCCAATTATTTCATACACCTCCGTGAATGCATTGATCAGGGTTTGACGCTTGGCCTCTGAGTGTGCGCATACGCAGGTATCGTCAGCATACTGCAGCTTGATGACAGAGGTTGGAGTGGCCTTACATCTGGACTGGAGGCAACATAGGTTAAATAGTTTCCCTCTCGTCCTGTAGACTAGATCTACACATGCAACCTAAAGAACAGCTGATGGGCTGAAAGAACACTGGAACAACAAAAACTTGCTGAAAGCCACGACATGTGTGGATTCTTCAGCACAGTCAAGACCATTCACGGCCCACGTACCCAAGGACCTACCCCACTGAGAGCAAAAGAATGGAGTGACACTGATCAAGGACAGATAGGCAGTCTGCACTCGTTGCAAGGAGCACTTTGAAGATCTCCTCAATCGTGACTCAGTCCTTGATGCGAGTGCCCTTGACCGCATTCCACAGCATGCTACCCACCGTGCTGTCAGCACAATTCCATGCTGACAGAGGTTGAAAAGGCCATCTGACAGCTAAAAAACAATAAGGCCGCTGGCATAGATGGAATTCCCATCAAAATTCTAAAATCTGGCAGAGACGTACTCTTGACACAAATACATGGTCTCATTTCCCTCATTTGGAAGGAGGAGAGCATGACAGGGGATCTCCGAGGCACTGTAATAGTGATCATCTTTAAAGAAGGTGACAAGACTGACTGTGGTAACTACAGAGGGGTATCCCTGCTGTCCGCCACAGGGAAGGCCATCACAAGAGTCCTTCTCAACTGCCTCCTCCCCGGGGCTGAAGAGCTCCTCCTGGAATCACAATGTGGATTCTGTCCATCAAGAAGCACAATGGACATGATTTTCACAGCAAGACAACTCCAAGAAAATGTAGGGAGCAGCAACACCCTTTATACCTGGTTTTCTCTGACCTGACAAAGGCCTTCGACTCTCCCAACCAGGAGGGATTATGGAACGTCCTCAAATTTGGCTGCCCAGAGAAATTCATCATCATCCTCTGACGACTGCATGATGACATGCAAGCTGTAATCCTTCCCAACGGACCTACCATTGACCCAATCCCAATGCAAACTGGGGTCGAGCAAAGCTGTGTCATCGCACCAATGCTCTTTCCCATCATCCTTGCCGCAACACTCCACCTCATCTCCTCACACTCACAGTCCTAGAGTCTGATAGATACAGAATGGATGTCACACTCACAGCACCAGAGACTGACAGATACAGAATGGATATCACACTCACAGTCCTAGAGTCTGATAGATACAGAATGAATCCACACAGCACCGGAGACTTCTTTTCTTCTTCTTCTTCTTTGGCCTCCTTGTCTCGAGAGACAATGGGTAAGCGCCTGGAGCTTGTCAGTGGTTTGTGAAGCAGTGTCTGGAATGGCTATAAAGACAAATTCTAGAGTGACAGACTCTTCCACACGTGCTGCAGATAAAATTGGTTGTCGGGGCTGTTACACAGTTGTCTCTCCCCTTGAGCTTCTGTCTTTTTTCCTGCCAACTGCTATGTTTCTTCGACTCACCGTACTTTAGCTCCGCATTTATGGCTGTCCGCCATCTCTGGCGATCACTGGCAACTGGCTCCCACGACCTGTGATCAATCTCACAGGACTTCATGTCGTGTTTGCAAACGACTTTAAAGCAGAGACATGGATGGTCGGTGGTTCTGATACCAGTGACAAGGTTGCTGTACAATGTGTCCTTGGGGATCCTGCCATCTTCCATGCGGCTCACATGGCCAATCCATCTCAAGCGACACTGGCTCCGTAGGGTGTATGTGCTGGGGATGTTGACCGCCTCAAGGACGTCTGTGTTGGAGATACGGTCCTGCCACCTGATGCCAAGGATTCTCCAGAGGCAGCAAAGATGGAATGTATTGAGAGGTCACTCTTGGCTGACATACGTTGTCCAGGCCTCGCTGCCGTAGAGCAAAGTACTGAGGACACAGGCTTGATATACTTGGACTTTTGTGTTCCGTGTCAGTGTGCCATTTCCCCACACTCACTTGGCCAGTCTGGACATAGCAGTGTTCTCGCACCTACACTGTTTGGGATCTTCTTCTCCCTGCTGCTCTCACATGCGTTCAAGTCTTCAGAAGAAGGAATTTTCCTCCACACAAGATCAGATGGCAGTTTGTTCAACCTTGCCCGTCTAAGAGCGAAGAGCAAAGTACAGAAAGTCTGCATCAGGGAACTCCTCTTTGCTGACGATGCTGCATTAACATCCCACACTGAAGAGTGTCTGCAGAGACTCATTGACAGAATTGCGGCTGCCTGCAACGAATTTGGCCTAACCATCAGCCTCATGAAAACGAACATATTGGGACAGGTCATTATAAATACTCCATCCATCAATATGGGCGAACACGCTCTGGAAGTGGTTCAAGAGTTCACCTATCCAGGCTCAACTATCACCAGTAACCTGTCTCCCGATGCAGAAGTCAACAAGTGCATGGGAAAGGCTTCCACTGCTATGTCCAGACTGGCCAAGAGAGTGTGGGAAAATGGCGCACTGACACGGAACCAGAGACTGAGAGCGACCAAATTACATAAAACACTCAAACACAGGAGCAGAGAGTAAAATAAACGGAATTAATTGCACACTCACATGCAATAGCAGAGACACAACGACACAGAATCAGTCAAAAAGTGTCCTCCCAGCAACAGCCAGGACATTTCCAGGGAGCTTTACACAGGGAGCGACTGTTTTACTATAAACTGGGACTAGAGAGAGTATTTGTGAAATATACTTACGGATTGCAGTAAGGGTGTTTGTGATTGGTTGCAAATATTTATTCTGATTGGATGGCGGAAGACACCAGTTAGAGAATTACAATATAAAACCGTTTTGACATCATTGCCAATCACCCAATCACAATCTTAACTTTCCCCCATCCCTCATTAGCATAGAGCTGTGGGATTGTCTATTTAATCCGCACTCGGAAGGGGTTTGGTTTATTTCTGTGTCTGAAATTGAATCTGAAGATGGTTGAGGAGAAGAAGAAAGCAGCTGCTAAGAAGGGCGCCAAGAAAACTGTGAGTAAACCGTCAGCAAAGGGCGGCAAAAGGCGCAGAAAGTCGAGGAAGGAGAGTTACTCCATCTACATCTACAAAGTGATGAAGCAGGTTCACCCCGACACCGGCATCTCCTCCAAGGCCCTGAGTATCATGAACTCGTTTGTGAACGATATTTTCGAGCGCATCGCGGGTGAGGCTTCACGCCTGGTCCATTACAACAAGCGCAGCACCATCAGCTCCCGGGAGATCCAGACCGCCGTGCGCCTGCTGCTGCCCGGGGAGCTGGCCAAGCACGCCGTGTCGGAAGGGACAAAGGCGGTGACCAAGTACACCAGCTCCAAGTAAAACTGCACAATGGACTGAAAAACATCCCAAACACAACGGCTCTTTTCAGAGCCACCCACAATCTCTCTGAAAAAGCTACAACATCATCTCTATGGTATCAATTTGGTTTTTTTTATACGAAGAGTCTGGAACTTTCTAATTGCCTTTGTGATATCTGTTTTAACCCCATGGATTCTGGGTGATTCACGTTCACTTGAGATCTTTGTGTCTCTACTTAATAATGCCGTGTAAATTAATTACTGATCACTGACCCCATGTGCGCGTTCATTTTCGCTGTTGTACTATTTCGTCAATAAGCTGACAGATCAGTTCTCAGTCACTTGTTTCCCTTGTTCAAGCTCGACCTCAATAATTAATAAGTACATTTTCTAGAAACCCCGCTGTTGTAGGAAACCTCAGTCTCACATTTCAACTCCTGACACTTTCTCTCCGCTTTTGTCTCCCACAAATAGGTTCAATCTAGAATCAGTGATGCGGTATCTTGACAAAGATTGACCTGAAATGTGTCCGCTTCCAGAATGCTGTGGAAGAGACTTTCTGCCGCCGCTTACAGACTGTTAAAAAAAGGACGGAGAATAGTCCGAGATCAAAGCGCACATGGGCTCAGTGATCAGTAATTAATTTACGCGGCATTATTAAGTAGACACAAAGATCTCAGACAGTGAAACTGAATCACCCAGAATCCATGGGGCTAAAAGAGATCAGAAAGGCAATTAGAAAGTTCCAGACTCTTCGTATAAAAAAACAAAACAAATCAAAACCAGAGAGATGATGTTGTAGCTTTTTCAGAGAGATTGTGGGTGGCTCTTAAAAGAGCCGTTGTGTTTGGGATGTTTTTCAGTCCATTGTGCAGTTTTACTTGGAGCTGGTGTTCTTGGTCACCGCCTTTGCCCCTTCTGACACGGCGTGCTTGGCCAGCTCCCCGGGCAGCAACAGGCGCACGGCGGTCTGGATCTCCCGGGAGCTGATGGTTCTGCGCTTGTTGTAATGGGCCAGGCGGGAAGCCTCACCCGCGATGCGCTCGAAAATATCGTTCACAAACGAGTTCATGATGCTCATGGCCTTGGAGGAGATGCCGGTGTCGGGGTGAACCTGCTTCATCACTTTGTAGATGTAGATGGAGTAACTCTCCTTCCTCGACTGTCTCCGCTTCTTGCCGCCCTTTTCTGACGGTTTACTCACAGTTTTCTTGGCGCCCTTCTTAGCAGCTGCTTTCTTCTTCTCCTCAACCATCTTCAGATTTAATTTCAGACACAGAAATAAACCAAACCTCTTCCGAGTGCGGATTAAATAGACAATCCCACAGCTCTATGCTAATGAGGGATGGGGGAAAGTAAAGATTGTGATTGGGAGTGATGTCACAATGGTTTAATATTGTAATACTATAATTGGTGTCCTTCACCATCCAATCACATTCCAACTTTGCAGCCAATCACAAACATTCGTACTGCAATCAGGAAGTATATTTCACAAAGACTCTCTCCAGCTGCAGTTTACATTGAAAGAGACGCTCCCTGTGCCAATCTTTCTGGAAATGTTCTGCGTGTTGTTGACAGGACGCTTATTGATGATTCTGTGTCGTTACTATTGCATGTGAGTGTGCAATTAATTCCATTTCTTTTATTCTCTGCTCCTGTGTTTGAGAGTGTTCTGTCATTCAGCAGTTCTTCATCTCTGGTGCTGTATGGATTTATTCCATATTTATTTATTTCGAGATACAGCACTGAAACAGGCCCTTCGGGACGCCGAGTCTGTGCCGGCCAACAACCACCTATTTATACTAACCCCGCAGTAATCCCAACCTACACACGGGCAATTTACAATGACCAATTTGCTGATCAACCTGCAAGTTTTTGGCGGTGGGAGGAAACCGGAGCACCCGGCGAAAACCCACGCGGTCACAGGGAGAACTTGCAAACTCCGCACAGGCAGTACCCAGAATCGAACCCGGGTCATTGGAGCTGTGAGGCTGCAGTGCTAACCACTGCACCACTGTATCTGTCAGACTCTGGTACTGTGTTTGAGTATGACATCCATTCTGTATCTGTCAGTCTCTGTTGCTGTGTTTGAGTGTGAGGAGTTGAGGCGGAGTGTTGCGGCGAGGAAGATGGAAAAGAGCGTTGGTGAGATGACACTTAGTTGACCCCAGTTTGCATTGGGATTGGGTCAGTGGTAGGTCAGTTGGGAAGGATTACAGCTTGCATGTCATCATGCAGTCGTTGGAGGTTGGTGACGAATTTTTCCGGCAGCCAAATTTGAGGAGGACGTTCCATAATCCCTCCTGGTTGGTAGAGTCGAAGGCCTTTGTCAGGTCAGAGAAGACCAGGTAGAAAGGTTGCTGCTGCTCCCCACATTTTCTTGGCGTTGTCTTGCTGTGACGATCATGTCCACTGTGTCTCTTGATGGACAGAATCCACATTGTGATTCCAGTAGGAGATCTTCAGCCACGGGGAAGAGACAGTTGAGAAGGACTCTTGTGATGACCTTCCCTGCAGTGAACAGCTGAGATACCCCTCTATCATTACCACAGTCGGTCTTGTCACCATTTTTGGTGATGATCACAATGATAGCATCTCAGAGATCCCTGGCGTACTCTCGTCCTTCCAGCTGAGGGAAATGAGACCATGTATTTGTGTTAAGTGTTCTTCTCTGTCGTATTTTAGATTTTCAGAGGGAATTCCATCGATGCCGGTGGCCTTCATTTTTTTTACCTGTTAGATTGCCTTTTCAATTTCTGTTGGGCTGGGATTGTGCTGACGTCATGGTGGGTAACATGTTGTGGAATGTGGCACTTGCATCAAGGACTGAGTTGCGATTGAGGAGATCTTCAAAGTGCTACTTCCAACGAGTGCTGACTGCCTCTCTGACCTTGATCAGTGTCACTCCATTCTTTACTCTCAGTAGGGTAGGTCCTTGGTAATTTGGGCCATAAATGGTCTTGACGGTGCTGAAGAATCCACACATGTCGTGGCTGTCAGCAAGTTGCTGTATTTCCTGCACTCTTTCAGCCCATCAGCTGTTCTTTAGTTCGTGTAAGCAGATCTACTCGACAGGACGAGTGGGAAACTATTGAAACTACATTGCCTGCAGTCCTGAAGTAAGGCCACTCCAACATCTGTCATCGGGCTGCAGTGTGCTGACAATGCTTGCATATGCGTACACTCAGAGGCCAAGCTTCAAACCCTCATCGATGCATTCATGGAGGCGTATGAAAGAATTGGCTTGAAGCAAAACATCCAGAAAGCTAAGGTCCTCTGCCAGCCTGCTTCCCGACACTGCCCCCAACTATTAAGATCCACGGCGAATCACTGGACAATGTGGGTCACTGCTCATACCTTGGGAACCTCCTGTCACCAAGGGCAGATATCGACAATGACACTCAGGATCGCTTCCAGAAGGCCATGTGGCCCATAAATCCTGCTCTGCCATTCAATAAGATCATGCCTGTTCTGATTGAGGCCTTAATTCCACTTTCCTGCCTGTGCCCATTGACCAATGACTCGCTTGTACATCAAAAAATCTGTCTATCACAGCCTTGAATATATTCAATGACCCAGCCTCCACAGTCCTCTGGAGAACAGAATTCCAAAGATGAGCAACCCTCTGACAGAGGAAATTCCTCTTCATCTCTTTCTTGAATGGGAGACCACTTATCTTGAAACTGTGGCCCCGAATTCTACATTCCCCCACAAGGAGAAACATCTTCCCAACATCTACCTGTCCAGCCCACTGAGAATCTTATAGGTTTCAATAGGATCACCTCTCAATCTTCTAAACTCCAGTGAGTAGAGGCCCAATCTGCTCAACTTTTTCTCACAAGTCAACCCTTCATCCCAGGAATCAGCCTAGTGAACATTCTTTGAACTGATTCCAATACAAGTATATCCCTCCTTAAGTAAGGAGACCAAAACTGTATGGAGTACTTTAGTTGGGATGCCACTAATGCCCTGCACAGTTACAGCAAAACTTCCCAACTTTTATACTCCATTCCCCTTGCTAGAAATTCCAACATTCCATTTGCATTCCTAATTCCTTGCTGTACCTTCATGCTAACTTTTCTGTAATTCATGTACCTGGCACCCAGATCCCTCAGTACAGCAGCATTCTGCAGTCTGTCTCTATGTAAGTAATATTCTGTTTTTCTATCCTTCCTGCCAAAGTAGACAATCTCACATTTTCCTATATTATACTCCATCTGCCAAACTTTTGCCCACTGACTTAACCTATCTATATCTCTTTGCAGACACTTTATGTCCTCCTCACAGCTTTCTTTCCTACCTATCTTTGTACCATCTATAAATTTGGCAACAGTACACTCGGTCCCTTCATGCAATTATTATAATAGTTCATAAATAGTTGAGGCACCAGCACTGGTCACTGTGACAATCCATTAGTTACAGTTTTCCAATCTGAATATGCCCCATTTGTCCCCACTCTCTGTTTCCTGTGAGTTAGCCAATCCTATATCCATGTGTGTGTAGTATTCAGTTTGTATCTATCAGTGTCTGGTACTCGATGTGAGTTTTGGACTCTTTCTTACTCTCTCACTGCTATTTTTTGTGTGTTAGGTTGCTTTAGATGACTCAGGCTGAAGTACTGTGAGTGAGTGCAGTAATCAACCTCTATCTTTCAGCATCTGGCACTGAGCATGTGTTTCAGCATCACTCTCTATCTGTCAGTATCTGGTACTCTGTGTGAGTGTGGGATTCATTATATAATCTTCCGTCCCTGGGACTGATGTCAAGTCTGGATTTATTCTCCATAAAATGTCAGCACAGCAACAGGCCACTGATGTGGTCGGTTTTAAGCAGACAATATATTTGAAGTTTTGCTTCGTATTAAATATCTGTCATTGTGAACACAATAGTGTAAGATAATGTATCCTACAATCTGATACAGGATTGGTGTGCAAGTGTAACTCAGGCTGTACTGATCAATTTGATCAGTGCCATTCAGTCTGAGTGAGTATCTTGGACTTGCATGTAAAATGAGCTCAGTCTGGAATTGTACAGTATCTTCCATCTGCCACTGTACGAGGTTTCAGGACTGCTATGTAATTTAGAGCTCAGACTATACTGATCAAATTTATAATGTATCTTTTAGTTTCACAATCCGGATGAGTTTTAAACTAGCATCTGAGTTTGGATCTCAGGTTATACGATATTTCAGAATCTCTCAATCTGATTATGGACTTGAGTCTAATGTATATGTCTGGAAACATGATGGGAATTAATACTGATAATAAACTCATAACCTGTGTAAATATTGGGCTGGTATTTAACTTGAATCTCAGAGTACATTATTGAGGTTAATTCTGTAACTTTGAAACAGGAACAACGTGTCAGTTCTCTGTGTGTTTAATTTGTAGCTGAGGTTGCACTATTGTGGGATTGACACACTGATAATTTGATTGTGGGTGAGTTGTTGGACTGGGATTTATGTATCTACCTGTCAGTGGTAATGAGTTGGGATGACATGGAAACAACGTCTGTCTTTCCTGCTCTATTTGATTGATGGATTGAAAATGTGTCTCTGGATCTATTTCTGCTGTCTGAGACTGTGGAACTGATGACCTGTCTGTGTCTCTGCGCTTTGTGAGTTATAATGTACGTATTGTGTGTGAGAAGGAGCTGGTGACACTCTTCCTTGTAACTTGGGTGGAGGAAATAGCCCATTTATTCTGGTTCATTCAATCATTTGCCTGTTTGAACAAAAGTATGTTTGTAACTAAAATACAGGTGAGATCAAAGAGATAGAGTTTTAATGAATTTACTCTCTCAAATAATAATCATTATGGATACCCGCAAAAGAACCACCGCAACACAAATATTGTCAGTGTTTCACTCCACTACAATAAGTTTCTTCCCATTCTGTCTCCATCCCCTTGTCCACACACAACCGGAGAATGGCCTCTCCACTCACTCCATGTTCCGAGACCAGTTCCAGATCCACTCCGCCTGCCCCTGAACTTGCCCCGGACTCGATGCTGATCTCTGAGTCTTTCTGCGTACATGCTCCCAAAGCGATGTGCTGCTGGAAGGAGGCTGCTGTTTTCTCTTTTCCCCCAGGACCGGGATCTCTCCATTCGCGGCTGTTTTAAACCATTTGCTTCCGCTCACAGGCAGTGCTGGGGGAGGGGAGCGCAGGCCCAGATTTCTGCAGCACTTCAGCCAGAAACGTGGAAAACTTCCGGCACAGAATGAGTCCATTCGGCCCATCATGTCCGCGCCAGCGGAATGAGAGGGATATAGCCTGTTCCCACAGTTTATTGTTATTGGACAGTGAAGTGTGGAAACAGAAGCGGACAGTCAGGATGTGGGGAGTTACACAAAGAGAATCTATTATTGGCACCAGGTGAGAAGTGTGAAGGACACATTTTAAACAGCGGCTGTTTGGTTTCATTTGAACGGTTAGACCATGGGAGCGGGAACAGGAAATCTGACCTGTGTAAAAGTCCCTGCTCCGTCGGTCAGTCCCATTCATGGCCCAGTGGATTGTTTCTGGATGTTATTAAATTGTTGAAAAATGTCCAAAGCCCCTGGTATGCAGTAGCTGGGGGCTGCAGGACTGCAGTGGAATCAGACACTTACTCTGTTTGTATTGCTGGGTTTCCTTTGTGATTGTTCACAATGATTATTCATTGAAAAATTGTTTTGGTCTCTCTTGCAACTTCCACCACATCTCTTCCTGAATTATAATAAATACTTTTTCTTTCAACAGGCAATACTTGAGGAAGCTGAATAACTGTAGTGATTCCTCGACACAAGGGGAAGTGCAGCCAGCTCCTCACACACAGTAAGTGCAGTATCACTCACAGAAAGCAGAGACATCAATTCCACAATCACCGACAGCAGAAGTAGTCAGAACATAAAAACACACACAATAGGAGCAGGAGTAGATCATGTGGCCCGTGGAGCCTGCTCCGCCATTCAGTACCATCATGGATGATCTTAGGCTTCAATTCCACTTTCCCGCCTGCTCGCCTTATCCCCTGATTCTCTGAGAGATCAAAAATCTGTCTATCGCAGCTTTACATGTATTCAATGATGGAGCATCCACAATCCTCTGGAGTAGAAAATTCCAAAGTTTCACAACCCTTTGAGTGAAGTAATTTCTCCTCATCTCAGTCCTAAATGATCAGCCCCTTATCGTGGGACTGTGTCCCCATGTTTTAGATTCTCTGACCAGCAGAAACAATCTCTCAGTGTCTCCCCTATCCAGCCCCTTCGGAATTATGCATGTTTCAATGAGATCACCTCTCATTCTTCTAAACTCCGGAGTATAGGCCCAGTTTACTCAGCCTCTCATCATAGGACAATCCCCTCATCCCAGGGACTAATTTAGTGAACATTTGCTGCACCGCCTCCAATGCACATATATCCTTTCTTCAGTGTGCAGACTCAAACTTCACACTGTATTCCAGATGTGGTCTCACCGACATCCTGTACAATTGTAACTCACTTCTTTATTGCTGTATTCTAATCCCTGCGCAATAAAGGCCAACACGCCATTTGCCTTCCTAATTGCTTGTTGTACCTGCATGCTAACTTTCTGTATTCCTTGGACAAGTACACTCAAGTCTCTTTGAACACCAACAGTTACAAGTTTCACACCTTTTATCAAATATTCTACTTTTCTATTCTTCTGACCAAAGTGAAGAACTTCACACTTCCCTACATTATACTCCATCTACCATCTTCTTGCCCACTCACTGAACTTGTCTATATCTCTTTGCAGCCTCTCTATGTCCTCCCACAGCTTCCCTTTCCACCTACCTTTGTATCATCAGCAAACTTAGATACATTACTCTCTGTCTCTTCATCTAAGTCATTAATTTAGATTGTAAATAGCTGAGACCCCAGCACTTCTCCTTGCGACACTCCATTATTCACTGCCTGCCAATCTGTTTATACCCACTCTTTGCTTCCTGTCCATTAACCAATCCTCTATCCATGCTAATATATTACCCACAATTCCATGAGTCCCTTATCTTCTCTATTAACCTTTTATGTAGCACCTTATTGAATGCCTTTTGGAAATCCAGGAATACGACTAGTTTCCCTTTACCCTGCTAGTTACATCCTCAAAAAACTCTCATAAATTTGCCAAACAAGATTTCCCTTCAGGAAAATCATGTTGACTTGTTTGAATGCTTTTCTCTGCATTGTTCAGACTTCCTGGATTTTCCCAAGGACTGATATTAGGCTAACTGGCCTGTAGTTCACAGTCCTCCTGATTAGGCACCCTGTTCCCCATGGAGGGCCACCCTCAAAGCTCCAACCACCCCGATTGGGCACCTCCGGACCCTGTATCTGACCCCCCCCATTGCCTCAGATTTAAAGGTAACATTATATATTCTATCATAACAGACTGAATGACAGATAACATAGCACTCCACAAAACTATAGTGTTAGAGTGACAGATATTGTCTCAGTTATTTATTGCAGCCTGAGCTACACATTATATGCCAATCTAAAATCACATACAGTTTCAGACTGAGATACAGTATTTATTCCATAAATGCAAACCGAACTATATGTTCCACAGGAGTTCATACTATTGAACAAGCCTGGGCTCTTTTCTCTGAGTGGTCACCTAATAGAAGCATTGAATAATATGAAGGGTTTTGTGAGGATAGAGGTAGAGATGTTTCCCACTTGTGGTGGAGTCCGAAGCTGTCGATATGAAATAGTCAATAATAAATTAAATAAATAACTCAGGGGAAACTTATTTACCCTGCTTTGACAGCACTTGAGCTGCTGAACATTGTTACATTTAACGTCAAGCTAAATGATTAAATGAGGCAGAAACAATTTGAGAGATTTGCTGATAGGATTAGATGAAGTAGGGTTGGAGTAACCTCATTGGAACTACTAGCACTTGGGCAGAAAAGCCTGTCACTGTGCTGTAAATACTATGTAATTCTGTGTAGAGTGAATCCAGAATGACAAACTAACCCAGAGATTAATGGCTACTGAATGCATCCCACACACAGGCAGTACCAGAGACTGACAGATACTGAACAAAACCCACACTCACAGGAAGTACCAGAGACTGACAGATGCTGAACAAAACTCACACTCACAGGAAGTACCAGAGACTGACAGATACTGAACAAAACCCACACTCACAGGCAGTACCAGAGACTGACAGATCCTGAACATAACCTACACTCACAGGCAGTACCAGAGACTGACAGATACTGAACAAAACCCACACTCACAGGCAGTACCAGAGACTGACAGATACTGAACAAAGCCCACACTCACAGGAAGTACCAGAGACTGACAGATACTGAACAAAACCCACACTCACAGGCAATACCAGAGACTGACAGATACTGAACATAACCTACACTCACAGGCAGTGCCAGAGACTGACAGATATTGAACATAACCTACACTCACAGGCAGTACCAGAGACTGACAGATAATGAACAAAACCCACACTCACAGGAAGTGCCAGAGACTGACAGACATTGAACATAACCCACACTCACAGGCAGTACCAGAAACTGAAAATATTGAACAAAATGTACACACGCGGACAGTACCTGAGACTGACAGATATTGAACAAAACACACACACACAGGCAGTACCAGAGACTGACAGATGTTATGTTCATCCCAAATTCACAACAGAAACAATAACTGAGAGATCCAACAGAAATCCAACACTTACATATAATACCAGTGACTTAAAGGTACAGAATTAATCGCACTCTCAAATATAGTGCATGTGACTGGGATACAGAATGAGTCTATACTGACACATAATACCAGGGAATGACAGATACAGAATGAATCACACAGTCACATACAGCAACAAGGACATTTTGGCACAGTATGAATCTGACAGTCGTGTACAGAAACAAAGGCTGACAGATATCAAATGAAACCCACACACACATACAGTGACACTGAGAGCTATAACATATATGCCACATTCATATATAGTACCAGAGATTGACAGATACAGAATGAATTCCACACACACAAACAGTTCCAGAGCCTTATACATTCAGAGTGAATATGACACTTTGTACCAGAGACTGACCAATGCAGCATGAATCCCACACTCCCACTCAGTAATAGAGACTGACAGCCACAAATACAGAATGATTCTCATTCTCATGTACAGGACAACAGACTGATTTGCCACAATGCTGTCTCTAATCTTTGGGCAAACTCAGTGCAATAACAACTCATCTCCATTCCCAGTATTTCTAAATCCCACCTGTCCTCCATAATCTGAACAATTATTGCATGTCGTGTTGACTGTCTGATCTGTAAACTGCACTGTATCACAGATTGCTGACATTTGCTAGCTGAAAGGGAGAACTGCAACATAGAAGCAGAAATTGGCACAGCCTGTCAGGGTTAATAAACAGGTAATGTGAGCTAATAAACTTTGTAATAAACTCATATTGCTTCACATTTTTATACTGAAAATAAAAGTAATCAATTCTTAATAAAAATGTTTACTACATTGATCTGATATTTGTAAATGTGCCCTGTTATATATTACACTACACTGAGCAGTGTTTCTGTCTGATTTTTCAGGATACTATTTGCATTACTTCAAATAAAGAAAACATAACGACACAAAGAACTGAGCACAATGCTGAAAGTTTCACAGCAAACAGTCAAAAGGGAAAGAGATAACATATAGAAAGAAAAAAAGCTAAAATACTGAAAACACTCAGCCAGTCCGGAAACAACTGTGGAGAAGAGAAGCTCGGGTTAATGGTCCAGTTCTGTGACCCTTCTATAGACCTGAAACATTGCTCCTCCCTTCCTCTCTCCACAGATACTGCTGGAACTGCTGAGTGTTTCCAGAATCTTCTGTTATTCAGATTTCTAGCGGCTGCACTGTTTCTCTTTTTGAAGAATAAAACAATCCCTGGGAGGGAATGAAAGTTTACATAAGAAATAAGAGTAGGAGTGGCCACTCTGCCCATCGAAATAGTTCCACCATTCAATAAGATAACAGCTGATCTCCTACCTCAACTCCATTTTACCACACTGGCACAGCCCCCTTGATTCCCTTAGTATCCAAAAACCTATCGATCTCTCTTGAATATACACAATGATTGAGGATCCAGAGCTCTCTGGGATAGAGAACTCCAAAGATTCTTAACCCTTTGACTGAAAAGAAAATCTCCTCTTCTCTGTCAAATATGACCAAGCCCTTTATACTGAGACTGTAACCCTTCATTCGAGATTGCCCAGCTAGAGGAAACATCCTCCCAGCATTTACCATGTCAAGCCACTGAGCATTTTATCTGCCAGTGAGATTACCTCTCACTCTTCTGAATTCTGGGGAATAGAGGGCTAGTCTATTCAATCTCTTCTCATAGGACAATCCCCTCATCCTAGGAAGCAGCCTAGTGGCACGTCTCTGTACTCCCTCTAAGGAAAGTATATCCTTCCTTAGATAAGGGGACCAAAACTGCACAGCACTCCAAGCGTGATCTCACGCTGTATAATTGCAATAAATACTCATACTCTAATCTCTTTGCAATAAAGACAAACATATCATTTGCTTTCCTAATTGGTTGAGTACCTGCACGTTAACTTTCTGTGATTCCTGGACAAGGACACTCGGGTCCCTCTGAATGTAAACATTTCCCAGTCTCTCACTAATTTCAAAAATGTTCTGTATTGCTGTTTTCCTGCCAAAGTGTGTAACTTTACACTTCTCCCCATTATATTCCATCTCTCACATTCTTGCCCACATACTTAGTCTGTCTAAATCCCTTTTCTCCCCCTTTGCATCCTCCTCACAGTTTACTTTGCCACCTCACTTTATATCATCGGCAAACATGGATAACATTACATTCGGTCACCTCATCTAAGTCATTGATACAGAATGGAAATAACTGAGTCCCGAGCACCAATCCTTGCAGTATCCAATTACTTACAGCTTTCCTGCCGAAAATGACTCGGTTATTCCTACTCTCTGTTTTTTGTCTGTTAACTACTACTCAATCTATACTAATATATTATCCCCAAATTGCATGGGACCTACATTGGTGTAATAACCTCTTGTTTGATAACTTATTGAATGCTTTTTGAAAATCCAAACAGACTACATCCACTGGTTCCCCTTATCTACCCTGGCAGTTACAACATCAACAAATTCTAATAATTTATCATTGACAATTTCCTTTTAATAAATCCATGTTGACTCTGCCCAACCATATTCTGATATTCCACATCACCATTTACAATGTCTGTAATAATAGATTGTAGCATATTCCCCATTGCTGATGTCAGGCAAACTGGCCTCTAGTTCCTTGCTTTCTCTCTCCTTCCTTTCTTGAATAGTGTGGATATGTTTGTTACCCTCTAATCCACAGCTTCCAGAATCCAGGAATTGTTTCTTCCAAGGAACGGGAATAGCTGTGGGAAAATGAATCTGAGTAATTCTATTCTGAGTCCACTGTATGATTCAGGTCAAATAATAATTATCAATAAAAAGGAGTAAAATCAGAGTTCAATTTAACTATAATTTGAAGGAAATCAGCGTTGGAAATATGTTTATTCAAATTATACACTTCTTGCTTTGGGAAACAAAATTCCTTTGAGACAGCACCCAACTGAGTTCCTGTCTTTCAGTTTCTCATCTGAGGAATTTAAGGAACGCCAAACTGTAATGGCTGGGAATCAAACCCGGGCACAGCTGCTTGGAAGGTCATTGACCTGAAACATTAACTGTTCTCTCTCCACAGATGCTGCCTGACCTGCTGAGTATTTCCAGCATTTTCTGTTTTTGTTCCAGCTGTTTGGAAGGCAGCTATGCTCACTGCTCTAACAGCATCGCTCACATGGAGCAATACATTGAGTCTTTCTGTGGACTTTGGGACTGGGCCGCTGTCTTTTGGTCTCTGATGCTATAATCACAGCCAATAAAATACTCAGCTCAGTTCCAGGTGTTCAAAACTGGTGAACTGAAAGGCTCATGATGTTTCAGGATGTGTCAGGATGTTTCTGAACAGCAATAATCACAATTGTTGCAACACAGAAAGAGTTCATTTGAACAATTGTGCTGCTCTTTGAAAGATCTATCCAATCAGTCGCACCTCCCTGTCATTTTCACATTGCCCTCTAATTTCCCCATCAAGTAATGATCCAATTCCCTCAGGAAAGTTATTATTGAATCTGTTTTCACCTCCCTTTTCAAGCAGTACATTTCTGATCATCAGAACGCGTGTTAAAATATCACCTGATCTTCCCCTGATTCTTTTAACAATTCTGTGTCCATTGGTTACAGACCCTTCTGCCAGTGGGAACAGTTCCTCTTCAACCCATTAGAATGTAGAACACAACTATTAACTATTACATTAACATCTCTGCACCAAGAAGAACGACCCTAGATTTGCTATCCTTTCACGCATCTCTTGAACCATTCTAGTCAATCTCCTCTGCACTCTCTCTCAGGCCTTGATATCCCTGCTAAAATGTGGAACCTAGAATTAGACACAATACTCCAGCTGAGGCCGATAACCAGTGAGATTTATAAAGGTTCAGCACAAACTCCTTGTTTGTGACCCGTATTGCCATTTCTGGTTTCTAACCCAGTGTCGGCTCTGAGCTGTTGAAACTGCCTGAATAAATATTTCCGCCCAACAAAGCGCTCAACTTAGAGGCCGGAATGTGAGAAGCTGCTGAGAATAAGAGACCCTCCAGCCAGGCGTCATTTCCCGGTGGATTTTTCAATAGAAACTGGGGCTGGAGAGAGTCTTTGGGAAAGGTCATTCCTGAATGCAGTGAGGGAGTTTGTGATTGGTTGCAGATATAAAACTATTCTGACATCACTGCCAATCACCCAATCACAATCTTTACTTTCTCCCATCCCTCATTAGCATAGAGCTGTGGGATTGTCTATTTAATCCGCACTCGGAAGGGGTTTGGTTTATTTCTGTGTCTGAAATCGAAACTGAAAATGGTAAGGTCCCCCCACCAAGCTGGACTGAGGGGCTGGACCCCTGGGAAACCCCTCGAACTGTATCGGGAAAATTTTCATTTGCTGTAAATGTAAAAATGTAATTGGCATGACAAATGTGAAATGGAAGGGTTGTGAAGCAACTCATGATTGTATTGAAGGAAACTGATCTCCCTTGCAATGTTTGTATTTTTTGGTGCTGTTTGAAACTGTTTGGCAATGTATTTTTAACAGATTTTTATGAATAAAGTATATTTTGGAAATAAAAAAAAGAGAAGAAAGCAGCTCCTAAGAAGGGCGCCAAGAAAACCTTAAATAAACCATCAACAAAGGGCGGCAAGAAGCGGAGGAAGGAGAGTTACTCCATCTACATCTGCAAAGTGATGAAGCAGGTTCACCCCGACACCGGCATCTCCTCCAAGGCCATGAGCATCATGAACTCGTTTGTGAACGATATTTTCGAGCGCATCGCGGGTGAGGCTTCACGCCTGGCCCATTACAACAAGCGCAGCACCATCAGCTCCCGGGAGATCCAGACCGCCGTGCGCCTGCTGCTGCCCGGGGAGCTGGCCAAGCAAGGGACAAAGGCGGTGACCAAGTACACCAGCTCCAAGTAAAACTGCACAATGGACTGAATAACATCCCAAACACAACGGCTCTTTTCAGAGCCACCAACAATCTCTGAAAAAGCTGCTTCCGACATCTCTATGAAATCACTTTAAGACAATGTATAATATAATAACGATCCCACTGCTGTGTTTGTATCTCCTGTTATTAACCGAACACGAACCCATAATCTGATCACCCGCCTTCACTTTTTTTGCTTAAAGCTGCTCTTATTCTGGTTTTTCACAGCCCCTGAATGACCACATTAACAGCTGATTTCAACGGTAAGGATTAGACCTTAATCCCTTCACTGATTAATCATTTTATTAACAGCAACTCTCCGCAGTGTAACAGCCTGGGATGGGATTATTGCAGAGCAGGTTAAGGGCCGTTTGAGGACTTGATCCGGCTTCCTCTTTTCAGAGAAGGACACTGGGCTCTGATTGAAAACTAAACTGAGTATTTCACTTCAGGCCAATGCAGTCCCCACCCGGGACAGTTTGAAAGCGATTGTAGAATGAGTCACAGTTTAAATAACATTTTACAAGTTGAATAAAACAAAATCAAGTGATGGGATTTTAAATCTTTGACTAAGGATGACATTTATTTTAATCCGCTCCTTTCCGGCAATGAAATTGGCGGTCTTTTTGAAATTGACAAATTCTCAGCTTCTGATGTCGTGGCGGGTAAATCCCGCCCTCTTCTGTTGGTCACATGACTGGGGAAGAATATAGGCAAATGGAATTAAGTACCGACTATTGAGGAGAGTTCTCAGTCTTTAAGTGAAGTAAATGCTGCGGAAATTATCCATTTGTGAAAGTATTTGTGAGATTGTGGAAATGTCTGGAGGAAAGACCGGCGGGAAAGCTCGGGCCAAGGCCAAGTCTCGCTCCTCCCGGGCTGGACTGCAGTTCCCGGTGGGCCGTGTTCACAGGCTCCTGAGAAAGGGCAACTATGCTGAGCATGTGGGTGCTGGAGCCCCGGTCGATCTGGCTGCTGTGCTCGAGTATCTGACCGCTGAAATCCTCGAGCTGGCCGGTAACGCGGCCGGGACAACAAGAAGAGCCGCATCATCCCCAGACACCTGCAGCTGGCTGTCCGCAACGAGGAGGAGCTCAACAAGCTGCTGGGAGGGGTGACCATCGCTCAGGGCGGGGTGCTACCCAAGAAAACCAGCGCTCAGAGCTCCCAGAAAAAGTAAAGCAGACAAAATGTCATCTAATAAACCAAATACTCTTTTCAGAGCCACCCACAGTCTCTGAAAGGGCTGATTACTGTCTGATTCCAGCATGTCAGTAACAGAACAGAATAGGAACTAATTAAAATGTTTATGAGCAACTATTTCAGTGGCTTCTCACTGTCCCCCTGATCCCTGTGTGAAGTGGAATTACCAAGAGTCTAATGTATTCCTTTCCACACCGAGTTTGAGTTATTGGTCCCTGAAGGATTGCTGAATGGAGTCTTTTACCGCCGGTTACAGATAAGAAGTGGGGGAAAAATGACAGGTTAAAGCAGTGCATAAAATAGCGCCAGGAATTTGTGGCGATAATAGCGGAATAAAGAAAGGTTTTTAAAGGTTGGTGGAAAATATTTTACGAACAACTTTAAATAGATTTTCCAGTAATTCGCTTTTTGCCGACACTGAAATTGGGGCCTTTTTCGAATTCAAACGTTCTGCCAATTTCGACAATTTAAGCCAATGATTTGCTGCATTCTCCCTAATTCGAGGCTCTGCGATTGTTTAAGAAATGCGAATGGGAAGAGGGTGACCAATCAGAAGTGAGCGCGGGCTCAAGCTGTGGGAATTCCAGGTCCCTGAATGGTTGAGCTGAAATTGATCAGTTTCACAAACCCTGTCAGTTTCACTGCAGGAAACACCGTCTCGGGGGAAATAACATCACAAGTGGGTCTGGTCCCAGTGACCGATTTAACGGCTGCTGCAAAACTCCCGGATTCTCTCATTGCAGCGAAATCATTTTGAAATTCTATGAAAACAATGAGTGATTCTGGAGGAGTGATGTGGCTTTTCACTGAGGGCATGTGTCGACTGGGGAAATAACTAACTGTAGAGTCTCGGGCACTGTTTACACAGCCCGTTTAGATAATCAAATCCACTGCACATCCTTGCTGCAACTAAAATGTCAATTTCGGGGATTCCAGTTTTATACCCGAACACAGCACAGATTTATTCCAGTCAGTTCTGAACAGCCTATCCCATCTCCCGTTTCCAGCTCACTCCTCTCTCTGTGAGACGGTGGGTGGCTCTTCGAAGAGCCTTTGTTGTGTGTTTGCTGGAAAAGGTCGAGTTGTGCGGCCCTGCCGTTTCAGAGCGAACACCACATCCATGGCAGTGACTGTCTTGCGCTTGGCGTGCTCAGTGTCGGTGACCGCATCCCTGATCACATTCTCCAGGAAAACCTTCAACACCCCGCGAGTCTTCTCACAGATCAAACCCGAGATCCGCTTGACCCCGCCACGGCGAGCCAGGCGGCGGATTGCTGGTTTGGTGATGACCTGGATATCATCACGAAGCACTTTGCGGTGCCGCTTTGCTCCGCCTTTGCCTAGTCCTTTCCCTCCTTTACCTCTGCCAGACTTTCTTTTATTAACTTCCAAAATATACTTTATTTATAAAAATCTGTAAAAAAAAATACATTACAAAACAGTTCCAAAAAGCACCAAGTCAAACAATACAAAGAGTGGAAAGGAGATCAGTATCCTTCAATACAGGAGTGAGTTGCCTCACAACCCTTCCATTTCATTTCTCATGCCATGTACATTTTCCAGCAACCACAAATTTCTGGCTACAGTTCGAGGGGTTTCCCATGGATCCAGCCCCTCAGTTCACTATGGTGGGGGGACCTTACACAGTGGTCTTTCCCCATTGAGCCTTTGCTGCAGCTGCCCCAAGCTTTAGTGCGTCCCTCAGCACGTAGTCCTGGACCTTGGAATGTGCCAGTCTGCAACATTCGGTCGTGGACAACTCTTTGCGCTGGAAGACCAACAAGTTTCAGGCAGAGCAAAGAGCATCTTTCAACGAATTGATAGTCTTCCAGCAGCAGTTGATGTTTATCTCGGTGTGCGTCCCTGGGAACAGCCCGCAGAGCACAGACCCCTGTGCTACAGAGCTGCTTGAGATGAACCTCGACAAAAACCATTGCATCTCTTTCCACGCCTGCTTTGCAAAGACACATTCCAGAAAGAGGTGGGCAACCGTCTCTTCCCCATCACAGCCACCTCGAGGGCATTGTGCAGAGGGGGTGAGACTTCGGGCGTGCAGGAAGGATCTGACGAGGAGGACTCGTCTCACCATCAGCCAAGCTACATCTTGGTGCTTGTTTGAAAGTTCTGGTGATGGGCCATTCCGCCAAATGACTTTGGAAGTCTGCTCGGGGAACCATCCGACAGGATCCACCATCTTCTTTTCCCGTAGGGCCTTGAGAACATTCCGTGCAGAGCAGTGCCTGATGGATTGGTGGTCAAAGGTGTTTTTCCACGGAAACTTTTCCATGAAGGATAGGTGTTACAGCACAGTCCAACTGGATGGAGCGTTCCAGAGCAATGCGACCAGGCCCATCCTTCGCAACACTGGGGACAGATAGAACCTCAGCACGGAGTGACACTTGGAGTTTGTATACTGGAGGTCTACACACAGCTTGATCCAGCCACACACAAAGGTAGCCATCAGGATGAGGGCGATGTTGGGTACATGTTTCCCGCCTTTCTCCAGAGGTTTGAACATTGTGTCCCTCGGGACCTGGTCCATTTTGGATCCCCAGATGAAGCGTAAAATGGCTCAGGTGATCACTACAGTGCAGGAGTGCAGTATGGGCTAGACCTGCACCACGTACAGTAACCTGACACAATGGAGAGAGATCGCTGCTCCCACATGTTCAGCTTACGTTGTACCCTGGCTACTCATTCCTCCCAGGTTTTGGTGCACGCCCCGGCCCTTCCAAATCATACCCCAGCACCTTCAGGTAGTCTGACCTCATGGTGAAGGGGACAAAGGATCGGTCAGCTGAGTTCCCAAAGAACATGGCCTCGCTCTTGCCGTGTTTAACATTGGCTCCCGAGGCCAGTTCGAGCTGGTCACAGATGCTCATCAGTCTGCGCACAGGCAGCGGATTCAAGCAGAAAACGGCGACGTCATTCATGTACAGGGAGGATTTAACCTGAGTGCCTCCACTGCCTGGGATTGTTACCCTTCTGATACTCGCATTCTTCCTAATAGACTCAGAAAAGGGTTCAATACAGCAAACAAAGAAGACAGGGGAGAGAGGACAGCCCTGCCTGACTCCAGATTGGATTGAGAAACTTTCTGATTACCACCCATTGATTGAGACTGCGCTCCTGATATTTGTGTAGACCAGTTTGATCCAATTGCAGATTCCCTCCCCAAACCCCATTTTGGAAAGTACGTCCATCATGTAGGTGTGCGATATCCTGTCAAAAGCCTTCTCCTGGTCCAGGCTGATGAGGCAGGTGTCCACCCTCCTGTCCCATACATAGGTGATCGTATCCCTGAGTAGCGCAAGACTATCAGAGATCTTCCTGCCTGGTATAGTACAGGTCTGATCAGGGTCAATCACCAACTCCAGAGTAGATTTGACTCGACTGGCAATGACTTTTGACAGAATCTTGTAGTCGATGTTAAGCAATGAGATGAGCCGCCAATTTCTGATTTCTGCCCCCTCCCCCTTCCGCTTGTAGATGAGGGTGATGATGCCTTTCCTCATGGACCATACTCTGGTATACTGCCAGACTTTTTTTTTAAATTTGCAAAATATACTTTATTCATAAAAATCTGTAGAAATTACATTCCCAAACAGTTTAAAACAGCATCAAGTCAAAAAATACAAACAGTGCAAAGGTGATCAGTTTCGTTCCATATAATCACGAGTTGCCTCACAACTCTTCCATTTCATTGTCATGCCATATACATTTCTGCATTTACAGCACACAAAATTTTCCCGAGACGGTTCGAGGGGTTTCCCATGGATCCAGCCCCTCCGCTCAGCTTGGTGGGGGGACCTTACACAGTGGTCTTTCCCCATTGAGCCTTTGCTGCGGCTGCCCCAAGCTTCAGTGCGTCCCTGACCACGTTGTCCTGGACCTTGGAATGTGCCAGTCTGCGACATTCGGTGGTGGACAACTGTTTGCGCTGGAAGACCAGCAAGTTTCGGGCAGACTAAAGGGCGTCTTTCACCGATTTGATAGTCCTCCAGCAGCAGTTGATGTTTATCTTGGTGTGCGTCACTGGGAACAGCCCGTGGAGCACAGACTCCTGTGTTATCGAGCTGCTTGGGATGAACCTCGACAAAAACCACTGCATCTCTTTCCACACCTGCTTTGCAAAGACACATTCCAGGAAGAGGTGGGCGACCGTCTCTTCCCCACCACAGCCACCATGATAATTCTTGCCTCAAATCAGTGCACAATAAAAGAGACTGATTCCGTCAGCTTCCTTTTTTTACAGGCCGCCCGGACCTGGCTGAGAAAGGCAGAGTGAGAGCAGGGAGGGGAGGAGACAAGAGTGAAGATTAAACAGAGAGCGAGAATGAAGGAGACACCCAGAGTGACAGACAGAGAGAGAACGGCCCCTCATCTTTCAGCTCCACTTCCAGTTTCCTCTGGGTTGCCAATTTCAAACCCTTTATTAACAGTAGAACCGAAACCCAGCTCTCCACGCAAACTCTTCCAGACTCGACCTTCATAGTCAAGGCTTTCCAGAAAGCCAGAGTTTTTAAATATGGTCCAGCTACAATTAACACTCAGTAATATTCCCACCTAAACACAGTCCATTCTATACTAAGAAACCTCCTCAGTAACATCACCATTTCCACACACATCCGCTTCAAGCAGTTTACAGCACCTTACTGCAGCTGTTTGCGGAATCTCCTGTGTTAAGATTGGAGTTGGAAAGCGGCTTTTACCCGGCAGTGTTATTGTCTCACACTGAATCTGCTGGACATCCTGTTCTCTTATTGCGAAAGAGAAAGCACATATTTAGGAAATGTTCATTTGAAATGATGTCTATTGAGAACGAGCCCGGCCGTGGGACAGGTATTCCAGTGCAAAGAGCTGTCCATGACCGAGTGTTGCAGACTGGCACATTGCAACATCCAAGACTATGTGCTGTGGGACGGCATTAAAGCTTGGGGAAGCCACCATGGAGTCTCAATATAAAAGGGACAGTCTAAGGCCCTAGTGCAGCGAGAGGCTGGAACCTGTGTAAAACCCCTCGGGCTGTTTGCACCAGAGAATGTTTGATGTGTAATGTAAATACTGTAAATATAACCTGTGCAGGCAGGGATAGTGAGATACCTCATGTACTTTATTGAAAGAAACTGATCTGTATTGTACCTTATGTAATATTAAAATTGAACTGCTTTGCAATGTAATTACACAAATTTTATGAATAAATTACATATTGTGCAAAAGAAAGCAGCTTTCCTGTCAATACGCATCTTGTCTCAGGGCACAACTTTCCTGTGATCTTGTCACGCCCAACTTCGCTCTATATCTTCTGACACACACACTTTACAGTCTGTCATTTCCAAAAACAAGCATTCTAAAATCAAAAGACCTTTTGTTTATTTCTCCTTTCTTTTCATTTCTCCTCTATTCTTCTCAATCACTCCCTTCAACAGTCCTATTCAGATCAAGGTGGAATGTGAATAGTGTCACAACTCACCTCTGACACTATTATTACCCTTCTCTTCTCTTGTCTTATTCAATGTGAATGTTTTATTCACCAGTCTGTTGCTGTTTTACACTCTTGCCATACCATCTGGTATTGCATCCATCTGAATTCTGTGCTTTCATGGCCTTACATATCTTTTCCTCTTCCGAATGATTTGTTTGCTTCAGTTCCATTCAACCAGGCTGGACCACAGGGAAGCTCAGAACAAAGAACAAAGAACAGTGCAGCACAGGAACAGGCCATTTGGCCCTCCAAGCCTGCGCTGATCTTGATGCCTGCCTAAGCTAACACCTTCTGCACTTCCGGGGCCCATATCCCTCTATTCCCTTCCTATTCATGTATTTGTCAAGATGTCTCTTAAACGTCGCTATCGTATCTGCTTCCACCACCTCCCCTGGCAGCAAGTTCCATGCACTCACCACCCTCTGTGCAAAAAACTTGCCTCGCACATCCCCTCTAAACTTTGCCCCTCGCACCTTAAACCTATGTCCCCTAGTAACTGACTCTTCCACCCTGGGAAAAAGCTTCTGACTATCCACTCTGTCCATGCCGCTCATAACTTTGTAAACCTCTATCATGTCGCCCCTTCACCTCCGTCGATCCAGTGAAAACAATCCGAGTTTTTCAAACCTCTCCTCATAGCTAATGCCCTCCAGACCAGGCAACATCCTGGTAAACCTCCTCTGTACCCTCTCCAAAGCCTCTATGTCCTTCTGGTAGTGTGGCGCCCAGAATTGCACGCAATATTCTAAGTGTGGCCTAACTAAAGTTCTGTACAGCTGCAACATGACCTGCCAATTTTTATACTCTATGCCCCGACCGATGAAGGCAAGCATGCCGTATGCCTTCTTGACTACCTTATCCACCTGCGTTGCCACTTTCAGTGACCTTTGCCTTGGACGGGTCCACGTCGATCCATTACATTCAGAATCACCTCCTTGAAATAACTCCATAGTACAACGACAGTAACCACACATAATCTGCTTCAAATACTCCTGCACATTTTATCTGTTCTGACTGTCAACACCTCCAGCTCTTTTGTTTAAGTGGAACCCATCAGGTTTGTTTAGGCTCCTTCTATTCTGAAAGCTGCAGCACTGGTTCAGGGAATTCAGCCCTGTTTCTCTACTCTAAAGGCTCAGCCATGCTTGAACTGCGTGGTATTTCGCTTTTATTGCAACGTTACAAGACCTCCAATCCTCTGGAAAACGATGGTCAGACCTTCCACTCTTTCTTCCCTGGCTTCTTTCAACAGCCTGGGGTACATTTCATCTGGTCCTGGTGATTTATCCACATTCAAGGATGCTCATTCCATTAAGACTTCCTCTCTCCTTAAGTTGTCACGTCCAATACTTCACACTCCTCCTCCTTCATAACAATATCTGCATCACCCTCTCATTTGAGAAGACAGTAATGTATTCATTAAGGATATTGGCAACATCTTCCACCCCGATACAAAGGTTACATTTTTGATCTTTTCTGTGCCCTGCTGTTTGCTCAGTTGCCTCTTACTCGAATGTTTTGATGCAACATCTTTGGGTCCATTGTTATTTTGTTTGTCTCTGTTCTTTCCTGCTCTTTCTTTGTTCTTCACCGCTGCTCCCAAACGCCTCCAGTGCAGTCAAAACGCAACGTGTCAGAAGTGGGATTTGAACCCACGCCTCCAATGGAGACTGCGACCTAAACGCAGCGCCTTAGACCGCTCGGCCATCCTGACCGCCTGCCGGGTGCTATCAATGCTAAGGAAATTATTCATTCTTTGTGAAAGTATTTGTGAGATTGTGGAAATGTCTGGAAGAGGAAAGACCAGCGGGAAAGCTCGGGCCAAGGCCAAGTCTCACTCCTCCCGGGCTGGACTGCAGTTCCCGGTGGGCCGTGTTCATAGGCTCCTGAGAAAGGGCAACTATGCTGAGCGTGTGGGTGCCGGAGACCCGGTCTATCTGGCTGCTGTGCTCGAGGATCTGACCGCTGAAATCCTCGAGCTGGCCGGCAACGCGGCCCGGGACAACAAGAAGACCCGCATCATCCCCAGACACCTGCAACTGCCCGTCCGCAACGACGAGGAGCTCAACAAGCTGCTGGGAGGGGTGACCATCGCTCAGGGCGGGGTGCTGCCTAATATCCAGGCCTTGCTGCTGCCCAAGAAAACCAGCGCTCAGAGCTCCCAGAAAAAGTAAAGCGGCCAAAATGTCATCTAATAACCCAATGGCTCTTTTCAGAGCCACCCACAGTCTCTGTGAAAGGGCTGGTTACTGTCAGGAGGGAGTCAGTGATGGAGTTATTGTCACAGTGGATTGACCTGTTTCACATCTGTCCAGCTGTGTTTTCAGTTCCCTCTCTGGATTTCGCTCTGTTTCTCTGCTCACACATCTCCCCCTCCAGTTAAGTGAAGAAGTGAAATACAGGGTATCAGAATCAACAATTTAATAAATCCCGCTGCCTTCGATTTGATAAATCCCGAGATTATCCCGGTACATTAACGGGAACTGGTTCGGAGCTGATGAATTAATTTAATAATGGAAGTGTCCGGGTTAATTCTCTGTTTTTTATTTGGACAGTTTGAATTGTGTTTTTTTTTTCTCTCTCTGGTGATCTGAGCGCCGCTTCTCAATGAGAATCTGCTCCCGGAACAGAGTAAATGCAGGAAGAAAGAGGCCATTCTCGGGCTGTGTGTTTCTCTCCTAACCTGATCTGTTTAGACCGCACTGTTCCCAGAGGACGGAATCAGTGAGAGTTGTGCACACACAGGAGCTGAGTCCATTGCAGCGCTTTAATATGTGCCTTCCCCCCGGCCCTCCCTCTTCTCCGGACACAAAGTTGTTTGTTCCCCCGGCGGCGGGGTAGAGTCGGGGATTCTCTCCCCGCAGTGTCAGTGTCTGCAGCCCCGGGGAACTGGCGGTTTCAGTCAGAGTGACCGAGCTACCTGACAGGACTCTCCCCCTGCATTTGTGAACTGAGACTACACCGAACACATCTCCAGTTAGAGTGAGGGCCGGACATCCTTCTGTTTCATTACAGAGAGTGGGGAAAGGGCTGGGTGGAGGGGATGTCAGCGAGTCACCAGGGATCCTGGATTTACTCCAAATCATTTCCATGTGGAATCTGCAGGCGGGGCCGGGCCAGGGATCATTTGATCAGGGGATCAGCTCTTTCCTGAGAGATGTGGGTGGCTCTGAGAAGAGCCTTTGTGTTCAGATGTTTACAAGTTTCCCGCCCTCTTTCACTTCTTTCCAGACCCTGCTTTCTGAGCCTTCGCTGCTTTCGGCTTGACCTTGCTCTTCCATGTCTGCACTTTCTTCAGCGCCTTTCCGCCCGCCGCACTCTTGCCTTTTTTGACCTTCTTCGCAGCAGACATTTTCTGAAGCGCTGCTTTCTTCACCGCCTTATTTGGCGTTGCCGCCGCCTTGCTACTCGTTTTCTTGGCTGTTCCTTTCTTTGTTGTCACTTTCTTGGCTGCTGGTTTCTTCACCAATGATTTCTTGTCTGCTGGTTTCTAACGAAGGATTCCTTGTCTGCTGGTTTCTTCACTAAAGATTTCTTGGCTGCTGATTTCTTCACTAAAGATTTCTTGTCTACTGGTGTCTTCACTAAAGATTTCTTAGCTGCTGGTTTCTTCACTAAAGATTTCTTGTCTACTGGTGTCTTCACTAAAGATTTCTTAGCTGCTGGTTTCTTCACTAAAGATTTCTTGTCTACTGGTGTCTTCACTAAAGATTTCTTAGCTGCTGGTTTCTTCACTAAAGATTTCTTGTCTGCTAGTTTCTTCATGAAAGATTTCTTGTCTTCTAGTTTCTTCATGAAAGATTTCTTGTCTGCTGATTTCTTCACTAAAGATTTCTTGTCTGCTGGTTTCTTCATGAAAGATTTCTTGTCTGCTGGTTTCTTCATGAAAGATTTCTTGTCTGCTAGTTTCTTCATGAAAGATTTCTTGTCTGCTAGTTTCTTCATGAAAGATTTCTTGTCTGCTGATTTCTTCACTAAAGATTGCTTGTCTGCTGGTTTCTTCACTAAAGATTTCTTGTCTGCTAGTTTCTTCATGAAAGGTTTCTTGTCTGCAGGTTCTTCATGAAAGATTTCTTGTCTGCTGGTTTCTTCAATAAAGATTTCTTGTCTGCTGGTTTCTTCATGAAAGATTTCTTGTCTACTGGTGTCTTCACTAAAGATTTCTTGGCTGCTGGCTTCTTCATGAAAGATTTCTTGTCTGCTAGTTTCTTCACTAAAGATTTCTTGTCTGCTGGTTTCTTCATGAAAGATTTCTTGTCTGCTAGTTTCTTCATGAAAGATTTCTTGTCTGCTGATTTCTTCACTAAAGATTTCTTAGCTGCTGGTTTCATCACTAAAGATTTCTTGTCTGCTAGTTTCTTCATGAAAGATTTCTTGTCTGCTATTTTCTTCATGAAAGATTTCTTGTCTGCTGATTTCTTCACTAAAGATTTCTTGTCTGCTGATTTCTTCACTAAAGATTTCTTGTCTGCTGGTTTCTTCATGAAAGATTTCTTGTCTACTGGTTTCTTCATGAAAGATTTCTTGTCTGCTGGTTTCTTTATGAAAGATTTCTTATCTACTGGTGTCTTCACTAAAGATTTCTTGGCTGCTGATTTCTTCACTAAAGATTTCTTGTCTACTGGTGTCTTCACTAAAGATTTCTTGGCTGCTGGTTTCTTCACTTAAGATTTCTTGTCTGCTGGTTTCTTCATGAAAGATTTCTTGTCTGCTAGTTTCTTCATGAATGATTTCTTGTCTGCTGGTGTCTTCGCTAAAGATTTCTTGGTTGCTGGTTTCTTCACTAAAGATTTCTTGTCTGCTGGTTTCTTCACTAAAGATATCTTGTCTGCTGGTTTCTTCACTAAAGATTTCTTAGCTGCTGGTTTCTTCACTAAAGATATCTTGTCTGCTGGTTTCTTCACTAAAGATTTCTTGTCTGCTGGTTTCTTCACTAAAGATTTCTTGTCTGCTAGTTTCTTCACCGTCTTTCCCACTTTTCCCTGGGTTTTCCTTCTTGCTGATTTTGAAGTAGCCGGAGGCTCCCTGTCCCTTGCTCTGCACCAGGGAGCCTTTGTTCACATTCCTCTTGATACTTTGCTTGATCTGGGTCCTGAGCTTCTCCACATCGACAGCGCTGCTACCCAGAGCCTTCTTTATGGCGGCCAGGGACATCCCCTTGCGATCGCTGAAAGCCGGCACAATCTTGAGGATCTGTTCGCCCAACGGGAGACCGGCTGGCTTGTTCCGGGGAGCCGCCTTCTTCTTCTTGGGGGTCTTGACTTGGGCGGCGGCGGCGGCTGGAGGAGCCGTTTGGGCGGCTGCACTATCGGTCATGTCCGGGACTCTGCACAAATTCTCTCTGTCAATGTGAACTGGGTCAGAAATGAAGCCGGTGATGGTGGCACAGAGCAACTTAAAGGCAGATAGAGGACGGGACGGAGACAAGCTGCTGTCAGCTCCCGGCTTCTGCTGTCTCTCTGTGTTTCTCTCTCCTCACAAACTCTCCAATTCCATTGAAATTCAGAGACTCCAGACTTCCAGACTAGATCTTTCCTGTCTCTCACTCCAGTATGTTTGCTGTTGAAAAGCTTTCACTCGGATTGAGGACTCCATTTTCCATTTCACCTGGTTTTATTGCTGCACTGACCGCCCTCTCTCACCCCTCGCTGACATGTTCTCTATTTTTCAACTGAAATCTTGAAGTAAAAAAAAAAATGATCCCAAATTCCCACTTTGGGGCTGAGCAGGGAGCAGGGCGGTTCTATGACTGGAAAATCATTTGATTTTACACAAGAATGACTCTGAAATCCGGCGATGAGAGCGGACCCACAAACACAGTGGCTTTAGACTAACCCGCCCTCCCCTTTAATACAATCTCTCTTCCACAATATTCACATCTGCATATTCACAGGACAAACTGTTCCCTGAATGTAGAGTTCCCAGGATAGGTTTTCCCCTCCGCTCGGTCTGTGCTGTGGATTCTCGGGGGTGAGTTGTATTTTCTCAGCTCAGTCAGTGTTAAACAGTCTGGGGCCGGCGCTCCGAATATTGTCTGTTAACCAGAGTCCGCTACAAGAGCCAATCACAGTTGTGACTTTTTTTATTCGTTCATGGGATTTGGGTGTGAGTCCAGAACCAGGGGTCATAATCTAAGGATACGGGGTAAACCTTTCAGGTTGTCCTTTCTCTCTCTGCCCCTCTCTCTCTGCCGACACCCACCCCCGGTCTCCTCTCTCCCTCTTACTCTCCTCTCTCTCTCTCCCTCTCTCTGACAGTTGCAGAGAGCGAGAACTCTCAGCTTTATGGTTAGTCTTTTTTTTTAAATCGCAGCCGTCAGTTTCACAGCTGAAAGGTGCTTTGAGCAGAGACAGCACTTCAGAAACTCGGACAAGCTCGGGTTTTTCTGGAGGGCTTTTAAATGAAATCAGAACTGCCGGAAAGCTCCGAACTTGTCCGAGGTTCTGAAACGTTGTCTCTGCTCTCAGGACCTGTCAGCTGTGAAACTGACGGCTGCGATTTGATTGAAAGTCAGACTGGTCTGGAAGAAGAAGCCAATGGGAAATTTCTCATCCCTGAAATTATCAGTCACGGACCAAACTGCTTTAACGTGGACACTGATGTCCATGTACAGACATGTTGCCAACCCCTGTTCTTCACACAGACTTACCAATCAACGCCAACAAATAATTTGACTTTTTTATTGAAGACTGACAATACTATATACAATTTACAGGAGAGGATCACAGGCACATCTTACCGGGGATCATCCCATCTCCTACTCTGTCACATACTGTATGACATCACTTCCTGAAGTGATGATGCACACACCAATTACCAATTCCTTGAAACAAAGAGTAGGCATAAATGGGCCATTTTCTCATTGGCAGGATGTGACTGGTGGAGTGCCACAAGGATCAGTGCTTGGGGTTCAATTATTTACTATCTATATTAATGACATGGAGGAGGGGGCAGAGTGTAATATATCCAAATTTGCTGATGATACAAAAATAGGTAGGGCATGTTGTCATGAAGACATAAGGAATCTGCAAGGGGATATAGATAGGTTGAGTGAGTGGGCAAAAACTTGTCAGATGTAGTTTAATGTAGGAAAGTTTGAGGTCATACACTTTGGTAGGAAGAATCAAAATGCAGACTATTATTTAAATAGACAGATACTCCAGAAAAGAGGGATCTGGGTGTTCTTGTGATTGAAACACAAAAAGTTAGCATGCAGGTGCAGCAAGTAATTAAGAGGGCAAATGGAATTTTGGCCTTTATTGCTAGGGGGTTGGAGTTTAAAAATAGGGAAGTCTTGTTAAAGCTGTACAGGGTGTTGGTGAGGCCACACCTGGAGTACTGTGGACAGTTTTGGTCCCTGTATTTAAGAAAGGATATATTGGCATTGGATACAGTCAAAAGAGATTCACTCGGCTGATTCCTGGGAGAAAGGGGTTGACTTATCAAGAATGGCTAACAAGTTAGGCCTTTATACATTAAAGTTTAGAAGAATAAGGGTGATCTTATTGAAATGTATAAGATTCTGAGGGGGCTTGACAGGGTAGATGTTTCCACTAGTGGGGGAATCTCAAACTAGGTGACATAGTTACAGAATAAGGGGACAGTCATTTAAAACTGAGATGCAAAGGAATTTCTTCTCTCAGAGGGTAGTGAATGTCTGGAATTCTCTACCCAGAGAGTTGTGGAGGCTAGATCACTGAAAGCATTTAAAGAGGAGGGAGATAGATTTTTGAAATATTGGGGAGTTGAGGGCTATGAGGAGCTGGCACGAAAGAGGAGTTGAGGTCTGGGGCAAATCATCCCTGATCTTATTAAATGGTGGGGCAGGCTTTGGGGACTGAATGGCCTACTCCTGCTCCTATTTCTTATGTTCTGATAAGGGGGCTACAAAGAGATGTAGATCGGTTAAGTGAGTGGGCAACAACCTGGCAAATGGAGTAAAATGTGGGAAAGTGTGAAATTGTCCACTTTGGCAGGAAGAATAAAAAAGAAGCATATTATCGAAATGGTGAGAGATTGCAGAGCCCTGAGATGCAGAGGGATCTAGGTGGCCTCGTGTATGAATCGCACAAGGTTAGTATGCAGGTACAGCACGTAATTAGGAAAGCTAATAGAATGCTCGTGTTTATCGCGAGGGGAATTGAATACAAAAGTAGGGAGGTTATGCTTCAGCTATACAGGGCATTGGTAAGACCACATCTGGAGTACTGTCTACAGAACTGGTCTCCTTATTTAAGGAAGGATGTGAATGCGTTGGAGGCAGTTCAGAGAAGGTTTCCTGGACAAATACCTGGAATGGTGGGCTGTCTTACAAGGAAAAATTGGACAGGCTTGGCTTGTATCCACCAGATTTTAGAAGAGTATGAGGCAACTTGATTGAAACACATAAGATCCTGAGGGTCTTGACAGGGTGGATGTAGAAAGGATGTTTCCCCTTGTGGGAGAATCTAAAATTAGGGGTCACTGTTTAAAAATATGGGGTCGCCCATTTAAGACAGAGATGAGAAGAATGTTTTTCTCTTAGAGGGTTGTGAGTCTTTGCAGTTCTCTTCCTCAAAACGCAGTGGAAGCAGAGTCTTTGAATATTTTTAAGGTAGATGTAGATAGATTCTTGATAAGCAAGGGGGTGGTCAGGGGTAGCTGGAAATGTGGGTCATCAGTTCAGCTATGAAATTATTGAATGGCGGAGCAGGCTTGAAGGGCCGAGTGGCCTTCTCCTGCTCCTAATTCATATGTTCGTATGCTTGTATGTTTGTATAAAGCCCAAGATGCCATATATTTTACTGCTACTCTCTGAATATGCCCTGCTACCTGCAAAGATCGATGCACATGCATCCCCAGGTCCCTCTGTCCTTGAACACTCTTTAGAACTGTGCCATTAAGCATACATTGCCTCTCCCTATTCCTTCTGTCAAAATGCATCACCTCACACTGAACAGTATTAAATTCCATCCGTCACCTCTCTGCTCATTCTGCTAGGCTATCTATGTCCTATTGCAGGCGGTTCATATCATCCTCACTGTTTGCCTCACCTCCAAGTTTGGTATTGTCAGCAAATTTTGAGATTCTGTTCCGTATTCCAAGATCCACATATTTTATACATAGCAAGAAAAGCAGTGATCCCAGCACTGACCCTCGGGGAACACCACTGTCGACCATCCCCTAGTCTGAAAAGAAACCATTTACTACAACTTGCTTGTTTCTGCCCTTAATCCAATTTTTTAACCAATTGGACACTGACCCTCCTATTCCATGAGCCTCAATTTTGTTAACCAGGCTTTTATGTGATACCTTATCAAATGCTTTCGTAAAATCCATAGAAACAACATCCACTGCATTTCCTTCATCAGACCTCTCTGCTCCTTCATCAAAAATTTCAATTAGATTAGTGAAGCATGATCTGCCTTTTACAAATCCATGCTGGATATCCTTAATTAACTCAAACCTCTCTAAATGTCCATTGATATTTTCCCTGATTATCATTTCTGAAACCTTACCCAGCATTGATGTTAAATTAACTGACATGGAGTTGCTTGGACTGTCCTTACACCCTTTCTTGAATAAGGGTGTCATTTGCCACTCTCCAATCCCCTTATCCAGGGAAGATTGGAAGATTATGGCAAGCCCTTCCTGGAGGAGTCTGGACATGCAAGGACTCAACTACCAGCAAGCGTATAAAGCAAGACCCAGGCTCAGGGCCTTCAGTTACCCCTGGAGGGGAGTCGGAGAGGCAGTGAGTGGATCCTGTGAGGAACCACAGTTCAGGAAAGATGAGAAGTTCATTGTGAAGGGACAGAGGAGATTAAGTTCAAGGTTTACCAGCTTATAAGCAAGTGCAGAGACAAGGAACGGTGCTGGGGCAAATAATAGGAAGCTGTGATCGGTTGGAAGGCAGGAGTGATTAAATGAAAGAAGAGATGATGGTGCAAGGCAAAAGTCAGGGAAACAACAAGTAACATTTGGCCAGCACAGATACCAGGAGTGGGGTTTGAACACACACAGACATATATTCATTGGATTTTAAGTCCAGCACCTTAACCACTCAGCCCTCCTGGTTCATTAACCCGTTGCTGAAAATGAAATTTAATGTGATCCGGGTGACATCTGGCCTTTTACAATATACAATTATGACTCCTCTCCCATGCTAAATTGGACCCTTCATTACTTATGTACCTCAATTGGATCACCCCTCAGTCTAGGTTTCTCTAAGGTGTAGGGTTCCAACTCTTTTAGTCTAACTTGATAACGAAGATAAAAGCAAAATACTGCGGATGCTGGAAATCTGAAACAAAACAAGAAATGCTGGATTCACTCAGCAGGTCTGGCAGCATCTGTGGAAAGAGAAGCAGAGTTAACTTTTTTGGTCAGTGACCCTTCTTCGGAACTCCGAAGAAGGGTCACTGACCCGAAACGTTAACTTGATAACGAAGATGTCTTACACTGGGAATTAGTTTAATGTCTCTCCTTTGTACCCTGTCAAAAGCCTCAATATCACCCATCATGTGAGGAGACCAAGACTGGATACAATATTCCAAGTGAGGCCTGACCAAGGTTTCATAAAAGGACAAATTCGGGACATCTCAGATACTGAAGGAGTCCGTGTCCAGAAGCAGCAAGACCTGGACAACATTTAGGCTTGGGCTGCTAAGTGTGAAGTAACATTCACACCACATAAGTACCAGGCAATGACCATCTCCAACAAGAGAGAATGTAACCATCTCCCTTTGACGTTCAACAGCATTACCATCGCTGAATCCCCCCCACCATCAACATCCTGGGGGTAACCATAGACACAAGCTTAACTGGACCATTCATATAAATACTGTGGCACCAAGGGTAAAACAGATAGTGAGAATTCTGCAATGAATAATTCAGCTCTCGGCACGAGGTGAAATGCACATTAGGAGAGCTGGAAAAATGGACTGGTCAGGTGTGCAGAAAAGTGGTAAATGGAATTCAACTTGGAGAAGTGTGAGGTGATGCCTTTGGTGAGGTCAAACACAGCAAAGGAATACACAATTAATGGGTGAATACTGAGAGGTCTAGAGGAAGTGAGGGACCTTGAAGTGAATGTCCACAGATCCCTGAAAGTGGCAGGACAGGTTGATAAGTTGGTTAAGAAGGCTTATGGAATCCTTTCCTTTATTAGCCGAGGTATAGAATATCAGAGCAGGGAGGTTATGCTGGAACTGTATCAATCATTCGTTAGGCCACAAATTCAGTACTGTGTGCAGTTCTGGTCAACTCATTACAGAAAGGATGTAATTGCACTAGAGAGGTTACAGAGGAGATTTACGAGGATGTTGCCAGCTCTGGAAAAATGCAGCGATGAGGAAAGATTGGATCAGCTGGGGTTGAATAGAGGAGGCTGAGGGGAGATTTGATTGAAATGTATAAAATTGTGAGGGGTTTGGATCGAGTGGATGGGAAGGGTCTATTTACCTTAGCAGGGAGGTCAATGACTAAGGGGCATAGATTTAAAGGGATTCGTTGAACGATTGGAGGGGAGATGAGGAAACGTTTTTTCACCCAGAGGGTGCGAGGGGTTTGGAACTCACTGCCGATAAGGGTAGTTGAGGCAGAAACCCTCAACTCATTTAAGAGGAGTCTGGATGTGCACCTCAAGTACCTGAACCTGCAGGGCTACGGTCCAAATGCTGGACAATGGGATTCCGCTGGGTTGCCCGATTTTTGGCCTTCCTGTGCTGTAAACTTTCTATGTTCAATGATTCTATGCAGACACAGTGGGCCGAATAGCCTCCTTCTGCACTGTAACAATTCTGTGATTTTTGACTCTCCAAAACTTGTCCACCATCTACAAGGCACAAGCCAGGATGAGTGCAGCTCCAACAATACTCTAGAAACTCAACACTGTTCAGGACAAAGCAGCTGCCTTGATTGTCACCCCATTCACCACATTAAACATTCACTCCCTTCACCACTGACGCACAGTGGCAGTAGTGTGTACCATCTACCAGATGCACTGCTGCAACTCACCAAGGCTCCTTCGAAAACACCTTCCAAACCGAAGACCTCCACCACCTTGAAGGACAAGGGCTGCAGATGCATGGAACCACCACCATCTGCAAGTTCCCCTTCAAGTCACACACCATCTGATCTGCAACAATATCGCTGTTCATTCACTGATGTTGGGTCAAAATCCTGGATCTCCCTTCCTAACAGCACTGTGGGTGTACCTACACCACATGGAGTGCAGCAATTCAAGAAGGCAGCTCACCGCCACCTTGTCAAGGACAATTAGGGATGGGTAACAAATTCTGGCCTTGCCAGTGTCGCTCACATCCCATGAAAGAATATGCCCCATCTTATATGCAATTATCCTCTGAATGCAGCCCAATACCCTATTTGCTCCAGCTATCACTTCACAGCATTGCTGCTGTACCTTTCGAGATCTGTGCACCAGAACATCCAGATCTCTGCTCAAAATTATTTTCTTTCTCCACCTGCTTTAATGTTTTTCCCTGAAGGGTGTATGAATGTTGAGCATTCGCCCTGTCCACATGAATAACACTGCACTTACCCAAATTAAACATCATTTACCAGTCATGAACCCAATCTCCCAACACATTAAGCTCAGCCTGAAACAGTCGAGCATCGTCTACAGTCTGAACACTCGCACAGATCTTCCAATCATCTGTAAATTTACAGATGGTGCCCCCTGCACCTACATCCAGATCATTAATAAAAATAATAAAGAGCAACAGACCCAACACCGATCCCTGTGGGACACCACTGGTAACTGGTCTCCAAACAGATCCAGATCCATCTGTAACTACTTTCTGTCTACGTCGTGCCAGTCAGTTCCCAATCCAGATCAATATATTACCACTGATACCAGGGACTTTAATCTTATGGAGAAGCCTCTTGTGTGGAACCTTATCAAAATCTTTTGGATGAGATCATCTAATTAAACTCAGGCCGAGGATTAAGCCTAGGCCTGTCCTGCTTTGTGTGTGGGTCTCAGGACGACACAAGGTGAGATCAGCTCACTGAGCACAGGCCCTTCCTGCTCTATATGGTGATCAGTACCTCACCAAATGAGAATAACTAACACACCACAGGCCAGGGAGCCTCGGCCCGTCCTCCCCTGATTGTGGTTCAGTGCCAACCAGGTCAGATCAGCTAATTCAGCACAGGCCGGAGATGGAAGCTGGATCTTTCCTGCTCTGCAGGGCTCCGTACCATACCAGGTGTGATGAAGTAAAATACCACAGGCTGGGGATGGAGCCTGGGATTTTCCTGTTCTGTGTGGGGCTCTGTACAACACCGTGTGAGATGAACTATCATCCCTCAGGCTGAGGAAGGAGCCTGGGCCCATTCTGTTCTGTGTGGCTCCGACAACATTGGGTGGGTTCAGTTAACTGAACACAGGCCATGAATACAACCAGGCCCTTTCCTGCTCCATGTGGCTCAGTATCACACCAGGTGACATCAGCTAACACAGCACAGGTGGGGCTGGGGCTGGAGCCTGGGCCTGTCCTGCTCTGTGGGCTCAGTACACAACCCGTAAGATGAACTTTTTTCAAAAGACTTCACTGTATTTAACTCTGTGTCCAACACTGTGAGGCAGCTTTCTGTGTTATAAAGAGTGTAATTTATTGACTGGTCTCTTGGATCTTGGATCAAACAGGGTAACAGACAGAGGTCTGTGTGCAGAGGGTTTGGGGGTGAGCTCTGATTCCTAACCCTTTCTGGACTGTGAGGAATAAAGAATGAATGAGAGAGAGAGAATGTGGGAGAAGGGATGATGGAAGAATTTGTCCGTGAACCTGATTAAAAGTGGCTCAAACGCAAGATAATATCAAGATATCAAGAGCAGAACATTAACATAATCTGAGTTCTGCGATCTGGTCGGGTCCCATTCCCCTGAAGTGAGGAATGAACTGGTGGGGAATTTCCGCCTGGAGTTATATTTGTCTCCAATGAAGATGAGTTCACAGTGAGGATGGAATAGCTCAGTTGGGAGAACAGTAGATTGAAGAACCAGGATACAATCCCTGGTTTCATCAGTTTTAATTTGGTGTCTCCTTCATTTTAAGTAGAGAGAATCAGAGGGGAGATTTTCCACTCTTGACCCCATGGGCTGAATTTTAAACTAACGGTGCGGCTCTCGGCAGAGGCACCGGAAGCGGGTGTCGTCACCACATGAACGAAATGTGGCCGACCGACTCCGATCACGGAGCAGCTGACCAATTAATGAAGGGGAGGCGTGGGGCCCATGTAAACAAGGACCAGAGGCAGGGAACGAGGTGTCGATGGCACCGACATCTGACACAACGGCAGGTGCTGGCACCACATTTAAAGGGCTGCCAGCCATGCATTCACTGCTGCCTGGTTTAAAGGAGTGTCTTCCTGAGAGCCCTCTGCTGTCCCAGGACCAGTTCTGCTGCCTCTGATGCCCCAGGACCCGTTCTGCTGCCTCTGTTGGCTGATGGGTAAGGAGTTGAATGCGAGCCTGCCGTGACCATGGTCCCACGGTTTAGCAATGCCTCCCTGCAGGTTCTCCTCCAGGTGGCAAGAGAAAGGTGGAAGATCCTCTTCCCCAGGGATGGGAGGTGGACACCTGTCCACCTGACCAAGCAAAACTGGCTGGAGACAGTAGGTGAGGTCAGCAGCCATGGGTTCACCCCCAGGACATGGATCCATTGCAGGAAGTGGGTCAATGACCTGATCCAGGTTGCTCAGGCGACAACTCAAAACACTTTGGAACTTTTGGACATTGCGTGTGGCAGAGTGAGAGGGAATGTTTAGTGGAAAGGGAGTGACCACCCAGTCATGTGTATTGGGGAAGGGCAGCAGGAGAGGCACACGTCAGTCATTATATAACCTCACACAGTCCCTCAACAGGTGCCGCATGCAGGAGGCATATGTGTGTCCACATCATGGACTGCTGGACTATCACCATCAGAGATGTTGGGCTTGTCTCAGCTGGGAGACTAACTTTGTTCATCATAGTGGCTGCAGGAGAAGACATCCCACAATTGGAAAGAGCGTGTCAAGACTGGCGGTGGAGTGCCTTATCTCCATGTCCTCATCCCGATGGAGGATGAGGCCATGGAACAGGCAGGGCAGCAAAGCAGCTGCTCCATAGCTGATGGAGAGACAGGGGCATCTACCCAAGAGAGTGAGTGAACATCTCCTGGGGCACAAGGGAGCATCTGCTGCAAAGGAGCCACACTGCTCATCTGTTCACCACTGCGTCAATGGAGCTGCACAGTAGGGGTGGTTGGAAAGTCACGATGGGCAGACCCTAACCCTTCAATGTCCCTGTTTTCTCATGAAGGCCCGGATGAACGACAAAAGCAAAGAGCTGGAGAGACTGGGAGACAGCCGGACACATCTGAGGAGGAGGAGGGAGCCTCAGATGGTGCACCATCACATCATTCCCCTGCACCCTCCACCAGAACAGAAACGCTCACGCAAACTGATGAGCACATCACAGACAGGCCCGGGCAGCTGACGGAGGCTGTGTTAGCCGAGGCCACTGACAGTTGGTGGTCTGTGGGAGGCCAGGCCCACACTGAGCCCCAGGCTGATGACATGCCTCTGGTGTCACCAGCAACACGGGAAATACCGCAGCTGCAGCGAGAGGTCAGGTAACATCTGGCAGAGTTACCAGAGGCTATGTGTACCCAAACAAGGATGGTGGAGGAGTCCATCCAGGCCTTCGGTGCTGCACTGTCTCTGATGGGGGTGTGTCTGGCTTCCTCCATTGTGAGATTGGTGACTCTCATGGAGAGCCAGATCCAGCCAATCAATCAGTGGCTGCCAGAGATGTTAGCAGACCTGCACTCCATCACTTTGTCCATGAGCTCCATCCAGCGGTGACAAGGTGAGAGGGGGGACGAGGCACCTGAATTCTCCACAAGGTCCACATCCCTCTCAGGTCAGCAGGGAGGTACAAGTGTGTCTTATAAGGGGGAGGAGCAGCTGGCTGCTACATCTGGGGTCTCCTCTCAGGGTGCTCCTGATGTGGACAGTAGCTCGAAAGTCCCTCTGCCAGTGACACCAGTGATGCCAGTGCCTGCCTCCATCACCCTCGATGACAGAGGGGGGTCCCTGTACCTGTGCAGGAGGCCTTCAGTGTGCCGGGGCCCTCCAGGCCTCAGGCAGCCAGAGGACGGCCACCAATGTCATCCCAAACCTTGGGGCAGCAAGGTCAGCAGCCTGTCTCCACCTCAGCTGCCAGAGCAGGGGGAGCACCACGTAGGAGCACCCGGAAAAGATTTAAGAAGAGCACCTAGATTCACTGAGGGGTTCACGGGTGAATGTACATTCCAGATGGATAGGGTTGTGTTTGGTGTCACACAGAATAAAGAAATGATGTTCTCTCACTATGTCTCCTTCCTATTGTTGATGCCCTTTGGGACTTCATTTAAACCCTTCCTCCCAAGGGGCTGGAAGTGAGGGACCAAGCCCTGAGTTCACAAAGCTTCGGCCTTGCCAGTGTGCGATGTGTACCTGGGCGCTGTAGTATAGAAGGAAAGAGGTGACAACAGGGCTGTTTAAAGCTAAGGCTTTATTGCCTTGGTTCCAGAAGGTGGTAAGGCTCAAAGGAAACGTGAATGTATAAGGGTGTCTCGTGTCTCCCTTGTGTGTATCTCATGGTGGCTTTCCTGCTGTGCCTGAGGTCCTTCATCTGGCACTGCCTGAGCAGCATCCTCCTCCACATCCTCATCATCAGAGGAGACATCACACTCCATGACATCCTCACTTGTCAACACCTCACCCCTCTGTAATGCCAGATTGTGCAGTTCACAGCAAACCACCACGATATATGAGACCCTCGCTGGGACATACTGAAGGGCTCCACTGGAACAATCCAGGCGCTTCAATCTCATCTTCAGGAGACCAATGGCCTCCTTGATGGTCACTCGGGTTGACCCGCAGCAGGTGTTGTACCTCTCCTCTGCATCCTTGTGTGGATTCCTCGCAGGCGTCAGTACTCATGTCCTCACTGGGTTGCCCTTGTCTCCAAGGATCCATCTCAGAAAGCGCATGGGGCCACGGAAAGGTTCTGGCACCTGGGAGTGCCTTGGTATGCAGGCGTTGTGGCTGCTTCCCGGGATTTGTGCACACACCTGTAGGATCCATTTGTGATGGTCACAGACCAGTTACACACTGAGCAAATGGAAGCCCTTCCTGTTGAAGGCTGCTGGCTGGTCTGCAGGAGCCATGATGGTCACATGGGTGCATTCGATGACACCCTACACCTGGGGGAAACCAGCGATGGCCCCAAATCCTATAGCCCTCTCAGCCTGACTGTTTAGATCGATGTGCACATAGTCACCGGCCCTCCTGAAGAGGACATTGGTGACCTCCTTGATGCACTGATTCACCACAGACTATGAGATTCCACACATATCTCCAGTGGATCCCCGCAATGATCTGGTCATCCAGAAGTTCAGTGGCATCAGGTGCCCACCAAGTCCCATGGGGCACAGCTGCATCATGGCAGAGAGATCAGTGACAACCTCCGTGGAGAGGTGCAGTCTGTGGAGACACTGTCACTCGGACATCTGCAGGTAGTTGAACCTTGGCTGACGTGTTCCTCTGCCCCCTTCTCCAGCCTCCTGTTCGAGGCTGGCCTTCCTGTGGGCCCCCAAGCTGCTGTGGTGTCCCTGCTGGTGCCTGCCCTTCCCTCCCTCCCTCTCTACTCCTCCTCAATGGGAGCCTCGAATCCAGGGTGAATGAGGCCCATGACAGGTTGCCCCTCCCTTAGTGCAAGGCCTTCACAGTAAACAACACCCAGCCACATTTACCTCACTCTTTACCCACTCACATTTACCCTCATTGAGGTGGCACTGCCTCAATGGCACCCTGGTGTAGCTCCCCCTGCAGAGCTGGCACATTGGTCCCCACTCCTGACAGTGATTCCGGATGCCCTTCCCCCCTCCACGCTTGCTGCCAAGTTACGCTACCTCACCAGACAGCTTCCCAGTGAAGCCAACACTCAGCTCCCACCTCCCAGTCACCTCCTTTAACCAGGCGAGGCTCTGAAGCCCCGTGGTTCCCGTGTGCTATTAGTTCAATTGGATCCAGTGAATAAAATTGCTGACAATTGGACTCATAAATACTTGAAATGCCTTCTTGCCGTGTGGATGTGCGATGTCTGCCCTCTATGTTAGCCGCCGACAGAAAAATCCGTTCCAATGTCTTCCATCCCAATTGGCTATTCTCAATAAAGTGTCAGGAATGAAGGTCAGAGGAACAGACCAGGCTGGAAACACAGAAAGAGCGAGGAGAAGCTGGTGTGAAAAACAGAGATTAAACAACAGGCTTGTTCAGTTGGTTTGCGTCTGGTGTTTAGAATACCCGGAATCTGGGTTCACTTCCCTTCCAACTCAGCGAATTGTATCAACATTATGTTCATAAAACCATGGACTGATACCCAAAGAAGGAGACCATTTGGTCCATTGTGTCAGTGCTGTCTCTTTGGTTGTGCTATCCAATTAGTCCTGCTGCTCAGCTTTTTCCTGTAATCTGTACATTTTTCCTGCCAGTATTTATCCCAATTGCTTTTCAAAGTTACTACTGAATCTGCTTTCAAGTCCTGATCAGACAGTGCATTTCAGATCACAACACATCACTGTATAAAAAATCATTCCTCATTTCGCCTCTGGTTCTTTTCTCAATCACCTGATAAATACATCCTCTGGTTACTGACCCTTTTGCCACTGGAAACAATTTCTCCTTATTTAACTTATTGAAAACCTTCTTGATGATGTCACATACTAGACTGCCAGTAAAACTGAAGCCCATGGAATAAAAGGGACAATGACAGCATGGGTATGAAGTTTACAGACTGATAGGAACATAGAAGCAGGAGTAGGCCATTCAGCCCATCGAGACCACCCCACCATTCAATATGATGATGATTGATCATCCACTTCAATGCCTTTTTCCCATATTATCTCCATATCCCCTATGTCATTTGTATTTAGAAATCTGTCAATCTCTGCTTTAAACATACTCAATGACTGAGCTTCCACAGCCCTCTGGGGTAGTGAATTCCAAAGATTCACAACCCACTGAGTAAAGAAATTTCTCCTCGTCTCTGTCCGAAGTGGCTTTCCCCTTCTGTTGAAATTGTGTCCCCTGGTTCTAGATTCCTCAACCGGAGGAAATACTTCATCAACCCTGTCTATCCCTTTAAATATTTTGTAAGTTTCAATGAGATCACCTCTCATTCTTTGAAACTCTAGAGAATACAGGCCCAGTTTCCCCAATCTCTCTTCAAAGGACAGTCCTGCCATCCCGGGAACAAGTCTGGTGAACCTTCATTGCACTCCCTCTATGGCAATGATATCCTTCCGAAGGTAAGGGGACCAAAACTGCACACAGTATTCCAAATTGCAGACCAACCAAGGTTATATACAATTGAAGCAAGACTTCACTACTCCTATACTCAAATCCTCTTGCGATCGAGGCTAACATATCATTCGTCTTCTGAATTGCTTGCTGCACCTGGATGTTAGCTTTCAGTCACTTATTGACAAGGACACCCAGGCCCCTTTGTACATCTACACTTTCTAATCTCTTACCATTTAAGAAATAATCTGCACATCTGTTCCTCCTACCAAAGTGGATAACCTCACATTTTTACGCATTATATTTCATGTGCCACTTCCTTGTCCACTCACTAAGTGTGTCCAAATCCCCTTGAAGCCGCTTTGCATCTTTCTCACAACACACATTCCCACCTAGTTTTGTGTCATCTGCGAACTTGGAAATACTTCATTTGGTCCCCACATCCGAATCATTGATGTACATTGTGAACAGCTGGGTCACAGTGTAGTGGTGAACAGTTGTATTTCTGTCTGGAGGAAGGTTTACAGTGGGTTCCCCATGGTTCCTCATAACTTCAGTTATGTGCAGAGACTGGAAAAGCTGGGGTTCTTCTCCTTGGAGCAGAGCAAGTTCAGAACAACTTTGACAGAGTTAGAATCAAGGAATCAAATGGTTCCAGTACAGAAGGAGACCATTCAGTCCATCATGTCCATGACAGCTCTTTGCAAGAGCAAATCAGCTAATTCCACTCCTCTGCCCTTTCATTGTAACCCTGCAATTTTTCTCTATTCAGGTGTTTATCCAATTCCCTTTTGAAAGCCACGATTGAATCTGCCTCCAGCACTCTCAGGCAGTGTAATCCAGATCTGAACCACTCGCTCTGTCCCACACCCCTGGTACCATTGCAGAAAATCTCTTCTGTTCATTTCATCCCTCATAAATAATTGAAATGAAATGTTTATTAGGAAATGCACAATATAAAAAGGAGAGAGAAATAAATGCTGAGAAAAATAGAAGTCAATGTTTGGAAGGTAAAAAGAGCAAAAGATGTAACATTTATTCTGGATGAATGAGAGGAATATATCACACTTTGGGGCTTTTTAAGAGGATTTACTGATAAACCTGGGATTTGAGAGGAAGCTGGTTCATGGTTTACAGAACAAATTCAGCGCCTGGGGTGGAGGCAACAGCTGCACCGTCCAATAACAGACAGGACGGGGACACTGTCTCAGGCCTGGTGAGCTCAGTCGATGAAAGCATGAAACTCTGAATCTCAAGTTTTTGAGTTTGAGCCCACGGTGGGTGTTTTTTATTTCCTTTTTAGGCTGATTTTACAGGCATTCTCCAGCTCTGAATTCCTCGGCAAAGAGTTCAAGGAGTGTTTGAAATGAGATTCAACAGCAGTATGATAAAGTCTCTCCTTGATTCAGGACTCTTACCTCTCTGCAGCAACTCGCTGCTGAAGATTGAACTTTATCTCATTTCATTTTCAGCTCATGGTCAGTGTGAATCAGTGAGACTTCTGGCTGTCTCCCACTTCACAATCCATCAGTGCTGAGAAATCAATGGGGAATATTACTCACATGTTACAATGTTTTATAAATACTTGAATGTATTTCACACTGTGTCTAACAGTGTGAATCTCCCCTGGTATATCAGCTCACCAATACTTCAACAGAACATTCACATAATGTGAGCTCTGAGTCTGTTCAGATCCCATTCCCAAGACCTGGAAAGTGGGATTGGGCTGGATCGCTCTTTTTCAGCTGGCACAGACACGATTGCTAAATGGTCTCATTCTGTGCCATAAATTTTCTCCATTTTCTATGTTCTATGAAGTGAGGTGTGATTGGGAGGGGCAATTCCACCAGGGTTATATTTTCTACCAAAACAATGACACAAGGGATACTTCACTTTTTTATTCATTCATTCATGCAATGTGGGCATCGCTGGCTAGGCCAGCATTTATTGCCCAGGAGAAGGTGGTGGTGAGCTGCCTTCTTGAACCATTACACTCCATGTGGGGTAGGTACACCCACAGTGCTGTGAGAAAGGGAGTTCCAGGATTTTGACCCAGCGACAGTGAAGGAACGGCGATATAGTTCCAAGTCAGGATGGTGTGTGGCTTGGAGGGGAACTTGCATGTGGTGGTATCCCCTGCATTTGCTGCCCTTGCCCTTCTAGGTGGTAAAGGTCACTGGTTTGGAAGGTGCTGTCTAAGGAGTCGTGGTGCATTGCTGCAGTGCATCTTGTAGACGGTACACACTCTGCAACTGTGGGTCGATGGTGGAGGGAGTGAATGTTTGCAGATGGGGTGCCAATCATGCGGGCTGCTTTGTCCTGGCGGTGTTGAGATTCTTGAGTTGGAATTGCACCCATCCAGGCAAGTGGAGAGTATTCCATCACATTCTTGACTTGTGCCTTGTGGATGGTGGACAGGCTTTGGGGAGTCAAGAGTCATGGATGAGTGAGAGGAATATATCACACTTTGGGGCTTTTGAAAGAGGATTTATTGATAAACCTGGGATTTGAGAGGAAGCTGCTTCATGGTTTACAGAACAAATTCAGCCCCTGGGGTGGAGCCAACAGCAGCACTGTAATTACTCGCCTCAGGATTCCAAGCCTCTGACCTGCTCTTGTAGTCACGTTATTTGTATGGCTTCCCATTGTAACCCCCATGATGTTGATAGTGGGGGATTCAGTGATTGTAATGCTATTGAATGTCAAGGGGAGATAGTTAGATTCTCTCTTGTTGGAGATGGCACTGCCCTGAAAAACTGGGTATCCAGTCATGAATGGTGGAGGACAATTAAATAACGAACCAGATGAGGAGGGTCCGAAAACATCCCTATCCTCAATGTTGGTGGAGCCGAGCACGTCAGTGCAAAAGGTGAAGCTGGAGCATTTGAAACCATCTTCAGTCAGAAATTGCACAGTGGATGATTCATCTCGGCCTCTTGAGGTCCCCAGCATCACAGCTTCCAGTTTTCAGCCAATTCGCTTCACTCCACATAATGGCAAGAAACAGCTGAAAGCACTCGATACAGCAAAGACTATGGGCCCTAACAACATTCCGCTCTAGTACTGAAGACTTGTGCTCCAGAACTAGCTGCGCTCTCAGCCAAGTTTTTCCAGTAGAGCTACAACACGGGCATCTACTTGACAATGTGAAAAATTGCCCAAGTGTGCCCTCTCCATAAAAAAAAATGCAGGACAAATCCAATCTGACCAATTGCCGCCCCATCAGTCTACTATCAAACATCAGCAAAGTGATGGAAGATGTCACCAACAGTGCTATCAAGCACCACACACTTAGCAATAATCTGATCATCATTGCTCAGCTCCTGGGCTGGAAGCTCCCTAGGAAGCTCCCTTGCTGTTCAACTCTATCCATGGCCATCTGCTTCCATCCCTAACGTTTTCTCCCCCAATCTGCCCTCTTAAACTGTTTAAATTCCCCTGGCTCTTTAAATCAGTTCATTTTAGCCCTATCTAAAAGTTAACAGTTAGTTTAGTGTATGTTACCTGGGCCCACTGCCCTCCCCCAGCCACACCTGCTCTTTGTTTTCTCAATGAAATTGATCCGGATGAAACTGACGAGAACAGCTGCCGATACTTTAATCTCCGATCCTGCTGTCTTCACAGTCCAGAGTGTCTGCAGCCACGGCATGCGGTAAGTCCATTGAGGTGAAGAAGGAGCTGCGGGACCCGAGAGAAGTCCTGTGAAAAGGTGCCCCGAACACCCAAAACATCCACGAACGGCCCCCCCGGCCGCAACTTCGAAGCGCCCGCGGGAGATGGCTCGGAGAGCATCTGCAGCGCACTGTCGGCAATGCTGCATGCCTTTATTTAAACCACTGCAAAAAAAAAACCCTTAGCAAATGTAATCACCTCTAAGTCTGCCAAATGATGCTTCACCTCCCGAAGGACGTGGATGAGCTTTCCGGACGTCGATGGTGGGCACTGAGGAAATGGCTTATTACCTGCACCAGATTCCACCCCCCCTCCCCCCCCTTTACCCCCCTTTCACCCCCCCACCCCCGTCCCCTTCCCTGCTCCACCCTCTCAGCTCACCCCCTCACAACCCCGTCCCAGCCCACCCCCCCTCGCACCATCTTCACCCCGCACCCCCTTCCCCTGCACCCCCCCCACCCCCTCCCTCTACCCCTCCCCCTTGCATCCCCTCCTCCCACCGGCACCATCCTACACCTGTGTAGGGGCCCCAACAACCCCACTGCCTTGTGGGCGTCTCGGGAGAGACCAAGGCTAAGGGAGTAAACCCTAACAGAAAATCCGGAGCGGAACCCCGTAGGCGGTCATGTGTCACCTTTGGCATGTTTCCGGCAGTTCCTGCAGCCATACTGGTGCCAAACGTCGTGTCCTGCACTCCTTTGGACCCCACCAGAAAGGCCGAGAGGGGGGTTTTGACGACTGGGCAACTCTCAACCTCCATAAATTTGCCCAGGCATGCGCCATGGAGAGGTCACTCCATAGTTGCCTCACAGCGACTGAAACAACACGGAAGGCAGCAGTTACGGGTTATAAGTCCAGATAAATTGGCGTAGAAACTGGGCGCCACGGGTTGCCTTTGTCGGTGGGAGAGGTCATTGCACCTCACTGGACAGCTACCGCCCGCCTCAAACCGGGCAGCCCCCGGTCAATAAGGTTCTGTCCCGCCACAGTCTGCCTGCTTCAATGGGTGCTTGGAGCTCAGGGTCATTGCCCGAAAGGTGGACTGACACACCGCACCAAACAACATGAAAAAAGGAAAGAAGGTACCAGCCCTTCGCTTTGCAAGCTGGAACGTCAGAACTATGTGTCCTGGCCTGTCGGAAGACCTTACACAAATCAACGATTCTCGGAAGACCGCCATCATTAACAACGAGCTCAGTAGACTCAATGTGGACATTGCAGCACTTCAGGAGACTCGCCTCCCCGCGAGTGGCTCTCTAGCAGAGCAAGACTACACCTTCTTCTGGCAGGGCAGGGATCCTGAAGAACCAAGACAGCATGGAGTGGGCTTCGCCATCAGAAACTCCTTGCTCAGCATGATAGAGCCTCCCTCAAATGGCTCGGAACGCATTCTGTCCATCCGACTGCTCACCACCTCTGGTCCAGTACACCTACTCAGCATCTATGCTCCAACACTCTGTTCCGCACCTGAAGCTAAAGACCAGTTCTATGAACAACTCCATAACATCATTAGCAGCATCCCCAACACCGAACACCTATTCCTGCTGGGGGACTTTAATGCCAGGGTTGGGGCCGACCATGACTCATGGCCCTCCTGCCTTGGGCGCTATGGCGTTGGAAGGATGAATGAGAACGGGCAGAGACTGCTTGAGTTGTGTACCTATCATAACCTCTGCATCACCAACTCGTTCTTTCACACTAAACCCTGTCACCAGGTTTCATGGAGGCACCCAAGATCACGACGTTGGCACCAGCTAGACCTCATTGTCACAAGGCGAGCCGCCTTAAACAGTGTTCAAATCACACGCAGCTTCCACAGTGCGGACTGCGACACCGACCACTCCCTGGTGTGCAGCAAGGTTAGACTCAGACCAAAGAAGTTGCATCATTCCAAGCAGAAGGGCCACCCGCGCATCAACACGAGCAGAATTTCTCACCCACAGCTGTTACAAAAATTTCTAAATTCACTTGTAACAGCCCTTCAAAACACTCCCACAGGGGATGCTGAGACCAAGTGGGCCCACATCAGAGACGCCATCTATCAGTCAGCTTTGACCACCTACGGCAAAAGTGCGAAGAGAAATGCAGACTGGTTTCAATCTCATAATGAAGAGCTGGAACCTGTCATAGCCGCTAAGCGCATTGCACTTTTGAACTACAAGAAAGCCCCCAGCGATTTAACATCCGCAGCACTTAAAGCAGCCAGAAGTACTGCACAAAGAACAGCTAGGCGTTGCGCAAACGACTACTGGCAACACCTATGCAGTCATATTCAGCTGGCCTCAGACACCGGAAACATCAGAGGAATGTATGATGGCATGAAGAGAGCTCTTGGGCCAACCATCAAGAAGATCACCCCCCCCCCCAAATCTAAATCGGGGGACATAATCACTGACCAACGCAAACAGATGGACCGCTGGGTTGAGCACTACCTAGAACTGTACTCCAGGGAGAATGCTGTCACTGAGACTGCCCTCAATGCAGCCCAGCCTCTACCAGTCATGGATGAGCTGGACATACAGCCAACCAAATCGGAACTCAGTGATGCCATTGATTCCCTAGCCAGCGGAAAAGCCCCTGGGAAGGACAGCATTACCCCTGAAATAATCAAGAGTGCCAAGCCTGCTATACTCTCAGCACTACATGAACTGCTATGCCTGTGCTGGGACGAGGGAGCAGTACCCCAGGACATGCGCGATGCCAACATCATCACCCTCTATAAAAACAAAGGTGACCGCGGTGACTGCAACAACTACCGTGGAATCTCCCTGCTCAGCATAGTGGGGAAAGTCTTTGCTCGAGTCGCTCTGAACAGGCTCCAGAAGCTGGCCGAGCGCGTCTACCCTGAGGCACAGTGTGGCTTTCGTGCAGAGAGATCGACTATTGACATGCTGTTCTCCCTTCGTCAGATACAGGAGAAATGCCGTGAACAACAGATGCCCCTCTACATTGCTTTCATTGATCTCACCAAAGCCTTTGACCTCGTCAGCAGACGTGGTCTCTTCAGACTACTAGAAAAGATCGGATGCCCACCAAAGCTACTAAGTATCATCACCTCATTCCATGACAATATGAAAGGCACAATTCAACATGGTGGCTCCTCATCAGAGCCCTTTCCTATCCTGAGTGGTGTGAAACAGGGCTGTGTTCTCGCACCCACACTTTTTGGGATTTTCTTCTCCCTGCTGCTTTCACATGCGTTCAAATCCTCTGAAGAAGGAATTTTCCTCCACACAAGATCAGGGGGCAGGTTGTTCAACCTTGCCCGTCTAAGAGCGAAGTCCAAAGTACGGAAAGTCCTCATCAGAGAACTCCTCTTTGCTGACGATGCTGCTTTAACATCTCACACTGAAGAATGCCTGCAGAGTCTCATCGACAGGTTTGCGTCTGCCTGCAATGAATTTGGCCTAACCATCAGCCTCAAGAAAACGAACATCATGGGGCAGGATGTCAGAAATGCTCCATCCATCAATATTGGCGACCACGCTCTGGAAGTGGTTCAAGAGTTCACCTACCTAGGCTCAACTATCACCAGTAACCTGTCTCTAGATGCAGAAATCAACAAGCGCATGGGTAAGGCTTCCACTGCTATGTCCAGACTGGCCAAGAGAGTGTGGGAAAATGGCGCACTGACACGGAACACAAAAGTCCGAGTGTATCAGGCCTGTGTCCTCAGTACCTTGCTCTACGGCAGCGAGGCCTGGACAACGTATGCCAGCCAAGAGCGACGTCTCAATTCATTCCATCTTCGCTGCCTTCGGAGAATAGTTGGCATCAGGTGGCAGGACTATATCTCCAACACAGAAGTCCTTGAAGCGGCCAACATCCCCAGCTTATACACACTACTGAGTCAGCGGCGCTTGAGATGGCTTGGCCATGTGAGCCGCATGGAAGATGGCAGGATCCCCAAAGACACATTGTACAGTGAGCTCGCCACTGGTATCAGACCCACCGGCCGTCCATGTCTCCGTTATAAAGACGTCTGCAAACGCGACATGAAATCGTGTGACATTGATCACAAGTCGTGGGAGTCAGTTGCCAGCATTCGCCAGAGCTGGCGGGCAGCCATAAAGACAGGGCTAAATTGTGGCGAGTCGAAGAGACTTAGTAGTTGGCAGGAAAAAAGACAGAGGCGCAAGGGGAGAGCCAACTGTGCAACAGCCCCAACAAGCAAATTTCTCTGCAGCACCTGTGGAAGAGCCTGTCACTCCAGAATTGGCCTTTATAGCCACTCCAGGCGCTGCTTCACAAACCACTGACCACCTCCAGGCGCGTATCCATTGTCTCTCGAGATAAGGAGGCCCAAAAGAAATGCTCAGTTTAGGTTCTGCCAGGGTCTCTCAGCTACAGGAAATAATTTGGCAGATAGAGTAGAATGTGGGAAAATGTGAGGTTATCCACTTTGGTAGGAAGAATAGAACAGGAAAATATTATTTAAATTGTGAGAGATTACAGAATGCTGCGGTGTAGAAGGATCTGGGTGTCCTCGTACATGAATCACAAAAAGTTACTATGCAGGTACAGCAAATAATTAGGAAGGCAAATGGAATATTACCCTTTATTGCAAGGGGAATGGAGTATAAAAGTAGAGAAGTCTTGCTGCAAATGCACATGGTGCTGGTGAAACCACACCTAGAGTACTGTGGACAGTTTTGGTCTCCTTATTTAAGGTGGGATATACTTGCATTGGAGGCAGTTCAGAGAAGGTTCATTGGATTTATTCCTGTGATGAAGGTGTTGTCTTATGAGGAAACTTGAGCAGGTTGGACCGATACTCATTGGAGTTGAGAAAAATGAAAGGTGAACGTATTGAGACATATAAGATTCTGAGGGGGCTTGACAGGGTAGATGCTGAGAGGATGTTTCCTCTCATGGTGGAATCTAGAACTAGGAGACACAGTTTCAGATTTAGGGGTTTTTCATTTAAGAAATAATTTCTTCTCTCAGAGGGTCATTAATCTTTGGAATTCTTTACCGCAGAGAGCAGTGGAGGTTGGGTCATTGAATGTCTTCAAGATTTTTATCTACAAGAGAGCCAAGGGTTATGTGGGCAGGCAAGAAAGTGGGGTTGAGGTCATGATCAGGTCAGCCATGATCCTATTGAATGGCGGAGCAAGCTCGAGGGGCCAAATGGCCTACTCCTGCTACTAGTTCTTCTGATCTTCTGTTCGTATGATCTCATTGCAGCTTGGTCCAAACAGAGATGAAAGAGTGGAATTCCAGAGGAGAGGTGAGAGTGATTGCCCTTGAGTGAGTGTGGCATCAAGGATCCCAAGTAAAATTGAAGTCAATGGGAATCAGGGGGTAAACTTTCCACTTGTTGAAGTCATACCTCGCACAAAGCAAGATGTTGTGGTTAGTGGAGGCCAATCATCTCAGCCCAGGACATTGCCTCAGGAGTTTCTCAGGGTGGTGTCCTAGACCCAAACATCCCAGCTGTTTCATTGACGACTTTCTCTTCAACATAAGTCAGAAGTGGGAATGTTAGATGATGACTCACAACTCTTCAGATACTGAAGCAGTCTGTGCCTGCAAGCAGCAAGACCTGAGCAACATTCAGGCTTGAGCTGATAAGTGACAAGCAACCTTCTGGCCACACAAGTGCCAAGCAGTGAACATCTCCAATGAGAGAGAAAAAAAATCTACCTTTGGATATTCAGAAGCATTATCATTGTTAAATCCCCCACCATCAACATCTTGACCAGAAACGTAACAGGACCAGTCACATCTATGCTGTGGCTATAAGCGCAGGTCAGAGATTACGAATTCTGCAGCAAGTATCTCACCTCCTGACACCCCAAATCCTGTCCACCATCTACAAGGCACAAGTCAGGAGTGTGATGGAATACATCCCACTCAACAACACTCAAGAAGCTCAACACCATCCAGGACAAAGCAGCGCACTTGATTGGCACCTAACCCACCACCTTAAACATTCAATCCCTCCACAGCCAGTAAACAGTGGCTGCAGTGTGTACCATCTCCATATACACTGCAGCAGCTCGCCAAATATCCTTCAACAGCACCTTCCAAACTCGTGATCACTACCAACTCGAAGGACAAGGGCAGCAGATGCATGGGAACTCACTACCTGCAGGTTCCCCTCCAAGTCACTCACCATCCTGATTTGGAACTATATCGCCATTTCTTCACTGTTGTTGGGTCACAATCCTGGAACTCCCTCCCCAACGGCGGTGTGGGTGTTCCTGCACCAATTGGACTGCATCAGTTCAAGAAGGCAGCTCTCCACCACCTTCTCAACGGCAATAGGAATGGGTAATAAATGCTAGCCTTATCAGCGATACTCACACCCAAGAATGAATAAAAACCAAATCACTCTCCACAGATTCCCCACAATCTGGGCTTGGACATTTACTTCAGGAGCACAGAGCTTTATATCACTGCAACATGAGTTCCAATCTTCATATTCTGTTCACTTTTCACATTATTTTCTACCAGTCCACTAGCTTTTATTAATTCAGTATTCGGGTCTCTGCTCCTCCGCCGTTTCTAACATCTCACCTCTAACAAAAAAACACTCTGATCTATCGTAGGTAGTGGATGACCCCTCATTTTAAACTCCATCTGCCAAAGCATTGCTCACTCACTTAATCTATCAAGAAGATTTGAAAATACATTTCTTGCCAAAGGATCATTTTCTGCATCTGCTCCCTCGCCATTTGCTTTTCCCATTTGTCTTTCACTTGGTGCAAATCCAGAGAAAGTAAAGATGGAAGGAAGGATGGGAGGAAAAATCCTGCTCCGTTTCGTGATCCCGATTTGATCTTCATTCCAGTGCAGTTTGGGTGAAGAATTCCAATTGTCTGTCTCAATTTTAATAAAGTATAACCAATTCTGGAATCACTGTCTGGACATGGACAAGAACAGGTTTCGAGGCTGACTTTACACATAAACTCCCCCAACATAAACTAAACAGTTCATAAACTAGCGACAAGAATGGGATTCGAACCCACGTGTGCAGAGCACAATGGATTAGCAGTCCATCTCCTTAACCTCTCGGCCACCTTGCCCGTTGCATCGGAAGCGTTGTCACCTTCAGCACAGTTTCTGGCTGTGGGTATCTTCTGTCAGGAAATGAAGTTGGGAATGGAGCGGTGTGAAACATTTCCAGACCATGTCCAACACGTTTCTACTCAGTGTGAAAACCCACCACGGAAAGACTGGAACATACAATCATTTCATCACATCATGATTAACATCACTCAGACACCTGAACCATTAGGTCACTGACGAAGTCACGATGACCGAATTTCTCATGAAATGACAACTGAACTAACTGACTGGAAGAATTGCTTTAACTCCACATGATCAGAGAGACACAGCCTCAGGCCGACTTGTCGGGTGGGGTAAACAGATATCACTGCTTCTGATCTTCACCAGAACAGAGAGTGAGATGTAACATTGATCATCAAACAGACTGTGAGAGAATACAACAGAATAAAACACATGGAGAGACACTGTGGAATAACAAATAGATTTGATTGGAATGTTGAAATTTTGATTGGAATGGATAAAACACCAGAAACAACAGATTAAATTGGGATTCTCATCATTATATTGATCTGGGACAGAAAAGAGAAACTGATGGAAAGAAGAGACGAAGGAAGAAAAGAAAGGATGGAACTGTTCAATTTTTTCAGTTTTTTCACTCGCCCATGAAAGCTGATAAAAAAAAGTTGCAAATAACAGAGAATTTCACCAAAAAGGGAGATTAAATGTTGCTGAAACCTTGGATCGAAGGATGCCCCAACAGATCACCTGTTTAACTGTCTCCTCACTGGGGGATTTCAATCAGTGAGTAATATTATTCTCTACTTTTTTTGTTAATTGGTCCCAGAACTGTCACTTGGAATTAATATCTGTGTTCCGACTCCTGAATAATAAAATTGTGAGTTTGTCGATATTTTCTGGACACAGTTCCTGCTGAAAGAACTAAGAACTCTTTTCTAATTTACACAATACTCTATGCACACTCATCAAGCCTGCTAAGCTAGCATCTTTGGTGCTGCTCTCTCTTCTCCCAAACTTCATCTCATGTGACTGTTACATCATCACTCTGACAGTGGGAGGGGTTGATCCCACTATCTTCAGCATTAACCCTTTACATCCTTATACCACACTGTCTGTCCAAAAAAAATGGGTGGAGGGAACTTCCTTCATTTATCAAAACAACAACAGTGGCGCAGTGGCGCAATGGTTAGCACCGCAGCCTCACAGCTCCATTGACCAGGATTCAGTTCTGGGTACTGCCTGTGTGGAGTTTGCAAGTTCTCCCTGTGTCTGTGTGGGTTTCCGCCGGGTGCTCTGGTTTCCTCCCACCTCCAAAAGACTTGCAGGTTGATAGGTAAATTGGCCATTGTAAATTGTCCCTCGTGTAGGTACGTGGTAGGAGAATGGTGGGGATGTGGTAGAGAATATGGGATGAATGTAGGATGAGTATAAATGGGTGGTTGCTGGTTGGCACAGACTCGGTGGGCCGAAGGGCCTGTTTCAGTGAAGTATCTCTAAATAAGAAAAGTAAAATAAAAGCTACCAGTCGTAAATCAACTCAAACCCATTAGAGAGATAGAGGGAGACTGTCAGAGAACTTCCTGCATCCAGTCCTGACCCTGTCACACTCAGCAGCTTCTCACCCAGACCCCACTCTCATCAACACTGAACATTGTTACCAAGACCCTTCAAATACTGTTTATAAAAGATAGAAAAATTCAAACTTCATCACAGCTAGATTGAATAGAACAAAGTTTAATATCTTCTCGTCGTCACTCGGTAACCACATGAGACAGTCCTTAAATCAGTAGCATAAATTATCAGCTGTAAGAATGTTTGTCATTGGGTTGAATCATTTCTGTGTGAGGAATGTTCCAGCATCATAAACCAGGGGAACGTGTTGACTGAACTGTGTCTTCATCTCTTCTGGACAGTTTACCCTTCATTCTGCTCTGATTCACTTTCCCAAAGCGGATCTACAGATTCTCAAATCCAGAGACTGGGTTTTCTTATTTTGTTCCTTTTGATTTTTCTTGCTCCTGAATGATAATATATTCCAACCTCGGATCAAACTTGACCTGTCTCCCAGTCTCGGTTAAAAGCGACAAATAACGGCACCAACATTCTGAAACATACAACACGGTCACATTCTGCTTCAGTGAGATTAATGCTGAGGCAGTTTCCGTGTCGAATGCGATTGTGAACAAATTTCTCTCAAGGAAATTGTGAGTGATCAAGTATTTGCACTGAATTTCTGTGCAAGAAGGGACTGTTTCAAACAGCCATTCCCAAATCACTTCCTTCACAAAGACAAAGACTGTGCTGTCTAAACGTGTGAATCAACTTCACAAACAAATTTGAACTCGAAGTTCAGGAGAAGACAGAGATGTGAATGATTGACAGTGTAATCTTTAAATCATAATTTTCCGTTTCTTCGTTGAAGTGAGGCTCAACCCGAAGCCACTAGAGATCACGGAAAGCTACAAACTTGGATCCAGAAATCAGAAAAGTAGTGAAACAGTTGGTGAGTACATTGTGACAGTGAAGAATTTATCACCACATTGCAACATTGGCACATTCTTAGACCGTACATTATGAGACAGATTTGTGCTTATATTGGTGGATGAGAAGAGATACTAAACACACAAAATCCTAATTTGAGCTAGTGTGTAAGATTGCTCTTTCCACGGAGATAGCATCAAAGAATGCTCGTGAATTTCGTCCGATGCCAGTGACAGTAACACACTTCAGAGGAACTTAAACACACTGGTAAAATGGGCTTTCACACAACAGATAAAATTTTACACAGAGAATTGTGAAGTGATACAGTTTGGGAGGAAGAATGAGACAATGTACACCAATCTTTTTTGATCAAGGTTTGAAAAGGTTGCTAAGAGCAAACAGGACACTTGGCTTTATTAATAGAGGCATAGAGTAAAAGCAAATAAGTTATGCTAAACCTTTATAAAAGAGTGAGGCTGAATGGCCTACTCCTGCACCTCCACGGAAAGCTTCCACTCCAGGCTCGGACACCCTCTTCAGGATCACTCTCCATACATCCCGCCACTCCACGCACGGATATCTCCCTCAGGATCAGATCACAGCTCCACAGTCCTGCCACATCCAGTCGTGAATGGTGGTGGATAATTAAATAACTAACAAGATGAGAAGTAAAAACATTCACATCCTCAATGATGGTGGTGCTGAGCACGTCAGTGCAAAAGATGAAGCTGAAGCATTTGCAACCATCTTCAGTCAGAAATATTAAGTGGATTTGATCTGTGCTAATTTCAGCTCCTCATGCTCGCTGGTGCCTTGGTTCTCTGGTGCTAATTTCAGAGTAAATCATGCCGCTTGACAATTGGAGCCAAAGAAAAAGACACAGGAGAGGTTGAAAGTGCCAAAACCTGGTATTGAACCAAGAACTGTTTAACTGTTAGTACAGCACGAACTCAACAAAGCTATTTCAAAAACACACTGAAGCCACCATTCTGTCACTGCTTTGGAAGACAATATATACATTAAAGTGTTTGTAAAAAGTTACAGAACACAACATGTGAGTAATATTCCCCATTGTTTTCTCAGTACTGATGGATTTTGAAGTGGGAGACAGCCAGAAGTCCCACTGTGACACACTGACCCTGAGCTGTGAGTGAAATGAGATAAAGTTCAATCTTTAGCAGAGAGATTCTGGAGAGAGGTAAGAGTCCTGAATCAAGGAAAGACTTTCTGACACAATAAAAGCAAAATACTGCAGATGCTGGAAATCTGAAATAAAAACAAAAAGTGCTGGAAATACTCAATAGCTCTGGCTGCATCTGTGGTGAGAGAAACAGAGTTAATGTTTCTGGTTCGATTAGATTAGAGATACAGCACTGAAACAGGCCCTTCGGCCCACCGAGTCGGTGCTGGACATCAGCCAGCCATTTATACTAATCCTGCACTAATCCCATATTCCTACCAAACATCCCCACCTGTTCCTATATTTACCTATCAACCTGCAACCGGAGAAAACCCACTCAGACACAGGAGGAACTTGCCAACTCCACACAGGCTGTACCAGGGATCGAACCCAGGACCCTGGAATTGCGAGGTGGCGGTGCTAACCACTGCACCACTGTGCTGGTTTGTGACCTTTCATCAGAACTGACACTGGTTAGAAAAGAATTAGGTTTTAAACAAGTGAAGGGGAGGGGCAAATGGGAGAGAACAAAGGGGAAGGTGTTTTATGGGGCAGAGGGCAGGAGAGATTAAATAACAAAGCTGTCCTGGGACAAAGGCTAAGAGTGTGTTAATGCTTGTGGTTGCCTGACACCAGTCATGCTCTGATGTTATTGAACACAATGTTCAATCCATAAGGCTGTAGAGTGCCGAATCAAAAGGTCAGGTGCTGCTCCTCGAGCTTGGGGGGTTGATTTTAACTGGAACACTGGAGCAGACCAAAGACAGAAATGTTGACATGAGAGCAGGGGGGAGTGTTGAAATGGCAAGCAACCAGAAGCTCAGGGTCATGCTTTCGGCCTGAGCAGAGGTGTTCCACCTAATCTGCGTTTGGTCTCTCCAGTTTAGAGGAGACCGCATTGTGAGCAGTGAATACAGTATACATAATTGAAAGAAGTACAAGTAAATCGCTGCTTCACCTAAAAGGAGTGTTTGGGGCTTTAGCTAATGAGCAGAGAGGAGGGAAAAGGGCAGGTATTATATCTCCTGCGATTGCATGGGAAGGTGCCTTGGGAAGGGGACAAGGTATCGGGGGTAATGGAGGAGTGGACCAGGGTGTCACGGAGGGGACAATCCCTTCACAATGTTGACAGGGGATGGGAGGATGCGTTTGGTGGTGGCATCACGCTGGAGGTGCAGGAAATGGTGGAGGATGATCCTTTGGATGTGGAGGCAGGTGGGGTGGAAAGTGAGGACAAGGGGCACCCTGTCGCAGTTCTGGGAGGGAGGGGAAGGGGGCAGGCAGAGGTTGAGAGTCCTGTCAACTACACTGGGAGGGGGCGGGGGGGGGAGTAGTTGAAATCTGGTGATGTTGTTGAATTTAATTTCAAACACTCCTTGAACTCTCTGCTGATGAAGACTGAAAAAGGGAAGAACAACCACACAACAAGGGTCTCAAATCCAAGGCCCTGAGATTAAAATTCTCATGCTCTCCCAACTGAGCTAACAAGGCCTGATACAGTACTTCGACTCTGTCTGTTATTGGACGGATGCAGCTGTTGGCTCCACCCCAAGGGCGGGAATTTGTTCCACCAACTATGAAGCAGTTTCCTATCAATTCCCCAGATTATCAGTAAATCCACTTCCAGAAGCCCCAAAGTGTCATATATTCCTCTCACTCATCAATAATAAAACTGAAATCTTTTTACCTTCCAAATTCTGCCATCCATTTTGTCAGTATTTATTTCTCTCTCCTTTTTATTTAGTTCATGCATTTCTTCAGAATTTTTTTTTCAATTATATCTGAGGGAAGAAATGAACAGATCTGGCAGCTCAAAACTGGGCATCCATGAGGCACTGTGGGCCATCAGCAGCAGCAGAATTGTATTTAAACACAATGTGTTACCTCATGGCCTGACATATCCCTCACTCTACCATTACCATCAAGCCAAGGGAGCAATAGTGGTTCAATGAAGTGTGCAGGAGGGCATGTCAGGAGCAGCACCAAGCAGACCTAAAAATGAGTGAAGCTACAACACAGGACTACTTGCATGTCATATAGCGGAAGCAGCATGCAATAGACAGAGCTGAGTGATCTCACAACCAACAGATCAGATCAAAGCTCTGCAGTCCTGCCACATCCAGTCCTGAATGGTGGTGGATAATTAAATAATTAACAGGAGGACGAGGCTCCACAAATATCCCCATCCTTAATGATAGGGGAGACCAGTATATCAGTGCAAAATACAAGGTTGAATCATTTGCAACCATCTTCAGCCAGAAGTGCCAAGTAGATGATCAATCTCGGCCTCCTCCTGAGGTCCCCAGCATCACAGGTGCCAATCTTCAGCTAAATCCACTTCACTCCACATGATATCAGTGGCGCAGTGGTTAGCACTGCAGCCTCACAGCTCCAGCGACCCGGGTTCAATTCTGGGTACTGCCTGTGTGGAGTTTGCAAGTTCTCCCTGTGTCTGCGTGGGTTTCCTCCGGGTGCTCCGGTTTCCTCCCACATGCCAAAGACTTGCAGGTTGATAGGTTAATTGGCCATTATAAATTGCCCCTAGTATAGGTAGGTGGCAGGGGAAATATAGGGACAGGTGGGAATGTGGTAGGAATATGGGATTAGTGTAGGATTAGTATAAATGGGTGGTTGATGGTCGGCACAGACTCGGTGGGCCGAAGGGCCTGTTTCAGTGCTGTATCTCTAAACTCTAAACTAAACTAAATGGCTGAAGGCTCTGGATACTGACAACATCCTGGCTGCAGTGCTGAAGACTTGTGCTCCAGAACTAGCCACACCGCCCGCCAAGCTACAACACTGGCATCTGCCCAGCAATGTGGAAAATTGCCCAGGTATGTTCTGTATACAAAAGGCAGGACAAATCCAACCCGGTCAATTCCTGCCTGATCAGCCTCCTCTTGATCATCAGTAAAGTGATGGAAGGTGTCGTTGACAGTGCTATCAAGCAGCACTTACACAGCCATAACCTGCTCACCAATGCTCATTTTGGGTTCCGCCGGGGCCACTTAGTTCCTGACCTCATTATGGCCTTGGCCCAAATATGGACAGAAGAGCTGAATTCAGGAGGTGAGGTGAGGTGACAGTGACTGCTCTTGCCAAGGGCATCAAGGAGCCCTTGCAAAATTGAAGTCAATGGCAATCAAAGAGAAAAATCTCCACTGGTTGGAGTCATACCTTGCGCAAAGGAATATGGTGCTGGTTGTTGGTGGCCAATCATCTCAGCACCAGACATCGCTCAGGAGTTCCTCAGGGTAGTGTCCTAGGCCCCAACCGTCTTCAGTTGCTTCATCAATAAACTTCCTTCCATCATAAGGTCAGAAGTGGAAATGTTCACTGATGATTGCAAAATGTTCAGTTGCATTAGTAACTCCTCAGATACTGAAGCAGTCCGTGTCCACATGTAGAGAGACCTGGGCAAGATTGGGCTTGGACTGATAAGTGGCAAGTAACATGCACGCCACAAAAATGCCAGGCAATGACCATTTCCAACAAGAGTGAATCTAACCATCTCCCCTTGACAGTCAATGACATTACCATTGCTGAATCCTTCACAATCAACATCCGGGGGGGTTACCGATGAGCAGAAACTGAATTGGATCAGTCATATAAATACCGTAGCTACAAGAGCAGGTCAGAGGCTGGGAATTCTGCTGCAAGTAACTCACCTCCTGTCCACCATCTACAAGGCACAAGTCAGGAGTGTGATGTAATACTCCCCACTTGCCTGGATGAGTGGAGCTCCAACAACACCAAAGAAACTCAACACCATCCAGAATAAAGCAGATCACTTGATCAGCACTCCATCCACTACTTTAAATATTCACTTCCTGCACCACCAGTGGACAGTGGCAGCAGTGTGTACCATCTACAAGATGCACTGCAGCAACTCACCAAGCCTCCTTCGACAGCACCTTCCAAACCCCCAATCTCGACCACCGAGAAGGACATTGGATGAATGGGAACACCACCATCTGCAAGCTCCCCTCCAAGTTACACACTGTCCTGACTGGGAACTATATCACCATTCCTTCACTGTCACTGAATAAAAATCTTGGAACTCCCTTCCTAACAGCACTGTGGGTTTACGTACAACACATGGACTGCAGCAGCTCCAAAAAGGCGGCTCACCACCACCTTCTCAAGGGCAATTAAGGATGGACAACAAAGGCTGCGTTTGCTGACAATGCAACCACTAGGTGGCACAACTCGCTTTCTCCCCCTCCATCGCACCGGCCGCTTCCACCCTCCACAGTCGCTCGCTCCAGACCTCGCTGCTCCCCCCCACTACTTCCCTGGCCGATAGTCTCCCGATCATGTCACCCCATTCTCCAGTCGTTCGCTCACTCCCCACCAACCCCCTCCCCTCCAGCCACTAGCTCGAGGCCGCGCTGCTTCCCTTCTCTCGGCTCCTTGCTCCCATGTTTGTCCAGTCTCCACGCGCCGCCCGAAGAAGTAAGGTGGGCTGCAAAGTGTGACGTAGGAGCGAGTAGTGAGTGGCCTAGAGGAGGGAAGTGGCACGGCCTAGAGCTAGCGGCTGGAGCAGGGGTTGGGGGGCAGAGAGCAAGCGGCCATAGAGCTGGATGACGCGGGTGGGGAACAATTGTCCAGGGGAGCATCGAGGTGTGGAGCGAGCGGCTGAGGGGAGGAAGCGTCGAGGCCTGGAGCGAGTTGCCGAGGGGGGAGAGCTCCAGCCTCAAAGTCTCCTATTCAGCCGCTTCCTCTAGCTGAGTGAGGGGCTGGATACCCGATGACGCTTTAGCGCACATGTGCGAAGATGGACCAGGCGCAGATATGCGATGACGTTGGCGCTGTTCAATGACATCATCCTGCGCATGTGCCACTTAATCCTGGCAAGATGTAGCTGTGCCTATGCGCAGCTTGGCACAGTCCGATGATGTCAGCGGACCGCTGCATTGACAGGAATCACATTGTGTCAGCAGTGCCCACATCCCATGAAAGAATAAAAAATAGATTTACCACAATGGTAGCAGGGTGAGGGATTTCAGTTATGTGGAGAGATTGGAGAAGCTGGGGTTGTTCTCCTCGCAGCAGGGAAAATTCAGAAGAGATTTGACACATTTGTTCAAAATCATGAAGGTTTTCAATATTTTAAATAAGGAGAAACTGTTTCCAGTGGTAAAAGGGTCAGTAAGCAGAGGACACAGATATCAGGTGATTGGCAGAAGAACCAGAGGTGACATGAAGAACCATTTTTTACACTGCAATGTGTTGTGATAAAGAAAGAAAAGAATTGCATTTATATAGCACCTTTCAAGACCACTTGAAATATCAAAGCACTTTGTAGACAATGAAATACTTTTGAAGTGTAATCACTGTTGCAATGTCAGAAATGCAGCAGCTGATATTCACAAACAGCAATGTGATAATGTCCAACTGATCTGATTGGGGGGCAAATATTGATCATCACACCAGGGGTGGTGCAATGGTTAGCACTGCAACCTCACAGTTCCAAGGGCCCAGGTTCGACTCTGGGTATTGCCTGTGCGGAGTTTGCAAGTTCTCCCTGTGACCATGTGGGTTTTTGCCGGGTGCTCCGGTTTCCTCCCTTGCAGGTGATAGGTAAATTGGCTGTTGTAAATTGCCCCTAGTGGAGGTAGAGAATATGGGATTACTGCAGGATTAGTACAAGTGGGTGGTTGTTGGTCGGCACAGACGAGGTGGGTTGAAGGGCCTGTTTCAGTGCTGTAGCTCTCAATAAAAATAAAATACTTGCTCTTCACTTGTTTGAAATTGCAGCATGGGATCTTTTACATTCACCCAAACATGCAGACCAGGTCTTGGTTTGACATCACACCTGAAAGGCAGCACCTTCAACATCCTCAGTGCTGCACTGGAGTGTCAGCTGTGAAATCTGAACCCAGAAGCTTGTGATTTCGAGGTGAGTGTGACCAACTGAGCCACAGCTTTTACCTGAGTCTCAATCCTTCTCCCAACAGTTTCTCTCTATCGGGTCTGTCACGACCCCTCATGATTGTGAACACCTCTATCAAATCTCCTCTCCAAGGAGAACAACCCCAGCTTCTCCAATCTATCCACATGACTGAAATCCTAACCACACGTCGCAGAAAGGAATTTTTCCTCATGTTCCTTCTGGTTTTGTGAGTCACCTTAAATCTGTAACCTTCGGTTATTGACCATTCAGCAGTTAGAAACAGTTCCTCTGTATTTACTCTACCTCAAACCTTCAAGGAAGCTCTGCAAAGTAACTGAAAATCAAGTTGTCAGAAGTGGGATTTAAACACATGCCTCCAGTGAAAGCTGCAACCTGAACAGAGAAGCTGAAACCGCTCAGTCACCTCAACTGTTCAGACCTTTTTGACCTCGTCATCACTTCTGTACTTTGAAAGGTTCACTCAGTTCTGGAACTTCTTCAATGTTACTGGAATGCTCAGTGATTGGGATATAAACTCCCCCGGGTTTTCCTGAGCTTGTTCTCGGTGTATGGGGATGTTTGTCCTGGGCTGTGGAATCTTGCATTCCTGTAATGGACATTAACCCACTGATTGAATCTGTATTCACTGCTTTGCGCTGGTGCTGGGTAATTGCAGAGTTTGGGGCTGGAATGTTGCTGATTGTCCCGGCCTCACTCACTCTGGGAAAGAGTGAATAATTGATGCGTCTGTTTCTGTATCTGAAATGTGACTTCGATCTGCTGTTATTAACCGAGGCAGCGCTGCAGAAGGAGACGTTAATACTCTCTCACTAATCAACTGTAAACAGTCAGAATGTGTAACTTTGAGCAGCGCTTTCTGCACCGTCAGGGCTGGAATGTTGAGTGAGGGAGAAACACTGTCTGTATCTGAGTGTATACAGCACTGTACAGAGAAAGAGCCAATATACCGGGGCTGAGACACAGTGCATCTTTTCACATTTAATCACAATAATATCCACAGTCAGGAGCTGAAAATGATGAAAAACCAAATCGCATGAGCAAAAATAAGAAATGTCAGTAATTATAGATTAGCTGATCAGCTTTCACTGTGTTACCTGGTAGTCTACTGTTTTATATTCAATGCTCTCTCCACTGTGGCCAGGGAATGATTTCTTCTCAAAGGCTGAACATTAACAAAACTGCTTGTAATTTAAAATCTTTTAAAAGTAATTCCATGGAGCGAATGGGGCAAAGTCAAATAACTGCACCAATTATAGGCGAGCTGGTTGGCGATGACGTGGATGTGTCTGCAGTGTGCAGGACCAGACTGTTTCTATAGATTCACAATGAATGTTCCACCCTTTATTTATAACAGTAAAACTGATAGTGGACAATGGCTATTCTGGTTGCAGCAACCTGAAGCTTTAACTCATTATCACCCTACTTGAGGGTAATTTAGAAAGAACAACATGCAGCTCTGTCAGTTAGTGTGCTTGTTTGTTCACCCACAATTTGATGGTTCAAGCACATAAACGGATGAGGCTTTATTAAATTAAACTCTTCTACATCTGCTATATTACTCTTGCTGTTGATTTTTCAAAGATAAGGTTCATCAAGTCTTTCTTTATGAAATCCATGCTGACTGTGTTTTATTATTTTTCATTTCCATCTGTATTTTCTACTTTGGAGGATTACAGGATATTATCATTTTTTTATTCATTCATGGGAGGTGGGTGTCGCTGGCTCGGCCAGCATTTATTATCCATCCCTAATTGCCTTGAGAAGGTGGTGCTGAGCTGCCTTCTTGAACCACTGCAGTCCATGTGCTGCTGTTATGAAGAGAGTTCCAGGATTTTGACCCAGCAACAGTGAAGGAACGATGATGCAGTTACAATTCAGGATGGTGTGTGGCTTGGAGGGGAACTTGCAGGTTGTGGTGTTCCCATGCATCTGCTGCCCTTGTCCTTCTAGGTGATAAAGGCCATGGGTTTGGAAGGTGCTGTCCAAGGAGCCTTGGCACATTGCTGCAGTGCATCTTGTGGATGGTACACACTGCTGCCACTGTGTGCCAGTGATGGAGGGCAAGAATGTTGTAAATGGGGTGCCAATCAAGCGGGCTGCTTTGTCCTGTTGAGTTTCTTGAGTATTGTTGGAGCTGCACCCAGCCAGACAAGTGGAGAGTATTCCATCACACTCCTGACTAGTGTACAGGCTTTGGGGAGTCAGGAGGTGAGTTACTTGCCGCAGGATTCCTAGTCTCTGACCTGCTCTTGTCGCCATAATATTTATATGGTTACTGGAGTTCAGTTTCTGATCAATGGTAACCCCCAGGTTGTTGAGAGTGGGGGATTCAGCGATGGTAATGCCATTGAATGTCAAAGGGAGATGGTTAGATTCTCTCTTGTTTGGGATGGTCATCGTCTGGCAGTTGTGTGGTGGGAATCTTATACATCTTTATTGTGGAGTACTCTATTGTACTGTTGTGTGACTGCACTTGAAAAGTCGTGAAATGCAAGTCTTGCTTTTTCCATTGTTATCAGTGTCATTGTGATCAAAAGATAGGATTCATGAGCACAAAGTTTAAATCAATTTTGATTAAAATAATGTAAAAGCATCTATATTTTTGCACTGTACTTAATAATCTCCATTTTCCTATCCTTACCAAGTACAATGTCTTTGACCCTGAAATTGATTCCACAATCTCAGTCCCTCAGACAATTTCAGCTCAGTTCTGATGAAAGATCACATATCTGAAACGTTAACTCTGTCTCTCTCTCCACAGATGCTGCCAGACCTGCTGAGTATTTCCAGTATTTTCTGTTTTTATTTCAGATTTCCAGTATCTGCAGTATTTTGCTTCTGTGTTACTTTGAAAGTTAAAACTGGCCCACCTGTCTACAATTCACACTGGGGTCTCCCATGAAATGATTCTGTATAATGTTGATGTAATGAATACAGACTCCGAGCACAGAGCTTCCTGTGGGGAATTGGGGATATGAAAACCAGCAGACTCTGCAGGAATTTCCACTGGGAGCACAAATTCACAAAATCTACCTTTTGTATATCGATTCATTTTGATTGTCCTTCTGGAAAATTATTTTGAAACAATTTAAACATCAACCCACAGCTCCATGACTGGGTCAATTATGAGGTCATCCTCTGACAGGTCATGTGACAGCTGGAGCCACAAGACATCAGAACCAGATTTGTGACTGGATTAAAACCCGGAATCCTGTCAAAATGGCTTTTCAAATAAAGCTGTTGCTGTTTGAAAACACAGCAGTTAAACTTTCTGCCTGACCATGAGGGGAGCTGGGGAGAAATTTACAAAACTCAATCCTTTTCCAAAATAGTTCAAAAACCATTCACTGAGAAATCATGTGAGGACTCATATGCAGTAGAGAAACAAGCAGAAAACAGAAAGTGCAGAGGAGAGCTGAAAAAGGAAATGAGATCAGCAAGATGAATGAGAAAAGATTAGCGGGTCACATAACTGGGAACACTGAAGTCTTTTACCAACATATGGACAGTCAATGAAAGGGTGGGTCAATTAGGAGATCCTGTGGAGGCAGAGGGTGTGGCTGAGATACTAATTAAGTACATTTCATCTGTCATCACAAAACAAGCGGGTGCTGCAAATGTCACAGGAAAGGAGGAGGAAGTGGAGAATTTGGAGGAGATGAAAATAGATAAAGAGGAGACAATTACAAGGTTAGCAGTGCTCATAGTAGAAAGGTCACCCGGTCTGGATGGGCTGCATCCTGGGTTGCTGAGGGAAGTAAGAGTGGAAATAGCGGAGACTCGAACCACAATCTTTCAATCTTCCTTGAATATGGGAATGATGCCAGAGGACTGGAGGATAGAGGTAAGCTTGGGTAGTTCGATCTTAGTTTAACTTGACCGTTTTTATAATGTATCCATTGTCATAACTAACAACGTTACGAAAGCCATTTTATAATTAACACATGACCAAAGGAACCATTTTGTGTTCAATACTAACGTTTATATCCTGTATAATTAATGAGTAGCTACCCATCCTGAAACAGATTATTGTAAAAGTAATGAACCTTGATTGAGTTATAATTAATGAATCAATAAACATTTTAGAGAGAATGGGTTTTCATTTAAAGTTTGTTCAATCTAATTACTGTGAGTTTCTGTGTCTTTGTGGGAAAGGGCAGTTTCAGCGAAATTTATTCAAACAATGGACCTTTCTCGGACCCCTGATAAAACCCATGGTATGTCACATTGTGACCTTCAAGAGTCTAGATTTAATGAATAGGAAACTTGTTTCAGATCAGATGGGGAGACAGTGTGAAACCGCTCCATTGTACTCATGTCTGAGATTCTGAGGACAGGTGACTGTTAGTGGAAGACATTATTAAGAACAAATTAAATGTACCTAGCAACAGCTAGGACCGATTATTATTTTACATGGTGGTGTGATGGCCATCCAGGGGTTAAAAGTAGGGATCTTGTAAGGTTTCAGTGTGCAGGAACACTGGACGACCTCAGGGGTAAAGGCTCAGATCATCGACCAAGTTCTCCACCTGATGAGGGATCTAGACTGGACAAAGAGGACCGTGACACTCTGAGACCAAGCTCGACCAGTCCCCAGAGCTGTAAAGTTATATTCCCCAAGTTTGTTAATTATAATTTTACTTTCAATTATTAAGTACTATTTTACTCTCAATAAAAGTTCTGGACTTATTAATCAAGTATCCTGTTGCTTTAATTGGTTAAAGTCATGCCCAAAGTGATTGTCTGCAATAGACTTTTCAGAATTAAAAGATAAGTCTGCAAGGGTTGTGAATATTACAGCCCTGTTTAAAAAGAGAGATAAACCCAGGAACTACAGACCAATTAGTCTAATGTCGGTGGTGGGGAAACTTTTAGAGACAATTATCCAGGAGGAAATTAACTGTCACTTGGTAGAACATGGGCTAATAAATGACAGCCAGTACAGATTGGTTAACAGAAGATTGTGTCTGAAATAATTACTGAATTAATTTATTTGATGAAGTTTCAGAGAGAGTTGACGAGGGTGGTGAGGTTAATGGTACGTGTCTGGACATCAAAATTGTGTTTGAAAAGGTACCATAAACTAGACTTGGGGCAGCACAATGGCACAGTGGTTGGCACTGCAACTTCACAGCTCTCGCAACCCAGGTTCAGTTCTGGGTACTGCCTGTGCAGAGTTTGCAAGTTCTCCCTGTGACTGTGTGTGTTTCTTCTGGGTGCTCCGGTTTCCTCCCACAAGCAAAGACTGCAGGTTGATAGGTAAATTGGTTGTTGTAAATTGCTCCTAGTGTAGGTCAGAGAATGGTGGGGATGTGGTAGGGAATATGGGATTATGGTGTAGGATTACTATAAATGGGTGGTGGTTGGTCAGCACAGACTCAGTGGGCCGTAGGGCCTGTTTCAGTTTTGCATCTCTCTATGACTTGTTAACAAAATTCAAGCAGATGGGATTAAAGGGGCAGTGGCAGTGTGGATCCAAAATTGGCTGCAGGGTAAAAAGTAGGGTGAATGCTTGTTTTTCAGAATGGAGGGAGTTATACAGTAATGTCCTTGTTGTTGCAATATGTTCAATGTCAGACCCCGAGCTGTCCGAGGGATGGGGCAATTTGTGATGTTCCTGTGGTTGCAATATTTGCAGTGTCTGACCTTGATCTGTCACAGGGATGTGGCATTTATGAGGTCCCTGTGGGGTGCTGTTTGTTTGGTGTATCACACTGACCTGTCCCAGAGAGCGCGAAGGTTGTGATGTCCTTGTGGGTTGCAATCTGTTCAGTGTCTGACTCTGATCTGGACCAGAGATGGGGCAGTGTGTGATATCTTTGAGCATGTCATGCAGACCCACTGGTGTGTGGTTCCATCCTGATGCCAAGAAACAGAGCCCCATATCTGGGCAAAAGGTCTCACTTCTCAATGGGTGTCTCGAGAAGACACAGTGGCGCAGTGGTTAGCACCGCAGCCTCACACCTCCAGTGACCCACGTTTGTTTCTGTGCACTGCCTGTGCAGAGTTTACAAGTTCTCCCTGTGACAGCGTGGGTTTCTGCCGGGTGCTGCGGTTTCCTCCCACAGCCAAAGACTTGCAGTAGATAGGTAAATTGGCCATTGTAAATTGCCCCTAGTGTAGGTAGGTGGGAGGGGAATTGAGGGGATGTGGTAAGAATATGGGATTAATGTAGGATTAGTATAAATGGGTGGTTGATGGTCGATACAGACTCGGTGGGCTGGAAGGGCCTGTTTCAGTACTGTATCTCTAAATAAATAAATCAGAAGGCTGAGGGAGTAAACCTGGACAGTAAATCCGGAGTGGAGTCCTGGAGGCGGTTACCTGTTACTTATCAGGCAGTTTTCCAGCAACTCCTGCAGCAGAGCTGGTACCAAACAGTACTGGTTTTTCCTTTCCTTTGGACAATACGAGCAATGCTGAGAGGGGGTCCTGATGCTCAGGGTCTCCATACTATTTGCCCAGGCCTGTGCCCTGGAGAGGACACTCCAGCTTCGTGGTTAAACATTGGCACAACCCGGGAATAAACAGTTACTGATTATAAGCTCTCATTCAATTGGTGTAGAGTATGAGCGCCAGGGGTTACTTCGGACAGTGAGAGAGCTCTTAGTGTCTCATTGGATAGCTACCATTCACTCCAAGCTGGGCAGCCCCCAGTCAGTTAGGTGCTGTGAAGCCACGACCTGCTTGCTTCAATGGGTGCTTGGAGCTTGGAGAGTCATCTCTGAACAGACGGATTGATAATCTATGCACCAAGAAAAACAAATTCAACAAAGAAGACACCAGTCCTTCGCATCACAAGCTGGAATCTAAGGACCATGTGTCCTGGCCTTACCGACAACCTTCTGCAGGTTGATGACACACACAAGACAGTTGTGATCGACGAGGAACTCACAAGGCTCAATGTGGACATTGCTGTGCTGCAAGAAACTAGACTCGTTCAAAGTGGATCCCTCAAAGAGAAACACTACACCTTCTTCTGGCAGGGGAAAGCCCAAGAGGCAACTCGTGAGCATGGAGTGGGTTTCACAGTAAAATACACGCCACTTGAGATGAGTGAACCACTCACAGTAGGCTCAGAGAGACTTCTTACTCTTCACTTGTCAATAAGCATGGGCCCAGTTAATCTCATGTGCATCTATGTCCCGACACTCACTTCCACCCCAGATGTCAAGGATCAATTCTATGTGACACTTGACACTGCCATCAGAAGAATTCCCAGCACTGAGGGACTGTACCTTCTAGGAGACTTCAACACAAGCTTGGATACTGACTACACAGCTTTGCCAATGTGCATAGAGCACCAGGGGATTGGCAAGATGAACGAAAATGGACAGAGGTTGCTGGGGCTATGCTGTCACCATGGATTCAGTGTGATGAACAGCTACTTCCAGGTCAAGCTGTGCTACAAGGTGTCCTGGAGACATCCGAGATCATGCCATTGGCACCAGCTAGACCTTATCATCACCAGACATACCACCCTCAGCAGTGTCCTCATCACTCGCAGCTATCACAGTGCTGACTGTGACACTGACCACTCCCTGGTGTGTAACAAGTTCAGGCTTCAGACAAGGAAACTTCATCCATCCATGAAGAAAGGTCGTCTTCTGATCAAAATTTGCCGAACCACTGATCCAGAAAGGACCCAGGAGTTCCTCAACATCCTCGATCAGGCTCTTTCAGACAACAATGCTCAAGGTCTCAGTGCGGTGTCAAAGTGGAATCATCTGCACACCACCATCTATAACTCTGCACTCACTGTGTATGGGAAAAGAGATGGGAGGAATGCTGACTGGTTTGAGGCTTATTGGACTGAAATGGAGTCAGTTACTGTAACTAAGAAGAGAACCCTCATGAACTACAAACAAGTCCCCAGCAAACAACATCTAGATGCTCTCAGAGCAGCCAGAAACAAGTCTCTGCAGACTGCTCGGCACTGCACCAATCAATACTGGTTAAAACTCTGCTGATGAATCCGGGCATGCTAGAGGGATTTATGAAGCAATTAAGAAAGCAATGGACCCAGTAGTAACTAAATCAGCACCTTTTGAAGACAAAGACATGGGTGATCATCACTGAACCTAACAAGCAGATGGAAAGGTGAGCGGAGCATTACCTTGAACTCTACATAACGGAGAACATTGTCACTGAAGTAGCTCTCAGTGCCATTCAAGACTTCCCTGTCATGGAGGAACTGGACAGTGAGCCCTGCATAGTCCAGCTCAACAAGGGCTCAAAGCATGCATGAAGCAAACATTGTCACCTTGGATAAAATTAAGGGGGATCGCAGTGACTGCAGCAATTATCGGAGCCAGCTATTCATTTTCACTCACCTGCTCGATCCCTTTCCTCCTGCAAGTTCCTTTGCTTCAAGTATCCATCCAATTTCCTTTTCAAATCCTTGATTGTCTCTGCTTCCACCACACTCGTGGGTCAGGACATTACCACTCACAGCATTAAAAAATTCCACCTCACCCAAGGATGGGAAATATTTATATCTTCTATATTTAGCTTATTCTCTATCTCTACGAGCATAGAATGGCAGTCAACATGAAAGAGAACCCAAAAATCTCCGAGCAGTATATAAATAATAAGCAGGTAGTCAGCGGTGAAGTGGGCCCCATTAGGGACAAAGAGGGTAATATATACTTAGAGCTGCAGGGCAATGTTAATCTAGTTAATCTAGTTAAACCTTGTATCAATGATCACTAAGGAAGTGGAATTTGACAAAATATCAGTAGAAGTGGAGAGTGTAGAGGCAATGGAGAGGGTACAAATTGAGAGAGGGAGGTACTGAAAAGGCTGGTTATGCTTCAGGAAGATAAATTACCTGGTCCGGATGGCTTTCATCCCAGATTGCGAAAGGAAATGTGGATGCAGATAACAGAAAGGCTTGCTATAATCTTCCAATCTTCCCTGGATACGGGGGAGGTGTTAGAGGATTAAACAGTGGCAAATGTGACACCCTTATTCAAGAAAGGGTGCAAGGACAGTCCGGCTAACTACAGGCCAGTAAGATTAACAGCAGTGGTGGGTAAGGTTTAAGAAAGAACAATCAGGGAAAAAATGAACAGTCACTTGGAGAGGTTTGAGTTAATTGAGGAGAGTGGGCATGGATTTATACATGGGATGTTCATGCTTGACTAATCTAACTGCATGTTTTGATGAACTAACAGAGAAGGTTTATGAAGTTAATGCAGTGGATGTTGTTTATGTGGATTTTAAGAAACGACACATAAAAGGGTGATTGAGGTTCATGGAATAGGAGGTTCAGTGTCCAATTGGATAGAAAATTGGCTTAAGGAGAGAAAACAGCAAGTCGTAATAAATGGTTCATTCTCAGACTGGAAGGTTGTCGACAGTGCTGTTCCCCAAGGGTCACTGCTGGAACCACTGCTTTTTATTTGCTACAGATAAATGACTTGGATCTTGGAAGATAGAGTAGAATCTCAAAATATGCCGATAACACCAAACTTGGAGAAGTGGCAAACAGTGAGGATGAAATGAACCACCTGCAACAAGACAGTGATAGGCTTGCAGAATGGGCAGACAGGTGCAGATGGATTTTAATAGTGACTAGTGTGAGGTGATGCATTTTAGCAGAAGGAATAGGGAGAGGCAATATATACTTAATGGCACAGTTCTAAAGAGTGTGCAGGAATCGAGGGACCTGTTCACTGTCACGTGAACAATTACTTCTTGTTGTGTGCTCTCAGATTTGTAACCTTCACTGTACTGGAGTGAGGTGACATCTACTGGCAGGAAGCAAGAACTGCAATCAAGCAGCATAAACGCCATCGTTTGTCAGGGTGAAAGAAACATTGCAATGTGAGGAAATAGTGAATGGGTTTGATTGGGTTGATGGAGACATGATTCCACTTGTGGTGGAGTCCAAAGCAAAGACCAGAAATATAAAATTGTCATTATTAAAAGATATGAGGAATTCATGATAAATGTATTTAGGTAGTGTGTGGGTGGAATCTGGATAGAATAGAAAGTGAGATTGGGTGGACAGAAGCAGTGTGAAAGGATGGCTCAAACAAAAGGTAAACGCCCTGAAAGGCGAACTCTGTTTCTCTCTCCACAGATGCTGCCAGAGTTTCTGAACATTTCCAACACTTTCTGTTTTTATTTCAGAATTTGCAGGATGTTGCTTTGCTCTGAAAAAAAATGGATGATCGGCTTTGCCTGCCAGTGAAATTCCACAGGAGCTAAAAAGAAGTTCTGATATCAGTGGCATGTTGATCTAGGGGTATGATTCTTGCTTAGGGTGAGTGGTTAATTAATGTGTGAGAGATCCTGAGTTCAAATCCTAGACAAGCCCTTCTTCTTTGGCGTTTTTAATTTAAGGTCATTGTTTGGTTTCAGCCTTGCAGAAGGCGGAATTGATTTCCATATGGAGCCTGCTTGAGGACCAGAGAGCTGGATTCAAAGAGCTTGATTAACTAAATGTACAGATAGCCAAGTGGGAATATAAAGTTGTTGCAGTAATTGTGACCTGACTCCAAAAACAACAGGACTGGGTTCTGGACTGGAATGGAATGGAATTCTTCAGTGTTTCTGTTGTTTGGCTTGCATTGACTCATCGATTTTCTTGTTTTTCACTTTGTCGATGCCTTTGAATAATTGTGGATCCTTCTTCAGATTGTCTTCTTTCACCAGGTAGTTCTGACCTCTGATGCTGATGATCGTAATGAGCTTCAACTCACTGATAGTTTTGGAACTGAACAGATTTCCTTTGCTTGAGTCTACAACATGGAACTCAGTCTGACATGTGGACCCATGGGAGGATTTGAATGCCACCCCTGCGTTGGAGAACACAGTTGCATCCATCCAATAAGAGAGCGAGTAGAAGTGACAGTTCTGTCAGTCAAACATTAAACTTTTAATTTCAGGGTGGTGAGTTTGAGCGCCATTTTGTTTTCCGCTTTTTTAAGGCTTCATTAGCAGAGAGTACAAGGAGTGTTTGAAATGAAATTCAGCAAAAGTATGAGAAAGTCTCACTTTGATTCGGGACTCATCTCTCTGCAGCATCTCGCTGTGAAAGATTGAACTTCATCTCATTTCATTCCCAGCTCTGTGTCAGTGCGGCTCAGTGGGACTTCTGGCTGTCTCCTGCTTCACAATCCATCAGTGCTGAGAAAGCAATGGGGAATATTATTCACGGCTCTGTAACCTGAGGACACCGATTTAAGGTGAATGGCAAAAGAACCAAAGGCAACATGAGGAAAAACTTCTTTTGCACAGCGAGTGGTTAAGATCTGATGTGCACTGCTTGAGAGTGTGATGGAGGCTGATTCAACCATGGCTTTCAAAATGGTATAAGATAATTATCTGAAGTGGAAAAATTGCATGTTTTCATGGAATACATGAGTCTGTGGCATGAGCTGAGTTGCTCGTGCATAGAAGCAGCACAAGCACAATGAGCTGAATGGCTTCCACTTGTTCTGTAACTATTCTATGATCGATGATTCTTTTCAGAGTGAAATCAACACTCACATACTAGAAACTGACAGGTACACTGTAAACTTCGCATTACCAGACAAGAAATTGACAGATACAGTGTGAAACCCACAGTCACGTAGCAGCAGTTGGCAGGTAACGTGTAAAAATATTTCTTTCATATCCCAACTGCAAGGTACAAAGGAAAATAGATGTGAGCCATCCGGACCAGGTGATTTATCTTCCCTAAGCACAGCCAGCCTTTTTAGTACCTCCCTCTCTCAATTTGTACTTTCTCCATTGCCTCTACTCTCTTCACTTCGACTGATATTTTGTCAAATTCCACTTCCTTAGTGATCACTGATACAAAGTACTCATTAAGTAGATTAACATTGCCCTGCACCTCTAAGCTTATATTATCCTTTTTGTCCCTAATAGGCCCGACTCAACCTCTTACTACCCACTTATCATTTACATGCTGCTCGAAGATTTTTGGGTTTCCTTTCATGTTGACTGCCAGTCTATTCTCATAGAAATAGAGAATAAGCAAATATCGAAGATGTAAGTATTTCCCATCCTTGATGAGGTGGAATTTTTTATGTTGTGGGTGGCAATGTCTTGGCCCACGAGTGTGGTGGAAGCAGAGACAATCAATGATTTGAAAAGGAAATTGGATGGATACTCGAAGGAAAGAAACTTGCAGGAGGAAAGGGATCGAGCTGGTGAGTGGAACTGACGAGATTGCTCCGGGGAGAGCCAGCATGGACGTGATAGGCCAAATGACCACCTTCTGTGCTGTAAATGACTCTGTGTTGTTTCTCAAATTCAATCCACTGGTGCTTGGTAAATAATTTCAAAGTAAATTGTGCAAGCGGAAAATCAGAACCAAGGCAAGGGACGCAAAAGGAAGCAAAATTGCTGAAACCCGGGATTGAACCAGCGACTTTTTGATTTTCAGTTTAACGCTCTCCCAACTGAGCTATTTCAGCCCTACATTAGCAGTGGCTTGGTGTCCTTGTTTTGGAATAAAATACATACATTCAAGTTTTCCAAAAAATTAAAGAACACAACATGTGAGTAATATTCCCCATTGCTTTCTCAGTACTGATGGATTGTGAAGCGGGAGACAGCCAGAAGTGGCACTGAGCCGCACAGACCCCGAGCTGAGAATGAAATGAGATCAAATTCAATCTTTCATAGTGAGATGCTGCAGAGAGGTAAGAGTTCTGAATCAAAGCGAGACTTGCTCATTTCAAACACTCCCTGTACTCTCTGCTCATGAAGCCTTAAAAAAGGGAAAAACAGAATGGCACTCAAACTCACAACCCTGCCATTAAAAGTCTCATATTCGACTGACAGAACTGTCACTTCTACTCGGTCTCTTATTGGATGGATGCAACTCCAACGCAGGGGTGGCATTCAAATCCTCCCATGGGTCCACATGTCAGACTGAGTTCCATGTTGTAGACACAAGCAAAGGAAATCTGCTCACTTCCAAAACTATCAGCGAATTGAAGCTGATTACGATCAACATCATCAGATGTCAGAACTACCGGGTGAAAGAAGACACCCTGAAGAAGGATCCACAATTATTCAAAGGCATCGACAAAGTGAAAAACAAGAAAATCGATGAGTCAATGCAAGCCAAACAACAGAAACACTGAAGAATTCCATTCCATTCCAGTCCAGAACCCAGTCCTGTTGTTTTTGGAGTCAGGTCACAATTACAGCAACAACTTTATATTCCCACTTGGCTATCTGTCCATTTAGTTAATTACAATTTTGTCGACAAGCTCTTTGAATCCAGTTGTCTGGTCCTCTAGCCAGCTCCGTATGGAAGTCAATTCCACTTTCTGCAAGGCTGAAACCAGAAGATAACCTTAACCTAAAAATGCCAGCAGACCAGGGCTCGAACCCAAGATCTCTCGCATGTTAATTAACTATACTCCCTAAGCGAGAATCATACCCCTAGACCAACGAGCCACTGACAGATCAGGCTTTATTAGCTGCTGTGGAATTTCACTGGAACCCCCCCAGCCAATCATCCATTTTTTTTTCAGATCAAAGCAACATCCTGCAAATGCTGAAATAAAAACAGAAAGTGCTGGAAATGTTCAGCAGCTCTGGCAGCATCTGTGCTGTGAGAAACACAGTTAACGTTTCAGGGCACTCACCTTTTGTTTCAGCCATCCTTTCAGACTACTTCTGTCCAAACAATCTCACTTTCTATTCTAACCACATTCTCACCATTCACTACGTTACTACATTTTTCATGAATTCCTCATTTCTTTTATTAATGACAATTTTGTATTTCTGGCCTTTGCTTCAGACACCACCACAAGTGGAATCATGTCTCTATCTACCCAATCAAACCACTTCGCTGTTTCCTCACATTGCAATGTTTCTTTAACTCTGACAGACTGTGGAGTTTCTGCTGCTTGATTGTGTTTCTTGCTTCCCGCCAGTAGATGTCACCTCACTCCAATACAGTGAAGTTTACAAATCTGAGAGAGACACAACAGGAAATAATTGTTCACATTGTAGTGAATGTGTGGGATTTAGAAATACTAGGAGTGGAGACGAGTTATTATTGCACTCTGCTATTACATCTTTTATAATGGACTCCAGCATTTTCCCCACGACTGATGTCAGGCTAACCGGTATATAATTCGCTGTTTTCTTTCTGCCTCTTTTTTTAAATAGCGGAGTTACATTAACTACCGTCCAATCCATTGGAACTGTTCCAGAGTCTATAGAATTTTGAAAAAGGACCAGAAATGCATCTGCTATTTCAAGGGCCACTTCCTTAAGTACTCTGGGATGTAGATTCTCAGTCCCTGGGGATTTATCTGCTTTCAATCCCATCAATTTCCCAAACATTCCCAACTAATACTGATTTCATACAGTTCCTCCTTCTCACTAGACACTATGTTCCCCAACATTTCTGGGAGATAATTTGTATCCTCCTTTGTGAAGACAGTTCCAAAGTATGTATTTAATTGGTCTGCCATTTCTTGGTTCCCCATTATAAATTCCCCCGTTTCTGACTGGAAGGGATCCACATTTTTCTTCACTACTCTTTTTCTCTTCACATATCGATAGAAGCTTTTTCAGTCAATTTTGATGTTCTCTGCAAGCTTATTTCCACTTGTTAATCAATCCCTTTGTCCTCCTCTGCTAAATTCCAAACTGCTCACAATCTTCAGGTTTGCTGCTTGTTCTGGCCATTTCATATTTCTCCTCCTTGGATCTAATACTTCCCTTAATGTCTTTTGTCAGCCACAGTTGAGCCACCCTTCCTGTTTTACTTTTGCACAGACAGGAATGAACAATTGTTGTAATTCATCCATGCGCCCTTTAAATTCTAGCCATTGCCTATCCACTGTCAACCCTTTAAGTAACGTTCTCCAATCTATCATTACCAACTCCCGCCTCATACCTTCATAGTTTCCTTTGTTTAGATTCAAGACCCGAGTCTCGGAATCAACTCTCTCACTCTCCATCTTAATGAAGAATTTTATCATATTATGGGCACACTTCCCCAAGGGACCCCACACAACAAGATTGTTAACTAATCCTTTCTCATTACACAATACCCAGTCCAGGATGGCCTGTTCTCTAGAGGTGTTATACACCTCTATCAATTCTCCACTCAATCTCCTTTGATATAAGCAGAATAATCCTAGCTTTTCCAACCTAACCTTGTAACTAAAATCCCCTATCCCTGGATCCATTCTGGTAAATCGCCTCTGCGTCCTCTCAAGGACCCTCAAATTCTTTCTAAAGTCTGCTGAGCAGAACTGGAAGCAACACTCCAATTGGGGCCTAACCAGAGTTTTATAATGGTTCAGCATAACTTCCCTGCTTTTGTACTCAATGCCTCTATTTATAAAGCCCAAGATCCCATATGCTTTGCTAACCACTCTCGCAATATGTCTTGCCACCTTCAAAGATTGATGCACATGAACCCCAAGTCCCTCTATTCCAGCACACTCTTTAGAACTGTGCCATTAAGTATATATTGCCTCTCCCTATTCCTTTACATCACCTCACACTTGTCACTATTAAATTCCATCTGCCACCTGTCTGCCCATTCTGCTAGCCTATCACTGTCCTGTTGCAGGCAGTTCATATCATCCTCACTGTTTGCCACACCTCCAAGTTTGGTGTCATCGGGATATTTTGAGATTCTACTCTGTATTCCAAGATCCAAGTCACTTACCTTTAGCAAAAAAAGCAGTGGTTCGAGCACTGACCCTTGGGGAACACCACTGTCGACTATCCTCCAGTCTGACAAAGAACCATTTAATAAGACTCGCTGTTTTCTGTCCTTAAATCAATTTTCTATCCAATTGGACACTGACCCTCCTATACCACGAACCACAATTTTGTTAACCGCCCTTTTATGTGGTACCTTGTCAAACGCCTCCTTAAAATCCAAATAAACAACATCCACCGCATTCCCTTCATCAACCTGCTTGTTAGTTCATCAAAAAATGCAGTTAGATTAGTCAAGCATGAACTCCCATTTATAAATCCATGCTCACTCTCCTTAATTAACTCGAACCTCTCCAAGTGACTGTTGATTTTTTACCCTGATTATTCTTTCTAAAACCTTACCCACCGCTGCTGTTAATCTAACTAGCCTGCCGTTACCCAGACTGTCCTTACACCCTTTCTTGAATAAGGGTGTCGCATTTGCCACTGTTTAATCCTCTGGCACCTCCCCCGTATCCAGGGAAGATTGGAAGATTATAGCAAGCCCTTCCGTTATCTGCATCCGCATTTCCTTTCGCAACCTGGGATGTGAGCCATCCGGACCAGGTGATTTATCTTCCCTCAGCACAGCCAGCCTTTTTAGTACCTCCCTCTCCTAATTTGTACTCTCTCCATTGCCTCTACTCTCTTCACATCGACTGATATTTTGTCAAATTCCACTTCCTTAGTGATCACTGATACAAAGTACTCATTAAGTAGATTAACATTGCCCTGCACCTCTAAGCTTATATTATCCTTTTTGTCCCTAATAGGCCCGACTCACCTTCTTACTACCCACTTATCATTTACATGCTGCTCGAAGATTTTTGGGTTTCCTTTCATGTTGACTGCCAGTCTATTCTCATAGAAATAGAGAATAAGCAATTATCGAAGATGTAAGTATTTCCCATCCTTGATGAGGTGGAATTTTTTATGTTGTGGGTGGTAATGTCTTGGCCCACGAGTGTGGTGGAAGCAGAGACAATCAAGGATTTGAAAAGGAAATTGGATGGATACTCGAACGAAAGAAACTTGCAGGAGGAAAGGGATCGAGCTGGTGAGTGGAACTGACTAGATTGCTCCGGGGAGAGCCAGCATGGACGTGATAGGCCAAATGACCACCTTCTGTGCTGTAAATGACTCTGTGTTGTTTCTCAAATTCAATCCACTGGTGCTTGGTAAATAATTTCAAAGTAAATTGTGCAACCGGAAAATCAGAACCAAGGCAAGGGACGCAAAAGGAAGCAAAACTGCTGAAACCCGGGATTGAACCAGCGACCTTTCGATCTTCAGTTTAACGCTCTCCCAACTGAGCTATTTCAGCCCTACATTAACAGCTGCTTGGTGTCCTTGTTTTGGAAGAAAATACATACATTCAAGTTTTCCAAAAAATTAAAGAACACAACATGTGAGTAATATTCCCCATTGCTTTCTCAGTACTGATGGATTGTGAAGCGGGAGACAGCCAGAAGTGGCACAGAGCCGCATAGACCCCGAGCTGAGAATGAAATGAGATCAAATTCAATCTTTCATAGTGAGATGCTGCAGAGAGGTAAGAGTCCTGAATCAAAGCGAGACTTGCTCATTTCAAACACTCGCTGTACTCTCTGCTCATGAAGCCTTAAAAAAGGGAAAAAGAAAATGGCACTCAAACTCACAAAAATAAAAGCAAAATACTGCGGATGCTGGAAATCTGAAACAAAAACAAGAAATGCTGGAATCACTCGGCAGGTCTGGCAGCATCTGTGGAAAGAGAAGCAGAGTTAACGTTTCGGGTCAGTGACCCTTCTTCGGAACTGACAAATATTAGAAAAGTCACAGATTATAAGCAAGTGAGGTGGGGGTGGGGCAAGAGATAACAAAGGAGAAGGTGCAGATTGGACCAGGCCACATAGCTGACCAAAAGGTCACGGAGCAAAGGCAAACAATATGTTAATGGTGTGTTGAAAGACAAAGCATTAGTACAGATTAGGTGTGAATACACTGAATATTGGACAGCAGCAAGTGCAAACCTGAAAAAAAATCCTGAAAAAAAACAGTGGGTAAGCAAACTGAACAAACTAAGATGAAATGAAATAAATGCAAAAAAAGATTGTAAAAAATGTAAAAAAGAATGTAAAAAAAAAAGGAAGAGAAAATAACTAAAAATGAAAGTAAAATGGGGGGCTGTCATGCTCTGAAATTATTGAACTCAATGTTCAGTCCGGCAGGCTGTAGTGTGCCTAATCGGTAGATGAGATGCTGTTCCTCGAGCTTGCGTTGATGTTCAATGGAACACTGCAGCAATCCCAGGACAGAGATGTGAGCATGAGAGGAGGGGGGTGTGTTGAAATGGCAAGCAACTGGAAGCTCAGGGTCCCGCTTGCGGACTGAGCGGAGATGTTCCGCAAAGCGGTCACCCAATCTGCGCTTGGTCTCCCCAATGTAGAGGAGACCACACTGTGAGCAGCGAATACAGTATACTACATTGAAAGAAGTACAAGTAAATCGCTGCTTCACCTGAAAGGAGTGTTTGGGGCCTGGGATAGTGAGGAGAGAGGAGGTAAATGGGCAGGTATTACACCTCCTGCGATTGCAGGGGAAGGTGCCCTGGGACGGGGACGAGGTGGTGGGGGTAATGGAGGAGTGGACCAGGGTGTCGCGGAGGGAACGATCCCTTCGGAATGCTGACAGGGGAAGGGAGGGGAAGATGCGACTGGCAGTGGCATCACGCTGGAGGTGGCGAAAATGGCGGAGGATGATCCTTTGGATATGGAGGCTGGTGGGATGAAAAGTGAGGACAAGGGGAACCCTGTCACGGTTCTGGGAGGAGGGGAAGGGGTGAGGGGAGAGGTGCGGGAAATGGGTCGGACACGGTTGAGGGCCCTGTCAACCACAGTGGGGGGAAATCCTCGGTTGAGGAAAAAGGAGGTCATATCAGAAGCACCGTCATGGAAGGTAGCATCATCAGAGCAGATGCGTCGGAGACGGAGAAACTGGGAGAATGGAATGGAGTCCTTACAGGAGGTAGGGTGTGAAGAAGTGTAGTCGAGGTAGCTGTGGGAGTCGGTGGGCTGATAATGGATATTGGTAGACAACCTATTCCCAGAGATGGAGACAGAGAAGTCGAGGAAGGGAAGTGTCAGAGATGGACCATGTGAAGGTGAGAGAAGGGTGGAAATTGGAAGCAAAGTTGATAAAGTTTTCTCGTTCGGGGCGGGAGCAGGAAACGGCACCGATACAGTCATCAATGTACCGGAAAAAGAGTTGGGGGAGGGGGCCTGAGTAGGACCGGAACAAAGAATGCTCGACATATCCCACGAAAAGACAGGCATAACTAGGACCCATGCGGGTACCCATAGCGACACCTTTTACTTGAAGGAAGTGCGTGGAGTTGAAGGAGAAGTTGTTCAATGTGAAAACAAGTTCATGCAGGCGGAGGAGGGTGGTGGTGGATGGGGACTGGTTGGGCCTCTGTTCCAGGAAGAAGCGGGGAGCCCTCAAATCAACCTGGTGGGGGATGGAGGTGTAGAGCGATTGGACGTCCATAGTGAAGAGGAGGCGGTTGGGACCAGGAAACTGGAAATTGTCAAAATGACGTAGGGCGTCAGAAGAGTCACGGATTTTGGGAACGAGGTAGAAGCGGGCTGTCCGGGGTTGTGGGACTATGAGGTTGGAAGCCGTAGAGGACAGATCTCCAGAGGAGATGAGGTCACTGACAGTCCTTTGGACGGTGGCTTGATGTTCGGTGGTGGGGTCATGGTCCAGAGGGAGGTAAGAAGAGGTGTCTGTGAGTTGGCGTTGAGCTTCTGCAAGGTAGAGGTCGGTACGCCATACAACAACAGCACCACCCTTGTCTGCAGGTTTGATGACCATGTCGGGGTTAGACCTGAGAGTACGGAGTGCCTCAAGTTCAGAGGGGGACAATGTTCTCACATTGAACAACTTCTCCTTCAACTCCACGCACTTCCTTCAAGTAAAAGGTGTCGCTATGGGTACCCGCATGGGTCCTAGTTTTGCCTGTCTTTTTGTGGGATATGTCGAGCATTCTTTGTTCCAGTCCTACTCAGGCCCCCTCCCCCAACTCTTTTTCCGGTACATTGATGACTGTATCGGTGCCGTTTCCTGCTCCCGCCCCGAACTAGAAAACTTTATCAACTTTGCTTCCAATTTCCACCCTTCTCTCACCTTCACATGGTCCATCTCTGACACTTCCCTTCCCTTCCTCGACTTCTCTGTCTCCATCTCTGGGAATAGGTTGTCTAACAATATCCATTATAAGCCCACCGACTCCCACAGCTACCTCGACTACACTTCTTCACACCCTACCTCCTGTAAGGACTCCATTCCATTCTCCCAGTTTTTCCATCTCCGACGCATCTGCTCTGATGATGCTACCTTCTGTGACGGTGCTTCTGATATGACCTCCTTTTTCCTCAACCGAGGATTTCCCCCCACTGTGGTTGACAGGGCCCTCAACCGTGTCCGACCCATTCCCCGCACCTCTCCCCTCACCCCTTCCCCTCCCTCCCAGAACCGTGACAGGGTTCCCCTTGTCCTCACTTTTCATCCCACCAGCCTCCATATCCAAAGGATCATCCTCCGCCATTTTCGCCACCTCCAGCGTGATGCCACTACCAGTCGCATCTTCCCCTCCCTTCCCCTGTCAGCATTCCGAAGGGATTGTTCCCTCCACGACACCCTGGTCCACTCCTCCATTACCCCCACCACCTCGTCCCCATCCCAGGGCACCTTCCCCTCCAATCGCAGGAGGTGTAATACCTGCCCATTTACCTCCTCTCTCCCCACTATCCCAGGCCCCAAACACTCCTTTCAGTTGAAGCAGCGATTTACTTGTACTTCTTTCAATGTAGTATACTGTATTCGCTGCTCACAGTGTGGTCTCCTCTGCATTGGGGAGACCAAGCGCAGATTGGGTGACCGCTTTGCGGAACATCTCCGCTCAGTCCGCAAGCGGGACCCTGAGCTTCCGGTTGCTTGCCATTTCAACACTCCCCCCTGCTCTCATGCTCACATCTCTGTCCTGGGATTGCTGCAGTGTTCCAGTGAACATCAACACAAGCTCGAGGAACAGCATCTCATCTACCGATTAGGCACACCACAGCCTGCCGGACTGAACATTGAGTTCAATAATTTCAGAGCATGACAGCCCCCCATTTTACTTTCATTTTTAGTTGTTTTTTCTTCCTTTTTTTGACATTCTTTTTTACATTTTTTACAATCTTTTTTTGCATTTATTTCATTTCATCTTAGTTTGTTCAGTTTGCTTACCCACTGTTTTTGTTCAGGTTTGTTTTCAGGTTTGCACTTGCTGCTGTTCAATATTCAGTGTATTCACACCTAATCTGTACTAATGCTTTGTCTTTCAACACACCAATAACATATTGTTTGCCTTTGCTCCGTGACCTTTTGGTCAGCTATGTGGCCTGGTCCAATCTGCACCTTCTCCTTTGTTATCTCTTGCCCCACCCCCACCTCACTTGCTTATAATCTGTGACTTTTCTAATATTTGTCAGTTCCAAAGAAGGGTCACTGACCCGAAACGTTAACTCTGCTTCTCTTTCCACAGATGCTGCCAGACCTGCTGAGTGATTCCCGCATTTCTTGTTTTTGACTCAAACTCACAGCACTGCCATTAAAAATCTCATATTCGACTGACAGAACTGTGGTTTCTACTCGGTCTCTTATTGGATGGATGCAACTCCAACGCAGGGGTGGCATTCAAATCCTCCCATGGGTCCACATGTTAGACTGAGTTCCATGTTGTAGACTCAAGCAAAGGAAATCTGCTCAGTTCCAAAACTATCAGCAAATTGAAGCTGATTACAATCAACATCATCAGAGGTCAGAACTACCTGGTGAAAGAAGACACTCTGAAGAAGGATCCACAATTATTCAAAGGCATCGACAAAGTGAAAAACAAGAAAATCAATGGGTCAATGCAAGCCAAACAACAGAAACACTGAAGAATTCCATTCCAGTCCATTCCAGAACTCAGTCCTGCTGTTTTTGGAGTCAGGTCTCAATTACTGCGACAACTTTATATTCTCACTTGGCTCTGTGTACATTTTGTAAATTTCAATTTTGTCGACAAGCTCTTTGAATCCAGTTCTCTGGTCCTCAAGCCAGCTCCGTAAGGCTGACACCAATCAGTAACATTAAACTAAAAATGCCAAGAGCTCATTGGTGATTTGAACCTGGGGTCGCTCACACTTTCATTAATCACACTCCTTAAACAAGAATCACACCCATTGACCAAGGAGCCACTGACAGCAAGGTGTTGTATTAGCTCCTGTGGAATTTCACGGGCACCCACAGTGGATCATCCACCCCATAATCCTGAGATTAAAAGTGTCCTGTTCCACTGACTGAACTGTCACTTCTACTCTGTCTCTGATTGGACGGATGCAGTTGTCGGCTCCACCCCCGGGTTGGCAGTTTTTTCTCCATGAACCAGCTTCCTCTCAATTCCCAAATTTATCAGTAAATCCACTGACAAAATCTCCAAAGTGTTATTTATTCCTCTCACTCCTCGATAATAAAATTTCGATCTCTTTGCTCTTTTTACCTTCCAAACATTGATATCCATTTTGCTCAGCATTTATTTCTCTCTCCTTTTTATTTAGTTCATGCATTTTCTTAGAAACATTTCATTTCAATTATTTCTGGGGCAAGAAATGAACAGAAGAGATTTGCTGCAATGATACCAGGGGTGAAGGATTTCAGTTATGTGGAGAGATTGGAGAAGCTGAGGTTGTTCTTCTTGGAGCAGAGAACGTTCAGAAGAGATTTGTCCGAGGTGTTCAAAATCATGATGGTTCTCAACACTTTCAATCAGGAGAAACTGTTTCCTGTGGCAAAAGGGTCAGAAAGCAGAGGACACAGATATCAGGTGATTGGCAAAAGAACCAGAGGTGACATGAAGAACCATTTGTTATACAGTAATGTGTTGTGATCTGGAATGCACTGCCTGATTGGGAGATGAAAGCAGATTCAATCGTAACTTTCAAAAGGGATATGGATAGATGCTGGAAGGGAAAATGTACAGGATTACAGGAAAAAGCCACGCAGCAGGACTAATTGTAATTTGTCTCTACCAAAGAGACAACACTGGCATGATGGACCAAATGGTCTCTTTGTTCGTCATTCTGTGATTCCATAGACATCATGTTACTAGAATTCCCTCTGACCTGGAAGAGAATCAAACCGAGATTCGAGGTATTGTAAACACCACCCATGCCATGTTGTTTATTCCCTGTTTTTCACATTGGCTGCCCCTCGTTCTTTATGTGTTTCCAGCCTGGTCTGCTCCTCTGACCTTCATTCCTGACACTCCATCGAGCGTGGCTGACTCATTGCTTGCAATGTTGTGTAATGGTGACTTCACCTTTAAGAAACTGTACCTTTAAGAGACCAAGCCACTGATGCAACAGATGACATCATCATACATATATAAGGAGACACCATTTTGAGAGACACATTCTACACATGGCTTGTGGAGAGCACACACACACCAATGAGAAAATGGCAGCGATCTCTCTCCATTGTGGGTAAGAACCTGGTCATCAGGTGCGAGGCGCTCACGTTGTAGCTCTACGTGGTGCAGGTCTGGCCCATACACCACTCCTGCGCCGTGGCAGTCACCCGAGCCATTTTCCGCTTCGTCTGGGGATCTAAAATGGACCGGGTCCGCAGGGACACGATGTTCAAATCTCTGGACATGGGCGGGAAAAATGTACCCAACGTGGCCCTCATCCTGATGACCACCTTCGTGTGCGGCTGCATCAAGCTATGTGTAGAGCCCCAGTACGCAAACTCCAAGTGTCACTACGTGCTGAGGTTCTATCTGTCCCCGGTGTTGCGAAGGATGGGCCTGGTCACATTGCCGCGGAACGCTCCGTGCAGTTGGGCGGCGCCGTACCACCTATCCTTCGTGGAGCAGTTTCTGCAGAAAAACACCTTTGACCACCGGTCCATCAGGCAGTGGTCTGCACGGAATGTCCTCAAGGCCCTACGGGAAAAGGAAACGGTGGATCCTGTCGGATGGTTCCCCGAGCAGACCGTCAAAGTCATTTGGCGGAATGCCTCATCACCAGAACTTTCAAACAAGCACCAAGACGTAGCTTGGCTGGTGGTGAGAAGGGCCCTCCCCGTCAGATCCTTCATGCACACCCGAATTCTCGCCCCCTCCGCACAGTACCCCCGCGTTGGCTGTGGTGGGGAAGAGACAGTCGCCCACCTCCTCCTGGAATGTGCCTTTGCAAAGCAGGTGTGGAAAGAGAAGCAGTGGTTTTTGTCAAGGTTCATCCCAAGCAGCTCTGTAACACAGGAGTCTGTGCTCCACGGGCTGTTCCCAGGGACGCACACCGAGACAAACATCAACTGCTGCTGGAGGACTATCAATTCGGTGAAAGACGCCCTTTGGTCTGCCCGAAGCTTGCTGGTCTTCCAGCGCAAAGAGTTGTCCACCACCGAATGTTGCAGACTGGCACATTCCAAGGTCCAGGACTACGTGCTGAGGGACGCACTAAAGCTTGGGGCAGCCGCAGCAAAGGCTCAATGGGGAAAGACCACAGTGTAAGGTTCCCCCACCAAGCTGGACTGAGGGGCTGGAACCATGGGAAGCCCCTCGAACTGTATCGTTAATATTCTCAATTGCTGTAAATGTAAAACTGTAATTGACATGACAATTGTGAAACGGAAGGGTTGGGAAGAAACTCATGACATTATTGAAAGAAACTGATCTCTTTTGCAATGTTTGTATTTTTTTGTGCTGTTTGGAAACTGTTTGGCAATGTAATTTTTTCAGATTTTTATGAATAAAGTATATTTTGGAAATAAAAAAATAAAAAAAAAAATGAGAAAAAGACCTGGGACCTGTGATCATGCCATGTAGATAAGAAAGACAATAAATACTGTTTGTATTGAATCTGAATATAAAGCCTGGGGTCATCATTTAATGTAGACGTAAGAACACAGCACAACACTATATTTTTCTGACATTGAGGATTAAAAAGAAGTAATCACACAGACAACCAAGGACATACAGAAGACTTACATTGACAATTCTAGATTTAAATAAATAACTATCATCATGTGTGCACAACAACAGCCAGTCTTTCCAGCCTTTACAGAGATAGACAGCAACCCTGGGCCACACTGGAGCAAATGGCTCACAAGACTTGAACTCCTAATGATGGCACTCGCTATCAATACACCCCGAAGAAAGAGAGCGTTACTCCTACACTCTGCTGGACCAAAAGTTGACAATACCTTCAATACACTCAGAGACACTGGAACCGATAATGATTATGATGTTGCGATGCATTTTCTAACAAGATATTTTTAAGCAAGGGCAAATCCTCACTCTGAAATTTATGTTTCAGGCAAGCAAAACAATATGGTGCGAGACTCTTGACCACTACATGATGAGACTCATAAGTCTGAGAAAGAGGCAAATAACGTGACGACGAGATTCCCCTGAGAAACACACAAAACACAAGGACACAGAGGAAACCCAGAGCAAGGTCAAGGAAGACCAAGACAGAAATCACTTCAAACATCCAATCATTGCAGTGGTGAGGATCTTTATTACAAAACTTGTCCTTCGAGAGGGAAGAAGTGTCAAGTCTGCAGAAAAATGGGATATTTCACTACAGTATGCTGATCGAAGCCTGCAGGAAACATTCATAGATTTAAATGCCAGAAGGAAGATTACATATTCGCAGCACGAGAGAAGATTTTTGTTGCTCGCGACCACAAGTCCCGACACCTGCCCATGTGTGATGTGTTCAGAGGTAATTCGACAATATCTGCAGTAATTGACTCGGAGCAATGATCAACATAATGGATGCTCCGACATTCCACAAGCAACAGAGAAAACAGAAACTGTAATTGCACAAGCTGATATCTAAAATCTGCTCCCATGGATCAGATACTCCTCCACCAGTCCTAGGGATCATCCAAGTTACTTTTAAGTCCTCCCAGGGGTCCACATGTCAGACTGAGTTCCATGTTGCAGAATCAAGCAAAGAAAATCTGCTCAGTTCCAAAACTATCAGCAAGTTGAAGCTGATTACGATCAACATCACCAGAGGTCAGAACTACATTGTGAAAGAAGACAGTCTGAAGAACGATCCACAATATATACAAAGACATCGGCAAAGTAAAAAAGAAAACTTTATTTTAGTTTGTTCAGTTTGTTTCTACTGTGCCTACCCACTGTTTTTTTCATGTTTGTGATTGTGGCTGTTTAGTTTTTCAGTCCATTAACACCCTATCTGCACTAATGCTTTGTCTTTCAGCACACCATTAACATATTGTTTGCCTTTTTCTGGTCAACTATTCTGTGGCCTTGTCCTATCTACACCTTCTCCTTTGTCATCTCTTGCCCCACCTCCGCTTTACTTGCTTATAATCTTTTACATTTCTAATATTTGCCAGTTCTGAAGAAGGGTCACTGACCTGAAACGTTAACTCTGCTTCACTCTCCACAGATGCTGCCAGACCTGCTGAGTCTTGTCAGCACTTTCAGTTTTTATTTCAGATTTCCAGCATCCGCAGTATTTTGCTTTTAAGAAATTCGATGAATCAGTTTCCTTATTTATTTCTGACAAATGATAGATTTGAGTTAGGTAAGGTACCAAGTGTGACAGAAACAAGCAGACAAATGGTGTTAATATACAGATCAGCAAATATCTAATTGAATGGTGGAACAGACTCGAAAGGCTGAATGTCCTCGTCAAGTTCCTATGTTTCTCTTCATTGTCCAAACCCCAACAGTAAACGTCTTTGTTCTCTCCATAGACATTGAATGAGCCATCGTGTGTTTCCAGTGTTTTGACTTGTTTAAAGGTCGGTTTTTGGGATGAGCCGATGGAATTTAAAACATATCCGGCTTCAAACTGCAATGAACCGAGGCCACGCCATTGTCGGATCATTTAATGACCACTCAAAATTCACCTGAGACCAGTGTTAGTGTGCAGCTATGAGAGGGAATTTCTGTACAGTCAGAGCAGGGAGCAACAGTGAGACCAGTGTTCATGTGCAGCTATGAGAGGGGATTTCTGTACAGTCAGAGCAGGGAACAGCAGTGAGACCAGTGTTAATGTGCAGCTATGAGAGGGGATTTCTGTACAGTCAGAGCAGGGAACAGCAGTGAGACCAGTGTTAATGTGCAGCTATGAGAGGGGATTTCTGTACAGTCAGAGCAGGAAACAGCAATGAGACCAGTGTTAATGTGCAGCTATGAGAGGGGATTTCTGTACAGTCAGGGCAGGGAACAGCAGTGAGACCAGTGTTAATGTGCAGCTATGAGAGGGGATTTCTGTACAGTCAGGGCAGGGAACAGCAGTGAGACCAGTGTTAATGTGCAGCTATGAGAGGGGATTTCTGTACAGTCAGAGCAGGGAACAGCAGTGAGACCAGTGTTAATGTGCAGCTATGAGAGGGGATTTCTGTACAGTCAGAGCAGGGAACAGCAGTGAGACCAGTGTTAATATGCAGCTATGAGAGGGGATTTCTGTACAATCAGAGCAGGGAACAGCAGTGAGACCAGTGTTAATGTGCAGCTATGAGAGGGGATTTCTGTACAGTAAGGGCAGGGAACAGCAGTGAGACCAGTGTTAATGTGCAACTATGAGAGGGGATTTCTGCACCATCAGGGCAGGGAACAGCAGTGAGGGAGAGAAGCTGTCGGTGTCTGGGCAGGGTCTGAGTTTATCGAATAGTATCAAGAAAGAGCAATTATATTGGGACTGGGTTGTGTTCTCTCTCACACACAGACAGTTACTCTCCCTCCCTCTGTCTTGCTCTCTCTCACAGACACAAACCACATTTTTCTCTCTCTTGTGAACTCTGTCTCATACTCTTTCTCTCTGCCCATTTTCCAGTAGAAATAGAAAACCTTCTGCTAGTTTGGAGAATCTGGAGTTGTTCTTCTTTGGGAAGAGAAGGTTGAGATGAGATTTGATAGAGGTGTTCAAAATCATGAAGGGTTTGGACAGAGTAGAGAGGGAGAAACTATTCCCATTGGCAGAAGGGTCAAGAACCAGAGGGCAGAGATTTAAGGTGAAAGGCCAAAGAACCAGAGGCAACATGAGGAAAAACTTTTTTATGCAGCGAGTGGTTCAGATCTGGATTGCACTGCCTGACAGTGTGGTGGAGGCAGATTCAATCATGACTTTTGAAAGAGAATTTAATAATTATCTGAAGAAAAGAAAATGCAGGGTGACAGGCAAAGGCGGGGAAGTGTGACTAGCTGGCTTGTTCTTGCAGAGATCTGGCATGGACACAAAGGGCTGAATGGCCTCCTTCTGTGCTGTAACCTGTCTATGATTCTATGACTCTAAGCCTAGAGATTACCAGTGCCTGTGAGTGCCTCAAATGTCTGCAGGCGGTGAACCAGCCCACAAACCAAGGAATGAAGCAGTAATTAAAGTTCAGAAATCCTAAGGTATCAGGATGTGGGAGGGACTATTGCTCTCAGTTTAAAGTACTGATTTCATTAATTGAATATCCTTAGTGTCCCAGCTCAGTGTAATCCTGAGCAATAATTGCCAGCAGGTTTTTGAAGTGACAATTAAATGAGGCCCTGTTGGTGGATGTTAAAGATTCCCCAGCGCTATTGAAAGAATCACAGGGAATTCACGCACTGTCCTGACCAACATTCCTGACTCAGTAACATCACCTGAAACAGCTGAACACAAAGAACTAACTGAAGGGTCAAAGTGCAAGGGAGAAAAACCAAACCCGTGTCAACTTCACACAGGAACCCATCGACCATCAGAAAACACACTTCATGAGCTGCAATGTCTGATCATTGAGTCACAGGTATCCCCTCCTGCCTGGCATCGTTCCGTGTGGGAATGGGAATTAGAATGTTTCAGCAACTCATGAAAGTATCCCTGGAGCAGTTGAAACAGCATTCCCCGTGTTACAATAAGACATTCTGATCTGAAATTAAGAAAAAACAGAAAATGCTGGTAAAATTCAGCAGATCTGTCCATCGCAGGACTGATACAAGCTCAATTCTCAATCCAAACAGTGAGAGATCCAAACACTGAGACAGAATATGAACAGAGAGAGAAAAAACAGGTTAACTGTGCTATGAGAGTAAAAACAGGAAATGCTGGAAATACTCAGCAGGTCTGGCAGCACCTGTGGAGAGAGAAGCAGAGTTAACAATTTCAAGTCAGTTACCCTTCATCACAGCTGACAAATATTAGAAATATAAAAGGTTTTAAGCAAGTAAAGCTGGGGGTGGGGCAAGAAGTAACAAAAGAGGTGTTGATTGGACAAGGTCACAGAGAATAACTGACCAGAAGGGCATGGAACAAAGGCAAACAGTGCTGAACAGTGCTCAATGGTGTGCTGAAAGGCAAAGCGTTAGGACAGAGAAGGTGTGAATTGACTGGAATGCACAAAGCACTCCGAACACAAACATTAAACATTTTTTAAAAAAACAGAAACAATGGGTAGACACAGGAGAAACAAACTAACCAAACTACAAAAAAATGAAATAAATTAACCAAAGAAAAAGGAAAAACTAAACATAAAAAAGTGTGTTGGGGGGGTGGGGGTGGGGGTGGGGTCCGTCATGCTCTGAAATGATTGAATTTAATGTTCAGTCCGGCAGGATGTAGCGTGCCTAATCACTGACCTGAAACGTTAACTCTGCTTCTCTCTCCACAGATGCTGCAGACCTGCTGAGTATTTCCAGCATTTTTTGTTTTTGTTTTAGATTTCCAGCATCTGCAGTATTTTGCTTTTATGTTATGAGACTACTTCTACTGTTTTGTAAACATGTTTTAAATATGCAAAGTTGAATTATGGACACTGATTCATGTGGAATCTTGAGGAGATTCCTCCAGTCCTCTGGCATCATTCCCATATTCAAGGAGGATTGAAAGATTGTGGTTCGAGTCTCCGCTATTTCCAACCTTACTTCCCTCAGCAACCCAGGATGCAGCCCATTCAAACTGGGTGACTTTTCTACTGTGAGAGCTGCCAACCTTGTAATTGTCTTCTCTTTATCTATTTTCATTTCGTTCAATTTTCTCACTTCCTCCTCCTTTCCTGTGACATTGGCAGCATCCGCTCATTTTGTGATGACAGATGAAATGTACTTAATTAGTACCTCAGCCACACCCTCTGCCTCCACAGGATCTCCTAATTGACCCACCCTTTCATTGTCTGTCTATATGTTGGGAAAAGACTTCAGTGTTCCCAGTTATGTGACCTGCTAATCTTTTCTCATACATTCTCTTGCTGATCTCATTTCCTTTTTCAGCTCTCCTCTGTACTTTCTGTATTCTGCTTGTTTCTCTACTGCATATGAGTCCTCACATGATTTCTATGCTAATGATTTTTGAACTATTTTGTTGAAGGATTGAGTTTTGTAAATTTCTCCCCAGCTCCCCTCATGGTCAGGCAGAAGGTTTAACTGCTGTGTTTTCAATCAGCAACAGCTTTATTTGAAAAGCCATTGGGACAGGATTCCGGGTTTTAATCCAGTCACAAATCTGGTTCTGATGTCTTGTGGCTCCAGCTGTCACATGACCTGTCAGAGGATGACCTCATAATTGACCCATTCATGGAGCTGTGGGTTGATGTTTAAATTGCTTCAAAATAATTTTCCAGAAGGATAATTAAAATGAATCGATATGTAAAAGGTAGATTTTGTGAATTTGTGCTCCCAGTGGAAATTCCTGCAGTCTGCTGGTTTTCAGATCCCCAATTCCCCACAGGAAGCTCTGTGCTCGGAGTCTGCATTCATTATAACAACATTAGACCGAATCATTTCATGGGAGACCCCAGTGTGAATTGTAGACAGGAGGGTCAGTTTTAACTTTCAAAGTAACACAGAAGCAAAATACTGCAGATGCTGGAAATCTGAAATAAAAACAGAAAATGCTGGAAATACTCAGCAGGTCTGGCAGCATCTGTGGAGAGAGAAACAGAGTTAACGTTTCTGGTCTGTGACCTTTCATCTGAACAGTGCTGAAATTGTCTGTGGAACAGAAACGATGGGCCAAGTGGCCTCTTTCTGTGCCTTCAACTTTCTCTGACTCTGTGATTCCATGAGATTGTGGAATCAATTTCAGGGTCGATGACATTGCACTCTGTAAGGATAGGAAGATGGAGATTATTATGTACAGTGCAAAAATATAGATGTTTTTACATTATTTTAATCGAAATTGATTTAAATTTTGTGCTCACGAATCCTATCTTTTGATCACAATGACACTGATAACAATGGAAAAAGCAAGACTTGCATTTCACGACCACAGGACGTTGCAAAGTGTTTTACAGCCAATGAAGGACTTTCCAAGTGTAGTCACTGTAGTCATGCAGGAAACATGGTGGCCAATATGCGCACAGCAAGCTCCCAGAAACAACAATGTGATAAAAACGAGATAATCTGTTTTTTAGTGATGTTGATTCAGGGTTAAACAATGACCAGCACCCCAGAAATAATTCCCCTTCTATTCTCTGAAATAGTGCCATGGTACCTTTAACATCCACCTGAGAGGGCAGAGGGATCCTCAGTTTTCTGTTTCACCTGAAAAACAGCATTTCTGATAGTGCAGCACTGCCTTAGTACTGTACTGGATTGTCAGCCATTTTTAAAGGGCTGTTAGTCCTACTGGAAAATATTTAAAGGAAGATTAAATGAAATGAAATAAATACATTGCTTTTGCCTCTCTCCCATCCCCCCAATAACAGTTAAATTAATTATTTGCCCTTTCCTTCCCAAAACCTACCTTTACCATCTGACCTTCCGCCCAAAACTGCACAAACTGTAAACTATAACCCTTCCCACCATCCCCTACACCCATGACATTAATTTGACTCCGTCCCCCCACCCTCACACTGAGAAACTTACCTTCTGCCCCCTCCCCATCAGTGTTGCACCTCATTTCCCCGGATGGGGCTCCGAAGGCACTGCAGTGCCAGTCACTGGGCTGAAGATCGCAGCAGGATATCAGGAAGTGATGGGATAATAATTAATGCAGGTTTGTGGTCCCGTTGCCGAGCGGTGGGGTCCCCCACAAGGCCTCGCCGTCGCCGGCAATATTGAGCCAGGCCCTGCCGGCGTTGAGGTCCGTGGCGGGCCTCATCCGGGGCCATCTTCAAGCGGCTCCCACCCCACCCCCACCACAGATCTTGACGTCGAGGGATCTAGAGAATCCAGCCCATTGTTTCTGTCAATCTCAACTCCACAAGGATTTGCCTGTTAATTGTAGAAAAATTAAAGCTCAATAACCTTTTGATAAAAGGGGTTTCAAATCCATTTCCAAACAAATGATAGTTCTCATTGTATCTAGAACATGTTTTCTGACATACAAACATACCAATTAGGAGCAGGAGTAGACCACTCGGCCCCTCGAGTCTGCTCCACCATTCAATAAGATCATGACTGATCTGATTGCAACCTCAACTCCACATTCTCACCTGCCCCCGATAACCTTTCACCCCCTTGTTTATCAAGAATCTATCTACCTCTGTCTTAAAATATTTCAGAATTTCTGTCGTCCAGCAACTCTCACTTTGTTTCCTGGATTTCACCTGAGAAATGTATTTCCACACTTTGGATATCCTGTACTTCATTAATGTTTTTTCTCTCTCGGGATCTCCCTTTAATTATATTCACCGCTGGTATTTTACTGCCACACACTGACTGAAAGTGTCCCATCTTTCTGCAGGAAAAACACTCAGCTTCTTTGGCGAGGCAGTTTTCCCACTTGTGTCTCTCTCGGCCACACCTACTGCAATTGGTTGCAGCTACCACTAGATGCTCTTCCCGTCTTTCTTGTCTTTTACCACTAATTTTTCCTTTTGCTTTCTTAACAAATTCAATTGAGTCTGCAACTCTCGAGATCAGACTCTCCCTGTCCCCTCGGACAACGGATTGGTTAAACGTTCTAACCTCTGTTTGTCTGCTCAATTGAAACTCTTTCATTAATGTGAGATCAGCCCTGGACTGCAGATGATCTGAAAGGGTGTTGTCTAATACCCCGAACATAATCCTGTCTCCATTCAGCTCTTCTCTTAAGTTGCTGTATTCACAATCCTCCGTGAGATTGTACAAGTCATTGATAAATGAATGAATACTCTCCCCTTTCTGTTTTGTATGCTTATTAAATTCAAAGTGATTCCTGACAATGCAGCAGCCAGCCGACGTCATCAGAGCGCTCCAAGCTCGCACATGCACAAACAGTCTCCTGCGCTCTGAGATGCTGTGCATGCTCAGCCTACGTCTTCCAGGACAAAGTGGCGCATGTGCGGGAAAACTCTCTCCCCCCACTCGGCCACTCACTCCAGGCCGCTCGCTGCCCGCTCCTTGCTACCCCGCTCCCCCGCCCTCCGGCCACTTGCTACCCCCCCACCCCCGCACTGCCCTCTCTCAGTCCACTCACGCCCCGCTTCCCCCCCACGTCCCTCCAGACACTAGCTCGAAGCCATGCTGCTTCCCTCCTCTCGGCCTCTCGCTCCAACATTCGATCATTCTTCACCGCACCACCCGATAAAGCAAGGCGAGCCTCGAGGGGTGATGGGGCAATGTTGGAGCGAGTGGCCGAGAGGAGGGAAGCGGCAGAGCCCATGGCCTTGAGTGTGAGCGGCCAGAGAGCAGGATGGGGGTGGTGGTGGGTGAAGCGGGGAGTGAGCAGTCAGAGAGTGGGATGGGGGGAAACGGGGAATGATCGTCCGGAGAATGGGATGGCACTGTTTAGAGGGGATTTGAGGAAAAAATGTTTCACCACGAGGGTGGTTGGAATCTGGAACACATTGCCTGAAGGAGTGGTAGAGGCAGGAACCCTCACAACATTTAAGAAGTATCTAGATGACCACTCAAAACGCCACAGAATACAAGGCTACGGCCACGTGCTGGAAAATGGAATGAGAATAGATAGGTACTTGATGGCTGGCACGGACATGATGGCCGAAGGGCCTGTTTCTGTGCTGTATAACTCTACGACTCTATGAAACCTCACTGAATTACAGAGGGTGTGCAGCACTGTCAGAGGTGCTGTCCTTCTAATGAGACTTCAAACAGCGCAACGTTCTCCGAGTATCAACCAAAACGTGTCCTTTGTGTAGATATTTTTTTTTAGAGATACAGCAATGAAACAGGCCCTTCGGCCCACCGAGTCTGTGCCGACCATCAACCACCCATTTATACTAATCCTACACTTATCCCATATTCCTTCCACATCCCATCATTTCCCTACCACCTACCTATACTGGGGGCAATTTATAATGGCCAATTTACCTACCAACCTGCAAGCCTTTTGGCTTGTGGGAGGAAACCGGAGCACCCAGAGAAAACCCATGCAGACACAGGGAGAACTTGCAAACTCCACACAGGCAGTACCCAGAATTGAACCCGGGTGGCTGGAGCTGTGAGGCTACAGTGCACGCCACTGTGCCACTGTGCCATATTTGCTTATGAAATGACAGTCACTGCTCCGAAACTAATTCACTTTAGGTGAATTAAGATGACTTGGTACTGTATAACTGGCGAATGCGCAAGAGGGAGCGGGGGACTGTTGAGGGTGGGATGGAGGCGGCGATGGCAACCTTTGAGGGGATTTTTAGGTCGAAGTTGTTTTCTGTGATAAATTGAGGAGCTCCATCTTTAATCCTGGCAGCTGCCTGAATGTCACAGACAGTGACGTTTCAGTGGAAGAGGCTGCATTTGCGCATGTGCTAGTACAGCGTCACCTGGTGGTTGCGTTGTCAGCAAATGCAGCGTTTTAACTTTGGCTCCACGATGACATTTTTTTCCTCAATTAAAATAGGTCTTGAGTGTCTTAATAACTTCTTCACACGTAGCCTTCTGTTCTTCATGAGGATGTTGCCTGCACACTCCCTCCATTGCAGACAATAGCGTACTGACCTGCTCCATGTCTGGCTTCTGCACGAGACCCGATGCAGTACAATACCTTGCAAAGTTCTGGAAACATCTCGGCCACTCCTCGGCTTGGTTCAGTCCAGTGACCTTTTCAAAGGTACAGGCAAAGATTTCTCCATCTTCGCTTTGGTTTACTGCGGCCCCCATATAATGTTCTGATATCTGTCAAGGCTTAGTACACAATTTATAAGAATCTGACGGTTAAAATAACCTGAGTTTACTCTGCACATCTTGCATTGAAGGTTTCATCCACAACTCTCCATGAGGTGCCGTACAGATTATATTACATCACTTCCTGTGATGATGCACATAGTCTATTTATATAATCTGCCCAGTAACAACCCAATGTCCACTCTTATATTATTGTACAGATGTGAGAAAAGCTGAGGATGTGAATGGAATGTCTGAATGAAGATTTCATGATGCTGATGATGGAAATGAGGCTGATCTGTTACCCATTCCACAATCCCTCTTTATTTCTGTGCATGTTTCTCGATGCTGTTTCAACCAAATTGAAAAAGAATCACAAATCCTCCTCTGGAGTCTCAGGTGTTCATTAACAAAAGGCATGGTGGCCAAGTGGTAGGGCGTCAGTCTTGTAAACTGAAGATCACGGGTTCAATCCCCGTACATGCCTCATGATTAGTTTCTCACTTTAAATGTGATGTTTCCAGAATAGATGTCTGTTGCATTTGTTTCAGCCATCTGGAAATCAGTGTGATGTTACACTTTATCCTGGACACTGGGAAGAACATGAGGAGTAGCCACATGGTCCCTTGAGCCTTCTCTGCCATTGATAGAGTGAAAATATCTGAGGTCCGAGCACTGAACTTTATTACTGTGCATTTGCTTGATATTTAACAGAGCTATTCTATTAATCCCACATCCCACACTCCTGTCCTTTCCCCCATTGCCCTGTTATATTTTCCATGTCAGGTATATATACAATTCCATTTAGAGTTCCCATTGAATCTGCTTCCACTGACCTTTCAGGGTTGCATTCCAGACCAGAACAACACACTGCTGAAAAAACAATCAACTCATCACAACGCTAATTCTTTTGTCAATTACTTTAAATGTGTTTCCTCTGGTTACTGACCCTTCTGTCACTGGCAACACTTTCTCCTTCTTCACTCTATCAAAACTCTTCAGGATTTGCATTTCCTGCTGCCTTTGCTGAAATAACAAGGCTGAGCACACATCACCAAAAGGAAAATGATTGGCTCTGAATCACATTTATCTTTCCTGTCAATCTGATGTGGACCTTGTATTTTCCCGGAACCAAACAACCTGAGCAACAAGTGTGGGTTCCAGTGATTCCCACCGCTCTGAGAGAGAGAGGATGTGATAATGAGCCAGATAGAAGAAAGGAATGAGATAGAGAGTAAAATAGCCCTGGTCTGTTTCTACTAACCCCCGGCCCCCTACTTAAAATGGCATCATTTTCTCCTGCCTCTCCACATTCTAATCCATTGATTAATGCAATCCTTTCATCTGGAACATAGAACATAGAACAGTGAAGCACAGTACAGGCCCGTCGGCCCACGATGTTGTGCCGAACCTTTAACCTACTCTAAGATCAAACTACCTACATACCCTTCATTCTACTATCATCCATGTACCTATCCAAGAGTTGCTTAAATGTCCCTAATGTATCTGCTTCCACTACCACCGCTGGCAGTGCATTCCACGCACCCACCACTCTCTGTGTAAAGAACCTACCTCTGACATCTCCCCGAAACCTTCCACCATCACCTTAAAATTATGCCCCCTGGTGATAGCCCTTTCTGCCCTGGGAAAAAGTCTCTGGCTATCCACTCTATCTATGCCTCTCATCATCTTGTACCCCTCTATCAAGTCACCTCTCATCCTTCTTCGTTCCAATGAGAAAAGCCCTAGCACCCTCAACCTTTCTTCGTAAAACATACCCTCCAGTCCAGGCAGCATCCTGGTAAATCTCCTCTGCACCCTCTCTAAAGCTTCCACATCCTTCCTATAATGAGGCGACCAGAACTGAACACAATATTCCAAGTGTGGTCTAACCAGGGCTTTATAGAGCTGCAGCATAACCTCGCGGCTCTTAAACTCAATCCCCCTGTTAATGAAAGCCAACACACCATACGCCTTCTTAACAACCCTATCAACTTGGGTGGCAACTTTGAGCGATCTATGGACATGGACCCCAAGATCCCTCTGTTCCTCCACACTCCCAAGCATCCTGTCTTTAAGCCTGTATTCTGCATTCAAATTCGACCTTCCAAAATGAATCACTTCACACTTTTCCAGGTTGAACTCCATCTGTCCCTTTAATTCCTGTTTCCTAATCCATTGATGTTTCACAATGTACTGAACTGTCCCAATCCATTGAAATAACTCAGTCTATAGAATTTCCCAATCCACTGATATTTTCCAGTCCATTGACTTTCCCAATCCATTAATGGTTCCTGACCATTGACATTCCCAATCCATTTATATTGCCTGTGATTTCAAAGCAACTGTGGAATACAAATAGTATCAGTATTATCAGATACATCGAGACGAGGTGCAATAGCCAAGTGGACAGATGTCAGGTTTATAAAGAAAAAAGCACTGGCTCGATATTTGTCCAGTCTATCACTGGATCTGAACTCTCAACCTACTGTTTTTCTGTGGGTCTGCTGACTTGAATATGTGAAGAACCATTGGATGTTTCTCAATCCTCTGACTTTTCTCATTCTTGTGCCATATTTGTTCCTTTGGGTTCACCAGTGAAGAAAATTATTCCCTATTACATTTGGTGAAGACTTTAATAACCTCACATCCTTGTGTCTCACCATCTCAGGTCAAACCCCCTACAGAAACTTTAAACATTTAACTATTCTGCTGGAAACATTTTCAAGGGCGCAGCCATTCCTTCATTACGCTTCCTTCTTTGACATGTGATTGACAAATATGTGTGTAATGGAGAGAGAGAGAGTGAAAAAAAAAAGAGAGAGAGTGCAATAGAAAGTTAGAGGACCAGCTAAAGACAGATAGAGAGAGAGAGGCAGAGAGAGGTAAAGCGATAGACAGAGAGAGAGAGAGAGAGAGAGAGAGAGAGAGAGAGAGAGAGAGAGAAGGAGAGAGAGTCATTGAGTCCTGGAGTCACTACAGTACAGGAAGTCATTTTGCCTTCAAGCCCATGTAAATCAGTCCATTCAGTCCCAATCCCCCGCTCTATCCCCATCGCCCTGTAAGTTATCTAAACCTGTCATATTTATTATAATCTTGTACATGTCTATCAAATCTCCCCTCAATCTCCTTTGCTGCAAGGAGAACAACCCCAGCTTCTCCAACCTAACCTTAAAGCTAAAATCCCTCATGTCTGGAACCATTCTGTTAAATCTCCTCCACCCTCTCAAGGACACTCACATCCCTCCAAAAGTGTGTTGACCAGAACTGGATGCAATTCTCTGGTTGTGGCCCAACTAGAAATTTATACAGGTTCAGCATAACTTCCCTACTTTTGTGCTCAGTACCTCTATTTATGAAACCCAAGATCCCATATGCTTTGCTAACTACTTTCTCAATGTGTCCTGCCACCTTCAAAGAACTATGCATATGAATCCCCAGGTTTTTATTCCTAAAAATATGCTTTATTCATATAAATCTGTAAAAAATGCATTATACAACAGTTCAAAACAGCACCAAGTTGACATTCCAAAAAGTGCAAAGGAGATCAGTTTTCTTCAATACAGGAGTGAGTTGCCTCACAACCCTTCCACTCCATTTTACCTGACATGGACATTTTACAGCAAACCCATATCTGGTGTATACAGCACAAGGGTTTCCAATGAGTCCAGCTGCCCAGTTCACTATGGCGGGGGGACCTTACACAGTGGTCTTTCCCCATTGAGCCTTTGCAGTGGCTACCCCAAGCTTTAGTGCGTCCCTCAGCGCGTAGTCCTGGACCTTGGAATGTGCCAGTCTGCAAAACCCGGTCGTGGACAACTCTTTGCGCTGCAAGACCAGCAGGTTTCGGGCAGACCAAAGAGTGTCTATCACCAAATTGATGGTCCTCCAGAAGCAGTTAATGTTTATCTCGGTGTGCATCCCTGGGAACAGCCCGTAGAGCACAGACTCCTGTGTTACAGAGCTGCTTGGGATGAACCTCGACAAAAGCCACTGCATCTCTTTCCACACCTGCTTTGCAAAGACACATTCCAGAAGGAGGTGGGCAACTGCCTCTTCCCCACCGCAGCCACCTCGAGGGCCGCATGTGGAGGGGGCGAGACTTCGGGCATGCAGGAAGGATCTGACAGGAAGGGCTCTTCTTGCCACCAGCCAAGCTACATCTTGGTGCTTGTTTGAAAGTTCTGGTGATGAGGCATTCTGCCAAATGACTTTGGCAGTCTGCTCAGGGAACCATCCGACCGGATCCACCATCTCCTTTTCCCGTAGGGCCTTGAGGACATTCCGTGCAGACCACTGCCTGATGGATTGGTGGTCAAAGCTGTTTTCCCTCAGAAACATTCCCACGAAGGATAGCTGGTACGGCACAGTCCAACTGGATGAAGCGATCCGCAGCAATGTGACCAGCCCCATCCTTCGCAACACCGGGGACAGATAAAACCTCAGCACATAGTGACACTTGGTGTTTGTGTACTGGGGCTCTACACACAGCTTGGTGCAGCTGCACACGAAGGTGGTCATCAGGATGCAGGCGACGTTGGGTACATTTTTCCCGCCCTTGTCCAGAGGTTTGAACATCGTGTCCCTCCCGCCCTGGTCCATTTTAGATCTCCAGATAAAGCGGAAAATGGCTCGGGTGACTGCCACAGTGCAGGAGTGGGGTATGGGCCAGACCTGCGCCACGTACAGCAACAACGAGAGTGCCTCGCACCTGATGACCATTTTCTTTCCCACAATGGAGAGAGATCGCTGCTCGCACACACTCAGTTTATTGTGCACCCTGGTCACTCGCTCCTTCCAGGTTTTGGAGCAGGCCCCGGCCCTTCCGAACCGTATCCCCAGTACCTTCAGGTAGTCTGACCTGATGGTGAAGGGGACAAAGGATCGGTCGGCCCGGTTCCCAAAGAACATGGCCTCACTCTTGCCATAGTTGACTTTGGTTCGAACTGGTCGCAGATGCTCATCTGTCTGCGAGGGGATGATGGATCCGAGCAGAAGACAGCAACATTGTCCATGTACAGGGAGGCTTTTACCTGAGTGCGTCCACTGACTGGGATTGTCACCCCTCTTATGCCTGCATCCTTCCTAATGGACTCTGCAAAAGGTTCGATACAGCAATCAGACAAGACAGGGGAGAGAGGACAGCCCTGTCTGACTCCAGATTGGATCAGGAAACTTTATGATTCCCACCCATTGATTGAGACTGCATTACTGATGTTTGTGTAGAGCAGTTGGATCCAATTGCAGATTCCCTCCCCAAACCCCATTTTGGAGAGCACGTCCATCATGAATGTGTGCAATATCCCGTCAAAAATCTTCTCCTGGTCCAAGCTGATGAGGCAGATGTCCATATCCCTGAGTAGTGTGAGACTATCAGAGAGCTTCCTGCTGAGTACAGTGCAGGCCTGGTCAGGGTGAATCACCTGCTCCAGAGCAGACTTGACTCGACTGGCGATGACTTTGGACAGAATCTTGTAATCTACATTAAGCAGTGAGATGGGCCGCCAATTTCTGATTTCCGCCCTCACCCCCTTCCGCTTGTAGATGAGGGTGATGACGCCTTTCCTCGTGGATTCTGACATGCTGCCGGCCAGGAGCATACTCTCGTATACTTCCAGCAGGTCTGGGCCGACCCAGTCCCACAGGGCCGAATACAACTCAACCGGTAAGCCGTCGCTTCCGGGAGATGTACTCGTCTCGATGGACCTGATGGCCTTTGTCAGCTCGTCCAGAGTTAGCGGCTTGTCCAGTCTCTCCCTCCTGCTGTCATCCAAGACCTCTGTGATAGATGACAGGAAGAACTGGGAAGCCGTGCTGTCTGTGGGCTTCGCGTCACACAGCCCAGCATTAAAGGATTTGCTGATCCTTAATATTTTTTTAGAGATACAGCACTGAAACAGGCCCTTCGGCCCACCGAGTCTGTGCCGACCATCAACCACCCATTTATACTAATCCCATATTCCGACCATATCCTCACCTGTTCCTATATTTCCCTACCACCTACCTATACTAGGGGCAATTTATAATGGCCAATTTATCTACCAACCTGCAAGTCTTTTGGCAGGAAACCGGAGCACCCGGAGAAAACCCACGCAGACACAGGGAGAACTTGCAAACTCCACACAGGCAGTCTCCAGAATTGAACCCGGGTCACTGGAGCTGTGAGGTTGAGGTGCTAACCACTGCGCCACTGTGCCGCTGTGTTGGATTGCAAAGACGTTACTGAGCCATCCTGTTCCTTCAAGCTGCTGATAACAGAGCTCTCTCTGTGTACATTTTGGAAGAAGAAACGTGAGCACGTCTCATCCTGCTCAATGGAGAGGATTCTGGACCGGAAGATGATCTTGGAGGCCTCCGTGGCAAAGAGCGAGGCCTGCTGGTTCTTCACCTCCTGGAAGTCCTCCTTGACCTCGACTCCCATCGACTGCAGCCAGAGCAGATTTTGCATTCTTTTCTGGAGTCGGGACATTTCCCTCTGTCTCTCTCTCGCCATCTGATCACCTTTGAAGAGAAAGAACCTTTATCTTAACAACCTTAATAAAAGTGCGTCCCTCAGCATGTAGTCCTGGACCTTGGAATGTGCCAGTCTGCAAAACTCGGTCGTGGACAACTTTTTGCGCTGCAAGACCAGCAGATTTCGTGCAGACCAAAGAGTGTCTATCACCAAATTGATGGTCCTCCAGCAGCAGGGAAATGGACCGGGTCCGGAGGGACACGATGTTCAAATCTCTGGACAAGGGCGGGAAAAATGTACCCAACGTGGCCCTCATCCTGATGACCGCCTTAGTGTGCGGCTGCATCAAGCTGTGTGTAGATCCCCAGTACGCAAACTCCAAGTGTCACTACGTGCTGAGGTTCTATCTGTCCCCGGTGTTGCGAAGGATGGGCCTGGTCACATTGCCGCGGAACGCTCCATGCAGTTGGGCGGTGCCGTACCACCTATCCTTCGTGGAGCAGTTTCTGCGGGAAAACACTTTTGACCACCGATCCATCAGGCAGTGTTCTGCACGGAATGTCCTCAAGGCCCTACGGGAAAAGGAAACGGTGGATCATGTCGGATGGTTCCCCGAGCAGACCGTCAAAGTCATTTGGCGGAATGCCTCATCACCAGAACTTTCAAACAAGCACCAAGACGTAGCTTGGCTGGTGGTGAGAAGGGCCCTCCCCGTCAGATCCTTCATGCACACCCGAAGTCTCGCCCCTCCGCACAATGCCCCCGCGTTGGCTGTGATGGGGAAGAGACGGTCGCCCACCTCCTCCTGGAATGTGCCTTTGCAAAGCAGGTGTGGAAAGAGATGCAGTGGTTTTTGTCAAGGTTCATCCCAAGCAGCTCTGTAACACAGGAGTCTGTGCTCTACGGGCTGTTCCCAGGGACGCACACCGAGACAAACATCAACTGCTGCTGGAGGACTATCAATTCGGTGAAAGACGCCCTTTGGTCTGCCCGAAACTCGCTGGTCTTCCAGTGCAAAGAGTTGTCCACCACCGAATGTTGCAGACTGGCACATTCCAAGGTCCAGGACTCCGTGCTGAGGGACGCACTGAAGCTTGGGGCAGCCGCAGCAAAGGCTCAATGGGGAAAGACCACAGTGTAAGGTTCCCCCACCAAGCTGGACTGAGGGGCTGGATCAATGGGAAACCCCTCGAACTGTATCGTTAATATTCTCAATTGCTGTAAATGTAAAACTGTAATTGACATGACAATTGTGAAACAGAAGGGTTGGGAAGAAACTCATGACAGTATTGAAGGAAACTGATCTCCCTTGCAATGTTTGTATTTTTTGGTGCTGTTTGGAAACTGTTTGGCAAAGTAATTTTTACAGATTTTTATGAATAAAGTATATTTTGGAAATAAAAAAAAAGTAAGGTTCCTCCCACCAAGCTGAATTGAGCGGCAGGATCCATGGGAAACCCGTTGAACTGTTTTGTTGATATTTTCTTTTGCTGTAAATGTGAAACTGTAATTGGCATAACAATAGTGAAATGGAAGGGTTGTGAAGAAACTCATGATAGTATGGAAGGAAACTGATCTCCCTTGCAATGTTTGTATTTTTTGGTGCTGGTTGAAACTGTTTGGCAATGTAATTTTTGCAGATTTTTATGAATAAAGTATATTTTGAAAATAAAAAAAAAAGTTCAAAGCAATACAGTGGTTTTTGTCATGGTTTATTCCAAGCAGCTTGATAACACAGGAGTCTGTGCTCGATAGACTGTTCCCAGGGACGCACACAGATACAAACATCAACTGCTTGGAGGACTATCAATTCAGCGGGAGATGCCTTTTGGTTTGCCAGAAACTTGCTGGTCTTCCAGTGCAAAGAGTTGTCTGTGACGGAATGTTGCAGACTGGCACGTTTCAAGGTCCAGGACTACGTGCTGAGGGATGCACTTAAGCTTGGGGCAGCCGCAGCAAAGGCTCAATGGGGAAAGGCCACAGTGTAAGGTCCCCCCACCAAGCTGAACTGAGGGGCTGGATCCATGGGAAACCCCTCGAACTGTATCGGGAAAATTCTGTGTGCTGTAAATGTAAAATGACAATGAAATGGAAGAGTTGTGAGGCAACTCATGATTGTATAGAAGGAAACTGATCACCTTTGCACTGTTTGTATTTTTTGACTTGATGCTGTTTTAAACTGTTTGGGAATGTAATTTTTACAGATTTTTATGAATAAAGTATATTTTGGAAATAAAGAAAAAAGTTCTCCCAGGATGAGGCTAACCTATTGTACTGTGGGTTTGCTGATGCCTGCGATGTCTTCAAATGTGGGATACTCAACTGCAGAATTTGTGATAGTTGGGGGTCTGCTTTTGCACTCACCCCTGATTATATGAATCAAAAATAGAATTTACTAGCTGTTGCTGGACAGTGTTTCTGCTCCCAAATATTTTTTGCTATAAACACTCCTGCTCGTTTCTTCGCAGCTCCAAGTACGAACTTCTCCACCTCAATGCTTGGACTTAGCTGGCAGGGGAGAGACCGTGATCAGTGACGTTTGATAATACAGGTGCTGTTTTTGTGTTTTTTTGGGGGTGGGAGGTGGTTTCAGCACCGTATTTAGGGCATTCCGCCCTTTGGGATTATAGATCTACCGTGGTGGTGGTTTCCCTGTCAGTTGAGGATTTAGTACTTGTCCCAGGAAAACGTCAAGTAAAAATGGCTGCAACCAACACCAGAGATCCAGGCCAGGGGGTGCGTAACACCGTTAGGGTGGCGGTGAAAGATAGTGAAGGAGGTGCACCCATCGACTGCGCCTACTTCATTAAGAATTTTGTTTTTCCAAAATATACTTTATTCATAAAAATCTGGAAAAAAACACTGCAGCCTCACAGCTCCAGCGACCCGGGTTCAGTTCTGGGTACTGCCTGTGTGGAGTTTGCAAGTTCTCCCTGTGACCTCGTGGGTTTCCGCCGGGTGCTCTGGTTTCCTCCCACAGCCAAAGACTTGCAGGTTGATAGGTAAATTGGCCATTGTACATTGCCCCGAGTGTAGGTAGCTGGTCGCAGAATTGAGGGAAGGTGGGGATGTGGTAGGGAATATGGGATTAATGTAGGATTAGTGTAAATGGGTGGTTGGTGGTCAGCACAGACTCGGTGGGCCAAAGGGCCTGTTTTAGTGCTGTATCTCTCCATGACTTTTGCTAACGCTGTTGGGGAGGGTTTAAACTAATGTGGCAGGGGGATGGGAACCAATTGAGGTCAGTTGACAGTAAGGAGGTAGTAACAAAAGCCTGTAAGGAACTAGATAATGAAGTCAGTGTGACTAAGGGGAAGAGCAGGCAGGGAGCAGATGATGAATATAAAGGGACTGGTGGTCTGAGGTGCATTTGTTTTAATGCAAGAAGTGTAGTAGGTAAGGCAGATGAACTTAGGGCTTGGATTAGTACCTGGGAGTATGATGTTATTGCTATTACTGAGACTTGGTTGAGGGAAGGGCATGATTGGCAACTAAATATCCCAGGATATCGATGCATCAGGCGGGATAGAGAGGGAGGTAAAAGGGGTGGAGGAGTTGCATTACTGGTCAAAGAGGATATCACAGCTGTGCTGAAGGAGGGCACTATGGAGGACTCGAGCAGTGAGGCAATATGGACAGAACTCAGAAATAGGAAGGGTGCGGTAACAATGTTGGGGCTGTACTACAGGCCTCCCAACAGCGAGCGTGAGATAGAGGTACAAATATGTAAACAGATTATGGAAAGATGTAGGAGCAACAGGGTGGTGGTGATAGGAGATTTTAATTTTCCCAACATTGACTGGGATTCGCTTAGTGTTAGAGGTCCAGATGGAGCAGAATTTGTAAGGAGCATCCAGGAGGGTTTTCTAGAGCAGTATGTAAATAGTCCAACTCGGGAAGGGGCCATACTGGACCTGGTGTTGGGGAATGAGCCCGGCCAGGTTGTTGAAGTTTCAGTAGGGGACTACTTTGGGAATAGTGATCACAATTCCGTAAGCTTTAAAATACTCATGGACAAAGACGAGAGTGGTCCAAAAGGGAGAGTGCTAAATTGGGGGAAGGCCAACTGCACCAAAATTCGGCAGGAGCTGGGAAATGTAGATTGGGAGCAGCTGTTTGAAGGTAAATCCACATGTGATATGTGGGAGGCTTTTAAAGAGAGGTTGATTAGCGTGCAGGAGAGACATGTTCCTGTGAAAATGAGGGATAGAAATGGCAAGATTAGGGAACCATGGATGACAGGTGAAATTGTGAGACTAGCTAAGAGGAAAAAGGAAGCATACATAAGGTCTAGGCGGCTGATGAAAGACGAAGCTTTGAAAGAATATCGGGAATGTAGGACCAATCTGAAACGAGGAATTAAGAGGGCTAAAAGGGGTCATGAAATATCTTTTGCAAACAGGGTTAAGGAAAATCCCAAAGCCTTTTATTCATATATAAGGAGAAAGAGGGTAACTAGAGAAAGGATTGGCCCACTAAAGGACAAAGGAGGAATGTTATGCTTGGACTCAGAGAAAATGGGTGAGATTCTAAACGAGTACTTTGCATCGGTATTCACCGAGGAGAGGGACATGACGGATGTTGAGGTTAGGAACAGATGTTTGATTACTCTAGGTCAAGTCGGCATAAGGAGGGAGGAAGTGTTGGGTATTCTAAAGGGCATTAAGGTGGACAAGTCCCCAGGTCCGGATGGGATCTATCCCAGGTTACTGAGGGAAGCGAGAGAGGAAATAGCTGGGGCCTTAACAGATATCTTTGCAGCATCCTTAAACACGGGTGAGGTCCCGGAGGACTGGAGAATTGCTAATGTTGTCCCCTTGTTTAAGAAGGGTAGCAGGGATAATCCAGGTAATTATAGACCGGTGAGCCTGACGTCAGTGGTAGGGAAGCTGCTGGAGAAGATACTGAGGGATAGGATCTATTCCCATTTGGAAGAAAATGGGCTCATCAGTGATAGGCAACATGGTTTTGTGCAGGGAAGGTCATGTCTTACCAACTTAATAGAATTCTTTGAGGAAGTGACAAAGTTGATTGATGAGGGAAGGGCTGTCGATGTCATATACATGGACTTCAGTAAGGCGTTTGATAAGGTTCCCCATGGCAGGCTGATGGAGAAAGTGAAGGCGCTTGGGGTCCAAGGTGTACTAGCTAGATGGATAAAGAACTGGCTGGGCAACAGGAGACAGAGAGTAGCAGTAGAAGGGAGTTTCTCAAAATGGAGACGTGTGACCAGTGGTGTTCCACAGGGATCCGTGCTGGGACCACTGTTGTTTGTGATATACATTAATGATTTGGAGGAAAGTATAGGTGGACTGATTAGCAAATTTGCAGACGACACTAAGATTGGTGGAGTAGCAGATAGTGAAGGGGACTGTCAGAGAATACAGCAGAATATAGATAGATTGGAGAGTTGGGCAGAGAAATGGCAGATGGAGTTCAATCAGGGCAAATGCGAGGTGATGCATTTTGGAAGATCCAATTCAAGAGTGAACTATACAGTAAATGGAAAAGTCCTGGGGAAAATTGATGTCCAGAGAGATTTGGGTGTTCAGGTCCACTGTTCCCTGAAGGTGGCAACGCAGGTAAATAGAGTGGTCAAGAAGGCATACGGCATGCTTTCCTTCATCGGACGGGGCATTGAGTACAAGAGTTGGCAGGTCATGTTACAGTTGTATCGGACTTTGGTTCGGCCACATTTGAAATACTGCGTACAGTTCTGGTCGCCACATTATCAAAAGGATGTGGATGCTTTGGAGAGGGTGCAGAGGAGGTTCACCAGGATGTTGCCTGGTATGGAGGGCGCTAGCTATGAAGAGAGGTTGAGCAGATTAGGATTATTTTCATTAGAAAGACGGAGGTTGAGGGGGGACCTGATTGAGGTGTACAAAATCATGAGAGGTATAGACAGGGTGGATAGCAAGAGGCTTTTTCCCAGAGTGGGGGTTTCAATTACTAGAGGACACGAGTTCAAAGTGAAAGGGGAAAAGTTTAGGGGGGATATGCGTGGAAAGTTCTTTACGCAGAGGGTGGTGGGCACCTGGAACGCATTGCCAGCGGAGGTGGTAGATGCGGGCACGATGGAGACTTTTAAGATGTATCTAGACAGATACATGAATGGGCAGGAAGAAAAGAGATACAGAAGCTTAGAAAATAGGCGACATGTTTAGAGAGAGGATCTGGATCGGCGCAGGCTTGGAGGGCCGAAGGGCCTGTTCCTGTGCTGTAATTATCTTTGTTCTTTGTTCTTTGTTCTTGACTCTATGACATTTCAAAAAGTGTGAAATAAATCAGTTTTCTTTAATAGAGGAGTGAGTTTCCTCACAACCCTTCCATTCCATTATACCTGCCATGTACATTTTACAGCAAAACCATATTTGGTGTATACAGCCTGAGGGGTTTCCCATGGGTCCAGTTCCTTAGTTCACTATGGCGCGAGGAACTTACACAATGGTCTTTCCCCATTAAGCCTTTGCAGCGGCTACCCCAAGCTTTAGTGTGTCCCTCAGCACCTAGTCCTGGACCTTGGAATGTGCCAGTCTGCAACAATCGGTCGTGGACAACTTTTTGCGCTGGAAGACCAGCAAGTTTAGGACAGACCAAAGAGTGTCTTTCACCGAATTGATGGCCCTCCAGCAGCAGTTGATGTTTGTCTCAGTGTGCGTCCCAGGGAACAGCCCGTAGAGCACAGACTCCTGTGTTACAGAGCTGCTTGGGATGGACCTCAACAAAAACCGCTGCATCTCTTTCCACACCTGCTTTGCAAAGACACATTCCAGAAGGAGGTGGGCAACTGTCTCTTCCCCACCTACTCAGCAGAGATTACATCTGTTATTGAAGCAAAAAGCAGAACCGACCTGACGCACAACATGAAACCAGCAGCCAGAACATTATATGACTTGAAATTAGCGAAGGCAGTTGTGCAAAAGACAGTGAGACACTGCGCAAATAAACACTGGACAAAATCACAAATGTAACAATGCTTTCAAAAGCAAATCTCCCGAGTATGCTCACACTCGTCAAGCAGAGGTGACTTTGCTGGCTCAGGCACATTCGCAGGATGGAAGATGACACATTCCCAAGGGGAGGTTGCCGGAGACAGAAGACCAGTTGGATGCCCAAAGCCCCACTTCAAGGATGCCTGCAAGCAGGACATGAAGGCCCGAAACATCGATTTTCACACATGGGAGACACTGGCCAACAACAGAGGGAAATGGTGATATTACCCCTGGACTGGTGTGTGCGTCACCATGACAATCAGTGACGACAGCAACTTGACAGCAGGTGCCAACATGGAAAACAGCGACACCTGATAATCCCACCTCATATGTGGCACTTGTGGAAGAACCTGCCTCTCACAGATTGACCTCTTCAGCTATCGGACCAAGTGCACTATCCCATCACCAATGGATTTGCTGCAAGTCCATCATCTCACATAGAAGGAAGGATGACGACGACATCTACAACCAGGGCGGCCCATCGTGCCTGTGGCAGCTCTTTCATTTCCTTTCAACTATTTATCAAAATTCCCTTTTCAACCTTACGATTGAGTCTCCTTCCACCATTCTCTCAGGCAATACATTCCAGACCAAAAACAACAACAGCTTGTGTGTAAATTTATAGAGCACCTTTAACGTAATACAGCGTCCCATGGCACTTCACAGGAGTGTCGGAAAGCTAAATTGGACCCCAAGCCACACAAGACCGTATTAGAGCAGATGGCCAAAAGCTTGGTCACAGAAGTAGGCTTCCATGAGTGTTTTAAAGGAGGGAAGCGAGGTCGAGAGGCGGAGAGTTCAGGGAGGGAAATCTCAGGCTTCGGGCCTGGACAGCTGATGGCACAGCTGCCAGCGGTGGAGCGATAAAAATCAGCGATGCTCAAAAGACCAGAATTGGAGCAGGGCCGGAATCTCGCGGGGAGTGAACCAAATCAAATCCGGCCCTTTGTAAACCCCTCACAGCTTACATTCCCACCGAGCTTTTTATTATCAATCAATTTCCCTCTTGCAGTTCTATTTCACACCAAGAGATGTCAGTCTCATGCCATTTCACAGCAAGCTGCAGACAAGCTTACTTTACTGCCAGTCTAATACTGTGTTGAGTGGACAAGGATGTGTGTGGTGTGCAGTGTGTGGTATGCAGCAAGGTTAGACTCAAACCAAAGAAGCTGCATCACTCCAAGCAGAAGGGCCGCCCGCGCATCAACACTAGCAGAATTTCTTATCCACAGCTGTTACGTAAGTTTCTAAATTCACTTGATAAAGTCCTTCAAAACACTCCGACAGGGGATGCAGAGACCAAGTGGGCCCACATCAGAGTTGCCATCTATGACTCAGCTATGATCACCTATGGCAAACGTGTGAAGCAGAATGCAGACTGGTTTCAATCACACTTTGAAGAGCTGGAACCTGTCATAGCCACTAAGCGCATTGCACTGTTGAACTACAAGAAAGCCCCCAGCGAGTTAACATCCGTAGCTCTTAAAGCAGCCAGAAGCGCTGCACAAAGAACAGCCAGGCACTGTGCAAATGACTACTGGCAACACCTATACAGTCATATTCAGCTGGCCTCTGACACCGGAAACATCCGAGGAATGTATGATGGCATTAAGAGAGCTTTTGGGCCAAACATCAAGAAGATCGCCCCCATCAAATCTAAATCAGGGGACACAATCACTGACCAACGGAAGTAAATGGACTGCTGGGTGGAGCACTACCTAGAACTGTACTCCAGGGAAAATGTTGTCACTGAGACCGCCCTCAATGCAGTCCAGTCTCTGCCAGTCATGGATGAGCTGGACGTACAGCCAACAAAATCGGAACTCAGTGATGCCATTCATTCTCTAGCCAGCAGAAAAGCACCTGGGAAGCACAGCATTACCCTGAAATAATCAAGAGTACCAAGCCTGCTATCCTTCCAGCACTCTACGAACTGCTTTGCCTGTGCTGGGACGAGGGAGCAGTACCACAGGACATGCGCGATGGCAATATCATCACCCTCTATAAGAACAAGGGTGACCGTGGTGACTGCAACAATTACCGTGGAATCTCCCTGTTCAGGATAGTGGGGAAAGTCTTCACTCGAGTCGCTTTAAACGGGCTCCAGAAGCTGGCTGAGCGTGTCTACCCTGAGGCACAGTGTAGCTTTCGAGCAGAGAGATCCAACATTGACATGCTGTTCTCCTTTCACCAGCTACAGGAGAAATGCCGTGAACAACAGATGCCCCTCTCCGTTGCTTTCATAGATCTCACCAAAGCCTTTGACCTCGTCAGCAGACGTGATCTCTTCAGACTACTAGAAAAGATTGGATGTCCACCAAAGCTTCTAAGTATCATCACCTCATTCCATAACAATATGAAAGGCACAATTTAGCATAACGGCACCTTATCAGACCCCTTTCCTATCCTGAGTGGCATGAAACAGGGCTGTGTTCTCGCACCTACATTGTTTGGGATCTTCTTCTCCCTGCTGCTCTCACATGAGTTCAACCCTTCAGAAGAAGGAATTTTCCTCCACACAAGATCAAGTGGCAGGTTGCCCGTCTAAGAGCGAAGACCAAAGTACGGAAAGTCCTCATCAGGGAACTCCTCTTTGCTGACGATGCTGCATTAATATCTCACACTGAAGAGTGGCTGCAGAGTCTCATCGACAGGTTTGCGGCTGCCTGCAACGAATATGGCCCAACCATCAGCCTCACGAAAAAGAACATCATGGGCAGGACGTCAGAAATGCTCCATCCATAAATATCGGCGACCACGCTCTGGAAGTGGTTCAAGAGTTCACCTACCTAGGCTCAACTATCACCAGTAACCTGTCTCTCGATGCAGAAATCAACAAGTGCATGGGAAAGGCTTCCACTGCTATGTCCAGACTGGCCAAGAGAGTGTGGGAAAATGGCGCACTGACACGGAACACAAAAGTCCGAATGTATCAAGCCTGTGTCCTCAGTATCTTGCTCTATGGCAGCGAGGCCTGGACAACGTATGTCAGCCAAGAGCGAAGTCTCAATTCATTCCATCTTCGCAGCCTCCGGAGAATCCTTGGCATCAGGTGGCAGGACCGTATCTCCAACACATCCCCAGCATATACACCCTAGTGAGCCAGTGGCAGTTGAGATGGCTTGGCCATGTGAGCCACATGGAAGATGGCAGGATCCCCAAGGACACATTGTACAGCGAGCTCATCACTGGTATCAGACCCACCAGCTGTCCATGTCTCCGCTTAAAAGACGTCTGCAAACGCGATATGAAGTCCTGTGACATTGATCACAAGTCGTGGGAGTCAGTGATCGCCAGAGCTGGCGGGCAGCCATAAAGGTGGGGCTGAAATGTGGCGAGTCGAAGAGACTTCGCAGTTGGCAGGAAAAAAGACAGAAGCGCAAGGGGAGAGCCAACTGTGTAACAGCCCTGACAACCAATTTTATCTGCAGCACCTGTGGAAGAGTCTATCACTCTAGAATTGGCCTTTATAGCCACTCCAGGTGCTGCTTCACAAACCACTGACCACCTCCAGGTGCTTACCCATTGTCTCTCGAGACAAGGAGGCCAAAGAAGAAGAAGATTCTTCCACCTCTCTGAGATTTGCCTACATATTTTCTCCTCTATCTCTTCCTGTCTGTTTAGAGGCCTGGAGTACACTCCGAGCCAAGTGATTGTCCCCTTTTTGTTTTTAAGTTCTACCCATATGGCCTCATTTGAGGAATTTCTAATATATCATCCTTCCTTACTGCAGTAATTGACTCCTTGATCAACAGTGCAATGCCACCTCCTCTTTTACTCCCTCACCTGTCTTGCCTGTAGATTCTGTACCCTGGAATACTGAGCTGCCAGTCCAGCTCCTCCCTCAACCATGTCTCTGTGATAGGAATAAGATCATAATCCCATGCGCTAATCATCACCCTCAATTCATCTGCCTTATTAGTAAGACTCCTTGCATTAAAATAGATGCAATCCAGCCTTGCATTTTTCACTTGTGCCGTAACAGGTCTATATTTGCTCTGCCTTCCAGACTGACTCAGTTTCTCTTTTAAATTTGACTGTGTTTAACCCCCTACTGTACCTCCACTCTGTATCCGACCCCCCTGCCAAATTAGTTTCAACCCCCCCTACCCCCCAAAACAGCACTAGCAAACCTCCCAGCAAGTATGTTGGTCCCGTTCCAGTTCAGGTGCAACCCGTCCAACTTGTATAGGTCCCACCTTTGCCAGAAACAGACCCAGTGGTCGAGGAAATTAAGGCCCTCCCTCCTGCACCATATCCTCAGCCATGCATTCATCTGCTCTACCCTCTTATTCCTATACTCATTAGCATGTGGCATTGGGAGTAATCCAGAGATTACAACCTTTGAGGTCCTGCTTTTTAATCTGCTATCTAGCTCCCTAAATTCTGGTTGCAGGACCTCATCCCTCTTTCTACCTATGTCATTGGTGCCAATGTGTACCATGACCTCTGACTGTTCACCCTCCCCCTTGTCCTGCAGCCACTCTGTGACATCCTTGACCCATGCACCAGGGAGGCAACATACCATCCTGGAGTCACGTATGCAGCCACAGAAATGCCTATCTGTACCTCTTACGATAGAATCCCCTATCACAGCTCTTCTACTCCTTTTCCTCCCCTCCTGTGCAGCTGATCAACCTGTGGTGCCACAGACTTGGTTCTTGCTGCATTCCCCTGAGAAGCTATCTCCCTCAATAGTATTCAAAGTGGAAAATCTGTTAGAAAGGTAGATGGATCCAGGGGACTCCTTCACTACCTGCCTAGTTCTTCTACTCTGCCTGGTGGTGACCCATTCCCTTTCTACCTGAGCAGTCTTTACCTGCGATGTGACCACCTCCCTATACGTGCTATCCATGATGATCTCAGCCTCGCGGATGCTCCACAGTATCTCCAGCCGCCGCTCCAGATCCGAAACGTGGATTTCGAGTCGCTGCAGCTGGAGACACTTCCTGCACACGTGTTCGTCCTGGATACTTGAAGTGTCCCTGACTTCCCACATTGCACAGGAGGATCACTCCACATTGATGAGCTGCCCTGCCATAACTTACCCTTAATTTATCCCCTTAAATTACCCAAAAATTAAATTATTTACACTAGGGACCTTGATTCTCCCCCAAAAAACACGACCTCCTTTATTGAAAAAACTGTAGACCTTTCCCTTTACTTTTAGTTACTTACCCAGCTATTTAGAGTAACTCCCTGACAGCAGATACTCACCAACCAATCACCTTGCAGCCTTCCTGTGACATCACAGCTCCTTTGTTTTCAAAATCCGGCGTGCCTGGACTGCTCTCCGCTTCTCACCTGGAAGGTGAGTGACTAGGCCGCGATCCTCAGGCTCAATTTATCGGCTCCACTCTCGGTGTTCTCCGCACAGGTCCGCTCCACTCCCGGAAGGTGAGTGACTGGGCCACGATCCTCGGGCTCAATTTATCAGCTCCACTCTCTGTGTTCTCCCCACAGGTCCAGTCCTCTCCCGGAAGGTGAGTGACTGGGCCGCGATCCTAGGGCTCAATTTATTGGTTCTGCTCTTGGCGTTCTCCCCACAGGTCCACTCCTCTCCGCTCCGCCCCCGGAAGGAAAGTAAGTCTGGTATCTGTGACGGACAATGAGGAGAAACACAATATAAGGAGAGAGTGAAATACATTTTACTCTTTAGACCATATTATTTATTATATTTCAGCTGTTCCTTGTTTCACAAATATTTTTGCGGGCTTTTCAAATTTGTGAATGGATTTCAGCTCTGACAATTTGCCACTGTCAATCTCCGCCCCATTTTCTCATTGCCCTTTGATGATCGGCGAAATAGCAGCTACCTGATTGGTGACATGAACCAGCCAATGAGACTCAGCAGACAGTAACCAATCAGAAATAGCCGGACTGCATTCCTCCAGAAGGTAAAGCAGGGAAGTGCGGGAGGAATTCCTCACTCTTTGTGAAAGTATTTGTGAGATTGTGGAAATGTCTGGAAGAGGAGCAGGGGAGAGACCATGATCCTGTCTCAGGTAAGTTTTTGAGTAAAATGGCTGTAACCTATTCTGTAACTTCAGGCCAGGGAGTGTGTAACATCGTTCGGGTGGTAGTGAAGGATAATGATGGAGACGCACTGGTTGATCGTATCTTCTTCATGAAGAAAATCCTTATTGATTGCTGTGGATTCCAAGCTGTAAACATCTTCTGCCTGCAGGACTTCCCCAGCAGTGGATATTTTGACGTGACGTCCAAGAACATGGCGGATGCATCAAGTTCCTGAAGGTGTTCAAGGAGAAGGGAAACCAGGCGCCGCTGTCAATCCTCACAGTGGAGCCGCTCTTCACACTGCCATCGCCACGTGACCGGGTGGTGAGAAGCCACCTCTACAACCCCCATGTTCCTGTCGTGGATGTACTCACCTTCCTCACCAGGTATGTTGAGGTGGCCGGCGGCAGCACTGATGTCAAGGACCCATTTGGATTTGGACCAGCTAGCGGCAGGTCAAGGTGACCTTGAAGGTCGATGCCAACGGAGCCATCATCCATCCTCCCTCCAGCTTCGCTTTCGGGGGAAGTCGAGGCTTCATGGTCTATGCGGAGCAGCCCAGAGTTTGTCGTACCTGCGGCAAATCTGGTCACGTGGCAGCTAACTGCAGCACAGTCGTCTGCAAGAACTGCAAGAAGGAAGGCCATCAGACCAAGGACTGTAATCATTGTAAGTACTGCAACATGTGAGGTGGGGCAGGCCGCCTCTACAAAACCTGCCCAAACGCTGCCTCAGTTATGCTCAGGCAGCAAGGATCAAGGAAAGACCGGGTTAAGGAACGGTGAACATGTCTGGTGCTGGGAGGGAAACAAGCAATCCTCCCCACAGCGATGAAAGTCTATCTGAGAAAGAGAAGAAAGGGGAGGCAGCTGCAACCAGTGACCCAACACCTACTCCGTGCCTGGAAACTCCTCCTCCACAGACAGAATTAATGGAGGAGGAGGTAGCAGATGGACAAACAGGTCAGTGGCAGGTGGTACAAAGGAAGACCACAAAGAAAAAACCTCCAAAAAGAGAACAGGTCACCACCCAAACCAGTGGCAAGAGGAGGCTACCGTCTGAGACAGACTACAGCAGCTCCTCCTCACTGGACGAGGAAGGGCCGGAACGATGGCACCTCCAAAAGAAGCAGCAGAACTCAAAGGAGCTGGAAGATAAAGCCCACCAGCTCCGGGGCACTGGAAGATGTGACACGCCCAGCGCACCCCAAACCAAAAGCATGGAACCCAAGGAGATGCTCAGTGCACCCCAGCTCCGGGAGACCGAGAGCAGCGAAGTGTCCTGCGCACTCCAGCTCCAGCTCCGGGAAGTCAGGAACAGTGATGTCTTCGAGGAGGGACCGAGGGGAAAGACACCAACAATAGAGGACAACCCAAGCCTTGCTGCCGACAAGACCCGACCCCCCACCCGCCGATGTCACCCCAGTGGAACAAAACCCTCATGAATAACCATGAGGGGTTTCTGGGCTCAACGAATGTGAAACAGCTTGCGTACACTATGGGTATGCAGGAACATACTCAAGGACCGGGACTAGCAAGGACACCTGGTGTGGGAAGCAACACCCAACTTTATAGTGGATATAAAGATTGCTTCGATTAACATGCATTGTGTTAAATCCACCACGTGATGTGTTTCAACCTTGGATGACTTCGCAAAGGTCAAAGCTGGCGTACTGTTTCGTCAGGAGTGTGGAATCCTGCACCGCAGCACTTCCAGGCAATGGTCACGATGGTGATCCCATGGGTCATCGATCTGGTCCAGAGGAAATGGTTCCTGTTCCTCCGGCCTGGGGATTCTGCTGCGGGAAGGCAACTTAACCATCTCTGAAGTTAAGATGCTGGTGGGCGGTCGCCTTCTCGTAGCAGATGTAATGTACAACAATGCTCCGCTCCAGTTAAGCAACGTATATGCCCCGGTCCAATACAGCGAGTGGCTGACCATCCTCCAGCAACTCACACTGCTGCTGGCGACATCCAGGCCGATCATTCTTGGAGGTGACTTCAACTGCATCATTGATGCAGCTGGACGATCTGGCAGTGACGACAGAAAACTGGACGCTCCGCCCAGATTCTTAAAGGAAACAGTATAAAATGCCAAACTGCACAATGTCTTCAGCAAACCTGCAGACAGAGAGCAGCGTAGATACACCTGGTCAAGATCGGACGGGTCTGCCCGTTCCAGGATTGACTTCCTGTATGTGTCCCCTGCTTTCACGGTCAGATCCACCGACGTCAAGCCGGTGTTCTTCTCCGACCACTGCCTCTTACTGGTTGACTGTCACTTACAGGATGACCAGCGGGTTGGCAGGGGGACATGGAAGCTCAATGCTACACTGCTAACCCCAGAGAACATTGAGGAACTCAAAAGAGATTTAAAAAGTTGGAGAACAGTGAGACCCTCTTTGAGTATCCGGTGAACTGGTGGGAAGTGATCAAGGAGAACATCAAGAGGTTCTTTATCTCCAAAGGTGTTCAGAGGGTGAGAGAGACAGAGGGAAATGTCCGCACTGCAGAAAAGAATGCAAAATCTGCTCTGGCTGCAGTCGATGGGGGTTGAGGTCAAGGAGGACTTCCAAGAGGTGAAGAGCCAGCAGGCCTCGCTCTTTGCCACGGACGCCTCCAAGATCATCCTCCGATCCAGAGTCTGCTCCATTGAGCAGGATGAGACGTGCTCGCGTTTCTTCTTCCAAAAGGTACACAGAGAGAGCTCTGTGATCAGCAGCTTGAAGGAAGAGGATGGCTCGGTCACAAATTCGCAGTCCGACATCCTAAGGATTAGCAAATCCTTGAATGCTGGGCTGTAAGACGTGAAGTCTATGGACAGCACGTCCTCCCAGTCCTTCCTGTCATCTATCACAGAGGTCTTAGATGACAGCATGCAGGAGAATCTGGACAAACCGCTAACTCTGGACAAGCTGACAAAGGCCATCAAGTCTTTTGAGACGAAGAAAACTCCCGGAAGCGACGGCTTACCAGTTGAGTTGTATTCGGCCCTGTGGTACTGGGTCAGCCCAGACCTGCTGGAAGTGTACGAGAGTACGCTCCTGGCCGGCAGCATGTCAGAATCCATGAGGAAAGGCATCATCACCCTCATCTACAAGCAGGAGGGTGAGAGGGCAGAAATCAGAAATTGGCGGCCCATCTCACTGCTTAATGTAGACTACAAGGTTCTGTCGAAAGTCATCGCCAGTCGAGTCAACTCTGCTCTGGAGTTGGTGATTCACCCTGACCAGACCTGTACTGTACCCAGCAGGAAGATCTCTGATAGTGTCATGCTACTCAGGGATACGATCACCTATGTATGGGTCAGGAAGGTGGACACCTGCCTCATCAGCCTGGACCAGGAGAAGGCTTTTGACAGCATATCGCACACATACATGATGGATATGCTCTCCAAAATGGGGTTTGGGGAGGGAATCTGCAATTGGATCAAACTGCTCTACACAAACATCAGTAGTACAGTCCAAAAGATTGGGTGGGAATCAGAAAGTTTCCAATCAAATCTGGAGTCAGACAGGGCTGTCCTCTTTCCCCTGCCTTGTGTGTTTGCTGTATCGAACCCTTTGCTGAGTCTATTTGGAAGGATGCGAGCATAAGAGGGGTGACAATCCCAGGCAGTGGAGTCACTCAGGTCAAAGCCTCCCTGTACATGGATGATGTTGCAGTATTCTGATCGGATCCGCTGTCCATTCACAGACTGATGAGCATCTGCGACCAGTTCGAACTGGATTCGGGAGCCAATGTTAACCATGGCAAGAGCGAGGGCATGTTCCTTGGAAACTGGGCTGACCGATCCTTTGTCCCCTTCACTGTCAGGTCAGACTACCTGAAGGTGCTGGGGATATGGTTTGTAAGGGCCGGGAGGTGCACCAAAACCTGGGAGGAGCGAGTAGCCAGGGTATAACATAAACTGAGCAAGTGGGAGCAGCGATCACTCTCTATTATGGGTAAGAACCTGGTCATCAGGTGCAAGGTGCTCACGTTGTTGCTGTAAGAGGCACAGGTCTGGCCCATACCCCACTCCTGAGCTGTGGCGATCACCCAGCCATTTCCCGCTTTATCTGAAGATGCAAAATGGACCGGGTCTGGAGGGACACGATGTTCAAACCTCTGGATAAAGGCGAAAAAATATACTCAACGTCGCCCTCAACCTGATGGCCGCCTTAGTATGTGGCTGCATCAAGCTGTGCGTAGAGCCCCAGTATGCAAACACCAAGTGTCACTACGTGCTGAGGTTCTATCTGACCCCGGTGTTGCGAAGGATGGATCTGGTCACATTGCCACGGAACGCTCCATCCAGTTGGACTGTGCCTTCGTGGAACTGTTTGTGTGGAAAAACACCTTTGACCACCAATCCATCAGGCAGTGGTCTGCACGGAATGTCCTCAAGTCTATTTTTGGAAAAGAAAAGTCTGGAAGAGGAAAGACCGGCGGGAAAGATCGGTCCAAGGCCAAGTCTCGCTCCTCCCGGGCTGGACTGCAGTTCCCGGTGGGCCATGTTCACAGGCTCCTGAGAAAGGGCAACTATGCTGAGCGTGTGGGTGCCGGAGCCCCGGTCTATCTGGCTGCTGTGCTCGAGTATCTGACCGCTGAAATCCTCGAGTTGGCTGGTAACGCGGCCCGGGACAACAAGAAGACCCGCATCATCCCCAGACACCTGCAGCTGGCTGTCCAGAATGTCGAGGAGCTCACCAAGCTGCTGGGAGGGGTGACCATCACTCAGGGCTGGGTGCTGCCTAATAGCTAGGCCATTCTGCTGCCCAAGAAAACCAGCGCTCCGGGCACCAAAACCAAGGCAATCTGCCAGGATTTTATCAAATACCCAAAGGTTCTTTTCAGAGCCACCCACAGTATCATTCTTGTAAATCTCCTCTGTACTCTCTCCACAGCAATTATGTCCTTTCTGTAATGTGATGACCAGAACTGTACGCAATACTCCAGCTGTGGCCAAACCACCGTTTTAAACAGTTCTCGCATTACATCCCTGCTTTTGTCGACCAAGAAAGGAAAGCATTCCATATGCCTTCTTCACCACTCTATCTACCTTTCCTGTCACTTTCAGGGACCTGTGGACATGCACTCCAAAGTCTCTCACTTCTTCTACCCCTCTCAATATCTTCCCGTTTATTGAGTATTCCCTTGCTTTGTTTGCCCTCCCCAAATGCATTCCCTCACACTTCTCCAGATTGAATTCCATTTGCCATTTTTCCACCCACTCAACTAATCCATTCATATCATTCTGAAGTCTACAGCTATCCTCCTCACTATCAATTACACGGCCAATTTTTGTGTCATCAGCAAATTTCCCAATCATAGCTCCCACATTTAATTCCAAATCATTAATATATACCACAAACAGCAAGAGACCCAACACAGAGCCCTGTGGAATGCCACTGAAAACCGCTTTCCATTCGCAAAAACATCCGTCGATAACTATCCTTTGTTTCCTGCCACTGAGTGAATTTTGGATCCAACCTGCCACATTCCCCTGTATCCCATGGGCTTTCATTTTACTGACCAGTGGGACCTTATCAAATGCCTTACTAAAATCCGTGTAAACCACATCCACTGCACTATCCTCATCAATGTTCCTTGTTACTTCCTCAAAAAACTCAGTCAAGTTAGTGAGACATGACCTTCCCTTTACAAATCCATGCTGACTATCCCTGATTAATCTGCCTTTCTAAGTGGCAGTTTATCCTGTCCCTCAGAATTGATTCTAATAATTTACCCACCACCGAGGTCAGACTGACCGGTCTATAATTATTTGGCCTATCCCTCACATCCTTTTAAAATAATAGTACAACGTTCGCAGACCTCCAATCCTCCTGCACCTCCCCCATATCCACTGAGGATTTGAAGATGATCCTCAGCGCATCCATTATTTCCTCCCTGGCTTCCTTTAACAATCTCAGATGCAAACCATCTGGCCCTGCTGATTTATTCATTTTCAAGGATGTCAGACCCTCTAGTACTTCCACTCTCATTATGCTTATCGTATCTAATATTTCACACTCCTCTTCTTTTACAACAATGTCTGCATCATCCCTCTCCTTTGTGAAGGCAGAGACAAAAAACTCATTAAGAACCCCGCCCACATCTTCTGGATCCACACAGAAGTTCCCTTGTACATCTCTGATAGGCCGTACCCTTTCCTTAGTTATCCTCTTGCTCTTAATGGACTGATAAAACATCTTTGGGTTTCCTTCAAGTAGTTGTATCCAGTCCACATCCACCAAATCACCTCTCAGTTTTGTAAAATTTGCCTTCCCCCAATTTCGAACTTTTACTTTTCGAGCTGCCCTGCCATTACTTAGCTTTACAAACTCATTATTGCTCGTGTAATAAGTGTAATAAGTAGAATAATTTACCAGTTACTCACCGATCAGCTTCTTCCCCTGTACCATGGAGGCTGAAAAGGCAGAAAAGAAAAGAGAGACCAAAGAGCATCTCCTTCCCCGAGTCAGTGAAGTCCCTCACACATCAACTCACAGCTTTACACTCTGTCCAAACAGCCCTTTCTAATTAGTAATTATTCATAAATTACACTAACTAAAACATTAGTAACCTGACCAATTACAAGGTAGCTATTTGAGGGTTTTTAAACAAAGAGCTTTTTTCCCTATCCTGATTTCAGGTCCCACTTTGGACACTTGCTTTTGATTCCAGGACACTGAGGGCGGGGTGCTGCTGAATATCCAGGCCGTGCTGCTGCCCAAGAAAACCAGCGCTCCGGGCACCAAAACCAAGTCAATCTGCCAGGATTTTATCAAATACCCAAAGGCTCTTTTCAGATCCTCCCACAGTATCTGAAAGGGCTGATTACTGTCTGAAGTCTGCTGTACCCACACCTCTGTCTATCCCTCTTCATCTAGAACAACCAGCATCATCTTCCATTCCTTTCACCATCATGTGTTTAACTCGCTTCTCCTTTTCGACAGTCAGATATCAATGTAATAATGAAATGATCTGTGTCAGTGCTGGCCATTTCCCTGTCCTGAATTCAGACCCCACTCTGGACACTTGTTTCCCATTCCAGGACCTTCTTGTATTAATATTCAGCACCACCTGTCAGTCAGAAACTTGTCTCAATGAACCGATCCTTTTACTGAACTTCCAACTGCTGCTGTCTATTTCTCGAGGGAAAGAGCTGCTCACTGTATAAGGATGTGAGGGGAATGTAACCCGGCTGCTGGTGAGAAGGTCCCGTCTTCTCAATCAAAAGCCTTTTATTTTACTTCAGTGATTCCCAGATTCCCAGCTGGTCTGTTGAGGATTTTGTTTTCACAGAAATATCTTGTTAAATACAAATCTGATTCCAACATGTCAATACCAAGACAGAATGGGAACCTTTTAAAAGGATGAAGCAACTATTTCAGTGGCTTCTCACTGTCCCCCTGAAGCCTGTGTGAAGGGGAATTACCAATAGTCTGTAATTTATTACTTCCACACCGAGTTTGAGTTATTTGTCGCGTGAAAGATTGCTGAACGGAATCTTTTACTGTCAGTTACGGATGAGAAGTTGACAAAAATTGGCAAAATAAAGCTGTTCATAAAATAGCAGCAGCAATTTGAGTCGGTAAAAGCAAAATTGTGTTTTAAAAGTTTATTTTAACCGCTACGGGAAAATAGATTTTTATGTACTTTTCCAGTCGATCACTTCTTTTCCAAAGTGAAATTGGCGGCTTTCACAAATTCAAATATTCTGCCAGGTTGACAGGTTCAACCAATGATTTTTTGTATTTTGTGCTTCGAGGTTCTCTAATTGAATCACTCAGATGAGCTAATGGCCGTGTGGCCCAATGGATAAGGCGTCTGTCTTTGGTATATTCTGTGATGTTAGCAGAAGATTGCAGTTTCGATTCCTGCCACGGTCATTTTGACCCAAAGGGATTATGCAGGGCTTTGGGGATCGAGTCGGGGACTGAACAGATTGGAAACCCGACATGGACTGAATGGGGCGAATGGCTGTCACTGACTTTATGAGAAGAGGGTGACCGATCAGAAGTGGGCTGTGGTTCCAACGGGCTCAAACTGCAGGAATTCCAGGTCCCTGAATGACTGAGCTGAAACTGATCAGTTTCACTGCAGGAAACACCGTCTCGGGGGAAATAACATCACAAATAATTCCAATTGACTAATAATTCAATTATAAAACAATGGGCAGATGTGAAGGTGCGATGTTACTTTTCACTGTGAGGGGAGAATCCGCCATCTGGGTAAATCAGCAACTTTATAACATCGTCTGTACGTTTGGATAAGAAACGATGAAAACTCTCCCCATAACCCTGGTGCGGTGGAAAGGCTCAATTCAGAGATTGGAATATAACGAGAGCACAACATAAATCATTAACTGTTATTTCCGGCATAAAACACACCCCAGCTCCCGTTCCCAGGTCACTGCTGTCCCTATGAGGCGGTGGCTGACTCTGAAAAGAGACTTTGTTTTGTGTTTCTGCAGGAAAACCACAAAGATCCTCCCAGGCAGTGAAACTCATCTTCCCAGAATCTCCATACCAGATTGAAACAGAAAACACAAAGACAGTGAGAAAGTTCCAGAGAGTTACTGAGCATTAAAACCAATGAAATAAACCAATTCCAGAGAGATGTTGGTGCAGCTTTTTCAGAGAGATTGTGGGTGGCTCTTAAAAGAGCCGTTGTGTTTCGAGTGTTTTCACTACATGGTGGAGTTTTATTTGGAGTTGATGTACTTGGTCACTCACTTTGTCCCTTCTCACATTCCGAGCGCTTTGTTGGGTGGAAATATTTATTCAGGCAGTTTCAACAGCTCAGAGCCGACATTGAGTCAGAAACCAGAAATGGGAGTACGGGACACAGACAAGGAATTTACGCTGGACCTTTATAAATCTCACTGGTTATAGGCCTCAGTTAGAGCGTTGTGTCTAATTCCATGCTCCACACTTTAGCAGGAATGTCAAGGCCTTAGAGAGGGTGCAGAGGAGATTTACTGGAATGGTATCAGAAATGCAGGAATTCAGCTAATGTGGAAAGAATAGGGGTCTGGGGTGTGTGAAGCTGGGGTCCTTCTTCTTAGAGCAGAATGGCAGTTAATAGTTGTGTTCAACATTGTGAAGAGTTTTTATAAGAATAAAGAAGTTTGACTGCAATTAGACAGAGCCTTGGTGAGATCACACATTATGGGCGGCACAGTGGCGCAGTGGTGAGCACCGCAGCCTCACAGCTCCAGCAACCCGGGTTCAATTCTGGATACTGCTTGTGTGGAGTTTGCAGGTTCTCCCTGTGTCTGTGTGGGTTTTCTCCAGGTGCTCTGGTTTCCTCCCACAAGCCAAAAGACTTGTTGGTAGGTAAATTGGCCATGATAAATTGTCCCCAGTATAGGTAGGTGGGAGGGAAATATAGCGTCGGTGAGGATGTGGTAGGAATATGGGATTAGTGTAGGATTAGTATAAATGGGTGGTTGTTGGTTGGCATAGACTCGGTGGGCCGAAGGGCCATTTTCAGTGCTGTATCTCTCTGTGACTCGAGAGATGTGGATGCTCAATCATTGGGTATATCCAAGAGAGAGATCGATAGGTTTTTGGATACTAAGGGAATCAAGGGATCTGTGCTAGTGTGGGAAGATGGAGTTGATGTAGGAGATCAGCTGTGATCTTATTGAATGGCAGAGCTATTTCGATGGGCCGAATGGCCTACTCCTATTTTTTATGTAAAGTTCCATTCCTCTCAGGGAATATTTTATTTTCAAAAAGAGAAATACTGCACACACTGGAAATCTGAATAATAACAGAAGATTCTGGAAACACTCAGCAGTTCCAGCAGTATCTGTGGAGAGAGGAAGGTAGGAGCAATGTTTCAGGTCTATAGAAGGGTCACAGAACTGGACCATTAACCCGAGCTTCTCTTCTCCACAGTTGTTTCCGGACTGGCTGAGTGTTTTCAGTATTTTAGGCTTTTTCTTTCTGTATTTCATCCTTTTCCCACTTGACTATTTGCTGTGAAACTTTCAGCGTTGTGCTCAATTCTTTGTGTCGTTGTGTTTTCTTTATTTGAAGCAATGTAAATAGTATCCTGAAATGAATTTGCCAAATGGTTGGGCAAATTGTTACAACCAGTTTTTGAGCAAGTTCTCCACATACACAGTGAAGGATTCCTTCACATTTGTGAAGACCATACAGGACTTGCATATCGATAGCAATGCCGTGTCCATGTGTCATTTGACATTGCTAGCCTATTCACCAATGTACCACTTCAGGAAGCCATAGATATTTGCACTGCAGTGCTATATCATGGTGATCTAGACCCGCCACCATTGTGTGAATCAGTATTCATTGAACTTATGAACTCGGCAACTTGCACAGTTGAGTTCAGTTTTATTGACACCATGTATCGCTGGTGTTGCCATGGGATCCCCTCCAGGCCCAGCTCTCACAAACATCTTTGTTGGATTCCATGACAAACCTGTTTTTAAGGGAATGACACCTAACCTCCTTCCTCTTGCATATTTCCAATATGTAGATGATACATTTGCTATATTTGAATCCGCAGCTGCATGAAATAATTTCCTTGCACGTCTTCATGGGCTCCATCCTACACTCAAATTCACCTTTGGAATGGAGCTGTCAAATGAGCTCCCTTTCCTTGATGTACTAGTTGAGAAATCTGCTAAGGGGTTTTCTACCACGGTCTACCGCAAACCTACCTTCCCAGGTCAATGCACGCGTTGGGATTCTTACAGTTCCATGAGCTATAAGATTGGCCTTCTCGGCAACCAATCACTGACCGACATTGGCTCCTGGTCCAGCAACAACTCAACCTCAAAATCCTCAGACCTGCTGAGTGGTTCCAGCATTTCTTGCTTTTATTTCAAAATACTCATCCTTGTTTCTAAATCCTTATGTGTTCTCACCTGTCCCAACCTCCCTCCTCCCTCCGTAACTACCTCCCTCCCTCCCTCCGTAACCACCTCCCTCCCTCCGTAACCACCTCCCTCCCTCCCTCCGTAACCACCTCCCTCCCTCCGTAATCACCTCCCTCCCTCCCTCCGTAACCACCTCCCTCCCTCCGTAACCACCTCCCTCCCTCCGTAACCACGGAGTCTTATCGAAAACCTCATAAATAGGGCTGAGCCATTTGCTCACCATGCAAGCTTGATTCTGAAATAGGGCGAATCAAAGACATCCTGCATTACAATGGTTACACTGATCAGATCATTTCTATCTGTATATCACACAAACCTATAAACGGGCTGAAGGACGTCATTTTGAGCCCTGAAAAGTGCCCAGTCTCCCTCAAATTACCCTGGAAAGGTAATATATCCCCAATATTTGAGTAACAGGTGAAGCTCGCTGTTTCCTGCTGTTACTATGCAGGAGCAACAAGTGTGGTGTTCGCCACTAACAGGATGCTGCTGTCAAGCAAAAGAGACGTCCTGCCTATCACACAAATAAGTAACGTGATATATGAATTTCAATACCAGTGTGATGCTAGGTTTCTAGACCGTACATCCCAAAACTGGCGGATTGTATCAAATAACATGTCCCTTCCGCTGTTCGCAATGGGCCCTACCCAACCAACCCGTGCTTGCAAAACTCAAAACACAGTATCCAACATGAGATGTGATTCCACAATAGGGCAACATTTGCTAAATAATTCTCAGTGTACTAAGAATTACACTGACAACCGATTTAAGACTGTCAGTAGGGCTCGCAGTGTGGTGCATTGGTGTGTACTGTAAGCTACATATATTAATACACAGGGCCCTGTTCTTTGCAGACAGAAAGAATATGCACACATGTTGTGCCAGTTTCAGCTAAACAAAATAAGTGACAGCCATTCACTGGCTCATTCCACAGGGCAATGCCTTGACCAATCAGAGTCAGGCTGCCTGGTTTAAATTTCAAACAAAGCTGGGCAGTTATCTGTCAGTTACCATAAACTGATGCATTCTGAATGGCAATGCGTCGCCCAATCAGAGTTCACTTGCCAACCAATCAGCACTCTCTTCTCATACAGAAGAAAGTTGTTGTTTTCCCTTAAATTGGTATTCTTGCGGATTGCCCTGCTGAGTGCAAGACGAAAACAACTGGCGACCAAAGTTTGGATAACATGTCACTATTTTCACGAAATGATTACTTTTATTTTCAATATAAAAATATAAAGCAATATGAGTGTAACATTTACAGACAAATTCTATTACCTCACATTGCCTGATTCTTTCACACTGACAGACTATGTGAACTACTGTCCCGATTTTGCAGTTCTCTCTTCCAGTTAGCAAATGTCAGCAATCTGTGATGCAGTGCAGTTTACAGACCAGACCGTCAATCACAACATGCAATAATTGTTCAGCTTATGTTGGACTGGTGGGATTTAGAAATACTAGGAATTGAGATGAGCTGTTATTGTATTTAATTAATTGTTTCATGGGATGTGGACGTCGCCAGCCAGGCCAGCATTTATAGTCCATCCCTAATTGCCCATGAGAAGGTGGTGGTGAGCTTCCTTCCTGAACCACTGCAGTCCATGTGGGGTAGGTACACCCACAGTGCTATTAGGAAGGGAGTTCCAGGAATTTTACCCAGCGACAGTGAAGGAATGGCGATATAGTTCCAAGTCAGGATGATGTGTAGCTTGGAGGAGAACTTTCAGGTGGTGGTATTCCCATGCATCTGCTGCCCTTGTCCTTCTAGGCAGTAGAGGATGCAGGTTTGGAAGGTGCTGCCTGAGTAGCCTTGGTGCATTGTTGCAGTGCATCTTGTAGATGGTACACACTGCTGCCACTGTACGTCAGTGGTGAAGGCAGTGAATGTTGTGGATGGGGTGCCAATCAAGCATGTTGCTTTGTCCTGGATGGTGTCGAGCTTCTTGAATGTTGTTGGAGCTGCACCCATCCAGGCAAGTGGATAGTATTCCATCACACTCCAGACTTGTGCCTTGTAAATGGTAGACAGGCTTGGGGAGTCAGGAGGTGAGTTACTCACCGCATGCTTCCTATCCTCTGACCAGCTCATGTAGTCACACTATTTATAAGGCTACTCCAGTTCAGTTTCTGGTCAATGGGAACCCCCAGGAAGTTGATAGTGGGGGATTCAGCGATCGTAATGCCGTTGAATGTCAATGGGAGATCGTTAGATTCTCTCTTGTTCGAGATGGTCATTGCCTGGCACTTGTGTGGCGCGAATGTTACTTGCCACTTATCAGCCCAAGCCTGGATATTGTCCAGGTCTTGCTGCATTTCTACATGGACTGCTTCACTATCTGAGGAGTCGCGAATGGTGCTAAATTTTGCAATCATCAGTGAACATCCCCACTTCTGACCTTATGATTGAAGGAAGGTCACTGATGAAGTAGTGAAGAAGGTTGGGCCGAGGATACTACCCTGAGGAACTCCAGCAGTGATGTCCTGGAGCTGAGATGATTGACCTCCAACAATCACAACCATTTTCCTTTGTGCTAGGTACGATTCCAACCAGTGGAGAGTTTTCCTCTTGATTCCCATTGACTCCAGTTTTGCTCTGGCTCCTTGATGCCATACTCAGTCAAATGCTACCTTGATGTCAAGGGCAGACACTCTCACCTCACCTCTTGAGTTCAGCTCTTTTGTCCTTGTTCGAACCAAGGCTGTAATGAGGTCAGGAGCTGAATGGCCCTGGCGGAACCCAACTGAGCGTCACTGAACAGGTTATTGCAAAGCAAGTGCCCCGTCGTTGACATCTTCCATCACTATACTGATGATTGAGAGTAGACTGATGAGGCAGTAATTGGCTGGGTTGGATTTGTCCTGCTATTTGTGTACAGGACATACCTGGGCAATCTTCCACATTGCCGGGTAGATGCCAGAATTGTGCCTATACTGGAACACCTTGGCTAGGGGCGCGGCAAGTTCTGGAGCATATGTCTTCAGTACTATTGCCGGAATATTGTCAGGGCCCGTAGCCTTTGCTGTATCCAGTGCCTTCAGTCGTTTCTTGATATCACGTTGAGTGAATCGAATTGGCTGAAGACTGGCATCTGTGATGCTGGGGACTTCAGAAGGAGGCCGAGATGGATCATCAACCCGGCACTTCTGGCTGCAGATTGTTTCAAATTCTTCATCCTTATCTTTTGCACTGATGTGCTGGGCTCCCCCATCATTGGGGTTGGGGATATTTGTGGAGCCACCTCCTCCTGTTGGTTGTTTAATTGTCCACCACCATTCATCATTGGATGTGGCAGGGTGTAGATCTGATCCGTTCGTTGTGGGATCACTTCGCCCTGTCTATTACATGCTGCTTCTGCTATTTGGCATGAAAGTAGTCCTGGGCTGTAGCTTCATCAGGCTGACGCCTCATTTCAAGGTATGCCTGGTGCTGCTCCTGGCATGCCCTCCTGCACTCTTCATTGAATTAGGGTTGATCCCCCAGCTTGTTGGTAATGTTAGAGTGGGGGAATATGCCGGGCCATGAGGTTATAGAATGTGGTTGACTACAATTCTGCTGCTGCTAATGGTCCACAGTACCTCATGGATGCCCAGTTATACATTGCTAGTTCTGTTCAAAATCTATCCCATTTAGCACAGTGGTAGTGGCACACAACACGATAGAGGGTATCCTCAATGTGAAGACGGGACATCATCTCCACAAGGACTGTGCAGTGGTCACTCCTACCAATACTGTCATGGACTGATGCATCTGCGGCAGGCAGATTGGTGAGGATGAGGTCAAGTATGTTTTTCCCTCTTGTTAGTTCCCTCACCACCTACTGCAGACCCAATCGAACAGCTATGTCCATTAGGACTCGACCAGCATGGTCAGTAGTGGTGCTACCGAGCCACCCATGGTGATAGACATTGAAATCCCCCAGCCAGACTACATTCTGTGCCCTTGCCACCCTCAGTGCTCCCTCCAAGTGGTGTTCATCAGTCTCTCGCTGTCTCTTGCTGGTTTGCTCAGTACCTTTCTCTGTCTGTTCATTTCTGAGTCCTGATAATCTCTTCCTGGTTTTCTGTGTGTCTTTCTCTGCCTGCCTCATTGTCGGTGCTGTTACTCCGTGTCCTTGTGTCATTGTGCAGTGAGGGTGAGTCCGTCAGCACGTGTGTTGCTGAGGCCAGAATTCTTGAGCATTCAGACGACAATCCTATTTTTATAAAAACATTGGGGAAATGAACATATTTCACTAACAGGCAGCTAAAATTTAAGCCAGCAGTTAGCAGAGTGGCGCAGCGGAAGCGTGCTGGGCCCATAACCCAGAGGTCGATGGATCGAAACCATTCTCTGCTATTTATGTTCGATAGTAACACAAACAGTTCACTTTCAAAACATCAAGTGCTTCCCTATAATTACAAGATGCGCTCGATTGCGATCAGTTGGTTTGCTCAGTACCTTTCTCTGTCTGTTCATTTCTGAGTACTGATAATCTCTTCTTGGTTTTCTGTGTGTCTTTCTCTGCCTGCCTCATTGTCGGTGCTGTGACTCCGTGTCCTTGTGTTATTGCGCAGTGAGGGTGAGTCCGTCAGCACGTGTGTTGCTGAGTCCGGGATTCTTGAGAAATCCGACTACAATCCTATTTTTATAAAATCATTGGGCAAATAACACAAACAGTTCACTTTCAAAACATCAAGTATTTACCCATAATAACAAGATGCTTCCAAAGGCACTCGATTGCAATCAGCTTCTTCCTTCTAGTGAACACATCAATCAGCAACAAATCACTTTTGCTCACACGAACACAAGCTGCAAACACGGACCAGCCGAGTCTCTCCCACTTTGTCAACCCCTTCCTGCAGAGCCTCCTCTCCACCACCAGATGGTGATGTTGGCCACAATAAAACCAGGACAAATGGTCACAGTGAGGAGACGGTCAGTAACAGAAAATAAAACAATAACAGGGAAAACCTTTACACAACAGAAAACATATTTACACACCACGAAATACCTTTAGACAACAGGGAGAATACAATCATACAAATGCCTTGTTTCTCCGTCTCAGTCTCGTTGTCTCTCTCTCTCTGTCCCTCTCTTTTGCTTCCTCACAGTCTATTGGTTTTCTGTGTGTTTTTCTCTCTGTCCCGTTGTCGATGGTGTTACTCAGCGTCCTTGTAACATTGTGTAGCCAGGCTGAGCCTCCCAACACCTGTGTTGCTGTAATAAAAACAGAAAATGCTGGAAATGCTCAGTAGGTCTGGCAGCATCTGTGCAGAGAGAAACAGTGAACAGTTCATGTCTGTTTCGTTAGCTCACATTAACTTTGTTCTCTCTCCACAGATGCTGCCAGACCTGCTGACTATTTCAAGCATTTTCTGCTTATATTTCAGATTTCCAGCATCTGCAGTATTTTGCTTTCGTACGTGTGTTGCTATGTCTGGGACTGTTTGAGTGCAATGCTATTGCTTTATAAACAGCATTGAAACAAACATTTATCTCGCTAACACACAGCACTAATACACAGCTGGATATAAACAGCAGCCTGCAGCAGAGGGCGCAGTGGAAGTTTATTAACACAAATAATTCACCAACACTATATTTACTGCTATCCCCAATCACACCACGCTTCATCTTAACACGTTTTACTCTTTATTTACATCAACTTCTTCCTTCCAGTAAACACTTCAATTTGGAACACAGCTTCCAAATCACCTTTATTCACAAACCCGAACACACATCAGCCCAGACTTTCCCCTTTCTGTCAACCCATTCCTGCATCACTGCCTCTCCACCAACAGTTGTCGCCAGAATCATACAATCATAGAATGGTTACAGCACAGAAGGAGGCCATTCGCCTTGTCGAACCCGTGCTGGCTCTCTGTTAGAGCAACTCACCTCATTTCACTCCCCAGTCAGTTCAATTTTGGAGGTGGGAAAACTGCTCGAAAGAATAATTTGGGACAAAATTAATAGTCCCATGGACAAATGTGGGTTTATTCATGAAAGCCAGCATGGATTTCTTAAGGGAAAATCATGTTTAACTGTCCTGCTGGAGTTTTTTGATGAGGTAACAGAGAGGGTTGATGAGGGCAATGCTGTTGATGTGGTGTACATGGACTTTCAAAAGGTCTGGCAGCATCTGAAAGGTCACTGACCTGAAACGTTAACTTTGCTTCTCTCTGCACAGATGTTGCCTGACCTGCTGAGTATTTCCAGCATTTCTTGTTTTCATTATGGCACAGAGTTCCCTTTTCAAACTTACAGAATTAACCACAATAATGTACTCTGAGATTCAAGTTAATTATCAGCCCAATATTTACACACATTATGAGTTTATAAGTTTCAGTATGAATTCCCATTAGTGCATCCTGACATATACATTAGATATAACATAACATAAGAACAGAAGAAATAGGAGCAGGAGTAGGCCATTCGGCCCCTCAAGCCTGCCTCGCCATTCAGTAAGATCATGGCTGATCTGCCCCAGACCTCAACTCCTCTTTCATGCCAGCTCTTCATAGCCCTCAACTCTCCAATATTTCAAAAATCTATTTACATCCTCTTTAAATACTTTCAGTGATTTAGCCTTCAATACTGTCTGGGGTAGAGAATTCCAGACATTCCTTACCCTCTGAGAGAAGAAATTCTTTTGCATCTCAGTTTTAAATGAGTGTCCCCTTATTCTGTAACTATGTCGCCTAGTTTGAGATTCCCCCACGAGTGGAAACATTTTCTCAGCATCTTCCCTGTTAATAAAAACAAGAAATGCTGGAAATACTCAGCAGGTCTGGCAGCATCTGTGAAGAGAGAAGCAGAGTTAATGTTTCAGGTCAGAGACCCTTCTTCACCCTGTTAAGCCCCCTCAGAATCTTGTACGTTTCAAAAAGATCACCCCTCATTCTTCTAAACACGAATAAATAACCTGTTTAGCCATTCTTCATAAGTCAACCCCTTCATCTCAGGAATCAGCTGAGTGAATCGCTTTTGAACTCCTCCAATGCCAGTACATCCTTTCTTAAGTCTAAATCTCAAGTGTGATATCAGATTGAGAGAATCTGAAAGATAGTATAACCTGAGATACAAACTGAGATTTCAGTTTAAAACTCCCCCAGATTGTGAAACTAAAAGATACAATAGCAATTCAATTTGTATAGACTGTGCGTTGGATCACATTCCAGCCCTCATACAGTATCAGACTGGAAGATACTGTAGCAATTCCATTAGTGCAGACTCAGCTCTACATTACAGAGCAGGGAACATATTTAAACAACCGGGAACACTTTTACACAAGATGGATCATATTTACACAACTGAGAAGATCTTTACCCAACAGGGAACCATTTTACACAATAACAGAGAACATCTTCACACAACAGCGAATATAGTTACACAACAGAGAACATATTACACAGCAGGAAATATCTTTAAAAGAACACAGGGAACATCTTTACACAACAGAGAACACAATTACATAAATCATCCGTCTTTCGCTGTCTCTTGCTGGTTTGCTCAGTACCTTTCTCTGTCTGTTCCTTTCTGGGTCCTGATAATCTCTTCCTGGTTTTCTGTGTGTCTTTCTCTGTCTGTTCCCTTCTGGGTCCTGATAATATCTTCCTGGTTTTCTGTGTGTCTTTCTCTGCCTGCCTCATTGTCAGTGCTGTTACTCAGTGTCCTTGTGACATTGTGCAGTGAGGGTGAGTCCGTCAGCACGTGTGTTGCTGAGTCCGGGATTCTTGAGAAATCCGACGACAATCCTATTCTGATAAAAACATTGGGGAAATGAACATATTTCACTAACAGGCAGCTAAAATTTAAACCAACAGTTAGCAGAGCGGCGCCGCGGAAGCGTGCTGCGCCCATAACACAGAGGTCGATGGATCGAAACCATTCTCTGCTATTTATGTTTGGTAATAATACAAAGAGTTCATTTTCAAAACATCAAGTGTTTCCCAATAATTGCAAGATGCTCTCGATTGTGATCAGCTTTTTCCTTCTCGTGAACACATCAATGAGTAACAAATCACTTGTGCTCACACGAACACAAGCTGCAAACACGGACCAGCCGAGTCTCTCCCACTTTGTCAACCCCTTCCTGCAGAGCCTCCTCTCCACCACCAGATGGTGATGTTGGCCACAATAAAAGCAGGACAAATGGTCACAGTGAGGAGATGGTCAGGAACAGAAAATAAAACAATAACAGGGAAAACCTTTACACAACAACAGGGTACATCTTTACACAACAGAAAACATATTTGCAAAACAGGAAATACCGTAACACAACAGGGAGAACACAATCATACAAACGCCTTGTTTCTCCATCTCAGTTTCGTTGTCTCTCTCTCTCCTTTCCTCACTTTTGCTTCCTCACAGTCTATTAGTTTTCTGTGTGTTTTACTCTCTGTCCCGTTGTCGATGGTGTTACTCAGCGTCCTTGTAACATTACGTAGCCAGGCTGAGCCTCCCATCACCTGTGTTATAGAACATAGAACATAGAACAGTACAGCACAGTACAGTACCTTCGGCCCACGATGTTGTGCCGAACCTTTCACCTACTCTCAGATCAAAACTGCCTACGTACCCTTCATTCTACTATCATCCATGTACCTATCCAAGAGACGCTTAAATGTCCCTAATGTATCTGCTTCTACTACCACCGCTGGCAGTGCATTCCACGCACCCACCACTCTCTGTGCAAAGAACCTACCTCAGACATCTCCCCGAAACCTTCCTCTATCACCTTAAAATTATACCCCCTGGTGATAGCCCTTTCCACCCTGGGAAAAAAGTCTCTGGCTATCCACTCTATCTATGCCTCTCATCATCTTGTAACCCTCTATCAAGTCACCTCTCATCCTTCTTCGTTCCAATGGGAAAAGCCCCAGCTCCCTCAATCTTTCTTCGTAGGACATGCCCTCCAGTCCAGGCAGCATCCTGATAAATCTCCTCTGCACCCTCTCTAAAGCTTCCACATCCTTCCTATAATGAGGCGACCAGAACTGAACACAATATTCCAAGTCAGGTCTAACCAAGGCTTTATAGTGCTGCAGCATAACCTCGCGGCTCTTAAACTCAATCCCCCTGTTAATGAAAGCCAACACACCATACGCCTTCTTAACAACCCTATCAATTTGGGTGGCAGCTTTGAGCGATCTATGGACATGGGCCCCAAGATCCCTCTGTTCCTCCACACTACCAAGAATCCTGTCTTTTAGCCTGTATTCTGCATTCAAATTCGACCTTCCGAAATGAATCACTTCACACTTTTCTACGTTGAACTCCATCTGCCACTTCTCAGCCCAGCTCTGCATCCTGTCAATGTCCCGTTGCAACCTACAACAGCCTTCCACACTATCCACAACTCCAGCAACCTTCGTGTCATCGGCAAACTTGCTAACCCAGACTTCCACTTCCTCATCCAAGTCATTTATAAAAATCACAAAGAGCAGAGGTCCCAGAACAGATCCCTGCGGAACACCACTGGTCACCGAGCTCCAGGCTGAATACTTTCCATCTACTACCACCCTCTGTCTTCTATGGGCCAGCCAATTCTGTATCCAGACAGCCAACTTTCCCTGTATCCCATGCCTCCTTACTTTCTGAATGAGCCTACCATGGGGAACCTTATCAAACGCCTTACTGAAATCCATATACACCACATCCACTGCTCTTCCTTCATCAATGTGTTTTGTCACATCTTCAAAGAATTCAGTAAGGCTTGTGAGGCATGACCTGCCCCTCACAAAGCCATGCTGACTGTCTCTAATCAAACTATGCTTTTCCAACTAATCATAAATCCTGTCTCTCAGAATCCTCTCCAATAATTTGCCCACTACCGACATAAGACTGACTGGTCTATAATTCCCAGGGTTATCCCTATTCCCTTTCTTGAACAAGGGAATAACATTTGCCCCCCTCCAATCATCTGGTACTACTCCAGTGGACAGTGAGGACGCAAAGATCATCGCCAAAGGCGCGGCAATCTCTTCCCTTGCTTCCTTTAATATCCTTGGGTATATCCCGTCTGGCCCCAGGGACTTATCTGTCCTCATGTCTTTCAAAATTTCCAGCACATCCTCCCTCTTAACATCAACCTGTTCGAGCATATCAGCCTGTTTCACGCTGTCCTCACAAACGACCAGGTCCCTCTCACTAGTGAATACTGAAGCAAAGTATTCATTTAGGACCTCCCCTACCTCCTCCGACTCCAGGCACAAGTTCCCTCCACTATCCCTGATCGGCCCTACCCTCACTCTGGCCATCCTCTTGTTCCTCACATAAGTGTAGAACGCATTGGGATTTTCCTTAATCCTACCCGCCAAGACTTTTTCATGTCCCCTTCTAGCTCTCCTAAGTCCATTCTTCAGTTCCTTCCTGGCTACCTTGTAACCCTCTAGAGCCCTGTCTGATCCTTGCTTCCTCAACCTTAAGTAAGCTTCCTTCTTCCTCTTGACTAGCTGTTCCACATTTCTTGTCATCCAAGGTTCCTTCACCCTACCATCCCTTCCTTGCCTCATCAGGACAAACCTATCCAGCAGTCGCAGCAAGTGCTCCCTAAACAACCTCCACATTTCTGTCATGCATTTCCCTGAGAACATCTGTTCCCAATTTATGCACCCCAGTTCCTGCCTAATAGCATTGTAATTCCCCCTCCCCCAATTAAATGTTTTCCCATCCCGTCTGCTCCTGTCCCTCTCCATGACTATAGTAAAGGTCCGGGAGTTGTGATCACTATCACCGAAATGCTCTCCCACCGAGAGATCTGCCACCTGGCCTGGTTCGTTGCCAAGCACCAAATCCAACATAGCCTCCCCTCTAGTCGGCTTATCTACATATTGAGTCAGGAAACCTTCCTGGACACACCTGACAAAGACTGCTGCATCCAAACTATTTGCACGAAGGAGGTTCCAATCAATATTAGGGAAGTTGAAGTCACCCATGACAACAACCCTGTTACTTCTGCACCTTTCCAAAATCTGCCTCCCAATCTGTTCCTCCGTGTCTCTGTTGCTATTGGGGGGTCTATAGAAAACTCCCAATAAAGTGACTGCTCCTTTCCTGTTTCTGACTTCCACCCATAATGACTCAGTAGACAAACCCTCCTCGATGACCTCCCTTTCTGCAGCTGTGATACTATCCCTGATTTACAATGTCACTCCCCCACCTCTTTTACCTCCCTCCCTATTCCTTTTGAAACATCTAAACCCCGGAACATCCAACATCCATTCCTGCCCCTGTGATATCCAAGTGTCCGTAATGGTCACAACATCGTAGCTCGAAGTACTGATCCATGCTCTAAGTTCATCACCCTTATTCCTGACACTTCTTGCATTAAAATAGATACACTTCAACCCATCATTCTGGCTGAAACTTTGCCCTGTCAACTGTCTAACCTTCCTCACAGACTCTCTGCACTCATTATCTCCCTGAGCAACAGCTACCCCATCCACTTATCCATAGCTCCGGTTCCCATCCCCCTGCCAAACTAGTTTAAACCCTCCTGAAGAGCTCTAGCAAACCTCCCGCCCAGGATATTGGTGCCCCTCCAGTTCAGATGCAACCCATCCTTCTTGTCCAGGTCCCACCTTCCCCAGAATGTATCCCAATGATCCACATAACTGAAGCCCTCCCTCCTACACCAGCTCTGTAGCCACGTGTTCAGCTGCACTCGCTCTCTGTTTCTAGCCTCACTAGCACGTGGCACCGGTATCAATCCTGAGATTACTACTCTGCTCGTCCTGCCTTTTAGCTTCCAACCTAACTCCTATATTCGCTTTTCAGGTCCTCATCCCTTTACCTAGCTATGTCATTGGTTCCGATATGTACCACGACTTCTGTCTGCTCCCCCTTAAGAATCCTGTAGACACGATCCGAGATATCCCTAACCCTGGCATCCGGGAGGCAACATACCATCCGGGAGTCTCGTTCGCGACCACAGAATCTCCTGTCTGTTCCTCTAACCATTGAATCTCCTATCACTATCGCTCTCCTATTCTCCACCCTTCCCTTCTGAGCCGCAGAGCCAGGCTCAGTGCCAGAGACCTGGCCACTGTGGCTTTCCCCTGCTGGTCCCCCTCCCCGCCAACCACAGGGGATCCCTGCACTGTGCGCCTATTCCCTTTCCCTCCCCTGACGGTCACGCAGCTACCTTTATCCTGTGACTTCGGTGTCAGTACTTCCCTATAACTGCTCTCTATCATCCCCTCTGCCTCCCGCATGATCCGAAGTTCATCCAGCTCCAGTTCCCTAACGCGGTCTGTGAGGAGCTGGAGTTGGGTGCACTTCTCAAAGGTGAAGTCAGCAGGGACACAAGTGGTGACCCTTACCTCCCACATCCTGCAAGAGGAGCATGCAACTGCCCTAGCTTCCATCCCCTCTGCTCCAAATTGACAACAGAGAATAAAAAAATATAAAGGAAAACCTTACCTTACCAAACCCTCCACACAAGAGTCCTTTTTTTTGGTTGGAGGAGGAGGATGGGTGGGAGACACTACACGTGTAGTGTTTCGGGTTTAGCCACTGCCCGAATATATAAGTTCACTTACCCAGCAGTCCCCGTGTCCGCGTCCGCCGAATCGCCAGGTAAGTACTTTATAGTGAAACGTACCTTCCCGGCTGCCCCCTGGCTCGCACTATCACCGCTGCTGCTGATCAAAGGTGTTGCTGTAATAAAAACAGAAAATGCTGGAAATGCTCAGTAGGTCTGGCAGCATCTGTGCAGAGAGAAACAGTTAACAGTTCAGGTCTGTTTCCTTAGCTCACATTAACTTTGTTTCTTTCTCCACAGATGCTGCCAGACCTGCTGACTATTTCAAGCATTTTCTGTTTATGTTTCAGATTTCCAGCATCTGCAGTATTTTGCTTTTGTACGTGTGTTGCTATGTCTGGGACTGTTTGAGTGCAATGCTATTGCTTTATAAACAGCGTTGAAACAAACATTTATCTAGTTAACACACAGCACTAATACACAGCTGGATATAAACAGCAGCCTGCAGCAGAGGGCGCAGTGCAAGTTTATTAACACAAGTAATTCACCAACACTATATTTACTGCTATCCACAATCACACCACGCTTCATCTTAACACGTTTTACTGTCTATTTACATCAACTTCTTCCTTCCAGTAAACACTTCAATTTGGAACACAGCTTCCAAATCACCTTTATTCACAAACCCGAACACAAGCTGCAAATGCTGCAAACACACACCAGCCCAGACTTTCCCCTTTCTGTCAACCCATTCCTGCATCACTGCCTCTCCACCAACAGTTGTCGCTGGAATCATACAATCAAAGAATGGCTAAAGCACAGAAGGAGGTCATTCGGTCTGACGAGCCCATGCTGGCTCTCTGCTAAAGCAACTCACCTCATCTCACTCCCCAGTCATTTCAATTTCGGTGGTGGGAAAACTTCTCGAAAGAATAATTCGGGACAAAATTAATAGTCCCGTGGGCAAATGTGGGTTAATTCAGGAAAGACAGCATGGATTTCTTAAGGGAAAGTCATGTTTAACTGTCCTGCTGGAGTTTTTTGATGAGGTAACAGAGAGGGATGATGAGGGCAATGCTGTTGATGTGGTGTACATGGACTTTCAAAAGGTATGACAGCATCTGAAAGGTCACTGACCTGAAACGTTAACTCTGCTTCTCTCTCCACAGATGCTGCCAGACCTGCTGAGTATTTCCAGCACTTTTTGTTTACATTTCAGATTTCTAGCATCTGCAGTATTTTGCTTTTATTGACTTTCAAAAGGAGTTTGATACAGTGCAACACAACAGACTTGTGAACAAAGTTATAACTCATGGAATAAAAGGGACAGTAGTAACATGGATATGGAATTGGCTGAGTGACAGGAAACAAAGAGTAGTGATCAATGGATGTTCTTCGGGCTAGAGGAAGGTTTGCAGTGGAGTTCCCCAGGAGTCAGTGTTGGGACCCTTGCCTTTCCTGATATATATTAATGACCTAGACCTTGGTGGACAGGGCAGAATTTCAAAGTTTATGGATGATACGAAAATTGGAAGCATTGTGAACTGTAAGGATGATAGTGTAGAACTTCAAAAGGACATAGACAAGTTGGTGGAATGGGAGGACAGTTGACAGGTGAAGTTCAATGCAGATAAATGTGAATTGATTCATTTTGGTAAGAAGAACATGGAGTGACAATATAGAATAAAGGGTACAATTCTAAAGGGGGTGCAGGAGCAGTGGGAACTGGGGTTATATGTCATTGGTTGAGAGAGTGGTTAATAAAGCATACAGTATCCTCGGCTTTAGTGATAGAGGCATAGAGTACAAGAACAAGGAGGTCATGTTGAACTTGTATAAGACACTAGCCTCAGCTGAAGTACTGAGTCCAGTTCTGGGTGCCACACTTTAGGAAAGATGTGAAGGCATTGGAGAGATTATGGAAAAGATTCATGAGAATGGTTCAAGGGATGAGGAATTTCAGTTATGAAGATAGATTGGAGAAGTTAGGACTGTTTTCCTTGGAGAAAAGAAGGCTAAGAGGAGATTTCATAGTGGTATTCAAAATGATGAGGGGTGTGGACAGAGTGGATAGGGAGAAACTGTTCCCACTTGTGAAAGGATCGAGAACGAGAGGGTACAGATTTAAAGTAAGTGGTAAAAGAAGCAAAAGCGACATGAGGAAAAACTTTTTCACACAGCGAGTGGTTAAAGTATGAACTGCCTGAGAATGTGATGGAGGCAGGTTCAATTGAAGCATTCAAAGGGGAATTAGACTGTTATCTGAAAAGGAAGAATGTGCAGGATTATGGGAGAAGACGGGGAAGTGACATCAGGTGAATTGCTCATTTGGAGAGTCAGTGCAGACACGATGGGCCAAATGGCCTCCTTCTGTGCAGTAACAATTCTGTGATTCCAATATTCAAGTCATTTATATATATGGTGGTCCTGACACTGACCCTTGTGGACATCACTGTTCACATCTTCCATTCTGAAAAACAACCAAATACCACAACTCGCTTTTCTTGATATTTCATCCATTTTTTAACCCAAGCTGATACAGACCCTCCTATTCCTGGAACCTCTGTTTTGTTACCCAGCCTTTTCTGTGGTAGTCTGTCAAACGCTTTCTTAAAATCCATATAGACAACATCCATTGCTTTCCCTTCATCAACCTTTTCTGTTACTTCATCAAAAAATCAGTTATATTAGTGAAGGATTGGCGAGGTGCTGAACCTCTCAGTTTTCGGTCTACCCAAACCAACTTCAAGGCCTGAATAATGAACCGATTGCCTCATTAGTTCTGTGAATAATACAATGATTTAATAGACAAAGTTTTGAAACATTCCTGCCCATAAATCTTGATAACAGAGAGTGTGTGGATCTCCTGACTCAGAATGTTTAATGGATACAGTCCTCAGATCCGACAAGGAACCCCTGAACATCCACAGTAAAGACAGTGTGGATGAGGAAATGTAAGAGCCGGGAGCTGAAACTCAGGGACGGCCAAGCTCTCCTGTTATTGAGCTTGTGTGTCTGCTCTGCTCGCCGCACTTCCGGCTCTACTTTGTTTCCAATGAAAAGATGAAAAGGGCCGTTCGCTTTTCCTCTCACTGACAGCGTGTTTCACTCGGGTTAATATAACCCGGGACTTTTGCTGCTGAAATGAATTCTGCAAGGTCCCAGCAAACACACCGGCTCCCTCCTTTCTCCCCTCTTTCTGTCGGATTGTTTTACCAGGAGGGGCTCAATAATAACAAACCCCCTGCAGGGAATGACCACAAATTGAGCATCTAAATGGGGTAAGTGGGCAGCTTTCTGGGTTCTAGGTTCCCCCTACCCCGCCCCTCCCTCCCTCCAGTCCAAGCCCCTCTTCACTTTCTTTGGGACTTTGATGAGGGTGAAATGGGGAAAGTTCCCATTGATGTTTGAATGCTGAATTGCTGCAGAGATCTGCGCACGCGCGACGTAGCACCGCCCCCAGTGGGACGTCACAATGAGGAGTGGAGCGCATGCACAGTCTTTCCCCAACCCAGTCTGTGAAGCCATTCACTCAATCAGGGGAAGATGCTTTAAATTAGCTGCTAATGGAGACTTCCCGGGCCCGGGGGAAGGGAACAAACAGCATCTGCTTCCAGCAGCCACTGCTTTGGGAGCGTGTCCGCAGATGTGCTCAGAGATTAGCATTGAGTGGTTGGAAGTTGAGGGGGAGTCGGGGAGTGTTTGTAACAGACACTGTGGAGCAGGAGCTGCTCCCGGAACATGGAGTGAACCGGGGACACGGGGAAGGGAGAGTTCATTCTCGGACAGTGTCTGGACAGGCTCAGGGAGACACAATGGGAAGAAATCACTATTGAAAATCACTGACAATTTCACCACCCAAAGGAGAGGGAATTTTCCTGCTTTAGTTCCAGTCTCTCACTGTTTGTTGGATTGTGAACAGTGGGGGGAAAATAGCCGCAAAATAACAATGTGGACAGTTAGACAAAGAACATTTATTGCAGACACCAGGTGAGAAGTGTGAAAGGCACATTTTAAATAGTGGCTGCTTGTTTTCCGTTGAAATAGAAATGTGACTGTGTAAAGGTCACTGCTCTATCGGACAGTCCCAGTCATTGAGCAGTGCAGGGCTTGTGTTGTTTCTGAATGTCACAAACTTGTTGTAAAACCACTGCAAACACCTGGTAAACAGAAGCTGAATACTGCAGTACTGCAGTGGAGTCAGACACTGACACTGTTTGTGTTCCTGGTTTTCATTTTGTGATTGTTCATAATGATTATTATTGGGACGATTACATTGATCGCTTTTGTATCTTCTACCTCACCAGTTCTTTCATTCCTGCAGGAAAATACATGAAGGAACCTGAATGGGTGTGGTGATTCTTGGACACAAGGAAAAGTGCAGTGATCTCGTTCCAACACACAGTCGGTATAGGATCACTCCCAAAGCACAGAGATACTGCCAGCTCATCAGTTCCACTGGAACAAACAAAAGAAGTAGTCAGACAGACACTGATCCCAAAGTCAAGAGACACATTTTCAATCCAACAGTCAAACAACAGCAGGAGAGACAGAAGTTGTTTCCATTTCACTCCAATTCAATACAGCTGACAGGTTGATACATCAATCACAGTGCAAAAACAAACTCACTATCAGATCTAAATAAACTCTGTCACCATGGTTACATTTTAAATATAAAACTTGAAACAGAACAGACAAAATTTACATGATTGAAAGGTACAGAATGAATGCAAAGAGGCTTCAAGGGGATTTGGACAGGTTAAATGAATGGGCAAGAACTTGGCAGATGGAATATAATATAAATAAGTGTGAAGTTCTCCACTTTGGTAGAATGAACAGAAAGACTATTTCTTAAATGGTGAGAGGCTGGGAAGTGTCGATGTCCAAAGGGACCTGGGTGTCCTTGTTCATGAGACACGAAAAGCTAGTATGCAGGTGCAGCAAGCAATTAGGAAGGAAAATGGTATGTTGGCTTCATTGAAAGCGTATTTGAGTACATGAGTAAAGATGTATGAAGTCTAGATGAGACCGCACCTGGAGTATTCTGTACAATTTTGGTTTCCTTATCTAAGGAAGGATAGACTTGTCACAGAGGGAGTGCAACAGAGATTCACCGGTCTCATCCCCTGGGATGGTGGGATTGTCTTATGATGAGAGACTGCAGAAACTGGGCCTAAATTCTCTAGAGTTTTGAAGAATGAGAGGTGATCTCATTGAAACAGACAAAGTTCTTACAGGGTGTGCAGGGTAGATATGGATAGGATGTTTCCTCTGTCTAGTGAGTCTAGAACAAGGGGACACAGTCTCAGAATAAGGGCAGGCCATTTGAGACTGAGATGAGCAGGAATTTCTTTCCTCAGAGGGTGAGAAATCTGTGGAATTCTTTATCCCCGAGGGCTGTGGAAGATCAATCATTGAACATATTCAAGACGGAAATCGATAGATTGCTAAATACTAACAAGATCAAGGGATATGGAGATAGCAGGGAAAAATGGCGAAGAGGCAGATGATCAGTCACGATCTGTTTGAATGTTGGAGCAGGCTCGATGGGCTGAATAGCCTAATGCCCCTATTTCTTATGATCCTTTGAATCCCAATAATGTACATCAGACGTTAGACCATGTTATGCATTACATACCAGTTCAAAAATGCCACAGAGATTAAGACTGAAAGATACATTATCAATTCCATTACTACAAAATGAAGGACTTGGAGCTTGCAGACCAGCCCATGTATCAGATTGAAAGTTATATTTTCATTCACAATCTTTTTCACAGAGCTAAATATTAAATATCAATCCACAACTTGTACAGGACTACCAAATAAAACCTACAACTGTAAAATACAGTTAATCCATATTTTAAATTAAACACAAGGCAAACAAATATTGATACATTAAGAGAGCGGGCAACAGTGAGAGCAGAGTGGAGCATAAAGAGCCCAGGAGAGGGAGCAAGAGTTCACTCGGAGAGCAGGGAACAGCGAGAGCAGGCGTCAAAAAAGGCAAAGGAATACAGAATTAATGGGAGAACACTGAATGGTGTAGAGGAAGTGAGGGACGTTGGAGTGAATGTCCACAGATCCCTGAAGTAGCAGTACAGGTCAATAAGGTGGTTCAGCAGGTCCTTTCCTTTATTAACTGAGGTATAGAATATAAGGGTGATCTGGGTGTCCATGTCAATAAGTCACTGACAGCTAACATGCAGGTGCAGCAAGCAATTAGGAAGGCTAATAGTATGTTAGCCTTTATCGCAAGAGGATTTGAGTACAGGAGTAGTGAATTCTTGCTTCAATTGTATAGAACCTTGGTTAGACTGCACTTGGAGTACTGTGTGCAGCTTTGGTCCCCTTACCTCAGGAAGGATATTATTGCCATGGAGGGAGTTCAACGAAGGTTCATCAGACTTGCTCCTGGGATGGTGGGACTGTCCTATGAAGAGAGATTGGGGAAACTGGGGCTCTATTTTCTAGAGTTTTGAAGAATGAGAGGTGATCTCATTGGAACCCACAAAATACTTAAAGGACAGTCAGGGTAGATGCAGCTAAGATGTTTGCCCTGGTTGGGGAGTCGAGAACCAGGGGACGCAATTTCAAAATAAGGGGCAAGCCACTTAGGACAGAGATGAGGAGAAATGTTGTTACTCAGAGGGTTGTGAATCTTTGGAATTCTGTAACCCAGAGGGCTGTGGAAGCTCAGTCATTGAGTATGTTTAAAGCAGAGATTGACAGATTTCTAAATACAAATGACATAAGGGAATATGAGGAAAGTGTGGGGAAAAGGGCATTGAAGTGGATGATCAGCCATGATCATATTGAATGGTGGGGCAGGCTCGATGAGCTGAATGGCCGACTCCTGCTCCTTGGTTCTATGTTCCTAACTCCACATTGTCGATGAGACACAGCCTCAGGCCGACTTGTCGGGTGTTGCAAACAGATAACACTGCTTCTGATCTTCACCAGAACAGAGTGAGATGTGAAATTGATCATCAAACAGACTGTGAGAGAATACAACAGAATAAAACACATGGAGAGACACTGTGGAACAACAAATAGATTTGATTGGAATGTTGAATTTTGATTGGAATGGATAAAACAGCAGAAACAGCAGATTAAATTGGGACAGAAAAGAGAAACTGATGGGAAGAAGGAAGAAAAGAAAGGATGGATCTGTTCACTTTTTTCAGTTTTTTCACTGGTCCATCAAAGCTGAATTAAAAAAAGATGCAAAAAACAGAGAATTTCACCAAAAATTGAGATTAAATGCTGCCGAAACCTTGAATTGAAGGATGCCCCAACAGATCACCTGTTTAACTGTCTCCTCACTGGGGGATTTCAATCAATGAGCAATATTATTCTCTACTTTTCTTTTGTTGAATGAAACCACTACTGTCACTTGGAGTTAATATCCCTGTGTTCCAACTCCTGAATAATAAAATTGTGAGTTTCGTGATATTTTCTGGACAGATTTCCTGCTGAAAGAACGAAGAACTCTTTTCTAATTTACACAATACTATATACACACTCATCAAGCCTCCGAAACTAGCATCCTTGGTGCTGCTCTCTCCTCCCAAACCTCATCTCATGTGACTGTTACATCATCACTCTGATTGTGGGAGGGGTTAATCCCACTGTCTTCAGCATTAACCCTTTACATACTCATACTGCACTGTCTGTCCAAAAAAATCGGTGGAGGGAACTTGAATTATCAAAACAGCAACAGCTGCCAGTTGAAAATCAACTCAACCCATCAGAGAGAGACTGTCAGAGAACTTCCTGCGTCCAGTCCTGACCCTGTCACATTAAGCAGCTGCTCAGCCAGACCCCACTCTCATCAACACTGAACATTTTTACTGAGACCCTTCAAATACTGTTTATAAAAGGCCGCAAAGATCAAAGTTCACACAGTTGTATTAAATGCAACAAAGTTTAATATCTTCTCACCGTTTCTCGGTAACCACATGAGACATAGGTTTTCTTATTTGGTTCCTTTGATTTTTCTTGTTCCTGACTGACAAATATTCCAAACCTCAGATAAACCCTCCCACTTGCGTCATGTCCCTGTCTCGGTTAAAAGCAACACATAATGACACAAACACTCTCCTTCAGTGAGATTAATATCAAGCTGTTTTCCAGGTTGAATGGAACTGTGAACAAATTTATGTCAAAGAAGTTACCTTTGATGTATCAGCACTAGAATTCTGTACAAGGAGGAACAGCCATTCCAAAATCATATCCTTCACAAAGGCTGTTTTTTTATGTGATTGAAATTCATCATGTATTTTGAATTAAAGTTCAAAAGACACCGACGTTAGTGTTGATAATGAAACTTTTCAACCATGTTGCTACGGTGAAATAAGGCTCTGCTGGGAGTTGAACCCAGGATCTCCTGTTTACTAGACAGGTGCTTTAACCAACTAAGCTACAGAGCCAGATCACAAATGCGTGTGTAATTGAAATCAGAGGAAGGTCTTGTAGAGAGTGGGCAGGCTTTGGCGAGTCAAGAGCTGAGTTCGTCACGGCAGAGTTCCCAGCCTCTGACTCGCTCTTGTAGTTGTAGCTGTAGTTGTAATTGTAATAGGCAACCGTCCGTATCGGAAGACGATGGGCTACGCCCGGGGTGTACGTCACTTCTGTATTAAACATAGTTTGTTGTGGCTGTAGAGGATGACTCGTGAGTGACAATCCCTTCCGCAGCTGGTACAGATGAATATCATTGGCCCGAGGTCGACTGATAATTTTTCCTTCCTCTGACCTCTCTTTCCCACCATCTGGTCATTTCTTTTGTCCTCTGCTTTTCCCATGGTCTTCCTGAATGCCTTTCTCCAGGAATTCCAGTCAGCAGGAAGGACTTCCCATGCATCGACTCCAATCCCAGTCAGCTTGAGATCTCGCTTTGCAGATGTCCTTGTATCACAGACGTGGGTGACCTGTTGGTCTCATGCTGATAGCAAGCTGACCAAAGAGCATGTCTTTGGCAAAGCGACCGTCATCCATTCAGCACACATGACCCAGTCAACAGAGTCACCGCTGACTCAAGAGGGCAAACATGCTGCAGATCCCTGCACGCTGGTGTACTTCCTCATTCGGCACTCTGTCCTGCCAGGAGATGCCCAATATCCATCTGAGACAGCGGAGGTGGAAGCTGTTCGGCTGCTTTTCTTGGCTTGTATAAGTTGTTGATGCTTCTCTACTATAAAGGAGGGTGCTGAGAACACAAGCCTGTTACACGCAGAGCTTCACATTTTCGATCAGTTTGCTGTCGGTTCACACTCGTCTTCTCAACTTTGACATGACAGCTGCAACATTGACAATCCTGGTGCTGATTTCAGTATCAAGGGACAGATTGCTGGTGATTGTTGATCCAAGGTATGTGAAGCTGTTGACAACCTCCAAAGTGAGGTTGTCGATGGTGATGGAAGGTGGAGTCTCTGCGTCCTGGCCCATAACTTTGATCTTCCTGATGCTGATCGCCAGTCCAAATTCCTTGCAGGCCAGGGAGAACCGATATACAAGCTGCTGTTAATGAACTTCATTATGGGATGTCAGCACAGCGTCATCAGCAAACAGCAACTCACAGACCAAGAACTGACTCATTTTGGTCTTGGTGCGCAGTCTTGCCAAGATGAACAGCTTGTCATCAGCTCTGGTATGCAGGTGGACACCCCCATCTGAGTCACTGAAAGTTTAAAATAGCAGCATGGAGAAGAATATGCCAATTGTAAAGGATGTGAGCTATGAGGAGGTTACAAGGAGGCTTCCAGGGGACTTGGACAGGATAAGTGAATGAAATGACAGATGGAATATAATGTGAATAAATGTGAAGTTATCCACTTTGGTAGAATAAACAGAAAGACAGAATATTTCTTAAATGGTGAGAGGTTGGGAAGTGTTGATGTCCAAAGGGACCTGGGTGTCCTTGTTCATGAGACACTAAAAGCTCGCATGCAGGTGCAGCAATCAATTAGGAAGGCAAATGGTATGTTGGCCTTAACACAAGGGGTCATGAGTACAGGAATAAAGATGTCTGCTGCAATTGTATAGAGCCTTGGTGAGATCGTGCTGGAGTATTATGTACAGTTTTGGTTTCCTTATCTAAGGAAGGATATACTTGCCACAGAGGGAGTGCAACGGAGGGTCGCCAGACTAATCCCTGGGATAGTGGGATTGTCTTATGAGGAAACTGGGCTTGTATTCCTTAAAGTTTCATTTAAAAGGCCATTTAAAACTGAGATAGGGTGGAATTTCTTCACTCAGAGGGTGGTGAATCTTTGGAATTCTCTACCTCAGGGGTTTGTGAAAGTTCAATCATTGAGCATGTTCAGGACAGAAATTGATAGAAATCTTGATACTCATGACATCAAGGGATATGGGGCGAGCGCGGGAAAGCAGTGTTGAGGTAAATGATCAGCAAGGATGTAATTGAATGACAGAACAGGCTCGACAGGTTAAACTTCCTCCTCCTACGTTCCGAAGAGAGTTGTCACCAGGACACAGCCCTGTTTTACCCCACTGCTAATCGTGAAAGTGTCTGATGTTGCTCCATTGTAACTGACGGAACTGTGCATGTTCTCGTGGAAAGAAGAGATGACGCCCAAGAGTTTAGGAGGGCAGCTTATTTTCCACAGCAGTTTGAACAGTCTGTCTCTGCTAACAAGATCGAAGGCCTTGGTGATGTCTATAAAGACAATGTAGAGTGGTCTGTACTGTTCACAGTACTTCTCCTGTAACTGCCCAAGTGAGTTGGTAGAGGTTGCGGGTATGGAAGGTGCTGTCTAAGGAACCTTGGTGTGTCGAATTCCTTCATATGTCCCTCTAGCATCCCCCAGATTCAGCGGCAGATTGTATGCTGTTGCAGAGTTTTAACCAGTATTGATTGGTGCAGTGCCGAGCAGTCTGCAGAGACTTGTTTCTGGCAGCTCTGAGAGCCTCTAGAGTTTGTTTGCTGGAGACTTGTTTGTAGTTCATGAGGGCTCTCTTCTTAGTTGCAGTAACTGACTCCATTTCAGTCCAATAAGCCTCAAACCAGTCAGCATTCCTCCCATCTCTTTTCCCATACACAGCGAGTGCAGAGTAAAATATGATGGCGTGCAGATGATTCCACTTTGATACCACACCGAGGCCTTGGGCGTTTTCTGAAAGAACCTGATCTAGGATGTTGAGGAACTCCTGGGTCCCTTCTGGATCAGTGGTTCGGCTAGTGTTGATCCGAGAACGACCTTTCTTCTTGGATGGGTGAAGCTTCCTTGGCTGAAGCCTGACCTTGCTACACACTAGGGAGTGATCAGTGTCACAGTCAGCGCTGTGATAGCTACGTGTGATGAGGATACTGCTGAGGGTGGTATGTCTGGTGATGATAAGTTCTAGCTGGTGCCAGTGGCATGATCTCGGACGTCTCCAGGACACCTTGTGGCACAGCTTGACCTGGAAGTAGCTGTTCGTCACACAGAGTCCATGGTAACAGCATAGCTCCGGAAACTTCTGTCCATTTTTGTTCATCTTGCTAATCCCCTGGTGCCCTATGCTCATTGGCCAAGCTGTAGTCAGTACCCAAGCTTGCGTTGAAATCCCCGAGAAGGTATAGTCCCTCGTGCTGGGAATTCTACTGATGGCAGTGTCAAGTGTCTCATAGAATTGATCCTTGACATCTGGGGTGGAGGTGAGTGTCGGGACATAGATGCACATGAGATTAACTGGGCCCGCGCTTGTTGACAAGTGAAGGGTAAGAAGTCTCTCTGAGCCAACAGTGGGGGGTTCACTCATTGCAAGTAGCATGTTTTTTACTGTGAAACCCACTCCATGCTCACGAGTTGCCTCTTGGGCTTTCCCCTGTCAGAAGAAGGTGTAGTATTTCTCTTTGAGGCGTCCACTTTGAATGAGTCTAGTTTCTTGCAGCACAGCAATGTCCACATTGAGCCTTGTGAGTTCCTTGTCAATCACAGCTGTCTTGTGTGTGCTATCAACCTGCAGAAGGTTGTCATTAAGGCCAGGACACATGGTCCTTACATTCCAGCTTGTGATGCGAAGCACTGGTGTCTTCTTTGTTGAGTTTGTCTTGCCTGGTGCATAGATTATCAATCCGCCAGTTGAGAGATATCTCTCTAAGCTCCAAGCACCCATTGAAGCAAGTAGGTCGTGGCAGGACAGCACCTAACTGACTGGGGGCTGCACAGCTTGGAGTAGGTGGTAGTTATCCAATGAGACGCGATGATCTCTCCCACGGTCAAAAGTAACCCCTGGTGCTCATACTCTACACCAATTGAGTGAGAGCTTATAATTGGTAACTGTTTCTTCCCATGTTTTGCTAATGTTTAACCACAAAGCTGGAGTATCCTCTCCTGGGCAAATAGTATGGAGACACTGAGGATCAGGACACCCTCTCAGCATTGCTAGTATTGTCCAAAGGAAAGGAAACAGCACTGTTTGGTACCAGCTCTGCTGCAGCAGTTGCTGGAAAACTACCTGACAAGTAACAGGTAACCGCCTACGGGACTCCACTCCGGATTTAGTTTAGAGATGCAGCACTGAAACAGGCCCTTCGGCCCACCGAGTCTGTGCCGACCATCAACCACCCATTTATACTAATCCTACACTAATCCCATATTCCTACCACATCCCCACCTGTCCCTATATTTTCCCTACCACCTACCTATACTAGGGGCAATTTCTAATGGCCAATTAACCTATCAACCTGCAAGTCTTTGGCATGTGGGAGGAAACCGGAGCACCCGGAGAAAACCACGCAGACACAGGGAGAACTTGCAAACTCCACACAGGCAGTACCAAGAATTGAACCCGGGTCGCTGGAGCTGTGATGCTGCGGTGCTAACCACTGAGCCACTGTCCAAGTTTACTCCCTAAGCCTTCTTCTCTCTCAAGACATCCACAGGGAAGTGAGACTTTTTGCCCATAGCTGGGGCTCTGTTTCTTGGCATCAGGATGGAACCACACGCCAGTTATCCTGCATGACATGCACAAGGATATCACACACTGCCCCATCCCTGTGACAGCTCAGAGAGATCCCCTGATGATAATGCACCCCACAGGAAAATCACAAACAGCCCCCTCCCGAGGACAGCTCAGGGTCAGATACTGCACACACTGCAACAACAGTGACATTACTGTATTAGTCCCTCCATTCTGAAAAACAAGCATTCACCCTACTTTATGCTTTCCGTCTCTCAGCCAATTTTGTATCCACGCTGCCACTGCCTCTTTAATCCCATCTGCTCAAATTTCGTTAACAAGTCTATTTTATGGTACTTTTTCAAACACAATTTTGAAGTGCAGACACACACCACCAACCTCACCACCCTGGTCAACTCTCTGTGAAATTTCATCAAAGAAATTAATTCATTAATTAATTCATACACAATCTTCTGTTAACCAATCTGTACTGGCTGTCATTTATTAGCCCATGTTCTACCAAGTGACAGTTAATTTTCTCCTGGATAATTGTCTCGAAAAGTTTCCCCACCACTGACATTTGACGAACTGGTCTGTAGTTCCTGGGTTTATCTCTGTTTTTAAACAGGGCTGTAAAATTCGCAATCCTTGCAGACTTATCTTTCAGTTCTGGAAAGTCTATTGTGGACAATTTCTTTGGGCATGACTTTAACCAATTAAAGCAACAGGATACTTGATTAATAAGTCCAGAACATTTATTGAGAGTAAAATAGTACTTAATAATTGGAAGTAAAATTATCTTGAACAAACTTGGGGAATATAACTTGACAGCTCTAGCAGGTGTGTGGACTGGTCGAGCTTGGTCTCGGTCCTCTTTGTCCAGTCTAGATCCCTCAACAGGTGGAGAACTTGGTTGATGATCTGAGCCTTTACCCCTGAGGTCTTCTAGTGGTCCTGCACACTGAAACCTTACAAGTTCCCTACTTTTAACCCCTGGATGGCCATCATACCACCATGTAAAATAATAATTGGTCTGAGCTGTTGCTCGGTACATTTAATTAATGTATTCCACTAACAGCCAACTGTCCTCAGAATCTCAGACATGAGTACAATGGAGTGGTTTCACACTGTCTCCCAATCTGATCTGAAACAAGTTTCCTGTTCATTAAATCGAGACTCTTGAAAATGCTGGAAATACTCAGCAGGTCTGACAGCATCTGTGGAGAGAGAAACAGAGTTAACGTTTCAGATCTGTGATCTTTCATCAGAACTGGGCTGAAATTGTCTGAGGGACTGAGATTGTGGAATCAATTTCTGGGTCAAAAACATTGTACTCTCTCAGGATGGGAAGATGGTGATTATTAAGTACAGTGCAAGAATATAGATGCTTTTACATTATTTGAATCAACATTGATTTAAACCTTGTGCTCACGAAACCTATCTTTTGATCAAAATGACACTGATAACAATGGAAAAAGCAACACATACATTTCACGACCACAGGACTTTGTAAAGCCTTTTACAGCCAATGAAGGACTTTCCAAGTGTAGTCACTGTACAGTACAATACAATACCCTACAATAAGGATATTTCACATTCGAGTCACGCAAGTCCCAGGCAATGACCATCTCAAACAAGAGAGAATCTAACCATCTCCCCTTGACATTCAACAGCATTACGATTGCTGAATCCCCCACTATCAACATCCTGGGGGTTACCATTGACCAGAAACTGAACTGCAGTAGCCATATAAATATCATGGCTACAAGAGCAGGTCAGACACTAGGAATCCTGTGGCGAGTAACTCACCTCCTGACTCCCCAAAGCCTGTCCCCTATCTACAAGGCACAAGTCAGGAGTGTGATGCAATACTCTACATTGCTTGGATAGGTGCAGCTCCAACAACACTTAAGAAGCTCAAAGTCATCCAGGACAAAGCAGCCCGCTTGATTGGCGCCTCATTCACTATATTCACTCTCTCTATCACCAACGCACAGCGTGCACCATCCACAAGATGCACTGCAGCAACGCAGCAAGTCTCCTGACACAGCACCTTCCAAACCCATGACTTCTATCACCTCGAAGGACAAGGGCAGCAGATGCATGGGAACACCACCACCTGCAAGTTCCCCTCTGAGCCACACACCATCCTGGAATTGGAACTATATCACCGTTCCTTCACTGTGACTGGGTCAAAATCCTGGAACTCCCTTCCTAACAGCACCACATCGACTGCAGTGGTTCAAGAAGGCAGCTCACCACCACCTTCTCGAGGGAATTAGGGATGGGCAATAAATGCAATAAATAAAAATAAAATCAATAAAAAATGACATTATCCTGTAATCCCCAAAAGTAGAAAATACATATGAAAATGAAAATAGAATAAAGCACAGTCAGCATGGATTTCACAAAGAAAGACTTGATTAACCTTAACTTTGAAGAATCAACAGCAAGAGTAATACAGCAGATGAAGAAGAGTTTAAGTTAATAAAGCCTCATCCTTTTAAGTGCTTGAACCAAGAAATTGTGGGTTAGCAAACAAGCACACTAACTGACAGAGCTGGGTGTTGTGCCTTCTCGATTCCCCTAAAGCAGGGTGTTAATGAGTTAAATCTTCAGGTTGCTGCAACCAGAATAGCCATTGTCCACGATCAGTTTTACTGTTATAAATAAAGATGGAACATTCATTGTGAATCTATAGAAACAGTCTGGTCCTGCACACTGCAGACACATCCACGTCATCACCAACCAACTCTCCTATAATTGATGCAGTTATTTGACTTTTCCCCATTAGCTCCATGGAATTAATTTTGAAAGATTTTAAATTCCAAGAAGTTTTGTTAATATTCAGCCCTTGAGAAGATATCATTCCCTGGCCACAGTGGAGAGAGCATTGAATATAAAACAGTAGACTACCAGGTAACACAGTGAAAGCTTATCAGCTAATCTATAATTACTTACTTTTCTTATTTTTGCTCTTGCTATTCGGTTTTTCATCCTTTTCAGTTCCTGACTGTGGATATTATTGTGATTAAATGTGAAAAGATGCACTGTGTCTCAGCCCCGCTATATTGACTCTTTCTCTGTACAGTGCTGCATACACTCAGATACTGACAGTGTCTCTCCCTCCCTCAATTTTCCAGCCCTGACATTGCAGAAAGTGCTGTTCAAAGTTACACATTCTGACTGTTTGCAGTTGATTAGTGAGAGATTATTAACGTATCCTTCTGCAGCGCTGCCTCGGTTAATAACAGCAGATCTAAGTCACATTTCAGATACAGAAACAGATGCATCAATTATTCACTCTTTCCCAGAGTGAGTGAGGCCGGGACAAGCAGCAACATTCCAGCCCCACACTCTGCAATTACCCAGCACCAGTGGAAAGCAGTGAATACAGATTCAATCAGTGGGTTAATGTCCATTACAGGGATGCAAGATTCCACAGCCCAGGACAAACATCCCCATACACCGAGAACAAGCTCAGGAAAACCCGGGGGAGTTAATATCCCAATCACTGAGCATTCCAGTCACATTGAACAAGTTCCAGAACTGAGTGAACCTTTCAAAGTACAGAAGCGATGACGAGGTCAAAAAGGTCTGAACAGTTGAGGTGACTGAGCGGTTTCAGCTTCTCTGTTCAGGTTGCAGCTTTCACTGGAGGCATGTGTTTTAATCCCACTTCTGACAACTTGATTTTCAGTTACTTTGCAGAGTTTCCTTGAAGGTTTGAGGTAGAGTAAATACTGAGGAACTGTTTCTAACTGCTGAACGGTCAATAACCGAAGGTTACAGATTTAAAGTGACTCACAAAACCAGAAGGAACATGAGGAAAAATTCATTTCTGCAACATGTGGTTAGGATTTCAGTTATGTGGATAGATTGGAGAAGTTGGGGTTGTTCTCCTTAGAGAGGAGATTTGATAGAGGTGTTCACAATCATGAGGGGTCGTGACAGACCAGATAGAGAGAAACTGTTGGTAGAAGGATTGAGACTCAGGTAAAAGCTGTGGCTCAGTTGGTCACACTCACCTCGAAATCACAAGCTTCTGGGTTCAGAGTTCACAGATGACACTCCAGTACAGCACTGAGGGTGTTGAAGGTGTTGCCTTTCAGGTGTGATGTTAAACCAAGACCTGGTCTGCATGTTTGGGTGAATGTAAAAGATCCCATGCTGCAATTTCAAACAAGTGAAGAGCAATTCTCCCTGGTGTTGTGATCAATATTTGCCCCTCAATCAGATCAGTTGGTCATTATCACATTGCTGTTTGTGGGTATCAGCTGCTGCATTTCTGACATTACAACAGTGATTACACTTCAAAAGTATTTCATTGTCTACAAAGTGCTTTGATATATCCAGTGGTCAGGAAAGGTGCTATATAAATGCAAGTCTTTTCTTTCTTTATCACAACACATTGCTGTGCAAACAATGGTTCCTCATGTCACCTCTGGTTCTTCTGCCAATCACCTGATATCTGTGTCCTCTGCTTACTGACCCTTTTACCACTGGAAACAGTTTCTCCTTATTTAAACTATTGAAAACCTCCATGATTTTGAACAAATGTGTCAAATCTCTTCTGAATTTTCTCTGCTGCAAGGAGAACAACCCCAGCTTCTCCAATCTCTCCACATAACTGAAATCCCTCACCCTGCTACCATTGTGGTAAATCTCTTTTTTATTCTTTCCTGGGTTGTGGGCACTGCTAACACAATGTGATTCCTGTCAATGCAGCGGCCCGCTGACATCATCGGAGAGCGCCAAGCTGCACATAGGCACAGCTACATCTTGCCAGGGTTAAGTGGCACATGCACAGGATGATGTCATGGCTCAGCACCAACATCATCGCATATCCGCCCATGGTCCACCTTCGCACATTCACGCTAAAGCGTCATCGGGTATCCAGCCTCTCACTCAGCTGGAGGAAGCCATTTCAACACTCCCCCCTCCTCTCATGCTCACATCTCTGTCCTGGGATTGCTGCAGTGTTCCAGTGAACATCAACGCAAGCTCGAGGAACAGCATCTCATCTTCCGATTAGGCACACTACAGCCTGCCGGACTGAACATTGAGTTCAATAATTTCAGAGAATGACAGCCCCCCATTTTACTTTCATTTTTAGTTGTTTTTTCTTTTTTCTTCTTTTTTGCTTTTTTACATTTTTTACAACCTTTTATATTGCATTTATTTCATTTCATCTTAGTTTATTCAGTTTGCTTACCCACTGTTTTTTTTCAGGTTTGCACTTGCTGCTGTTCAATATTCAGTCCGTTAACACCTATTCTGTACTAATGCTTTGTCTTTCAACACATCATTAACATATTGTTTGCCTTTTCTACATGACCTTTTGGTCAGCTATGTGGCCTTGTCCTACCTGCACCTTCTCCTTTGTTATCTCTTGCCCCACCCCCACCTCACTTGCTTATAACCTGTGACATTTTTAATATTTGTCAGTTCCGAAGAAGGGTCAGTGACCCGAAACGTTAACTCTGCTTCTCTTTCCACAGATGCTGCCAGACCTGCTGAGTGGTTCCAGTATTTCTTGTTTTTATTCCAGAAAATATTTGTTTGCTGCAAAAAGTACATGGCAGGTAAAATGAAATGGAAGGGTTGTGAGGCAATTCATTCCTGCACTGAAGGAAACTGATCTCCTTTGCAATCTTTGTATTGTTGACTTGGTGCTGTTTTTGAACTGTTTTGTAATGTATCTTTTTATAGTTTTTTTAACGAATAAAGTATATGTTGGAAATTTAAAAAAAAGCTCAGAGAAGGTTCACTAGATTTATTCCTGTGATGAAGGGGTTGTCTTGTGAGGAGGATTGAGCAGGTTGGACCTATCCTGATTGGAGTTTAGAAACATGAGAGGTGATCGTATTGAGACATATAAGATTCTGAAGGGTCTTGACAGGGTAGATGCTGAGAGGATGTTTCCCCTCGTGGTGGAATCTAGAACTAGGGGACACAGTTTCAGAATTAGGGATTTTCCATTTAAGAAGGAAATGAGGAGGAATTTCTTCTCTCAGACAGTCATTCATCTTTGGATTTTTATCTACAAGGAAGTCAAGGGTTATGGGGGGCAGGCAAGAAAGTGGGGTTGATGCCATGATCAGATCAGCCATGATCCTATTGAATGGCGGAGAAGGCTCGAGGGGCCAAATGGCCTCCTCCTGCTACTATTTCTGTTCTTATGATCTCATTGCAGCTTGTTCCAAATAGAGACAAAAGAGTGGAATTCCAGAGGAGAGGTGAGAGTAATTACCCTTGAGTAAGTGTGGCATCAAGGATCCCTAGCAAAATTGAAATCAATGGGAATCAGGGGAAAACTGTCCACTTGTTGGAGTCCTACCTAGCACAAAGCAAGATGATTATGGTTGGTGGAGGCCGATCATCTCAATCCAGGACATTGCCTCAGGAGTTTCTGAGGGTAGTGTCCTAGGCTCAACCATCCTCAGCTCTTTCATTAATGAGTTTCCCCTCAGCTTAAGTCAGAAGTGGGAATGTTAGGTGATGATTCACAACTCCTCAGATACTGAAGCAGTCCATGTCCGCAAGGGCGAGACCTGAACAACATTCAGGCTTGAGCTGATAAGTGACAAGTGACTTGGTTGCCACAAAAGTGCCACGCAGTGAACATCTCCAATGAGAGAGAATCAAACCATCTACCTTTTAATACTCAGCAGCTTTATCATCACTGAATCCCTCACCATCAACATCTTGGGGGTTACCATTGACCAGAAACTAAACTGGACCAGTCACATCTATGCTGCGGCTTTTAGCGTAGGTCAGAAATTGGGAATTCTGCAGAAAGTATCTCACCTCCTGACATGCCAAAGCCTGTCCATTATCTACAAGGCACAAGTCAGGAGTGTGATGGAATACTCTCCACTTTTCTGGATAGCTGCAGCTCCAACAACACATAAAGAGCTCAACACCACCCAGGACAAAGCAGTCCTCTTCATCGGTACCTCACCCACCACTTTAAACATTCACTCCCTCCACCACCAGAGCACAGTGGCAGCAGTGTGTACCACCTACAAGATGCACTGCAGTAACTCGCTAAGTAACGTTCGGCAGCACCATCCAAACCCGTGATCACTTCCACCTCGAAGGACAAGGGCAGCAGATGCATGGGAACACCACCACCTGCAGGTTCACCTCCAAGTCACTCACCATCATGACCTGGAACTATATCACCATTTCTTCACTGTTGCTGGGTCAAAATCCTGGAACTCCCTCCGCAATAGCACTGTGGGTGTTCCTACACCACATTGACTGCAGCAGTTCAAGAAGGGAACTCGCCACCACATTCTCAAGGGCAATTAGGGATGGACAATAAATGCCAGCCTTGCCAGCGATACTCACATCCAAGAATGAATAAAAAACAAATCATTCTCCACAGATTCCCCACAATCCAGGCTTGGACATTTATTTCACGAGCACAGAGCTTTATATAACTACAACATGAGTTCCAATCTTCAGATTCCATTAGCCTTTCACATTATTTTCTACCAGTCCATTAGCTTTTAGTGATTCAGCACTCGGGTCTCTGCTTCTCCAGTCTCTAACATCTCACCACTTATAAAAAACACTCTGATCTATCTTTCGTAGGTCCCAGATGACCGCACATTTTAAACTCCATCTGCCAAAGCATTGCTCACTCACTTAATCTATCAAGAAGATTTGAAAATAAATTTTTTGCCAAAGGATAATGTTCTGCTTCTGCTCCCTCGCCATTTGCTTTTCCCGTTAGTCTTTCATTTGGTGTAAATCCAGAGAAAGTAAAGATGGAAGGAAGGAGGGAGGCAAAAATCTTGCTCCTTTTCGTGATCCCCATTTGATCTTCATTCCAGTCCAATTTGGGTGAAGAATTCCGATTGTCTGTCTCAATTTTAATAATATATAAACAATTCTGGAATCACCAGCGAGATATTGATAAGAACATGTTTCCAGGCCAACTTTCCACAAAAGCTCCCCCACAACAATGTACTAGACACTTCATAAACTAACGACAAAATTGGGATCCGAACCCACACATGCAAAGCACGCAATGCATTAGCACGTCACCGTCTTAACCTCTCGACCACCTTGTCAGCTGTTTGGACAGTACAGATCCTGGCTGTGCAGCCAGATGTGCAATAATGGAAATGCAGCTTCTGTAAGTAAATGCAATTTCCATCACATCAGGTCATGGCCTGTTGGGAATGGAGCGGTGTGAAACATTTCCAGACCATGTCCAACACGTTTCGACTCAGTGTGAAAATCCACCATGGAAAGACTGGAACATACAATCATTTCATCACATCATGATTAACATCACTCAGACACCTGAACCATGAGGTCACTGACGAAGTCATGATGACCGAATTTCTCACGAAATGACAACTGAACTAACTGACTGGAAGAATTGCTTTAATTCCACACGATCAGAGAGGCACAGCCTCAGACCGACTTGGCAGATGAGTATTGATTGAATAATTTCTATGTGAGGAATGTTCCAGCATCATAAACCAGGGGAACGTGCCGACTGAGCTGTGTCTTCATCTCTTCTGGGCAGTCGGACAGTTCACCCTTCATTCTGCTCTGATTCACTTTCCCAAAGCGGATCTACAGATTCTCAAATCTTTGGACTGGGTTTTCTTATTTTGTTCCTTTTGATTTTTCTTGCTCCTGACTGAATAATATATTCTAAACCTCGGATCAACCCTCCCCTTTGCGTCGTGTCATAGTCTTGGTTAAAAAAGACACAAAACGGCACGAACAGTCTGAAATATACAACACGGTCACACTTTCCTTCAGTGAGATTAATGTTGAGCTGTTTTCCAGGTTAAATGCAACTGCAAATACATTGCTGTCAAAGAAATTGTAGGGGATTGAGTTGCCGTTGAAATATTAGCATTGAACATTTGTACAAGGAGGAACAGCCATTCCAAACTGACATCCTTCACAAAGGCAACCACTGAGCTGTTTTCTTGTGTGAATAAAATTCATAAGAAAAGTTAAAGTTCACAAGAAAACAGATGTAAACGATTGATAGCTAAACTTTTGAAGCAAGGATATGAATCCACGATTTTCTGATTATTGGACAAACACTCGAGCCAACGAAGCTACTGAGCCAGATCACAAATGCTGTGACAACTAAGGGCAGAGGAGGGCACTCTTTATTCTCATCCCACTTCTCCACTGGTCACAAAATCTATTTCAACTTTTCCCACTTACTGAAACAGTCAATCATATACTCTATTTTTCCCAGAATAGAAGACACTGACCAGATTTCTTCAATGAACAACAAAATGATTCATTTATTGTAGAACAAGTTTTAACTAGTCATGAAGTAAAGCATAAACACACAGGTGGAAATTTTAAAAGTTCCCTTTTCACCTTTACTTTTAAAGTCTTTTTTAAAAATCTTCGAGCCACATGCGCACACACACATACACCGGTTAACAGAAAAGATTAAAGGGATGTTTTTTTTAAAATTTTTTAAATTTTGTTACAAACACAAAAAAAACTCTTGGGCTGTTTACTTGCTCATTTTTGAAGAAAACATCAGATGAGATACGTTGCTCCAAAATTGGAATACAGTCTAACTTCTGAGTATACGTAGACAGGTCACTAAGGTATTTTAGAACAGTTCTTTTCGGAAGGCACTGAGAATTAATTTTAGCAGGCCTTCTTCAAAGACATGCGACAAGCTGAATTAACACACTGGACTTCTCAGGATCTTTTAAAGATTTTCTGGCAAACAAGCTGGGTTGTGGTCTTCTCTCCTTCCTTGACACTTCTTCAGGCTAACTTTGTCAACTGCTCACTCCAGCAGGTAAAACACACTGACTCTACAACCAAAAGCTTGTGAGTTTTCTGCTGTCTTAGGTGTACATTGCTGCTGCCGAGCTTGTCCAATCAAGGGGCGCAAATGCCTTCACTAACCACATCTCCCTGTTACCATGGTTTCTGTTCTATTTTTAACTTGAATTATGTGAAAAACAGTAAACATAGTTGCCAAATTAGCTCTTTTGGTGCTCTCTTGAAAAAGAACTGGTCCTACATTTATTCAGTTTGATTATGACTTCTTCAAAAAATATTTTAACAGAAAAAACAGAATCACTTCCATAACATCATGCACTTTCCCTGAGCTACAGGTTATTGAAAGACTCTCTGGCTGTGTTTATTTTAGGTGATTTTGTACTCAGGTTCTTTTGGAATCCATGTGTTTGCAGATCTTTGTGAGTGAGAGATGTGGAGATATGCTTAAAAAATTTCCCTATAAATTATTCATATCTCCGTCATTCCCCGAACTTTGTGCAAACACATTAATGAGGGAATCACACACATCAAGCCGTCAAACCTGTCTGCTGAACATTGAAAGGTGACAGTGTTTATAGTAACGGGGTTCCATTTATTCAGACACATCTTGATGATTCACACATGTAATGTATTTGTATATTATATTCATGACATTATGATGTAAATAAACACTTCCTTGCACTTGCCACGCTTGGTGAACATTTTCTCTGCTGATGCCCCCTGAATATATTAGAGAACATGGTGACGAGGTTGAGATAAAAGTCTGTAAACATAGGCAGCAAACAGCAGCAGGGACTGCAGTGAACAAGATTTACGTGACATATGTGTGCTTATATTGGTGGGTGAAATAAGATACTAAACACACAAAATCCTACATTTGAGCTCGCGGAACATTGCTCTGTCTATGGAGATAGCATCATAGAATGCTCAGGAATTTTGTCCTATACCAGTGATAGTAACACACTTCAGGGGAACTTAAAAAAAACTGGTAAAATCGGCTTTCACATAACAGATGAAATTTTGCACAGAGAAGTGTGAAGTGATACAATTTGAAAGGAAGTATGAGGAGAGGCCATATAAATGAAACATGACAATTCTAAAGTGGGTGCAGGAGCAGAGAGACAATGTACACCAATGTTAGAAGGATTGAAAAGGTAACTAAGAGCAAACAGGACACTTGGATTTATTAATATAGGCATAGAGTAAAAGCATATAAGTTATGCTAAACCTTTACAAAATGCTGGGAATGAATGGCCTCTTCCTGTACCTCCACAGAAAGCTTCCATTCCAGGTTTACACACACTCATCAGGATCACTCTCCACAGATCCTGCCACTCCAGGCTCGGACACCAACTTCAGGATCACTCTCCACAGATCCCGCCATTCCAGGTTCGGACACCCACTTCAGGATCACTCTCCATACATCCCAGCACTACAGGCTCGGAGACCCTCTTCAGAGATCCTAAATCTCCAGACACGGACATCCTTTGAGGACCACTCTCCACAGATTCTTCCCTCCAGGCTCAGACACCCTCTTCAGAGTCACCCTCCATCCATCCCGCCGCTCCACGCACGGTTATCTCGCTCAGGATCAGATCAAAGAATGTTGCTTGTCACTTATCAGCTCAAGCCTGAATGTTGTTCAGGTCTTGCTGCTTGCAGGCACAGACTGCTTCAGTATCTGAGGAGTTGTGAATCATCAGCGAACATGCCCACTTCTGACTTATGTTGAAGAGAAAGCCATCAATGAAACAGCTGAGGATGGTTGGGCCTAGGGCACTGCCCTGAGAAACTAGGGATCCAGTCATGAAAGGTGGAGGACAATTAAATAACGAACCAGATGAGGAGGCTCCAAAAACTTCCCTATCCTCAATGTTGGTGGAGCCGAGCACGTCAGTGCAAAAGATGAAGCTGAAGCATTTGAAACCATCTTCAGTCAGAAATTGCTCAGTGGATGATTCATCTCGGCCTCTTGAGGTCCCCAGCATCACAGCTTCCAGTTTTCAGCCAATTCGCTTCACTCCACATGATAGCAAGAAACAGCTGAAGGCACTCAGTACATCAAAGACTATGGGCCCTAAGAACATTCCGGCTCGAGTACTGAAGACTTGTGCTCCAGAACTAGCTGCGCCCTCAGCCAAGCTGTTCCAGTAGAGCGACAACATAGGCATCTACTCAACAATGAGGAAAATTGCCCAGGTGTGCCCTGTCCGTAAAAAAGCAGGACAAATCCAATCTGACCAATTGCCGCCCCATCAGTCTACTATCAATCATCAACAAAGTGATGGAAGATGTCACCAACAGTGCTATCAAGCACCACACACTTAACAATAATCTGCTCATCGATGCTCAGTTTAGGTTCTGCCAGGGTCTCTCAGCTCCAGGAAATAATTTGGCAGATAGAGTAGAATGTGGGAAAATGTGAGGTTATCCACTTTGGCAGGAAGAATAGAACAGGAAAATATTATTTAAATTGTGAGAGATTACAGAATGCTGCGGAGTAGAAGGATCTGGGTGTCTTCGTACATGAATCACAAAAAGTTACCATGCAGGTACAGCAAATAATTAGGAAGGCAAATGGAATGTTCCCCTTTATTGCAAGGGGAATGGAGTATAAAAGTAGAGATGTGTTGCTACAAATGTACAGGGTGCTCGTGAAACCACACCTAGAGTATTGTGTACAGTTTTGGTTTCCTTATTTAAGGAGGGATATACTTGCATTGGAGGCAGTTCAGAGAAGGTTCACGAGATTTATTCCAGTGATGAAGGGGTTGTCGTATGAGGAAAGTTGAGCAGGTTGGACCGATACTCATTGGAGTTGAGAAAAATGAACGGTGAACGTATTGAGACATATAAGATTCTGAGGGGACTTGACAGGGTAGATGCTGAGAGGAAGTTTCCCCTCGTGGTGGAATCTAGAACTCGGGGACACAGTTTCAGATTTAGGGGTTTTTCATTTAAGAAGGAATTTCTTCTCTCAGAGCGTCATTAATCTTTGGAATTCTCTACCGCAGAGAGCAGTGGAGGCTGGGTCATTGAATGTCTTCACGATTTTTATCTACAAGAGAGCCAAGGGTTATGTGGGCAGGCAGGAAAGTGGGGTTGAGGTCATGATCAGGTCAGCCATGATCCTATTGAATGACGGAGCAAGCTCGAGGGGCGAAATGGCCTACTCCTGCTACTAGTTGTTCTGATCTTATGTTGTTATGATCTCATTGCAGCTTGGTCCAAACAGAGATAAAAGAGTGGAATTCCAGAGGAGAGGTGAGAGTGATTGCCCTTGAGTGAGTGTGGCATCAAGGATCCCTAGCAAAATTGAAGTCAATGGGAATCAGGGGGAAAACTCTCCACTTGCTGGAGTTGTACCTCACACAAAACAAGATGGTTGTGGTTCGTGGAGGCCAATCATCTCAGCCCAGGACATTGCTTCAGTAGTTTCTCAGGGTAGTGTCGTAGACCCAAACATCCTCAGCTGTTTCATTGACGACTTTCCCTTCAAAATAAGTCAGAAGTGGGAATGTTAGGTGATGATTCACAACTCCTCAGTTGAAGCAGTCTGTGCCTACAAGCTGCAAGACCTGAACAATATTCAGGCTTGAGCTGATAAGTGACAAGTAACCTTCTGGCAACACAAGTGCCAAGCAGTGAACATCTCCAATGAGAGAGAGAAAAAAATCTACCTTTTGATATTCAGAGCATTATCATCGCTGAATCCCCCACCATCAATATGTTGGGGGTTACCATTGACCAGAAACTAAACGGGACCAGTCAGATCTATGCTGCGGCTATAAGCGCAGGTCAGAGATTAGGAATTCTGCAGCAAGTGGGAAAAATTAGGAATTCTAGGGGCAGCACAGTGGCGCAGTGGTTTGCACCGCAGCCTCACAGCTCCAGCAACCTGGGTTCAATTCTGGGTACTGCCTGTGTGGAGTTTGCAAGTTCTCCCTGTGTCTGTGTGGGTTTTCTCCGGGTGCTCCGGTTTCCTCCCACAAGCCAAAAGACTTGCAGGTTGGTAGGTAAATTGGCCATTATAAATTGTCCTATAGTATAGGTAGGTGGTAGGGAAATGTAGGGACAGGTGGGGATGTGGTAGGAATATGGGATTAGTGTAGGATTAATATAAATGGGTGGTTGATGGTCGGCACAGACTCGGTGGGCCGAAGGGCCTGTTTCAGTGCTGTATCTCTAAACGAAACTAAGTATCTCACCTCCTGATACACCAAAACCTGTCCACCATCGACAAGGCACAAGTCAGGAGTGTGATGGAATACATCCCACTCAACAACACTCAAGAAGCTCAATACCATCCAGGACAAAGCAGCCCACTTAATCGCCACCTAACCCACCACCTTAAACATTCACTCTCTCCACCACCAGTACACAGAGTCTGCAGTGTGTACCATCTCTATATGCACTGCAGTAACTCGCCATGTATCCTTCAACAGCACCTTTCAAACCCGTGACCTCTACCACCTCGAAGGACAAGGGCAGCAGATGCATGGGAACTCGCCATCTGCAGGTTCCCCTCCAAGTCACTCACCATCCTGACTTGGAACGATATCGCCATTTCTTCACTGTTGTTGGGTCACAATCCTGGAACTCCCTCCCCAACGGCGGTGTGGGTGTTCCTGCACCACATGGACTGCAGCAGTTCAAGACGGCAGCTCACCACTACATTCTCAAGGGCAATTAGGGATGGGTAATAAATGCTCACCTTATCAGCGATACTCACATCCAAGAATGAATAAAAAACAAATCACTCTCCACAGATTCCCCACAATCTGGGCTTGGACATTTACTTCAGGAGCACAGAGCTTTATATAACTGCAACATGAGTTCCAAACTTCATATTCCGTTCGCTTTTCACATTATTTTCTCCCAGTCCACTAGCTTTTAGTAATTCTGTATTCGGGTCTCGGCTCCTCCACAGTTTCTAACATCTCACCTCTTACAAAAAAACACTCTGATCTATCTTTCTTCAGTATTACATGACCCCACATTTTAAACTCCATCTGTCAAAGCATTGCTCACTCACTTAATCTATCAAGAAGATTTGAAAATAAATTTCTTGCCAAAGGATAATATTCTGCTTCTGCTCCCTCGCCGTTTGCTTTTCCCATCAGTCTTTCACTTGGTGTAAATCCAGAGAATATAAAGATGGAAGGAAGGGAGGGAGGGAAAATCTTGCTCCGCTTTGTGATCCCAATTTGATCTTCATTCCAGTCCAATTTGGGTGAAGAATCCCAATTGTCTGTCTCAATTTTAATAATATATAAACAATTGGGAAGGTCATGTCTTACCAACTTAATAGAATTCTTTGAGGAAGTGACAAAGTTGATTGATGAGGGAAGGGCTGTCGATGTCATATACATGGACTTCAGTAAGGCGTTTGATAAGGTTCCCCATGGCAGGCTGATGGAGAAAGTGAAGGCGCTTGGGGTCCAAGGTCTACTAGCTCGATGGATAAAGAACTGGCTGGGCAACAGGAGACAGAGAGTAGCAGTAGAAGGGAGTTTCTCAAAATGGAGACGTGTGACCAGTGGTGTTCCACAGGGATCCGTGCTGGGACCACTGTTGTTTGTGATATACATTAATGATTTGGAGGAAAGTATAGGTGGACTGATTAGCAAATTTGCAGACGACACTAAGATTGGTGGAGTAGCAGATAGTGAAGGGGACTGTCAGAGAATACAGCAGAATATAGATAGATTGGAGAGTTGGGCAGAGAAATGGCAGATGGAGTTCAATCAGGGCAAATGCGAGGTGATGCATTTTGGAAGATCCAATTCAAGAGTGAACTATACAGTAAATGGAAAAGTCCTGGGGAAAATTGATGTCCAGAGAGATTTGGGTGTTCAGGTCCACTGTTCCCTGAAGGTGGCAACGCAGGTAAATAGAGTGGTCAAGAAGGCATACGGCATGCTTTCCTTCATCGGACGGGGCATTGAGTACAAGAGTTGGCAGGTCATGTTACAGTTGTATAGGACTTTGGTTCGGCCACATTTGGAATACTGCGTACAGTTCTGGTCGCCACATTATCAAAAGGATGTGGATGCTTTGGAGAGGGTGCAGAGGAGGTTCACAAGGATGTTGCCTGGTATGGAGGGCGCTAGCTATGAAGAGAGGTTGAGCAGATTAGGATTATTTTCATTAGAAAGACGGAGGTTGAGGGGGGACCTGATTGAGGTGTACAAAATCATGAGAGGTATAGACAGGGTGGATAGCAAGAGGCTTTTTCCCAGAGTGGGGGTTTCAATTACTAGAGGACACGAGTTCAAAGTGAAAGGGGAAAAGTTTAGGGGGGATATGCGTGGAAAGTTCTTTACGCAGAGGGTGGTGGGCACCTGGAACGCATTGCCAGCGGAGGTGGTAGATGCGGGCACGATGGATTCTTTTAAGATGTATCTTGACAGATACATGAATGGGCAGGAAGAAAAGAGATACAGAACCTTAGAAAATAGGCGACATGTTTAGAGAGAGGATCTGGATCGGCGCAGGCTTGGAGGGCCGAAGGGCCTGTTCCTGTGCTGTAATTATCTTTGTTCTTAATTCTGGAAACACCGTCTGGAAATTGACAGGAAGAGGTTTCCAGTCTGACTTTATGCAAAAAGTCCCCCAATAGAAATAAAGGAACTATCCAGCTCACAAACTAACAGCAAGGATGGGATTCGAACCCATTCATGAAGAACACAATACATTAGCAGACAATCACCTTAACCTCTCAGCCACCTTAACAGTTGCGCAAACATGGGTGTCACCTTCAGCACAGCTCCTGGCTGTGCAGCCAGCTGCAGTGACCTCATGGTTCAGGCGTCTGAGTGATGTTAATCATGATGTGATCAAATGATTGCATGTTCCACTCTTTCCGTGGTGGGTTTTCACACTGAGTGGAAACGTGTTGGACATGGTCTGGAAATGTTTCACACCGCTCCATTCCCTGGTTCATTTACTTACAGAAGGTATATTTCCATCATTACACAACCCATAAGATGAACTTTTTTCAAAAGACTTCAGTGTATTTAGCTCTGTGTTCAACACTGTGAGGCAGCTTTCTGTGTTGAGAAAGAGTGCAATTTAATGACTGGTCTCTTGGATCTTGGATCAAACAGGGTGACAGATAGAGGTCTGTGTGCAGAGGGTTTGGAGGTGAGCTCTGATTCCTAACCCTTTCTGGATTGTGAGGAATAAAGAATGAATGAGAGAGAGAGAATGTGGGAGAAGGGATGATGGAAGAATTTGTTTGTGAACCTGATTAAAAGTGGCTCAAACGCAAGATCATATTAAGATATCAAGAGCAGAACATTAACATAATCTGAGTTCCGCGATCTGGTCGGGTCCCATTCCCCTGAAGTGAGGAATGAACGGGTGGGAAATTCCACCTGGAGTTATATTTGTCTCCAATGAAGATGAGTTCACAGTGAGGATGGAATAGCTCAGTTGGGAGAACACTAGATTGAAGAACCAGGATACAATCCCTGGTTTCATCAGTTTTAATTTGGTGTCTCCATCAGTTTAAGTAGAGAGAATCAGAGGGGAGATTTTCCACTCTTGACCCCATGGGCTGAATTTTAAACTAACGGTGCGGCTCTCGGCAGAGGCACCGGAAGCGGGTGTCGTCACCACACGAGTGAAATGTGGCCGACCGACTCCGATCACGGAGCAGCCGACCAATTAATGAAGGGGAGGCGTGTGGCCCATGTAAACAAGGACCAGAGGCAGGGAACAAGGCACCGATGGCACCGACATCTGGCACAACGGCAGGTGCTGACACCATATTTAAAGGGCTGCCAACCCTGCATTCACTGCTGCCTGGTTTAAAGGAGTGTCTTCCTGAGAGCCCTCTGATGCCCCAGGACCCGTTCTGCTGCCTCTGCTGCCCCAGGATCCGTTCTGCTGTCTCTGCTGCCCCAGGACCCGTTCTGCTGTCACTGCTGCCCCAGAACTCGCTCTGCTCCCTCTGCTGTCCCAGGACACGTTCTGCTGCCTCTGATGCCCCAGGACCCGTTCTGCAGCCTCTGATGCCCCAGGACCCGTTCTGCTGCCTCTGCTGCCTGCTGAGTAAGGAGCTGAATGCGAGCCTGCAGTGACCATGGTCCCACGGTTTAGCGATGCCTCCCTGCAGGTTCTCCTCCAGGTGGCAAGAGAAAGGTGGAAGATCCTCTTCCCCAGGGATGGGAGGTGGAGACCTGCCCACCTGACCAAGCAAAGCTGGCTGAAGATAGTCGGTGAGGTCAGCTGACGTGGGGTCACCCCCAGATAATGGATCCAGTACTGGAAGTGGGTCAATGACCGGATCCAGGCTGCTCAGGCGAAAACTCAAAACACTTTGGACCCTTTGGACATTGCATGTGGCAGAGTGAGAGGGAGTGTTTGGTGGAAAGGGAGTGACCACCCAGTCATGTGGATTGGGGAAGGGCAGCAGGACATGCTGCCTGAGGCTTGGCTGCATCTCGGTGAGAGGTGCACGTCAGTCATTGTATCAACTCACACAGTCCCTCGAGAGGGGCCACATGCAGGAGGAATACGTGTGTCCCCATCATGGACTGCTGGACTATCACCATCAGAGATGTTGGGCTTGTCCCCGCTGGGAGACTAACTTTGTTCATCATTGTGTCTGCAGGAGAAGACATCCCACAATTGGAAAGAGCGTGTCAAGACCGGCGGTGGATGCCTTATCTCCATGTCCTCATCCCGATGGAGGAGGAGGCCATGGAACAGGCAGGGCAGCAAAGCAGCTGCTCCATAGCTGATGGAGAGACAGGGACACCTACCCAAGAGAGTGAGTGAACATCTCCTGGGGCACAAGGGAGCATCTGCTGCAAAGGAGCCACACTGCTCATCTGCTCACCACTGCATCAATGGAGCTGCACGTTAGGGGTGGTTGGAATGTCATGATGGGAAGACCCTAACCCTTCAATGTCCCTGTTTTCTCGTGAAGGCCCGGATGAACGACAAAAGCAAAGAGCTGGAGAGACTGGGGGACAGCCGGACATGTCTGACGAGGAGGAGGGAGCCTCAGAGGGTGCACCATCACCTCATTCCCCTGCACCCTTCACCAGCACAGAAACTCTCACGTTGGTGGGTATCCGTTCGCGGTTAGATTCTGGCATGCAAACTGGTGAGCACATCACAGACAGGCCCGGGCAGCTGGCGGAGGCTGTGACAGCCGAGGCCACTGGGAGTTGGTGGTTTGTGGGAGGCCAGGCCCATGCTGTGCCCCAGGCTGATGACGTGCCTCTTGTGTCACCAGCAACACGGGAAATGCTGCAGCTGCAGTGAGAGGTCAGGCAACATCTGGCAGAGTTGCCAGAGGCTATGTGTACCCAAGCACGGACGATGGAGGAGTCCATCCAGGCCTTGGGTGCTGCACTGTCTCTGATGGGGGTGTGTCTGGCTTCCTCCATTGAGAGATTGGTGACTCTCATGGAGAACCAGATCCAGCAGACCAATCAGTGGCTGCCGGAGATGTGCGCAGACCTGCACTCCATCACTTTGTCCAGGAGCTCCATCCAGTGGTGACAAGGTGAGAGGGGGGACGAGGCACCTGAACTCTCCACTTGGTCCACGTCCCTCTCAGGTCAGCAGGGAGGTACAAGTGTGTCTTATAAGGGGGAGGAGCAGCTGGCTGCTACATCTGGGGGCCCCTCTCAGGGTGCTCCTGGTGTGGACGGTAATTCCAAAGTCCCTCTGCCAGTGACACCAGAGATGCCAGCACCTCCATGATCCTCGATGACAGAGGGGGTCCCTGTACCTGTGCAGGAGGCCCTCAGTGTGCCAGGGCCCTCCAGGCCTCAGGCAGCTGAGGACGGCCGCCAATGTCATCCCAAGCCATGGAGCAGCAAGGTCAGCAGCCTGTCTCCACCTCAGCTGACAGAGCAGGGGGAGGAGCAGGTAGGAACACCCGGAAGAGATTTAAGAAGAGCACCCAGATTCACTGAGGGGTTCACGGGTGAATGTACATTCCAGATGGATAGGGTTGTGTTTGGTGTCACACAGAATAAAGAAATGATGTTCTCTCACTATGTCTCCTTCCTATTGTTGATGCCCTTTGGGACTTCATTTCAACCCTTCCTCCCAAGGGGCTGGAAGTGATGGACCAAGCCCTGAGTTCACAAAGCTTCGGCCTTGTCACTGTGCGATGTGTACCTGGGCGCTGTAGTGTAGAAGGAAGGAGGTGACAACAGGGCTGTTTAAAGCTAAGACTTTATTGCTGTGGTTCCAGAAGGTGGTAAGGCTCAAAGGAAACGTGAATGTATAAGGGTGTCTCGTGTCTCCCTTGTGTGTATCTTATGGAGGCTTTCCTGCTGTGCCTGAGGTTTTTCATCTGGCACTGCTTGGGCAAAATCCTCCTCCACATCCTCATCATCAGAGGAGACACCACACTCCATGATATCCACACGAGTCAACACCTCACCCCTCTGTCATGCCAGATTGTGCAGAGCACAGCAAGCCACCATGATACGCGAGACCCTCGCCGGGACATACTGAAGAGCTCCACAGGAACAATATAAGTGCCTGAATCTCATCTTCAGGAGACCAATGGCCTCTTTGATGGTCGCTCGGGTTGACCCGCAGCAGGTGTTGTACCTCTCCTCTGAATCGTTGTGTGGGTTCCTCACAGGCATCAGTACTCATGTTCTCACTGGGTTGCCCTTGTCTCCAAGGATCCATCTCAGAAAGCACATGGGGCCACGGAAAGGTTCTGGTACCTGGGAGTGTCTTGCTATGCAGGCGTTGTGGCTGCTTCCCGGGATTTGTGCACACACCTGTAGGATCCATTTGTGATGGTCACAGACCAGTTACACACTGAGCAAGTGGAAGCCCTTCCTGTTGAAGGCTGCTGGCTGGTCTGCAGGAGCCTTGATGGTCACATGGGTGCAGTCGATGACACCCTACACCTGGGGGAATCCAGCGATGGCCCCGAATCCTATAGCCCTCTCAGCGTGACTGTTTGGATCGATGTGCACATAGTCACCGGCCCTCCTGAACAGGACATTGGTGACCTCCTTGATGCACTGATTCACCACAGACTGTGAGATTCCACATATATCTCCAGTGGATCCCCGCAATGATCTGCTGGTGGAGAAGTTCAGTGGCACGGTGACCTTCAGTGACACTGGCATCAGGTGCCCACCAAGTCCCATGGGGCACAGCTGCATCATGGCAGAGAGATCAGTGACAACCTCCGTGGAGAGGCGCTGTCTGCGGAGACACAGTCACTCGGACATCTGCAGGTAGTTGAACCTCGGCTGACGTGTTCCTCTGCCTCCTTCTCCAGCCTCCTGTTCGAGGCTGGCCCTCCTGTGGGCCCCCAAGCTGCTGTGGTGTCCCTGCTGGTGCCTGCGCCTCCCTCCCTCCCTCTCTACTCCTCCTCCTCTTCAATGGGAGCCTCGAATCCAGGGTGAATGAGGCCCATGACAGGTTGACCCTCCCTGAGTGCAAGGCCTTCACAGTAAACAACACCCAGCCCCATTTACCTCATTTGTCACCCTCAATGAGGTGGCACTGCCCCAATAACACCCGGGTGTGGCTCACCCTGCAGAGCTGGCACATTGGCCCCCACGCCTGACAGTGTTTCCCGATGCCCTTTCCCCCTCCACCCTTGCTGCCAAGTTACGCTGCCTCACCCGACAGCTTCCCAGTGAAGCCAACACTCAGCTCCCACCTCCCAGTCACCTCCTTTAACCAGGCGAGGCTCTGAAGTCCCAGGGTTCCCGTGTGCTATTAATTCAATTGGACCCAGTGAATAAAATTGCTGACAATTGGACTCATTAATACTTTAAATGCCTTCTTGCCGTGTGGATGTGCGAAGTCTGCCCTCCATGTCAGCCGCCGACAGAAAAATCCGGTCCAACGTCTTCCATCCCTATTTCATACACCCCCCCTCCCCCTCCCCCTCCCCAGCCTCCATTCCCGTCTCCAACGGTCCCTTAAATTTCTGGCCCATGTCTCTAAGACTAATGGGAGTGAAACTACAGCTGCTCCTTAGACTGAACAGGGAGAGCAGCTCTCTCTGTGTTGAAAGTGAATGAATCTGCTCTTTACCTTGTCTTACTGGAATGTTCACTGTCTGGAAATGTCTGTTTGAAAATGTTTTCCTGTTATATTAATGGAGCAGAGGAGCAGAAGTGAGATACTGTTCAACAGGGAGGTTTGGAAGTGGGTGAAGGGGTGGAGTGACGGTGGGAGTGAGAGGCGCAGTGAGTTGGCCATTCTCAATAGAGTGTCAGGAATGAAGGTCAGAGGAACAGACCAGGCAGGAAACACAGAAAGAGCGAGGAGAAGCTGGTGTGAAAAACAGAGATTAAACAACAGGCTTGTTCAGTTGGTTTGTGTCTGGTGTTTAGAATACCCGGAATCTGGGTTCACTTCACTTCCAACTCAGCAATTGTACCAACATTATGTTCATAAAACCATAGAATGATACACAAAGAAGGAGACCATTTGGTCCATTGTGTCAATGCTGTCTCTTTGGTTGTGCTATCCAATTAGTTCTGATGCTCAGCTTTTTCCTGTAATCTGTACATTTTCCTTCCAGTATTTATCCCTATTGCTTTTCAAAGTTACTACTGAATCTGCTTTCAAGTCCTGATCAGACAGTGCATTCCAAATCACAACACATCACCGTATAAATCCCGACCTCATTTCGCCTCTGGTTCTTTTCTCAATCACCTGATAAATACATCCTCTGGTTACTGACCCTTTTGCCACTGGAAACAATTTCTCCTTATTTGACTTATTGAAAACCTTCTTGATGATGTCACATACTAGACTGCCAGTAAAACTGAAGCCCATGTAATAAAAGGGACAATGACAGCATGGATATGAAATTAGCAGACTGATAGGAACATAGGAGCAGGAGTAGGCCATTCAGCCCGTCGAGCCAACCCCGCCATTCAATATGATGATGACTGATCATCCACTTCAATGCCTTTTTCCCACACTATGTCCATATCCCCTATGTCATTTGCATTTAGAAATCTGTCAATCTCTGCTTTAAACATACTCAATGACTGAGCTTCCACAGCCCTCTGGGGTAGAGAATTCCAAAGATTCACAACCCTCTGAGTAAAGAAATTTCTCCTCGTCTCTGTCCTAAGTGGCTTTCCCCTTATGTTGAAATTGTGTCCCCTGGTTCTAGATTCCTCAACCGGAGGAAATAGCTTCATCTACCTGTCTATCCCTTTAAATATATGGTAAGTTTCAATGAGATCACCTCTCATTCTTCGAAACTCTAGAGAATACAGGCCCAGTTTCCCCAAAATCTCTTCATAGGACAGTCCCGCCACCCCGGGAACAAGTCTGGTGAACCTTCGTTGTACTCCCTCTATGGCAATGATATCCTTCCTAAGGTAAGGGGATCGAAACTGCACACAGTATTCCAAAGTGCAGTCCAACCAAGGTTATATACAATTGAAGCAAGACTTCACTACTCCTGTACTCAAATCCTCTTGTGATAGAGTCTAACATATCATTCGCCTTCCTAATTGCTTGCTGCACCTGCATGTTAGCTTTCAGTCACTTACTGACAAGGACACCCAGGCCCCTTTGTCCATCTACACTTTCTAATCTCTTAACATTTAAGAAATGATCTGCACATCTGTTTCACCTACCAAAGTGGACAACCTCACATCTTTGCACATTATATTCCATGTGCCACTTTCTTGTCCACTCACTATGTCTGTCCAAATCCCCTTGAAGCCGCTTTGCATCTTCCTCACAACACACATTCCCACCTAGTTTTGTGTCATCTGCGTACTTGGAAATAGTACATTTGGTCCCCACATCCGAATCATTGATATATATTGTGAACAGCTGGGTCACAGTGTGGTGGTGAACAGTTGTATTTCTGTCTGGAGGAAGGTTTACAGTGGGTTCCCCATGGTTCCTCATAACTTCAGTTATGTGCAGACACTGGAAAAGCTGGGGTTGTTCTCCTTGGAGCAGAGCAAGTTCAGAACAACTTTGACAGAGTTAGAATCAAGGAATCAAATGGTTACAGTACAGAAGGAGACCATTCAGTCCATCATGTCCATGACAGCTCTTTGCAAGAGCAAATCAGCTAATTCCACTCCTCTGCCCTTTCATTGTAACCCTGCAAATTTTCTCTATTCAGGTGTTTATCCAATTCCCTTTTGAAAGCCACGATTGAATCTGCCTCCAGCACACTCTCAGGCAGTGTATTCCAGATCCAAACCACTCGCTCTGTCCCACACCCCTGGTACCATTGCAGAAAATCTCTTCTGTTCATTTCATCCCTCATAAATAATTGAAATGAAATGTTTATTAGGAAATGCACAACATAAAAAGGAGAGAGAAATAAATGCTGAGCAAAATAGAAGTCAATGTTTGGAAGGTAAAAAGAGCAAAAGATGTAACTTTTATTCTGGATGAGTGAGAGGAATATATCACACTTTGGGGATTTTGTAAGAGGATTTATTGATAAACCTGGGATTTGAGAGGAAGCTGGTTCATGGTTTACAGAACAAATTCAGCCCCTGGGATGGAGCCAACAGCTGCACTGTCCAATAACAGACAGGACGGGGACACTGTCTCAGGCGTAGTGAGCTCAGTCGATGAAAGCATGAAACTCTGAATCTCAAGTTTTTGAGTTTGAGCCCCACGGTGGGTGTTTTATATTTCCTTTTTAGGCTGATTTTACAGGCATTCTCCAGCTCTGAATTCCTCGGCAGAGAGTTCAAGGAGTGTTTGAAATGAGATTCAACAGCAGTATGAGAAAGTCTCTCCTTGATTCAGGACTCTTATCTCTCTGCAGCAACTCGCTGCTGAAGATTGAACTTTATCTCATTTCATTCTCAGCTGAGGGTCAGTGTGGATCACTGGGACTTCCGGCTGTCTCCCACTTCACAATCCATCAGTGCTGAGAAAGCAATGGGGAATATTACGCACATGTTACAATGTTTTATAAATACTTGAATGTATTTCACACTGTGTCTGACAGTGTGAATCTCCCCTGTTATATCAGCTCACCAATACTTCAACAGAACATTCACATAATGTGAGCTCTGAGATCTGTTCAGATCCCATTCCCAAGACCTGGAAAGTGGGATTGGGCTGGATCGCTCTTTTTCAGTTGGCACAGACACGATTGCTAAATTGTCTCATTCTGTGCCATAAATTTTCTCCATTTTCTATGTTCTATAAAGTGAGGTGTGATTGGGAGGGGCAATTCCACCAGGGTTATATTTTCTACCAAAACAATGACACAATGGATACTTCACTTTTTTATTCATTCATTCATGCGATGTGGGCGTTGCTGTCCAGGCCAGCATTTACTGCCCATCCTTAATTGCCCTTGAGAAGGTGGTGGGGTGGGCTGCCTTCTTGAACCACCCTTGAGTGAGTGTGGCATCAAGGATCCCTAGCAAAATTGAAGTCACTGGGAATCAGGAGGAAAACTCTCCACTTGCTGGAGTCGTACGTCGCACAAAACAAGATGGTTGTGGTTCGTGGAGGCCAATCATCTCAGCCCAGGACATTGCCTCAGGAGTTTCTCAGGGTAGTGTCGTAGACCCAAACATCCCAGCTGTTTCATTGATGACTTTCTCTTCAACATAAGTCAGAAGTGGGAATGTTAGATGATGACTCACAACTCTTCAGATACTGAAGCAGTCTGTGCCTGCAAGCAGCAAGACCTGAACAACATTCAGGCTTGAGCTGATAAGTGGCAAGCAACCTTCTGGCCACACAAGTGCCAAGCAGTGAACATCTCCAATGAGAGAGAAAAAAAAATCTACCTTTTGATATTCAGAAGCATTATCATCGTTAAATCCCCCACCATCAATATCTTGACCAGAAACGTAACTGGACCAGTCACATCTATGCTGTGGCTATAAGCGCAGGTCAGAGATTACGAATTCTGCAGCAAGTATCTCACCTCCTGACACCCCAAATCCTGTCCACCATCTACAAGGCACAAGTCAGGAGTGTGATGGAATACATCCCACTCAACAACACTCAAGAAGCTCAACACCATCCAGGACAAAGCAGCGCACTTGATCGGCACCTAACCCACCACCTTAAACATTCAATCCCTCCACAACCAGTAAACAGTGGCTGCAGTGTGTACCATCTCCATATGCACTGCAGCAACTCGCCAAGTATCCTTCAACAGCACCTTCCAAACTCGTGACCACTACCACCTCGAAGGACAAGGGCAGCAGATGCATGGGAACTCACTACCTGCAGGTTCCCCTCCAAGTCACTCACCATCCTGACTTGGAACGATATCGCCAGTTATTCACTGTTGTTGGGTCACAATCCTGGAACTCCCTCCCCAACGGCAGTGTGGGTGTTCCTGCACCATATGGACTGCATCAATTCAAGAAGGCAGCTCTCCACCACCTTCTCAATGGCAATAGGAATGGGTAATAAATGCTCGCCTTATCAGCGATACTCACACCCAAGAATGAATAAAAACCAAATCACTCTCCACAGATTCCCCACAATCTGGGCTTGGACATTTACTTCAGGAGCACAGAGCTTTATATCACTGCAACATGAGTTCCAATCTTCATATTCTGTTCACTTTTCACATTATTTTCTACCAGTCCACGAGCTTTTATTAATTCAGTATTCGGGTCTCTGCTCCTCAACCGTTTCTAACATCTCACCTCTTACAAAAAAACACTCTGATCTAGCGTCGGTAGTCGATGACCCCTCATTTTAAACTCCATCTGCCAAAGCATTGCTCACTCACTTAATCTATCAAGAAGATTTGAAAATAAATTTCTTGCCAAAGGATAATTTTCTGCATCTGCTCCCTCGCCATTTGCTTTTCCCATTTGTCTTTCACTTGGTGCAAATCCAGAGAAAGTAATGATGGAAGGAAGGAGGGGAGGAAAAATCCTGCTCCGTTTCGTGATCCCTATTTGATCTTCATTCCACTGCAGTTTGGGTGAAGAATTCCAATTGTCTGTCTCAATTTTAATAAAGTATAACCAATTCTGGAATCACTGTCAAGATACTGACAAGAACAGGTTTCGAGGCTGACTTTACACATAAGCTCACCCAACATAAATAATACACGAAACAGCTCATAAACTAGCGACAAGGATGGGATTCGAACCCACGTGTGCAAAGCACAATGGATTAGCAATCCATCGCCTTAACCTCTCGGCCACCTTGTCAGTTGCAGAGACGTAGCTGTCACCTTCAGCACAGCTTCTGGCTGTGCAGCCAGCTGTGGAATGATGGAAATATATCTTCTGTAAGTAAATGAAGTTGGGAATGGAGCGGTGTGAAACATTTCCAGACCATGTCCAACACGTTTCTACTCAGTGTGAAAACCCAACACGGAAAGACTGGAACATGCAATCATTTCATCACATCATGATTAACATCACTCAGACACCGGAACCATTAGGTCACTGATGAAGTCATGATGACCGAATTTCTCATGAAATGAAAACTGAACTAACTGACTGGAAGAATTGCTTTAACCCCACATGATCAGCGAGGCACAGCATCAGGCCGACTTGTCGGGTGGTGTAAACAGATATCACTGCTTCTGATCTTCACCAGAACAGAGAGTGAGATGTAACATTGATCATCAAACAGACTGTGAGAGAATACAACAGAATAAAACACATGGAGAGACACTGTGGAATAACAAATAGATTTGATTGGAATGTTGAAATTTTGATTGGAATGGATAAAACACCAGAAACAGCAGATTAAAGTGGGATTCTCATCATTATATTGATCTGGGACAGAAAAGAGAAACTGATGGAAAGAAGAGAAGAAGGAAGAAAAGAAAGGATGGAACTGTTCAATCTTTTCAGTTTTTTCACTCGCCCATCAAAGCTGATAAAAAAAGTTGCAAATAACAGAGAATTTCACCAAAAAGGGAGATTAAATGTTGCTGAAACCTTGGATCGAAGGATGCCCCAAAAGATCACCTGTTTAACTGTCTCCTCACGAGGGGATTTCAATCAGTGAGCAATATTATTCTCTACTTTTTTTGTTAATTGGTCCCAGAACTGTCACTTGCAATTAATATCTGTGTTCCGACTCCTGAATAATAAAATTGTGAGTTTCTCGATATTTTCTGGACACAGTTCCTGCTGAAAGAACTAAGAACTCTTTTCTAATTTGCACAATACTCTATACACACTCATCAAGCCTGCTAAGCTAGCATCCTTGGTGCTGCTCTCTCTTCTCCCAAACTTCATCTCATGTGACTGTTCCATCATCACTCTGACAGTGGGAGGGGTTGATCCCACTATCTTCAGCATTAACCCTTTACATCCTTATACCACACTGTCTGTCCAACAAAAATGGGTGGAGGGAACTTCCTTCATTTATCAAAACACCAACAGCAGCACAGTGGCGCAATGGTTAGCACCGCAGCCTCAGAGCTCCAGCGACCAGGATTCAGTTCTGGGTACTGCCTGTGTGGAGTTTGCAAGTTCTCCCTATGTCTGTGTGGGTTTCCGCCGGGTGCTCTGGTTTCCTCCCACCTCCAAAAGACTTGCAGGTTGATAGGTAAATTGGCCATTGTAAATTGTCCCGAGTGTAGGTACGTGGTAGGAGAATGGTGGGGATGTGGTAGAGAATATGGGATTAATGTAGGATTAGTATAAATGGGTGGTTGCTGGTTGGCACAGACTCGGTGGGCCGAAGGGGCTATATCTCTAAATAAGAAAAGTAAAATAAAGGCTACCAGTCGTAAATCAACTCAAACCCATTAGAGAGATAGAGGGAGACTGTCAGAGAACTTCCTGCATCCAGTCCTGACCCTGTCACACTCAGCAGCTTCTCACCCAGACCGCACTCTCATCAACACTGAACATTGTTACCGAGACCCTTCAAATACTGTTTATAAAAGGGAGAAAAATTCAAACTTTATCACAGCTAGATTGAATAGAACAAAGTTTAATATCTTCTCGTCGTCACTCGGTAACCACATGAGACAGTCCTTAAATCAGTAGCATAAATTATCAGCTGGAAGAATGTTTGTCATTGGGTTGAATCATTTCTGTGTGAGGAATGTTCCAGCATCATAAACCAGGGGAACGTGTTGACTGAGCTGTGTCTTCATCTCTTCTGGACAGTTCACCCTTCATTCTGCTCTGATTCACTTTCCCAAAGCGGATCTACAGATTCTCAAATCCGGAGACTGGGTTTTCTTATTTTGTTCCTTTTGATTTTTCTTGCTCCTGAATGTTAATATATTCCAACCTCGGATCAACCTTGCCCTGTCTCCCAGTCTTGGTTAAAAGCGACAAATAACGGCAACAACATTCTGAAACATACAACACGGTCACATTCTGCTTCAGTGAGATTAATGCTGAGGCCGTTTCTGTGTCGAATGCGATTGTGAACAAATTTCTCTCAAGGAAATTGTGAGTGATCAAGTATTTGCACTGAATTTCTGTGCAAGAAGGGACAGTTTCAAACAGCCATTCCCAAATCACTTCCTTCACAAAGACAAAGACTGTGCTGTCTTAACGTGTGAATCAACTTCACAAACAAATTTGAACTCGAAGTTCAGGAGAAGACAGAGATGTGAATGATTGACAGTGTAATCTTTAAATCATAATTTTCCGTTTCTTCGTTGAAGTGAGGCTCAACCCTAAGCCACTAGAGATCGCGGAAAGCTACAAACTTGGATCCAGAAATCAGAAAAGTAGTGAAACAGTTGGTGAGTACATTGTGACATTGAAGAATTTATCACCACATTGCAACATTGGCACTTTCTTAGACCGTACATTATGAGACAGATTTGTGCTTATATTGGTGGATGAGGAAAGATACTAAACACACAAAATCCCAATTTGAGCTAGTGTGTAAGATTGCTCTTTCCACGGAGATAGCATCAAAGAATGCTCGTGAATTTCGTCCTATGCCAGTGACAGTAACACACTTCAGAGGAACTTAAACACACTGGTAAAATGGGCTTTCACACAACAGATAAAATGTTACACAGAGACTTGTGAAGTGATACAGTTTGGGAGGAAGAATGAGACAATGTACACCAATCTTTTTTGATCAAGGTTTGAAAAGGTTGCTAAGAGCAAACAGGACACTTGGCTTTATTAATAGAGGCATAGAGTCAAAGCAAATAAGTTATGCTAAACCTTTATAAAACACTGGGGCTGAATGACCTACTCCAGTACCTCCACGGAAAGCTTCCACTCCAGGCTCGGACACCCTCTTCAGGATCACTCTCCATACATCCCGCCACTCCACACACGGATATCTCCCTCAGGATCAGATCACAGCTCCACAGTCCTGCCACATCCAGTCGTGAATGGTGGTGGATAATTAAATAACTAACAAGATGAGGAGGCTCCAAAAACATTCACATCCTCAATGATGGTGGTGCTGAGCACGTCAGTGCAAAAGATGAAGCTGAAGCATTTGCAACCATCTTCAGTCAGAAATATTAAGTGGATTTGATCTGTGCTAATTTCAGCTCCTCATGCTCGCTGGTGCCTTGGTTCTCTGGTGCTAATTTCAGAGTAAATCATGCAGCTTGACAATTGGAGCCAAAGAAAAAGACACAGGAGAGGTTGAAAGTGCCAAAACCTGGTATTGAACCAAGAACTGTTTAACTGTTAGTACAGCACGAACTCAACAAAGCGATTTCAACAACACACGAAAGCCACCATTCTGTCACTGCTTTGGAAGTCAATATATACATTAAAGTGTTTGTAAAAAGTTACAGAACACAACATGTGAGTAATATTCCCCATTGTTTTCTCAGTACTGAGGGATTGTGAAGTGGGACACAGCCAGAAGTCCCACTGTGCCACACTGACCCTGAGCTGTGAGTGAAATGAGATAAAGTTCAATCTTTAGCAGAGAGATTCTGGAGAGAGGTAAGAGTCCTGAATCAAGGAAAGACTTTCTGACACAACAAAAGCAAAATACTGCAGATGCTGGAAATCTGAAATAAAAACAAAAAGTTTTGGAAATACTCAATAGCTCTGGCAGCATCTGTGGTGAGAGAAACAGAGTTAACGTTTATGGTCTGTGACCTTTCATCAGAACTGACACAGGTTAGAAAATAATTAGGTTTTAAACAAGTGACGGGGAGGGGCATGTGGGAGAGAACAAAGGGGAAGGTGTTTGATAGTGCAGAGGGAAGGAGAGATTAAATAACAAAGCTGTCCTGGGACAAAGGCAAAGAGTGTGTTAATGCTTGTGGTTGCCTGACACCAGTCATGCTCTGATGTTATTGAACACAATGTTCAATTCACAAGGCTGTAGAGTGCCGAATCAAAAGGTCAGGTGCTGCTCCTCGAGCTTGGGTTGATTTTCACTGGAACACTGGAACAGGCCAAAGACAGAAATGTTGACATGAGAGCAGGGGAGAGTGTTGAAATGGCAAGCAACCCGAAGCTCAGGATCATGCTTTCGGCCTGAGCAGAGGTGTTCCATCTAATCTGCGTTTGGTCTCCCCAGTTTAGAGGAGACCGCATTGTGAACAGTGAATACAGTATACATAATTGAAAGAAGTACAAGTAAATCGCTGCTTCACCTGAAAGGAGTGTTTGGGGCTTCAGATAATGAGCAGAGAGGAGGGAAAATGGCAGGTATTATATCTCCTGCGATTGCATGGGAAGGTGCCTTGGGAAGGGGACGAGGTATTGGGGGTAATGGAGGAGTGGACCAGGGTGTCGCGGAGGGAACAATCCCTTCGGAATGCTGACAGGGGAGGGGAGGATGCGTTTGGTGGTGGCATCACGCTGGAGGTGGCGGAAATGGTGGAGGATGATCCTTTAGATGTGGAGGCAGGTGGGGTGGAAAGTGAGGACAAGGGGAACCCTGTCGCAGATCTGGGAGGGAGGGGAAGGGGGAAGGCAGAGGTTGAGAGTCCTGTCAACTACACTGGGAGGGGGCGGGGTGGGAGTAGTTGAAATCTGGTGATGTTGTTGAATTTAATTTCAAACACTCCTTGAACTCTCTGCTGATGAAGACTGAAAAAGGGAAGAACAACCACACAACAAGGGTCTCAAATCCAAGACCCTGAGATTAAAAGTCCCATGCTCTACCAACTGAGCTAACAAGGCCTGATACAGTACTTCTACTCTGTCTGTTATTGGACGGATGCAGCTGTTGGCTCCACCCCAAGGGCGGGAATTTGTTCCACCAACTATGAAGCAGTTTCCTATCAATTCCCCAGATTATCAGTAAATCCACTTCCAGAAGCCCCAAAGTGTGATATATTCCTCTCACTCATCAATAATAAAACTGAAATCTTTTTACCTTCCAAATTCTGCCATCCATTTTGTCAGTATTTATTTCTCTCTCCTTTTTATTTAGTTCATGCATTTCTTCAGAATTTTTTTTCAATTATATCTGAGGGAAGAAATGAACAGATCTGGCAGCTCAAAACTGGGCATCCATGAGGCACTGTAGGTCATCAGCAGCTGCAGAATTGTATTTAAACACAATATGTTACTTCATGGCCTGGCATTTCCCTCACTCTACCATTACCATCAAGCCAAGGGAGCAATAGTGGTTCAATGAAGTGTGCAGGAGGGCATGTCAGGAACAGCACCAAGCAGACCTAAAAATGAGTGAAGCGACAACACATGATTACTTGCATGTCATATAGCGGAAGCAGCATGCAATAGACAGAGCTGAGTGATCTCACAACCAACAGATCAGATCAAAGCTCTGCAGTCCTGTCACATCCAGTCCTGAATGGTGGTGGATAATTAAACAATTAACAGGAGGACGAAGCTCCACAAATATCCCCATCCTTAATGATAAGGGAGACCAGTATATCAGTGCAAAATACAAGGTTGAATCATTTGCAACCATCTTCAGCCAGAAGTGCAAGTAGATGATCAATCTCGGCCTCCTCCTGAGGTCCCCAGCATCACAGGTGCCAATCTTCAGCTAAATCCACTTCACTCCACATGATATCAAGAAATGGCTGAAGGCTCTGGATACTGACAACATCCTGGCTGCAGTGCTGAAGACTTGTGCTCCAGAACTAGCCACACCGCCCGCCAAGCTACAACACTGGCATCTACCCAGCAATGTGGAAAATTGCCCAGGTATGTTCTGTATACAAAAGGCAGGACAAATCCAACCCGGTCAATTCCTGCCCGATCAGCCTCCTCTTGATCATCAGTAATGTGATGGAAGGTGTCGTTGACAGTGCTATCAAGCAGCACTTACACAGCCATAACCTACTCACCAATGCTCATTTTGGGTTCCGCCAGGGCCACTTAGTTCCTGACCTCATTATGGCCTTGGCCCAAATATGGACAGAAGAGTTGAATTCAGGAGGTGAGGTGAGGTGACAGTGACTGCTCTTGCCAAGGGCATCAAGGAGCCCTTGCAAAATTGAAGTCAATGGCAATCACGGAGAAAAATCTCCACTGGTTGGAGTCATACCTTGCACAAAGGAATATGGTGCTGGTTGTTGGTGGCCAATCATCTCAGTACCAGACATCGCTCAGGAGTTCCTCAGGGTAGTGTCCTCGGCCCCAACCGTCTTCAGTTGCTTCATCAAAGAACAAACAAAGAACCAAGAAAATTACAGCACAGGAACAGGCCCTTCGGCCCTCCAAGCCTGCGCCGATTCAGATCCTCTATCTAAACATGTCGCCTATTTTCTAAGGGTCTGTATCTCTTTTCTTCCTGCCCATTCATGTATCTGTCTAGAATCAATAAACTTCCTTCCATCATAAGGTCAGAAGTGGAAATGTTCACTGATGATTGCAAAATGTTCAGTTGCATTAGTAACTCCTCAGATACTGAAGCAGTCCGTGTCCACATGTAGAGAGACCTGGGCAAGATTGGGCTTGGACTGATAAGTGGCAAGTAACATGCACGCCACAAAAATGCCCGGCAATGACCATTTCCAACAAGAGTGAATCTAACCATCTCCCCTTGACAGTCAATGACATTACCATTGCTGAATCCTTCACAATCAACATCCGGGGGGTTACCAATGAGCAGAAACTGAATTGGATCAGTCATATAAATACCGTAGCTACAAGAGCAGGTCAGAAGCTGGGAATTCTGCTGCAAGTAATTCACCTCCTGTCCACCATCTACAAGGCACAAGTCAGGAGTGTGATGTAATACTCCCCACTTGCCTGGATGAGTGGAGCTCCAACAACACCAAAGAAACTCAACACCATCCAGGACAAAGCAGATCACTTGATCAGCACTCCATCCACTACTTTAAATATTCACTTCCTGCACCACCAGTGAACAGTGGCAGCAGTGTGTACCATCTACAAGATGCACTGCAGCAACTCACCAAGCCTCCTTCGACAGCACCTTCCAAACCCCCAACCTCGACCACCTAGAAGGACATTGGATGAATGGGAACACCACCATCTGCAAGCTCCCCTCCAAGTTACACACTGTCCTGACTGGGAACTATATCACCATTCCTTCACTGTCACTGGATCAAAATCTTGGAACTCCCTTCCTAACAGCACTGTGGGTTTACGTACAACACATGGACTGCAGCTGCTCCAAAAAGGCAGCTCACCACCACCTTCTCAAGGGCAATTAAGGATGGACAATAAAGGCTGCGTTTGCTGACAACGCAACCACTAGGTGGCACAACTCGCTTTCTCCCCCTGCTTTGCACCGGCCGCTTCCACCCTCCATAGTCGCTCGCTCCAGACCTCGCTGCTCCCCCCCCCTACTTCCCTGGCCGATTGTCTCCCGATCATGTCACCCCATTCTCCAGTCGTTCGCTCACTCCCCTCCCCCTCTCCCCTCCAGCCACTAGCTCTAGGCTGCGCTGCTTCCCTTCTCTCGGCCACTTGCTCCCACGTTTGTCCAGTCTCCACGCGCCGCCCGAAGAAGCAAGGTGGGCTGCAAAGTGTGACGTAGGAGTGAGTAGTGAGTGGCCGAGAGGGGGGAAGTGGCATGGCCTAGAGCTGGCGGCTGGAGCGGGGGTTGGGGGGCAGAGAGCAAGCGGCCATAGAGCTGGATGACGCGAGTGGGGAACAATTGTCCAGGGGAGCATCGAGGTGTACAGCGAGCGGCTGAGGGGAGGAAGCGTCGAGGCCTGGAGCGAGTTGCCGACGGGGGAGAGCTCCAGCCTGAAAGTCTCCTATTCAGCCGCTTCCTCCAGCTGAATGAGGGGCTGGATACCTGATGACGCTTTAGCGCACATGTGCGAAGATGGACCAAGCTCGGATATGCGATGATGTTGGCGCTGCGCAATGACATCCTCCTCCACATGTGCCACTTAATCCTGGCAAGATGTAGCTGTGCCTATGCACAGCTTGGCACAGTCCGATGATGTCAGCGGGCCGCTCCATTGACAGGAATCACATTGTGTCAGCAGTGCCCACATCCCATGAAAGAATAAAAAAGAGATTTACCACAATGGTAGCAGGGTGAGGGATTTCAGTTATGTGGAGAGATTGGAGAAGCTGGGGTTGTTCTCCTTGCAGCAGAGAAAATTCAGAAAAGATTTGACACATTTGTTCAAAGTCATGAAGTTCTTCAATAGTTTAAATCAGGAGAAACTGTTTCCAGTGGTAAAAGGGTCAGTAAGCAGAGGACACGGATATCAGGTGATTGGCAGAAGAACCATTTTTTACACAGCAATGTGTTGTGATAAAGAAAGAAAAGACTTGCATTTATATAGCACCTTTCAAGACCACTGGACATATCAAAGCACTTTGTAGACAATGAAATACTTTTGAAGTGTTATCACTGTTGTAATGTCAGAAATGCAGCAGCTGATATTCACAAACTGCAATGTGATAATGACCAACTGATCTGATTCAGGGGCAAATATTGATCACAACACCAGGGAGAATTGCTCTTCACTTGTTTGAAATTGCAGCATGGGATCTTTTACATTCACCCAAACATGCAGACCAGGTCTTGGTTTAACATCACACCTGAAAGGCAGCACCTTCAACACCCTCAGTGCTGTACTGGAGTGTCAGCTGTGAAATCTGAACCCAGAAGCTTGTGATTTCGAGGTGAGTGTGACCAACTGAGCCACAGCTTTTACCTGAGTCTCAATCCTTCTACCAACAGTTTCTCTCTGTCGGGTCTGTCACGACCCCTCATGATTGTGAACACCTCTATCAAATCTCCTCTCTAAGGAGAACAACCCCAGCTTCTCCAATCTATCCACATAACTGAAATTCTAACCACATGTTGCAGAAAGGAATTTTTCCTCAAGTTCCTTCTGGTTTTGTCAGTCAACTTAAATCTGTAACCTTTGGTTATTGACCATTCAGCTGTTAGAAACAGTTCCTCAGTATTTACTCGACCCCAAACCTTCAAGGAAGCTCTGCAAAGTAACTGAAAATCTAGTTGTCAGAAGTGGGATTTAAACACATGTCTCCAGTGAAAGCTGCAACCTGAACAGAGAAGCTGAAACCGCTCAGTCACCTCAACTGTTCAGACCTTTTTGACCTCGTCCTCACTTCTGTATTTTGAAAGGTTCACTCAGTTCAGGAACTTGTTCAATGTTACTGGAATGCTCAGTGTTTGGGATATTAACTCCCCCGGGTTTTCCTGAGCTTGTTCTCGGTGTATGGGGATGTTTGTCCTGGGCTGTGGAATCTTGCATCCCGGTAATGGACATTAACCCACTGATTGAATCTGTATTCACTGCTTTCCACTGGTGCTGGGTAATTGCAGAGTGTGGGGCCGGAATGTTGCTGCTTGTCCCGGCCTCACTCACTCTGGGAAAGAGTGAATAATTGATGCATCTGTTTCTGTATCTGAAATGTGGCTTAGATCTGCTGTTATTAACCGAGGCAGCGCTGCAGAAGGATACGTTAATAATCTCTCACTAATCAACTGCAAACAGTCAGAATGTGTAACTTTGAGCAGCGCTTTCTGCACCGTCAGGGCTGGAAAGTTGAGGGAGGGAGAGACACTGTCAGTATCTGCGTGTATACAGCACTGTACAGAGAAAGAGCCAATATACCGGGGCTGAGACACAGTGCATCTTTTCACATTTAATCACAATAATATCCACAGTCAGGAGCTGAAAATGCTGAAAAACCGAATAGCAAGAGCAAAATTAAGAAATGTAAGTAATTATAGATTAGCTGATCAGCTTTCACTGTGTTACCTGGCAGTCTACTGTTTTATATCCAATTCTGTCTCCACTGTGGCCAGGGAATGATTTCTTCTCAAAGGCTGAACATTAACAAAACTGCTTGTAATTTAAAATCTTTTAAAAGTAATTCCATGGAGCGAATGGGGCAAAGTCAAATAACTGCACCAATTATAGGAGAGCTGGTTGGTGATGACGTGGATGTGTCTGCAGTGTGCAGGACCAGACTGTTTCTATAGATTCACAATGAATGTTCCATCTTTATTTGTAACAGTAAAACTGATCGTGGACAATGGCTATTCTGGTTGCAGCAACCTGAAGCTTTAACTCATTAACACCCTACTTTAGGGTAATTTAGAAAGCACAACATGCAGCTCTGTCAGTTAGTATGTTTGTTTGTTAACCCACAATTTGATGGTTCAAGCACATAAATGGATGAGGCTTTATTAACTTAAACTCTTCTACATCTGCTATATTACTCTTGCTGTTGATTTTTCAAAGATAAGGTTCGTCAAGTCTTTCTTTGTGAAATCCATGCTGACTGTTTTATTATTTTTCATTTCCATCTGTATTTTCTACTTTGGAGGATTACAGGATATTATCATTTTTTTAAGTCATTCATGGGAGGTGGGTGTCGCTGGCTAGGCCAGCATTTATTATCCATCCCTAATTGCCTTGAGAAGGTGGTGCTGAGCTGCCTTCTTGAACCACTGCAGTCCATGTGCTGCTGTTATGAAGAGAGTTCCAGGATTTTGACCCAGCAACAGTCAAGGAACGGTGATACAGTTACAATTCAGGATGGTGTGTGGCTTGGAGGGAAACTTGCAGGTTGTGGTGTTCCCATGCATCTGCTGCCCTTGTCCTTCTAGGTGATAAAGGTCGCGGGTTTGGAAGGTGCTGTCTCAGGAGCCTTGGCGCATTGCTGCAGTGCATCTTGTGGATGGTACACACTGCTGCCACTGTGTGCCAGTGAGGGAGGGCATGAATGTTGTAAATGGGGTGCCAATCAAGCGGGCTGCTTTGTCCTGTTGAGTTTCTTGAGTATTGTTGGAGCTGCACCCAGCCAGACAAGTGGAGAGTATTCCATCATACCCCTTACTAATGTCCAGGCTTTGGGGAGTCAGGAGGTGAGTTACTTGCCGCAGGATTCCTAGTCTCTGACCTGCTCTTGTAGCCATAATATCTATATGGCTACTGCAGTTCAGTTTCTGCTCAATGGTAACCCCCAGGTTGTTGAGAGTGGGGGATTCAGCGATGGTAATGCCATTGAATGTCAAAGGGAGATGGTTAGATTCTCTCTTGTTTGGGATGGTCATTGTCTGGCAGTTGTGTGGTGAGAATCTTATACATCTTTATTGTAGGGTCCTCTATTGTACTGTTGAGTGACTACACTTTAAAAGTCCTTCCTTCATTGGCTGTAAAAGGGTTTGCAATATCCTGTGGTCGTGAAATGCAAGCCTTGCTTTTTCCATTGTTATCAGTGTCATTGTGATCAAAAGATAGGATTCATGAGCACAAAGTTTAAATCAATTTTGATTAAAATAATGTAAAAGCATCTATATTTTTGCACTGTACTTAATAATCTCCATCTTCCTATCCTTACCAAGTACAATGTCTTTGACCCTGAAATTGATTCCACAATCGCAGTCCCTCAGACAATTTCAGCTCAGTTCTGATGAAAGGTCACAGATCTGAAACGTTAACTCTGTCTCTCTCTCCACAGATGCTGCCAGACCTGCTGAGTATTTCCAGCATTTTCTGTTTTTATTTCAGATTTCCAGTATCAGCAGTATTTTGCTTCTGTGTTACTTTGAAAGTTAAAACTGAACCACCTGTCTACAATTCACACTGGGGTCTCCCATGAAATGATTCTGTATAATGTTGATGTAATGAATACAGACTCCGAGCACAGAGCTTCCTGTGGGGAATTGGGGATATGAAAACCAGCAGACTCTGCAGGAATTTCCACTGGGAGCACAAATTCACAAAATCTACCTTTTATATATCGATTCATTTTGATTGTCCTTCTGGAAAATTATTTTGAAACAATTTAAACATCAACCCACAGCTCCATGACTGGGTCAATTATGAGGTCATCCTCTGACAGGTCATATGACAGCTGGAGCCACAAGACATCAGAACCAGATTTGTGACTGGATTAAAACCCGGAATCCTGTCCCAATGGCTTTTCAAATAAAGCTGTTGCTGTTTGAAAACACAGCAGTTAAACTTTCTGCCTGACCATGAGGGGAGCTAGGGAGAAATTTACAAAACTAAATCCTTTTACAAAATAGTTCAAAAATCATTCACTGAAAAATCATGTGAGGATTCATATGCAGTAGAGAAACAAGCAGAATACAGAAAGTACAGAGGAGAGCTGAAAAAGGAAATGAGATTAGCAAGAGAATGTATGAGAAAAGATTAGCAGGTCACATAACTGGGAACACTGAAGTCTTTTACCAACATATGGACAGTCAATGAAAGGGTGGGTCAATTAGGAGATCCTGTGGAGGCAGAGGGTGTGGCTGAGGTACTAATTAGTACATTTCATCTGTCATCACAAAACAAACGGGTGCTGCAAATGTCACAGTAAAGGAGGAGGAAGTGGAGAATTTGGAGGGGATGAAAATAGATAAAGAGGAGACATTTACAAGGTTAGCAGTGCTCACACCTGTCTACAGGTCACCCGGTCTGGATGGGCTGCATCCTGGGTTGCTGAGGGAAGTCAGGGTGGAAATAGCAGAGACTCGAACCACAATCTTTCAATCCTCCTTGAATATGGGAATGATGCCAGAGGACTGGAGGATGGAGGTAAGCTTGGGTAGTTCGATCTCAGTTCAACTTGACCATTTTTATCATGTATCCATTGTTAACAACGTTAAGAAACAACTAACAACGTTAAGAAAGCCATTTTATAATGAACACATGACCAAAGGAACCATTTTGTGTTCAGTACTAACGTTTATATCCTGTATAATTAATGAGTAGCTACCCATCCTGAAACAGATGATTGTAAAAGTAATGAACCTTGATTGAGTTATAATTAATGAATCAATAAACATTTTAGAGAGAATGGGTTTTCATTTAAAGTTAGTTCAATCTAATTACTGTGAGTTTCTGTGTCTGTGTGGGAAAGGACAGTTTCAGCTAAATGTATTCAAACAATGGACCTTTCTCGGACCCCTGATAAAACCAATGGTATGGTACATCGTGACCTTCAAGAGTCTTGATTTAATGAACAGGAAACTTGTTTCAGATCAGATTGGGAGACAGTGTGAAACCACTCCATTGTACTCATGTCTGAGATTTTGAGGACAGGTGACTGTTAGTGGAAGACATTATTAAGAACTAATTAAATGTACCTAGCAACAGCTAGGACCAATTATTATTTTACATGGTGGTGTGATGGCCATCCAGGGGTTAAAAGTAGGGATCTTGTAAGGTTTCAGTGTGCAGGAACACTAGAAGATCTCAGGGGTAAAGACTCAGATCATCAACCAAGTTCTCCATCTGACGAGGGATCTAGACTGGACAAAGAGGACCATGACACTCTGAGACCAAGCTCGACCAGTCCCCAGAGCTGTAAAGTTATATTCCCCAAGTTTGTTAAGTATAATTTTACTTTCAATTATTAAGTACTATTTTACTCTCAATAAAAGTTCTGGACTTATTAATCAAGTATCCTATTGCTTTAATTGGTTAAAGTCATGCCCAAAGTGATTGTCTGCAATAGACTTTCCAGAATTAAAAGATAAGTCTGCAAGGGTTGTGAATATTACAGCCCTGTTTAAAAAGAGAGATAAACCCAGGAACGACAGACCAATTAGTCTAATGTCGCTGGTGGGGAAACTTTTAGAGAAAATTATCCAAGAGGAAATTAATTGTCACTTGGTAGAACATGGGCTAATAAATGACAGCCAGTACAGATTGGTTAACAGAAGATTGTGTCTGAAATAATTAATGAATTAATTTCTTTGATGAAGTTTCAGAGAGAGTTGACGAGGGTGGTGAGGTTGATGGTACGTGTCTGGACATCAAAATTGTGTTTGAAAAGATACCATGAACTAGACTTGGGGCAGCACAATGACACAGTGGTTGGCACTGCAATCTCACAGCTCTCGCAACCCAGTTTCAGTTCTGGATACTGCCTGTGCAGAGTTTGCAAGTTCTCCCTGTGACTGTGTGTGTTTCTGCTGGGTGCTCCGGTTTCCTCCAACAAGCAAAGACTGCAGGTTGATAGGTAAATTGGCTGTTGTAAATTGCTCCTAGTGTAGGTAAGAGAATAAAAAAAACAAAGATAATTACAGCACAGGAACAGGCCCTTCGGCCCTCCAAGCCTGCGCCGATCCAGATCCTCTCTCTAAACATGTCGCCTATTTTCTAAGGTTCTGTATCTCTTTTCTTCCTGCCCATTCATGTATCTGTCTAGATACATCTTAAAAGAATCCATCGTGCCCGCATCTACCACCTCCGCTGGCAATGCGTTCCAGGTGCCCACCACCCTCTGCGTAAAGAACTTTCCACGCATATCCCCCCTAAACTTTTCCCCTTTCACTTTGAACTCGTGTCCTCTAGTAATTGAAACCCCCACTCTGGGAAAAAGCCTCTTGCTATCCACCCTGTCTATACCTCTCATGATTTTGTACACCTCAATCAGGTCCCCCCTCAACCTCCGTCTTTCTAATGAAAATAATCCTAATCTGCTCAACCTCTCTTCATAGCTAGCGCCCTCCATACCAGGCAACATCCTTGTGAACCTCCTCTGCACCCTCTCCAAAGCATCCACATCCTTTTGATAATGTGGCGACCAGAACTGTACGCAGTATTCCAAATGTGGCCGAACCAAAGTCCTATACAACTGTAACATGACCTGCCAACTCTTGTACTCAATGCCCCGTCCGATGAAGGAAAGCATGCCGTATGCCTTCTTGACCACTCTATTTACCTGCGTTGCCACCTTCAGGGAACAGTGGACCTGAACACCCAAATCTCTCTGGACATCAATTTTCCCCAGGACTTTTCCATTTACTGTATAGTTCACTCTTGAATTGGATCTTCCAAAATGCATCACCTCGCATTTGCCCTGATTGAACTCCATCTGCCATTTCTCTGCCCAACTCTCCAATCTATCTATATTCTGCTGTATTCTCTGACAGTCCCCTTCACTATCTGCTACTCCACCAATCTTAGTGTCGTCTGCAAATTTGCTAATCAGTCCACCTATACTTTCCTCCAAATCATTAATGTATATCACAAACAACAGTGGTCCCAGCACGGATCCCTGTGGAACACCACTGGTCACACGTCTCCATTTTGAGAAACTCCCTTCTACTGCTACTCTCTGTCTCCTGTTGCCCAGCCAGTTCTTTATCCATCGAGCTAGTACACCTTGGACCCCAAGCGCCTTCACTTTCTCCATTCCATCAGCCTGCCATGGGGAACCTTATCAAACGCCTTACTGAAGTCCATGTATATGACATCGACAGCCCTTCCCTCATCAATCAACTTTGTCACTTCCTCAAAGAATTCTATTAAGTTGGTAAGACATGACCTTCCCTGCACAAAACCATGTTGCCTATCACTGATGAGCCCATTTTCTTCCAAATGGGAATAGATCCTATCCCTCAGTATCTTCTCCAGCAGCTTCCCTACCACTGACGTCAGGCTCACCGGTCTATAATTACCTGGATTATCCCTGCTACCCTTCTTAAACAAGGGGACAACATTAGCAATTCTCCAGTCCTCCGGGACCTCACCCGTGTTTAAGGATGCTGCAAAGATATCTGTTAAGGCCCCAGCTATTTCCTCTCTCGCTTCCATCAGTAACCTGGGATAGATCCCATCCGGACCTGGGGACTTGTCCACCTTAATGCCCTTTAGAATACCCAACACTTCCTCCCTCCTTATGCCGACTTGACCTAGAGTAATCAAACATCTGTTCCTAACCTCAACATCCGTCATGTCCCTCTCCTCGGTGAATACCGATGCAAAGTACTCGTTTAGAATCTCACCCATTTTCTCTGAGTCCAAGCATAACATTCCTCCTTTGTCCTTTAGTGGGCCAATCCTTTCTCTAGTTACCCTCTTTCTCCTTATATATGAATAAAAGGCTTTGGGATTTTCCTTAACCCTGTTTGCTAAATATATTTCATGACCCCTTTTAGCCCTCTTAATTCCTCGTTTCAGATTGGTCCTACATTCCCGATATTCTTTCAAAGCAGGTGGGGACGTGGTAGGGAAAATGGGATTATGGTGTAGGATTACTATAAATGGGTGGTGGTTGGTCAGCACAGACTCAGTGGGCCGTAGGGCCTGTTTCAGTTTTGCATGTCTCTATGACTTGCTAACAAAATTCAAGCAGATGGGATTAAAGGGGCAGTGGCAGTGTGGATCCAAAATTGGCTGCAGGGTAAAAAGTAGGGTGAATGCTTGTTTTTCAGAATGGAGGGAGTAATACAGTAATGTCCTTGTTGTTGCAATATGTTCAATGTCAGACCCCGAGCTGTCCGAGGGATGGGGCAATTTGTGATGTTCCTCTGGTTGCAATATTTGCAGTGTCTGACCTTGATCTGTCACAGGGACGTGGCATTTATGAGGTCCCTGTGGGGTGCTGTTTGTTTGGTGTATCACACTGACCTGTCCCAGAGAGCGGGAAGGTTGCGATGTCCTTGTGGGTTGCAATCTGTTCAGTGTCTGACTCTGATCTGTACCAGAGATGGGGCAGTGTGTGATATCCTTGTGCATGTCATACAGGCCCACTGGTGTGTGGTTCCATCCTGATGCCAAGAAACAGAGCCCCATCTCTGGGCAAAAAGTCTCACTTCTCAAGGGGTGTCTCGAGAAGACACAGTGGCGCAGTGGTTAGCACCGCAGCCTCACACCTCTAGTGACCCGCGTTCGATTCTGGTTACTGCCTGTGCAGAGTTTACAAGTTCTCCCTGTGACTGCGTGGGTTTCTGCCGGGTGCTCTGGTTTCCTCCCACAGCCAAAGACTTGCAGGTTGATAGGTAAATTGGCCATTGTAAATTTCCCCTAGTGTAGGTAGGTGGTAGGGGAATTGAGGGGATGTGGTAGGAATATGGGATTAATGTAGGATTAGTATAAATGGGTGGTTGATGGTCGGCACAGACTCGGTGGGCTGGAAGGGCCTGTTTCAGTACTGTATCTCTAAATAAATAAATAAGAAGGCTGAGGCAGTAAACCTGGACAGTAAATCGGGAGTGGAGTCCTGGAGGCAGTTACCTGTTACTTATCAGGCAGTTTTCCAGCAACTCCTACAGCAGAACTGGTAACAAACAGTACTGGTTTTTCCTTTCCTTTGGACAATACGAGCAATGCTGAGAGGGGGTCCTGATGCTCAGGGTCTCCATACTGTTTGCCCAGGCCTGTGCCCTGGAGAGGACACTCCAGCTTCGTGGTTAAACATGAGCACAACCCGGGAATAAACAGTTACTGATTATAAGCTCTCATTCAATTGGTGTAGAGTATGAGCGCCAGGGGTTACTTCGGACAGTGGGAGAGCTCTTAGTGTCTCATTGGATAGCTACCATTCACTCCAAGCTGGGCAGCCCCCAGTCAGTTAGGTGCTGTGAAGCCACGACCTGCTTGCTTCAATGGGTGCTTGGAGCTTTGAGAGTCATCTTTCAACAAGCGGATCGATAATCTATGCACCAAGAAAAACAAACTCAACAAAGAAGACACCAGTCCTTCGCATCACAAGCTGGAATGTAAGGACCATGTGTCCTGGCCTTACCGACAACCTTCTGCTGGTTGATGACACACACAAGACAGTTGTGATCGACAAGGAACTCACAAGGCTCAATGTGGACATTGCTGTGCTGCAAGAAACTAGACTCGTTCAAAGTGGATCCCTCAAAGAGAAACACTACACCTTCTTCTGGCAGGGGAAAGCCCAAGAGGCAACTCGTGAGCATGGAGTGGGTTTCACAGTAAAATACACGCCACTTGAGATGAGTGAACCAGCCACAGCAGGCTCAGAGAGACTTCTTACTCTTCACTTGTCAACAAGTGTGGGCCCAGTTAATCTCATGTGCATCTATGTCCCGACACTCACCTCCACCCCAGATGTCAAGGATCAATTCTATGTGACACTTGACACTGCCATCAGTAGAATTCCCAGCACTGAGGGACTGTACCTTCTAGGAGACTTCAACACAAGCTTGGGTACTGACTACACAGCTTTGCCAATGTGCATAGAGCACCAGGGGATTTGCAAGATGAACGAAAATGGACAGAGGTTGCTGGAGCTATGCTGTCACCATGGATTCTGTGTGATGAACAGCTACTTCCAGGTCAAGCTGTGCTACAAGGTGTCCTGGAGACATCCGAGATCATGCCATTGGCACCAGCTAGACCTTATCTTCACCAGACATAACACCCTCAGCAGTGTCCTCATCACTCGCAGCTATCACAGCGCTGACTGTGACACTGACCACTCCCTGGTGTGTAACAAGGTCAGGCTTCAGCCAAGGAAGCTTCATCCATCCATGATGAAAGCTCGTCTTCTGATCAACACTTGCCGAACCACTGATCCAGAAAGGACCCAGGAGTTCCTCAACATCCTCGATCAGGCTCTTTCAGACAACAATGCTCAAGGCCTCAGTGCAGTGTCAAAGTGGAATCATCTGCACACCACCATCTATATCTCTGCACTCACTGTGTATAGGAAAAAAGATGGGAGGAATGCTGACTGGTTTGAGGCTTATTGGACTGAAATGGAGTCAGTTACTGTAACTAAGAGGAGAGCCCTCATGAACTACAAACAAGTCCCCAGCAAACAACATCTAATTGCTCTCAGAGCTGCCAGAAACAAGTCTCTGCAGACTGCTCGGCACTGCACCAATCAATAATGTTTAAAACTCTGCTGATGAATCCGGGGATGCTAGAGGGATGTATGAAGGAATGAAGAAAGCAATGGGCCCAGTAGTAACTAAATCAGCACCTTTTGAAGACAAAGAGAGGGGTGATCATCACTGAACCCAACAAGCCGATGGAAAGGTGAGTGGAGCATTATCTTGAACTCTACATAACGGAGAACATTGTCATTGAAGTAGCTCTCAGTGCCATTCCAGACTTCCCTGTCATGGAGGAACTGGACAGTGAGCCCACCATAGTCCAGCTCAACAAGGGCTCAAAACATGCGTGATGCAAACATTGTCACCTTGTACAAAATTAAGGGGGATCGCAGTGACTGCAGCAATTATCGGAGCCAGCTGCTCAGTTCCACTCACCTGCTCTATCCCTTTCCTCCTGCAAGTTCCTTTGCTTCAAGTATACATCCAATTTCCTTTTCAAATCATTGATTGTCTCTACTTCCACCACACTCGTGGGTCAGGACATTACCACTCACAGCATAAAAAAATTCCACCTCACCCAAGGATGGGAAATATTTATATCTTCTATATTTAGCTTATTCTCTATCTCGACGAGAATAGAATGGCAGTCAACATGAAAGGGAACCCAAAAATCTTCGAGCAGTATATAAATAATAAGCAGGTAGTCAGCGGTGAAGTGGGCCCCATTAGGGACAAAGAGGGTAATATATACTTAGAACTGCAGGGCAATGTTAATCTAGTTAATAAGTACCTTGTACCAATGATCACTAAGGAAGTGGAATTTGACAAAATATCAGGAGAAGTGGAGAGTGTAGAGGCAATGGAGAGGGTACAAATTGAGAGAGGGAGGTACTGAAAAGGCTGGTTATGCTTCAGGAAGATAAATTACCTGGTCCGGATGGCTTTCATCCCAGATTGCGAAAGGAAATGTGGATGCAGATAACAGAAAGGATTGCTATAATCTTCCAATCTTCCCTGGATACGGGGGAGGTGTCAGAGGATTAAACAGCTGCAAATGTGACACCCTTATTCAAGAAAGGGTGTAAGGACAGTCCGGCTAACTACAGGCCAGTTAGATTAACAGCAGTGGTGGGTAAGGTTTTAGAAAGAACAATCAGGGAAAAAATCAACAGTCACTTGTAGAGGTTTGAGTTAATTAAGGAGAGTGAGCATGGATTTATACATGGGAGTTCATGCTTGACTAATCTAACTGCATTTTTTGATGAACTAACAGAGAAGGTTTATGAAGGGCATGCAGTGGATGTTGTTTCTATGGATTTTAAGAAACGACACATAAAAGGGTGATTAACAACATTGAGGTTCATGGAATAGGAGGGTCAGTGTCCAATTGGATAGAAAATTGGCTTAAGGACAGAAAACAGCAAGGCGTAATAAATGATTCATTCTCAGACTGGAAGGTTGTCGACAGTGCTGTTCCCCAAGGGTCACTGCTGGAACCACTGCTTTTTACTTGCGACAGATAAATGACTTGGATCTTGGAATATAGAGTAGAATCTCAAAATATGCCGATAACACCAAACTTGGAGAAGTGGCAAACAGTGAGGATGAAATGAATCACCTGCAACAAGACAGTGATAGGCTAGCAGAATGGGCAGACAGGTGCAGATGGATTTTAATAGTGACTAGTGTGAGGTGATGCATTTTAGCAGACGGAATAGGGAGAGGCAATATATACTTAATGGCACAGTTCTAAAGAGTTTGCAGGAATAGAGGGACCTGTTCACTGAACAATGAACAACGTGAACAATTACTTCTTGTTGTGTGCTCTCAGATTTGTCACCTTCACTGTACTGGAGTGCAGTGACATCTACTGGCAGGAAGCAAGAACTGCAATCAAGCAGCAGAAATTCCATCGTCTGTCAGGGTGAAAGAAACATTGCAATGTGAGGAAATAGTGAATGGGTTTGATTGGGTTGATGGAGACATGATTCCACTTGTGGTGGAGTCCAAAGCAAAGGCCAGAAATATAAAATTGTCATTATTAAAAGATATGAGGAATTCATGATAAATGTATTTAGGTAGTGAGTGGGTGGAATCTCGATAAAATAGAAAGTGAGATTGGGTGGACAGAAGCAGTGTGAAAGGGTGGCTCAAACAAAAGTTAAACGCCCTGAAAGGTGAACTCTGTTTCTCTCTCCACAGATGCTGCCAGAGTTTCTTAACATTTCCAACACTTTCTGTTTTTATTTCAGAATTTGCAAGATGCTGCTTTGCTCGGAAAAAAAATTGGATGATCGGCTTTGGCTGCCAGTGAAATTCCACAGGAGCTAAAAGGAAGTTCTGATATCAGTGGCATGTTGATCTAGGGGTATGATTCTTGCTTAGGGTGAGTGATTAATTAATGTGTGAGAGATCCTGGATTCAAATCCTGGACAAGCCCTTCTTCTTTGGCATTTTTAGTTCAAGGTCATTGCAGAAGGCGGAATTGATTTCCATATGGAGCCTGCTTGAGGACCAGAGAGCTGGATTCAAAGAGCTTGATTAACTAAATGTACAGATAGCCAAGTGGGAATATAAAGTTGTTGCAGTAATTGTGACCTGACTCCAAAAACAACAGGACTGGGTTCTGGACTGGAATGGAATGGAATTCTTCAGTGTTTCTGTTGTTTGGCTTGCATTGACTCATCGATTTTCCTGTTTTTCACTTTGTCGATGCCTTTGAATAATTGTGAATCCTTCTTCAGATTGTCTTCTTTCACCAGGTAGTTCTGACCTCTGATGATGATGATCGTAATGAGCTTCAACTCACTGATAGTTTTGGAACTGAACAGATTTCCTTTGCTTGAGTCTACAACATGGAACTCAGTCTGACATGTGGACCCATGGGAGGATTTGAATGCCACCCCTGCGTTGGAGAATACAGTTGCATCCATCCAAGAAGAGACCGAGTAGAAGTGACAGTTCAGTCAGTCAAACATTAAACTTTTAATTTCAGGGTGGTGAGTTTGAGTGCCATTTTGTTTTTCCCTTTTTTAAGGCTTCATTAGCAGAGAGTACAAGTAGTGTTTGAAATGAAATTCAGCAAAAGTATGAGAAAATCTCACTTTGATTCGGGACTCATCTCTCAGCAGCATCTCGCTGTGAAAGATTGAACTTTATCTCATTTCATTCCCAGCTCGGGGTCAGTGCGGCTCAGTGGGACTTCTGGCTGTCTCCTGCTTCACAATCCATCAGTGCTGAGAAAGCAATGGGGAATATTATTCACGGCTCTGTAACCTGAGGACACCGATTTAAGGTGAATGGCAAAAGAACCAAAGGCAACATGAGGAAAAACTTCTTTTGCACAGCGAGTGGTTAAGATCTGATATGCACTGCTTGAGAGTGTGATGGAGGCTGATTCAATCATGGCTTTCAAAATGGTATAAGATAATTATCTGAAGTGGAAAAATTGCATGTTTTCATGGAATACATGAGTCTGTGGCATGAACTGAATTGCTCGTGCATAGAAGCAGCACAAGCACAATGAGCTGAATGGCTTCCTTTTGTTCTGTAACTATTCTATGATCTATGATTCTTTTCAGAGTGAAATCAACACTCACATACAAGAAACTGACAGGTACACTGTAAACGTCGCATTACCAGACAAGAAATTGACAGATACAGTGTGAAACCCACAGTCACGTAGCAGCAGTTGGCAGGTAACGTGTAAAAATCTTTCTTTCATATCCCAACTGCAAGGTACAAAGGAAATTAGGTACAAACCCAGGCTCACACTTCAAAGACTGAGAGATACAAAGCAAAACACATATTCACCTACAAGTACAGAGAAGAAGACACACTCAGAGGAGGTGCAGATTAAAGACACATGCATGTAACAGAAACTGATAGGGATAGAATCAAACCCTTTCTCACTTCTCAGAAACTGATAGATATAGACAAAAGCTGATGCTCACATACAAGTTGTTGAAAGATATGTGGTGAAACTCACAGAGCAATAGCAGAAACAAACAAGTACTGAATAATACCCACAGTCACAGACCAAAAACTGAAATATACTGAGTTAAACACCACTTTCTCACACCAGAAACTCATGGCTACAAAATGAAGCTGACTCTATCCTCCCAGGCACTGACAGGTGCAAAAGAAAACACTCACGACGATACCAGGTCATGAAATGTACGTAACAAAACCTTTCAGCTGAAAGAATAGCATTAATGACAGGTGTGATACCCTGAATGCTCGGCGGCCGAGAATCCGTCCTATCTGTGACAGGAGTGGGGCGCGCAGGCGCGGTAGAGAGCTTTGTCAGCAGCAAGAGCTGCGGGTTCGGAGTTGGAGCGGGATATTCACAAAGTGCGAGAAGACTTTGTGGGCTCACACAGCTGGAGCAGGGCCTCAGGGCCACAATAAGATGGAACAATCCCATCTGTATCCCTGCGGATGGCGGTGGTGAAGCTTTTCCCGGTGAGGCTTCCCGAAACGGCGTCTATAAATGGGTAAGAATTGGGGACTGGGCAGGGAGCGTCTCTAAATGAATAAAATTTGGGGTCTGGTCAGGGAGCGTCTGTAAATGGATAAGAATTGGGGACTGGGCAGGGAGCGTCTGCAAATGGATAAGAATTGGGGGACTGGGCAGGAAGCGTCTCGAACTGAATAAGATTTGGGTACTGGTCAGGAAGCGTCTGTAAATGGATAAGAATTGGGGACTGGGCAGGGAGTGTCTATAATTGAATAAGAGTTGGAGACTGGGCAGGGAGCGTTTCTAAATGAATAAGATTTGGGGACTGGGCAGGGAGCGTCGATAAATGCTTAAGAATTGGGGACTGGTTCGGGAGCGTTTTTTTATTCGTTCGTGGGATGTGGGCGTCGCTGGCTCGATCTCAGCTCGAGTAATGTGTCCAGTTCTGGGCACCAGACTTTAGAAAGGACATCAAAGCTTCTGAGACAGTTCAGAGGAGATTTACTAGAATGATACCAGAGATGAGGGGTGTCAGTTCTCTGGACAGGCTGGTGAAGCTGGGATTGTTCTCCTCAGAGTAGAGATGGTTAAGGGAAGATTTAATAGAGGTGTGCAGAATCATGAAGTATTTTCATCGGGTAGAGAGGGAGAAACTGTTTCCACTGTCCTGGGGGTCAGTAACCAGAGGACACAGATTTAAAATAATTGGCCAAAAATGTCAAGGGGAGGTGAGGAGAGATCTTTTAACCCAGTAACTGATTCGGATCTGGAATGAATTGTCTGACAGGGTGGTGGAAACAGATTCAATTATAACTTTCATAAAGGAATTGGACAAATATTTCAAAGTGAAATTCTCCAGGATTATGGGGAAATAGGCAGGGGGTTGGACTAATTGCATCTTTTTGTCAGAGAGTCAGCAGTGGCACAATGGGGCCGAATGACCTCCTTCTGTGCTGTATGATTCTATGAACATAAGAACGAGGAGCCGGATTCGGCAAGTCAGCCACTCGAGCCTGCTCTGCCATTCAATACAATCATGGCTGATCTCATCACGCCAGTTCTTGTTTCTTGCCAGTAGATGTCACTTCATTCCAATACAGTGAAGTTTACAAATCTGAGGGAGACACAACAGGAAAGAATTGTTCACATGATAGTGAATGTGTGGGATTTAGAAATACTAGGAGTGGAGACGAGTTATTACTTGTCTGCTCGATCCCCATAGCCCTGTAAAATTATTTCCTTCAAGTGCCCATTCAAATTCCTTTTGTAATCCTCGATTGTCTCCATTTCCACCGCCCTCGTGGGCAGCGAGTTACAGATCATCACCAATCAGTGTAAGAAAGTTCTTGCGCACATTCCCCCTGTATCTCCTGTCCAAAACCTTCAATCTGTGTCCCCTAGTCCTTGTACCAATAGTTAACGGGAACAATGTTTCCTTGCCAACTTATTTAAAACTGTCATAGCCGAAAACACATCTATCAATTCTCCCCTCAATCTCCTTTGATACAGGTAGAACAACCCTAGCTTTTCCAACCTAACCTTGTAACTAAAATCCTCCATCCCTGGATCCATTCTGGTGAATTTCCTCTGCATCCTCTCAAGGACGCTCACATTCTTTCTTAAGTGTGTTAAGCAAAACTGGAAGCAACACTCCAACTGGGGCCTAACCAGAGCTTTATAATGGTTCAGCATAACTTCCCTGCTTTGTGCTCAATGCCTCTTTTTTTCAAGCCCAAGATCACATATGCTTTGCTAACCACTCTCGCAATATGTCTTGCCACCTTCAAAGATTGATGCACATGAACCCCAAGTCCCTCTATTCCAACACACACTTTAGAACTGTGCCATTAAGTAAATATTGCCTCTCCCTATTCCTTATGCCAAAATACATCACCTCACACTTGTCACTATTAAATTCCATCTGCCACCTGTCTGCCCATTCTGCTAGCCTATCATTGTCCTGTTGCAGGCAGTTCATATCATCCTCACTGTTTGCCACTCCTCCAAGTTTGTTGTCATCGGGATATTTTGAGATTCTACTCAATATTCCAAGATCCAAGTCAAAAAAAGCAGTGGTTCTAGCACTGACCCTTGGGGAACACCTCTGTCGAGTATCCTCCAGTCTGACAAAGAATCATTTCATAAGACTCGCTGTTTTCTGTCCTTAAACCAATTTTCTATCCAATTGGACACTGACCCTCCTATACCACGAACCTCAATTTTGTAAACCCCACTTTTATGTGGTACCTTGTCAAACGCTTCCTTAAAATCCATATAAACAACATCCACTGCATTTCCTTCATCAAACTGCTCTGTTAGTTCATCAAAAAATGCAGTTAGATTAGTCAAGCATGAACTCCCATTTATAAATCCATGCTCACTCTACTTAATTAACTCAAACCTCTCCAAGTGACTGTTGATTTTTTACCCTGATTATTCTTTCTAAAACCTTACCCACCGCTGCTGTTAATCTAACTAGCCTGTAGTTAGCCGGACTGTCCTTACACCCTTTCTTGAATAAGGGTGTCGCATTTGCCACTGTTTACTCCTGGCACCTCCCCCGTATCCAGGGAAGATTGGAAGATTATGGTAAACTCTTCCATTATCTGCATCCGCATTTCCTTTCGCAACCTGGGATGCCAGCCATCCAGACCAGGTCATTTATCTACCCTAAGCACAGCCAGCCTTTTTAGTACCTCCCTCTCTCAATTTGTACCCTCTCCATTGACTCTACTCTCTTCACTTCGACTGATATTTTGTCAAATTCCACTTCCTTAGTGATCACTGATACAAAGTACTCTTTAATTAGATTAACATTGCCCTGCACCTCTAAGCTTATATTATCCTTTTTGTCCCTAATAGGCCAGACTCAACCTCTTACTACCCACTTATCATTTACATGCTGCTCGAAGATTTTTGGATTTCCTTTCATGTTGACTGTCAGTCTATTCTCATAGAAATAGAGAATAAGCAAATATAGAAGATGTAAGTATTTCCCATCCTTGATGAGGTGGAACTTTCTTTTGTTGTGGGTGGTAATGACTTGGCCCACGAGTGTGGTGGAAGCAGAGACAATCAATGATTTGAAAAGGAAATTAGATGGATACTTGAAGGAAAGAAACTTGCAGGAGGAAAGGGATCGAGCTGGTGAGTGGAACTGACTAGATTGCTCCGGGGAGAGCCAGCATGGACGTGATAGGCCAAACGACCACCTTCGATGCTGTAAATTACTCTGTGTTGTTTCTCAAATTCAATCCACTGGTGCTTGGGAAATAATCTCAAAATAAATTGTGCAACTGGAAAATCAGAACCAAGGCAAGGGACGCATAAGGAAGCAAAATTACTGAAACCCGGGATTGAACCAGGAACCTTCAGATCTTTAGCTTAACGCTCTCCCAACTGAGCTATTTCAGCCCTACATTAGCAGAGGCTTGTTGTCCTTGTTTTGGAAGAAAATACATACATTCAAGTTTTCCAAAAAATTAAAGAACACAACATGTGAGTAATATTCCCCATTGCTTTCTCAGTACTGATGGATTGTGAAGCGGGAGACAGCCAGAAGTGCCACTGAGCCGCACAGACCCCGAGCTGAGAATTAAATGAGATCAAATTCAATCTTTCACAGTGAGATGCTGCAGAGAGCTAAGAGTCCTGAATCAAAGCGAGACTTGCTCATTTCAAACACTCCCTGTAATCTCTGCTCATGAAGCCTTACAAAAGGGAAAAACAGACTGGCACTCAAACTCACAACCCTGCCATTAAAAGTCTCATATTCGACTGACAGAACTGTCACTTCTACTCGGTCTCTTATTGGATGGATGCAACTCCAACGCAGGGATGGCATTCAAATCCTCCCATGGGTCCACATGTCAGACTGAGTTCCATGTTGTAGACTCAAGCAAAGGAAATCTGCTCACTTCCAAAACTATCAGCGAATTGAAGCTGATTACAATCAACATCATCAGAGGTCAGAACTACCTGGTGAAAGAAGACACTCTGAAGAAGGATCCACAATTATTCAAAGGCATCGACAAAGTGAAAAACAAGAAAATCGATGAGTCAATGCAAGCCAAACAACAGAAACACTGAAGAATTCCATTCCATTCCAGTCCAGAACCCAGTCCTGTTGTTTTTGGAGTCAGGTCACAATTACAGCAACAACTTTATATTCCCACTTGGCTATCTGTACATTTAGTTAATTACAATTTTGTCGACAAGCTCTTTGAATCCAGTTGTCTGGTCCTCAAGCCAGCTCCGCATGGAAGTCAATTCCACCTTCTGCAAGGCTGAAACCAATAGATAACCTTAATCTAAAAATGCCAGCAGACCAGGGCTCGTCCAAGACTTGAACCCGGGATCTCTCGCATGTTAATTAACCATACTCCCAAAGCAAAAATCATACCCATAGACCAACGAGCCACTGACAAGTCAGGCTTTATTAGCTGCTGTGGAATTTCACGTGAACCCCCCAGCCAATCATCCATTTTTTTTCAGATCAAAGCAACATCCTGCAAATGCTGAAATAAAAACAGAAAGTGCTGGAAATGTTCAGCAGCTCTGGCAGCATCTGTGCTGTGAGAAACACAGTTAACGTTTCAGGGCACTCACCTTTTGTTTCAGCCATCCTTTCAGACTGCTTCTGTCCATCCAACCTCACTTTCTATTCTATCCACATTCTAACCATTCACTACGTTGCTACATTTTTCATGAATTCCTCATTTCTTTTATTAATGACAATTTTGTATTTCTGGCCTTTGCTTCAGACACGACCACAAGTGGAATCATGTCTCCATCTACCCAATCAAACCACTTCGCTGTTTCCTCACATTGCAATGTTTCTTTAACCCTGACAGACTGTGGAGTTTCTGCTGCTTGATTGCAGTTCTTGCTTCCCGCCAGTAGATGTCACCTCACTCCAATACAGTGAAGTTTACAAATCTGAGTGAGACACAACAGGAAATAATTGTTCACATTATAGTGAATGTGTGGGATTTAGAAATACTAGGAGTGGAGACGAGTTATTATTGCACTCTGCTATTACATCTTTTATAATGGACTCCAGCATTTTCCCCACGACTGATGTCAGGCTAACCGGTATATAATTCGCTGTTTTCTTTCTGCCTCTTTTCTTAAATAGCGGAGTTACATTAACTACCGTCCAATCCATTTGAACTGTTCCAGAGTCGATAGAATTTTGAAAAAAGACCAGAAATGCATCTGCTATTTCAAGGGCCACTTCCCTAAGTACTCTGGGATGTAGATTATCAGGCCTTGGGGATTTATCGGCCTTCAATCCCATCAATTTCCCAAACATTCCCTACTAATACTGATTTCATACAGTTCCTCCTTCTCACTAGACCCTATGTTCCCCAACATTTCTGGGAGATAATTTGTATCCTCCTTTGTGAAGACAGATCCAAAGTATGTATTTAATTGGTCTGCCATTTCTTTGTTCCCCATTATAAATTCCCCCGTTTCTGACTGTAAGGGGCCCACATTTGTCTTCACTAATCTTTTTCTCTACACATATCTATAGAAGCTTTTACAGTCAGTTTTTATGTTCTCTGCTAGCTTACTCTCATACTCTATTTCCCCCTTCTTAATCAATCCTTTTGTCCTCCTCTGCTAAATTCCAAACTGCTCACAATCTTCAGGTTTGCTGCTTGTTCTGGCCATTTTATATTTCTCCTCCTTGGATCTAATACTTTCCTTAATTTCTTTTGTTAGCCACAGTTGAGCCACCCTTCCTGTTTTACTTTTGCACAGACAGGAATGAACAATTGTTGTAATTCATCCATGCGCTCTTTAAATGCTAGCCATTGCCTATCCACTGTCAACCCTTTAAGTAACGTTCCCCAATCTATCATCGCCAACTCCCGCCTCATACCTTCTTAGTTTTCTTTGTTTAGATTCAGGACCCGAGTCTCGGAATCAACTCTCTCACTCTCCATCTTAATGAAGAATTTTATCATATGGGCGCACTTCCCCAAGGGACCCCACACAACAAGATTGTTAACTAATCCTTTCTCATTACACAATACCCAGTCCAGGATGGCCTGTTCTCTAGAGGTGTTATACACCTCTATCAATTCTCCACTCAATCTCCTTTGAGAAAGGCAGAATAATCCTAGCTTTTCCAACCTAACCTTGTAACTAAAATCCCCCATCCCTGGATCCATTCTGGTAAATCGCCTCTGCGTCCTCTCAAGGACCCTCACATTCTTTCTAAAGTCTGCTGAGCAGAACTGGAAGCAACACTCCAATTGGGGCCTAACCAGAGTGTTATAATGGTTCAGCATAACTTCCCTGCTTTTGTACTCAATGCCTCTATTTATAAAGCCCAAGATCCCATATGCTTTGCGAACCACTCTCGCAATATGACTTGCCTCCTTCAAAGATTGATGCACATGAACCCCAAGTCCCTCTATTCCAGTACACTCTTTAGAACTGTGCCATTAAGTATCTACTGCCTCTCCCTATTCCTTATGCCAAAATACATCACCTCACACTTGTCACTATTAAATTCCATCTGCCACCTGTCTGCCCATTCTGCTAGCCTATCACTGTCCTGTTGCAGGCAGTTCATATCATCCTCACTGTTTGCCGCTCCTCCAAGTTTGGTGTCATCGGCATATTTTGAGATTCTACTCTGTATTCCAAGAGCCAAGTCAATTACCTTGAGCAAAAAAAGCAGTGGTTCTAGCACTGACCCTTGGGGAACACCACTGTCGACTATCCTCCAGTCTGACAAAGAACCATTTAATAAGACTCGCTGTTTTCTGTCCTTAAACCAATTTTCTATCCAATTGGACACTGACCCTCCTGTACCACGAACCTCAATTTTGTTAACCGCCCTTTTATGTGGTACCTTGTCAAACATTTCCTTAAAATCCATATAAACAACATCCACTGCATTCCCTTCATCAAGCTGCTCTGTTAGTTCATCAAAAAATGCAGTTAGATTCGTCAAGCATGAACTCCCATTTATAAATCCATGCTCACTCTCCTTAATTAACTCGAACCTCTCCAAGTGACTGTTGATTTTTTACCCTGATTATTCTTTCTAAAACCTTACCCACCGCTGCTGTTAATCTAACTAGCCTGTAGTTACCCGGACTGTCCTTACACCCTTTCTTGAATAAGGGTGTCGCATTTGCCACTGTTTAATCCTCTGGCACCTCCCCCGTTTCCAGGGAAGATTGGAAGATTATAGCAAGCCCTTCCGTTATCTGCATCCGCATTTCCTTTCGCAACCTGGGATGTGAGCCATCCGGACCAGGTGATTTATCTTCCCTAAGCACAGCCAGCCTTTTTAGTACCTCCCTCTCATAATTTGTACTCTCTCCATTGCCTCTACTTTCTTCACTTCAACTGATATTTTGTCAAATTCCACTTCCTTAGTGATCACAGGTGCAAAGTACTCATTAAGTAGATTAACATTGCCCTGCACCGCTAAGCTTATATTATCCTTTTTGTCCCTAATAGGCCCAACTCAACCTCTTACTACCCACTTATCATTTACATGCTGCTCGAAGATTTTTGGGTTTCCTTTCATGTTGACTGCCAGTCTATTCTCATAGAAATGGAGAATAAGCAAATATAGAAGATGTAAGTATTTTCCATCCTTGATGAGGTGGAATTTTTTATGTTGTGGGTGGTAATGTCTTGGCCCACGAGTGTGGTGGAAGCAGAGACAATCAATGATTTGAAAAGGAAATTGGATGGATACTTAAAGGAAAGAAACTTGCAGGAGGAAAGGGATCCAGCTGGTGAGTGGAACTGACTAGATTGCTCCGGGGAGAGCCAGCATGGACGTAATCGGCCAAATGACTACCTTCTGTGTTGTAAATGACTCTGTGTTGTTTCTCAAATTCAATCCACTGGTGCTTGGGAAATAATCTCAAAGTAAATTGTGCAACTGGAAAATCAGAACCAAGGCAAGGGACGCATAAGGAAGCGAATTTGCTGCAACCCGAGATTGAACCAGGGACCTTTAGATCTTTAGTCTAACGCTCTCCCAACTGAGCTATTTCAGCCCTACATGCACAGCAGCTTGGTGCCCTTGTTTTGGAAGAAAATTCATACATTCAAGTTTTCCAAAAAATTAAAGAACACGACATGTGAGTAATATTCCCCATTGCTTTCTCAGTACTGATGGATTGTGAAGCGGGAGACAGCCAGAAGTGCCACCGAGCCGCACAGACTCCGAGCTGAGAATGAAATGAGATCAAATTCAATCTTTCATAGTGAGATGCTGCTGAGAGGTAAGAGTCCTGAATCAAAGCGAGACTTGCTCATTTCAAACACTCCCTGTACTCTCTGCTCATGAAGCCTTAAAAAAGGGAAAAACAGAATGGCACTCAAACTCACAACGCTGCCATTAAAAGTCTCATATTCGACTGACAGAACTGTCACTTCTATTCGGTCTCTTATTGGATGGATGCAACTCCAACGCAGGGATGGCATTCAAATCCTCCCATGGGTCCACATGTCAGACTGAGTTCCATGTTGTAGACTCAAGCAAAGGAAATCTGCTCACTTCCAAAACTATCAGCGAATTGAAGCTGATTACAATCAACATCATCAGAGGTCAGAACTACCTGGTGAAAGAAGACACCCTGAAGAAGGATCCACAATTATTCAAAGGCATCGACAAAGTGAAAAACAAGAAAATCGATGAGTCAATGCAAGCCAAACAACAGAAACACTGAAGAATTCCATTCCATTCCAGTCCAGAACCCAGTCCTGTTGTTTTTGGAGTCAGGTCACAATTGCAGCAACAACTTTATATTCCCACTTGGCCATCTGTCCATTTAGTTAATTGCAATTTTGTCGACAAGCTCTTTGAATCCTGTTGTCTTGTCCTTTAGCCAGCTCCGTATGGAAGTCAATTCCGCCTTCTGCAAGGCTGAAACCAATAGATAACCTTAATCTAAAAATTCCAGCAGACCAGGGCTCGTCCAGGACTTGAACCGGGATCTTTCGCATGTCTATTAACCATACCCCCGAAGCAAGAATCATACCCCTAGACCAACGAGCCACTGACAAGTCAGGCTTTATTAGCTGCTGTGGAATTTCACTGGAACCCCCCTGCCAATCATCCATTTTTTTTCAGATCAAAGCAACATCCTGCAAATGCTGAAATAAAAACAGAAAGTGCTGGAAATGTTCAGCAGCTCTGGCAGCATCTGTGGTGTGAGAAACACAGTTAATGTTTCACGGCACTCACCTTTTGTTTCAGCCAACCTTTCAGACTGCTTCTGTCCATCCAATCTCACTTTCTATTCTATCCACATTCTAACCATTCACTCCGTTACTACATTTTTCATGAATTCCTCATTTCTTTTATTAATGACAATTTTGTATTTCTGGCCTTTGCTTCAGACACCACCACAAGTGGAATCATGTCTCCATCTACCCAATCAAACCACTTCGCTGTATCCTCACATTGCAATGTTTCTTTAACCCTGACAGACTGTGGAGTTTCTGCTGCTTGATTGCAGTTCTTGCTTCCCGCCAGTAGATGTCACCTCACTCCAATACAGTGAAGTTTACAAATCTGAGAGAGACACAACAGGAAATAATTGTTCACATTATAGTGAATGTGTGGGATTTAGAAATACTCGGAGTGGAGACGAGTTATTATTGCACTCTGCTATTACATCTTTTATAATGGACTCCAGCATTTTCCCCACGACTGCTGTCAGGCTAACCGGTATATAATTCGCTGTTTTCTTTCTGCCTCTTTTTTTAAATAATGGAGTTACATTAACTACCGTCCAATCCATTTGAACTGTTCCAGAGTCTACAGAATTTTGAAAAAAGACCAGAAATGCATCTGCTATTTCAAGGGCCACGTCCTTAAGTACTCTGGGATGTAGATTATCAGGCCCTAGGGATTTATCGGCCTTCAATCCCATCAATTTCCCAAACATTCCCTACTAATACTGATTTCATACAGTTCCTCCTTCTCACTAGACCCTATGTTCCCCAACATTTCTGGGAGATAATTTGTATCCTCCTTTGTGAAGACAGATCCAAAGTATGTATTTAATTTGTCTGCCATTTCTTTGTTCCCCATTATAAATTCCCCCGTTTCTGACTGTAAGGGGCCCACATTTGTCTTCACTAATCTTTTTCTCTACACATATCGAGAGAAGCTTGTACAGTCAGTTTTTATGTTCTCTGCTAGCTTACTCTCATACTCTATTTCCCCCTTCTTAATCAATCCTTTTGTCCTCCTCTGCTAAATTCCAAACTGCTCACAATCTTCAGGTTTGCTGCTTGTTCTGGCCATTTTATATTTCTCCTCCTTGGATCTAATACTTTCCTTAATTTCTTTTGTAAGCCACAGTTGAGCCACCTGTTTTACTTTTGCACAGACAGGAATGAACAATTGTTGTAATTCATCCATGCGCTCTTTAAATGCTAGCCATTGCCTATCCACTGTCAACCCTTTAAGTAACGTTCCCCAATCTATCATAGCCAACTCCCGCCTCATACCTTCATAGCTTCATAGGTGTTATACACCTCTATCAATTCTCCACTCAATCTCCTTTGAGAAAGGCAGAATAATCCTAGCTTTTCCAACCTAACCTTGTAACTAAAATCCCCCATCCCTGGATCCATTCTGGTAAATCGCCTCTGCGTCCTCTCAAGGACCCTCACATTCTTTCTAAAGTCTGCTGAGCAGAACTGGAAGCAACACTCCAATTGGGGCCTAACCAGAGTTTTATAATGGTTCAGCATAACTTCCCTGCTTTTGTACTCAATGCCTCTATTTATAAAGCCCAAGATCCCATATGCTTTGCGAACCACTCTCGCAATATGACTTGCCTCCTTCAAAGATTGATGCACATGAACCCCAAGTCCCACTCTTCCAGTACACTCTTTAGAACTGTGCCATTAAGTATATATTGCCTCTCCCTATTCCTTATGCCATAATACATCACCTCACACTTGTCACTATTAAATTCCATCTGCCACCTGTCTGCCCATTCTGCTAGCCTATCACTGTCCTGTTGCAGGCAGTTCATATCATCCTCACTGTTTGCCGCTCCTCCAAGTTTGGTGTCATCGGCATATTTTGAGATTCTACTCTGTATTCCAAGAGCCAAGTCAATTACCTTGAGCAAAAAAAGCAGTGGTTCTAGCACTGACCCTTGGGGAACACCACTGTCGACTGTCCTCCAGTCTGACAAAGAACCATTTAATAAGACTCGCTGTTTTCTGTCCTTAAACCAATTTTCTATCCAATTGGACACTGACCGTCCTGTACCACGAACCTCAATTTTGTTAACCCCACTTTTATGTGGTACCTTGTCAAACATTTCCTTAAAATCCATATAAACAACATCCACCGCATTCCCTTCATCAAGCTGCTCTGTTAGTTCATCAAAAAATGCGGTTAGATTAGTCAAGCATGAACTCCCATTTATAAATCCATGCTCACTCTCCTTAATTAACTCGAACCTCTCCAAGTGACTGTTGATTTTTTACCCTGATTATTCTTTCTAAAACCTTACCCACCGCTGCTGTTAATCTAACTAGCCTGTAGTTACCCGGACTGTCCTTACACCCTTTCTTGAATAAGGGTGTCGCATTTGCCACTGTTTAATCCTCTGGCACCTCCCCCGTATCCAGGGAAGATTGGAAGATTATAGCAAGCCCTTCCGTTATCTGCATCCGCATTTCCTTTCGCAACCTGGGATGTGAGCCATCCGGACCAGGTGATTTATCTTCCCTAAGCACAGCCAGCCTTTTTAGTACCTCCCTCTCCTAATTTGTACTCTCTCCATTGCCTCTACTTTCTTCACTTCAACTGATAGTTTGTCAAATTCCACTTCCTTAGTGATCACTGATGCAAAGTACTCATTAAGTAGATTAACATTGCCCTGCACCTCTAAGCTTATATTATCCTTTTTGTCCCTAATAGGCCCGACTCAACCTCTTACTATGCACTTATCATTTACATGATGCTCGAGGATGTTTGGGTTTCCTTTCATGTTGACTGCCAGTCTATTCTCATAGAAATAGAGAATAAGCAAATATAGAAGATGTAAGTATTTCCCATCCTTGATGAGGTGGAATTTTTTATGTTGTGGGTGGTAATGTCTTGGCCCACGAGTGTGGTGGAAGCAGAGACAATCAATGATTTGAAAAGGAAATTGGATGGATACTTGAAGGAAAGAAACTTCCAGGAGGAAAGGGATCCAGCTGGTGAGTGGAACTGACTAGATTGCTCCGGGGAGAGCCAGCATGGACGTGATCGGCCAAATGACTACCTTCTGTGTTGTAAATGACTCTGTGTTGTTTCTCAAATTCAATCCACTGGTGCTTGGGAAATAATCTCAAAGTAAATTGTGCAACTGGAAAATCAGAACCAAGGCAAGGGACGCATAAGGAAGCGAAATTGCTGCAACCCGAGATTGAACCAGGGACCATTAGATCTTCAGTCTAACGCTCTCCCAACTGAGCTATTTCAGCCCTACATGCACAGAGGCTTGGTGCCCTTGTTTTGGAAGAAAATTCATACATTCAAGTTTTCCAAAAAATTAAAGAACACGACATGTGAGTAATATTCCCCATTGCTTTCTCAGTACTGATGGATTGTGAAGCGGGAGACAGCCAGAAGTGCCACCGAGCCGCACAGACTCAGAGCTGAGAATGAAATGAGATCAAATTCAATCTTTCATAGTGAGATGCTGCTGAGAGGTAAGAGTCCTGAATCAAAGCGAGACTTGCTCATTTCAAACACTCCCTGTACTCTCTGCTCATGAAGCCTTAAAAAAGGGAAAAACAGAATGGCACTCAAACTCACAACCCTGCCATTAAAAGTCTCATATTCGACTGACAGAACTGTCACTTCTATTCGGTCTCTTATTGGATGGATGCAACTCCAACGCAGGGATGGCATTCAAATCCTCCCATGGGTCCACATGTCAGACTGAGTTCCATGTTGTAGACTCAAGCAAAGGAAATCTGCTCACTTCCAAAACTATCAGCGAATTGAAGCTGATTACAATCAACATCATCAGAGGTCAGAACTACCTGGTGAAAGAAGACACCCTGAAGAAGGATCCACAATTATTCAAAGGCATCGACAAAGTGAAAAACAAGAAAATCGATGAGTCAATGCAAGCCAAACAACAGAAACACTGAAGAATTCCATTCCATTCCAGTCCAGAACCCAGTCCTGTTGTTTTTGGAGTCAGGTCACAATTGCAGCAACAACTTTATATTCCCACTTGGCCATCTGTCCATTTAGTTAATTGCAATTTTGTCGACAAGCTCTTTGAATCCTGTTGTCTTGTCCTTTAGCCAGCTCCGTATGGAAGTCAATTCCACCTTCTGCAAGGCTGAAACCAATAGATAACCTTAATCTAAAAATTCCAGCAGACCAGGGCTCGTCCAGGACTTGAACCCGGGATCTCTCGCATGTCAATTAACCATACCCCCGAAGCAAGAATCATACCCCTAGACCAACGAGCCACTGACAAGTCAGGCTTTATTAGCTGCTGTGGAATTTCACTGGAACCCCCCTGCCAATCATCCATTTTTTTTCAGATCAAAGCAACATCCTGCAAATGCTGAAATAAAAACAGAAAGTGCTGGAAATGTTCAGCAGCTCTGGCAGCATCTGTGGTGTGAGAAACACAGTTAATGTTTCACGGCACTCACCTTTTGTTTCAGCCAACCTTTCAGACTGCTTCTGTCCATCCAATCTCACTTTCTATTCTATCCACATTCTAACCATTCACTCCGTTACTACATTTTTCATGAATTCCTCATTTCTTTTATTAATGACAATTTTGTATTTCTGGCCTTTGCTTCAGACACCACCACAAGTGGAATCATGTCTCCATCTACCCAATCAAACCACTTCGCTGTATCCTCACATTGCAATGTTTCTTTAACCCTGACAGACTGTGGAGTTTCTGCTGCTTGATTGCAGTTCTTGCTTCCCGCCAGTAGATGTCACCTCACTCCAATACAGTGAAGTTTACAAATCTGAGAGAGACACAACAGGAAATAATTGTTCACATTATAGTGAATGTGTGGGATTTAGAAATACTCGGAGTGGAGACGAGTTATTATTGCACTCTGCTATTACATCTTTTATAATGGACTCCAGCATTTTCCCCACGACTGCTGTCAGGCTAACCGGTATATAATTCGCTGTTTTCTTTCTGCCTCTTTTTTTAAATAATGGAGTTACATTAACTACCGTCCAATCCATTTGAACTGTTCCAGAGTCTACAGAATTTTGAAAAAAGACCAGAAATGCATCTGCTATTTCAAGGGCCACGTCCTTAAGTACTCTGGGATGTAGATTATCAGGCCCTAGGGATTTATCGGCCTTCAATCCCATCAATTTCCCAAACATTCCCTACTAATACTGATTTCATACAGTTCCTCCTTCTCACTAGACCCTATGTTCCCCAACATTTCTGGGAGATAATTTGTATCCTCCTTTGTGAAGACAGATCCAAAGTATGTATTTAATTTGTCTGCCATTTCTTTGTTCCCCATTATAAATTCCCCCGTTTCTGACTGTAAGGGGCCCACATTTGTCTTCACTAATCTTTTTCTCTACACATATCGAGAGAAGCTTGTACAGTCAGTTTTTATGTTCTCTGCTAGCTTACTCTCATACTCTATTTCCCCCTTCTTAATCAATCCTTTTGTCCTCCTCTGCTAAATTCCAAACTGCTCACAATCTTCAGGTTTGCTGCTTGTTCTGGCCATTTTATATTTCTCCTCCTTGGATCTAATACTTTCCTTAATTTCTTTTGTAAGCCACAGTTGAGCCACCTGTTTTACTTTTGCACAGACAGGAATGAACAATTGTTGTAATTCATCCATGCGCTCTTTAAATGCTAGCCATTGCCTATCCACTGTCAACCCTTTAAGTAACGTTCCCCAATCTATCATAGCCAACTCCCGCCTCATACCTTCATAGCTTCATAGGTGTTATACACCTCTATCAATTCTCCACTCAATCTCCTTTGAGAAAGGCAGAATAATCCTAGCTTTTCCAACCTAACCTTGTAACTAAAATCCCCCATCCCTGGATCCATTCTGGTAAATCGCCTCTGCGTCCTCTCAAGGACCCTCACATTCTTTCTAAAGTCTGCTGAGCAGAACTGGAAGCAACACTCCAATTGGGGCCTAACCAGAGTTTTATAATGGTTCAGCATAACTTCCCTGCTTTTGTACTCAATGCCTCTATTTATAAAGCCCAAGATCCCATATGCTTTGCGAACCACTCTCGCAATATGACTTGCCTCCTTCAAAGATTGATGCACATGAACCCCAAGTCCCACTCTTCCAGTACACTCTTTAGAACTGTGCCATTAAGTATATATTGCCTCTCCCTATTCCTTATGCCATAATACATCACCTCACACTTGTCACTATTAAATTCCATCTGCCACCTGTCTGCCCATTCTGCTAGCCTATCACTGTCCTGTTGCAGGCAGTTCATATCATCCTCACTGTTTGCCGCTCCTCCAAGTTTGGTGTCATCGGCATATTTTGAGATTCTACTCTGTATTCCAAGAGCCAAGTCAATTACCTTGAGCAAAAAAAGCAGTGGTTCTAGCACTGACCCTTGGGGAACACCACTGTCGACTGTCCTCCAGTCTGACAAAGAACCATTTAATAAGACTCGCTGTTTTCTGTCCTTAAACCAATTTTCTATCCAATTGGACACTGACCGTCCTGTACCACGAACCTCAATTTTGTTAACCCCACTTTTATGTGGTACCTTGTCAAACATTTCCTTAAAATCCATATAAACAACATCCACCGCATTCCCTTCATCAAGCTGCTCTGTTAGTTCATCAAAAAATGCGGTTAGATTAGTCAAGCATGAACTCCCATTTATAAATCCATGCTCACTCTCCTTAATTAACTCGAACCTCTCCAAGTGACTGTTGATTTTTTACCCTGATTATTCTTTCTAAAACCTTACCCACCGCTGCTGTTAATCTAACTAGCCTGTAGTTACCCGGACTGTCCTTACACCCTTTCTTGAATAAGGGTGTCGCATTTGCCACTGTTTAATCCTCTGGCACCTCCCCCGTATCCAGGGAAGATTGGAAGATTATAGCAAGCCCTTCCGTTATCTGCATCCGCATTTCCTTTCGCAACCTGGGATGTGAGCCATCCGGACCAGGTGATTTATCTTCCCTAAGCACAGCCAGCCTTTTTAGTACCTCCCTCTCCTAATTTGTACTCTCTCCATTGCCTCTACTTTCTTCACTTCAACTGATAGTTTGTCAAATTCCACTTCCTTAGTGATCACTGATGCAAAGTACTCATTAAGTAGATTAACATTGCCCTGCACCTCTAAGCTTATATTATCCTTTTTGTCCCTAATAGGCCCGACTCAACCTCTTACTATGCACTTATCATTTACATGATGCTCGAGGATGTTTGGGTTTCCTTTCATGTTGACTGCCAGTCTATTCTCATAGAAATAGAGAATAAGCAAATATAGAAGATGTAAGTATTTCCCATCCTTGATGAGGTGGAATTTTTTATGTTGTGGGTGGTAATGTCTTGGCCCACGAGTGTGGTGGAAGCAGAGACAATCAATGATTTGAAAAGGAAATTGGATGGATACTTGAAGGAAAGGAACTTGCAGGAGGAAAGGGATCGAGCTGGTGAGTGGAACTGACTAGATTGCTCCGGGGAGAGCCAGCATGGACGTGATAGGCCAAATGACCACCTTCTGTGTTGTAAATGACTCTGTGTTGTTTCTCAAATTCAATCCACTGGTGCTTGGGAAATAATCTCAAAGTAAATTGTGCAACTGGAAAATCAGAACCAAGGCAAGGGACGCATAAGGAAGCGAAATTGCTAAAACCCGGGATTTAACCAGGGACCTTTAGATTTTCAGTCTAACGCTCTCCCAACTGAGCTATTTCAGCTCTACATTAACAGTGGCTTGGTTTCCTTGTTTTGGAAGAAAATACATACATTCAAGTTTTCCAAAAAATTAAAGAACACGACATGTGAGTAATGTTCCCCATTGCTTTCTCAGTACTGATGGATTGTGAAGCGGCAGACAGCCAGAAGTGCCACTGAGCCGCACAGACCCCGAGCTGAGAATTAAATGAGATCAAATTCAATCTTTCATAGTGAGATGCTGCTGAGAGTTAAGAGTCCTGAATCAAAGCGAGACTTGCTCATTTCAAACACTCCCTGTACTCTCTGCTCATGAAGCCTTAAAAAAGGGAAAAACAGAATGGCACTCAAACTCACAACCCTGCCATCAAAAGTCTCATATTCGACTGACAGAACTGTCACTTCTACTCGGTCTCTGATTGGATGGATGCAACTCCAACGCAGGGATGGCATTCAAATCCTCCCATGGGTCCACATGTCAGACTGAGTTCCATGTTGTAGACTCAAGCAAAGGAAATCTGCTCACTTCCAAAACTATCAGCGAATTGAAGCTGATTACAATCAACATCATCAGAGGTCAGAACTACCTGGTGAAAGAAGACACCCTGAAGAAGGATCCACAATTATTCAAAGGCATCGACAAAGTGAAAAACAAGAAAATCGATGAGTCAATGCAAGCCAAACAACAGAAACACTGAAGAATTCCATTCCATTCCAGTCCTGTTGTTTTTGGAGTCAGGTCACAATTACAGCAACAACTTTATATTCCCACTTGGCTATCTGTGCATTCATTTAATTGCAATTTTGTCGACAAGCTCTTTGAATCCAGTTGTCTGGTCCTCATGCCAGCTCTGTTTGGAAGTCAATTCCACCTTCTGCAAGGCTGAAACCAATAGATAACCTTAATCTAAAAATGCCAGCAGGCCAGGGCTCATCTGGGATTAAAAGCCGGGATTTCTTACATGTTAATCAACCACATTCCCTAAGCGAGAATCATACCCCTAGACCAACGAGCCACTGACCAGTCAGGTTCCTTTAGCTGCTGTGGAATTTCACTGGAATCCCCCCAGCCAATCATCCATTTTTTTTTCAGATCAAAGCAACATCCTGCATATGCTGAAATAAAAACAGAAAGTGCTGGAAATGTTCAGCAGCTCTGGCAGCATCTGTGCTGAGAGAAACACAGTTAACGTTTCAGGGCACTCACCTTTTGTTTCAGCCATCCTTTCAGACTGCTTCTGTTCATCCAATCTCACTTTCTATTCTATCCACATTCTAACCATTCACTACGTTACTACATTTTTCATGAATTCCTCATTTCTTTTATTAATGACAATTTTGTATTTCTGGCCTTTGCTTCAGACACCACCACAAGTGGAATCATGTCTCCATCTACCCAATCAAACCACTTCGCTGTATCCTCACATTGCAATGTTTCTTTAACCCTGACAGACTGTGGAGTTTCTGCTGCTTAATTGCAGTTCTTGCTTCCCGCCAGTAGATGTCACCTCACTCCAATACAGTGAAGTTTACAAATCTGAGAGAGACACAACAGGAAATAATTGTTCACATTATAGTGAATGTGTGGGATTTAGAAATACTAGGAGTGGAGACGAGTTATTATTGCACTCTGCTATTACATCTTTTATAATGGACTCCAGCATTTTCCCCACGACTGATGTCAGGCTAACCGGTATATAATTCGCTGTTTTCTTTCTGCCTCTTTTTTTAAATAGTGGAGTTACATTAACTACCGTCCAATCCATTGGAACTGTTCCAGAGTCTACAGAATTTTGAAAAAAGACCAGAAATGCATCTGCTATTTCAAGGGCCACCTCCTTAAGTACTCTGGGATGCAGATTATCAGGCCTTGGGGATTTATCGGCCTTCAATCCCATCAATTTCCCAATCATTCCCTACTAATACAGATTTCATACAGTTCCTCCTTCTCATGAGACCCTATGTTCCCCAACATTTCTGGGAGGTAATTTGTATCGTCCTTTGTGAAGACAGAACCAAAGTATGTATTTAATTGGTCTGCCATTTCTTTGTTCCCCATTATAAATTCCCCCGTTTCTGACTGTAAGGGACCCACATTTGTCTTCACTAATCTTTTTCTCGACACATATCTAGAGAAGCTTTTACAGTCAGTTTTTATGTTCTCTGCTAGCTTACTCTCATACTCTATTTCCCCCTTCTTAATCAATCCTTTTGTCCTCCTCTGCTAAATTCCAAACTGCTCACAATCTTCAGGTTTGCTGCTTGTTCTGGCCATTTTATATTTCTCCTCCTTGGATCTAATACTTTCCTTAATGTCTTTTGTAAGCCACAGTTGAGCCACCCTTCCTGTTTTACTTTTGCACAGACAGGAATGAACAATTGTTGTAATTCATCCATGCGCTCTTTAAATGCTAGCCATTGCCTATCCACTGTCAACCCTTTAAGTAACGTTCCCCAATCTATCATCGCCAACTCCCGCCTCATACCTTCATTGTTTCCTTTGTTTAGATTCAGGACCCTAGTCTCGGAATCAACTCTCTCACTCTCCATCTTAATGAAGAATTTTATCATATTATGGGCGCACTTCCCCAAGGGACCCCACACAACAAGATTGTTAACTAATCCTTTCTCATTACACAATACCCAGTCCAGGATGGCCTGTTCTCTAGAGGTGTTATACACCTCTATCAATTCTCCACTCAATCTCCTTTGATATAGGCAGAATAATCCTAGCTTTTCCAACCTAACCTTGTAACTAAAATCCCCCATCCCTGGATCCATTCTGGTAAATCGCCTCTGCATCCTCTCAAGGACCCTCACATTCTTTCTAAAGTCTGCTGAGCAGAACTGGAAGCAACACTCCAATTGGGGCCTAACCAGAGTTTTATAATGGTTCAGCATAACTTCCCTGCTTTTGTACTCAATGCCTCTATTTATAAAGCCCAAGATCCCATATGCTTTGCTAACCACTCTCGCAATATGTCTTGCCACCTTCAAAGATCGGTGCACATGAACCCCAAGTCTCTCTATTCCAGCACACTCTTTATAACTGTGCCATTAAGTATATATTGCCTCTCCCTATTCCTTATGCCAAAATACATCACCTCACACTTGTCACTATTAAATTCCATCTGCCACCTGTCTGCCCATTCTGCTAGCCTATCACTGTCCTGTTGCAGGCAGTTCATTTCATCCTCACTGTTTGCCACTCCTCCAAGTTTGGTGTCATCGGTATATTTTGAGATTCTACTCTGTATTCCAAGATCCAAGTCACTTAACCTTAACAAAAAAAGCAGTGGTTCTGGCACTGACCCTTGGGGAACACCACTGTCGACTATCCTCCGGTCTGACCAAGAACCATTTAATATGACTCGCTGTTTTCAGTCTTTAAAACAATTTACTATCCAAATGGACACTGACCCTCCTAATCCATGAACCCCAATTTTGTTAACCACCCTTTTATGTGGAACTTTATAAAATGCTTTCGTAACATCCATATAAACAACATCCACTGCATTCCCTTCATCAGTATTCTCAGATAGTTTATCAACAAATGCAGTTAGATTCGTCAAGCATGAACTCCCATTGATAAATCCATGCCCACTCTCCTGAATTAACTCAAACATCTCCAAAGGACTTGATTTTTTTCCCTGACCTGTTGATCTCATGCTGTTTGCAAGCTCACCATAGAACATGTATTTGGCAATGTGACCGTCATCCATTTGGCCCAGTCAACAGAGTCACCGCTGACTCAAGAGGGCAAACATGCTGTGGATCCCTGCATGCTGGTGTACTTCCGCATTCGGCACTCTGTCCTGCCAGGAGATGCCCAGTATCCATCTGAGGCAGTGGAGGTGGAAGCTGTTCAGCCGCTTTTTTTGGCTTGTATAAGTTGTTGATGCTTCTCTACTATAAAGGAGGGTGCTGAGAACACAAGACTGGTACACGTGGAGCTTTGTATTTTCGGTCAGTTTGCTGTCGGTTCACACTTGTCTTCTCAACTTTGACATGACAGCTGCAGCATTGGAAATCCTGGTGCTGATTTCAGCATCAAGGGACAGATTGCTGGTGATTGTTGATTGAAGGTATGTGAAGCTGTTGACAACCTCCAAAGTGAGGTTGTCGATGTTGATGGAAAGTGGAGTCTCTCCGTCCTGGCCCGTAACTTTCATCTTCCTGATGCTGATTGTCAGTCCAAACTCTTTGCAGGCCAGGGAGAGCCGATCTACAAGCTGCTGTGACTGAACTTCATTATGGGATGTCAGCACAGCATCATCAGCAAATAGCAACTCACAGACTAGGAATTTACCCACTTTGGTCTTGGCGCACAGTCTTGCCAAGTTGAACAGCTTGTCGTCAGCTCTGATGTGCAGGTGAACACCTATATCTGAGTAATTGAAAGTGTACAATAGCAGCATGGAGAAGAATATGCCAATTATAAAGGATGTGATAACTAGACAGTTCGAAAATGATGACATGATTGAGCAGAGTCAACATAGATTTATGAAAAGGAAAACAGGTTTGAAAAACCTGTTGAGATTTTTGAGGATGTTACCTATAGAACAGATAAAGGAGAACCAGTGGATGTGTGGTATTTGTATTTTCCTTTGGTAAGGTCCCACACAGGAGGTGAGTAAACAAAATTAGAGCACATAGGCTTGGGGATGATATACTGATATGGATTGAGAATTGGTTAACAGACCGAAAACAGAGAGCGGGAATAACGGGTCCTTCTCAGGATGGCAGGCTGTTACTATTGGGGTACTGCAAGGATCAGTGTTGGAGCCACAGCTGTTAACAACCTATATAAATGATTTGGATGTGGGGATTAAATGTAATATTTCCAAGTTTGCAGATGACACAAAGCTCGGTGAAGTGTGAGTTGTGAGGAGGATGCAGAGAGTCTTCCAGGGGACCTGGAGAGGCTAAGTGAATGGGCAAGAACATGGAATATAATGTGAATAAGTGTGAAGTTATTCACTTTGGTAGAATAAACAGAAAGACAGAGTATTTCTTAAATGGTGAGAGGTTGGGAAGTGTCGATGTCCAAAGGGACCTGGGTGTCCTTGTTCCTGAGACACTAAAAGCTCTTGTGCAGGTGCAGCAATCAATTAGGAAGGCAAATGGTATGTTGTACCCACACGAGGGGTCATGAGTACAGGAGTAAAGATGTCTTGCTGCAATTGTATAGAGCCTTGGTGAATCCGCACTGGAGTATTGTGTACAGTTTAGTCTCATCTTATGAAGGATACACTTGCCAGAGAGGGGGTGAAACAGAGGGTCAACAGACTAATCTTTTTTTTGCATTTATTTCATTTCACCTCAGTTTGTTCAGTTTGCTTACCTACTGTTTTTTTTCAGGTTTGTACTTCCTGCTGTTCAATATTCAGTCCATTAACACCTAATCTGTACGAATGCTTTGTCTTTCAACACACCATTAACATATTGTTTGCCTTTGCTGCATGAACTTTTGGTCAGCTATGTGGCCTTGTCCAATCTACACCTTCTCCTTTGTTATCTCCTGCCCCACCCCCACCCCACTTGCTTATAACCTGTGACTTTTCTAATATATGTCAGTTCCGAAGATGGGTCACTGACCTGAAACGTTAACTCTGCTTCTCTTTTCACAGATGCTGCCAGACCTGCTGAGTGGTTCCAGTATTTCTTGTTTTTATGTCACCAGACTAATCCCTGGGATGGTGGGATTGTCTTATGAGGAAACTGGGCCTGTATTCCTTAAAGTTTCGAAGAATGAGAGGTGATCTGATTGAAACTGACAAAATTCTTACAGGGCGTGACAGTGTGCATGTAGACAGGATGTTTGCCCTGGTTGGTGAGTCTAAAACCAAAGGACATCGTCTCAGAATAAGGAGTAGGCCATTTAAAACTGAGATGGGTGGCATTTCTTCACTCAGACGGTGGTGAATCATTGGAATACTGTGACCCAGAGGGCTGTGGCAGCTCAATCATTGAGCATGTTCAAGACAGAAATTGATAGAAATCTTGATACTCATGAGATCAAGGGATATGGGGATAGCATGGGAAAGGGGCTTTGAGGTAGGTGGTCAGCAATGATCGAATTGAATGACAGAGCAGGCTCGACGGGCTGAATAGCTGACTCCTATGTTCCTGTGTTCCGAAGAGAGTTGGCGCCAGCGCGCAGCCCTGCTTTACCCCACTGCTGATCTTGAAAGCGTCTGATGTTGCTCCATTGTAACTGATGGAACTGTGCATGTTCTCGTGGAAAGAAGAGATGATGCCCAAGAGGTCAGGAGGGCAGCCTATGTTCCATTGCAGTTTGAAGAGGCCGTCTCTGCTGACAAGATCAAAGGCCTTAGTGATGTCCAAACAAATGTGTGAGGCTCTGTGGCGCAATGGATAGCGTGTTGGACTTCTAAATAATAATTAAGATGATATTCAAAGGTTGTGGGTTTAAGTCCCACCAGAGTCAGATTTTGGACCAGAAACAGAGGAGCACAACGGAACAACAAATGAAGAAATGTGCCAAAAGCACAGACTCGGTGACAGAGCGAGAGAGAGAGGAGCAGAGCAGGGGAAAAAAAAAATCGAGGAGTGACGTCACAATGGAGAGTGAGAGCAGGGCAACAGAGAGCCGCTGGGGTGAGGATACAGGATTTGGTTCTTTCTTCGGTGCAGTGGAAGGAGCTGTTTGGTGAGGATCTGGTAAGCTGTGACATCACAGGCAAGCAGGTCGTTGATTGGTTTGGAAGAACCGACCTGCTTGATGCGCATCTGGTAAGTGATTAAGATCCATTTTAGGCCTAACGTTTAAAATAGTAAACAAACTAGTGGTAAGTTTAATAAAATATGCAATGAAATGAATAATTGAATAAAATATTTAAGTAGTTAATTGAAACACGTTAAGGATGACAGGACAAGTGATGTGTCACAGCTGCAGCATGTGGGAGTTCCTGGATGCCAGTGTGATCCAGGGCAAACACGTCTGCAGTAAGTGTTTGTGGCTCAAAGAGGGAGAAAAAAGGAATGTAGTGGTAGTAGGGGACAGTATAGTAAGGTGGATTGACTCTGTTCTCTGCAGCAAAAGCAAGAGTCCAGACGGCTGTGTTGCCTGCCGGTGCCAGGATTCAGGACATCTGCTCAGGGCTGGAGCGAAACATACAATGGGACGGGGAGGATCCAGTCGTCGTGGTCCATGTCAGTACCAAAGACATAGGCAGGACAAGGATAGAGGTTCTGCAAAGTCAGTATGAGGAACTAGGCACCAAATTAAGAAGCAGAACCTCAAAGTTAATCATCTCTGGATTATTACCTGAGCCATGTGCAAATTGGCATAGGACAAATAAGATTAGAGAAAGTAATGTGCGGCTGAAAGACTGGTGTGGTAGCAGTGGGTTCTGGTTTGTGGGGCATTGGCACCAGTACTGGGGAAAGAGGTGGCTGTACCGTTGGGATGGTCTACACCTGAACCGTGCTGGTGCCGGTGTTCGAGCGAGCCACATAACGAGGGACGTAGAGACGGTTTTAAACTGAATAGTGGGGGCAAGGGATCAAATTTGGGAAGATATGGTGAATCAAGGAGGAGAGACAAGGCAAGAGAGAAAGGTATAAATATGGGAAATGATAAACAGACTGTGACAGGAAGGGACAGAATGTACAAATCTAAGAGTAAATCGACAGATAAGGCTAGAGGTGACAAAAATAATAAAAGGACAAAACTAAATGCTCTGTATCTGAATGCATGGAGCATTTGAAACAAAACAGATGAACTGGGAGCACAAATAGAATAAATAAGTACGATCTGATAGTCATTACAGAGACATGGCTGCAGGGCGACATAGATTGGGATGAGAATATTGGAGGTGACATGGCATTTTGGAAGGACAGGAAGCTAGGAAAAGGTGGCGGGGTAGCTCTGTTAATTAATGATGGTATTAGCGTAATAGAGAGGGATGACCTGAGTTCTGGAGATCAGGATGCAGAAGCAGTTTGAGTACAAATGAGAAATCATAAAGGTAAGAAGTCACATGTGGGAGTGGTGTACAGGCCTCCTAACATTAACCACACTGTCGGATGGGAGATAAAGGAAGAAATAATGGCAGCTTGTCAGAAAGGTACTGTGATAATTATGGGGGGTTTTAATCTACATATAGATTGGAAAATTCAGATGGGCAGAGGTAGCCTAGATGAGGAATACATAGAATGTTTTGGGGATAATTTCTTGGAACAATACATTCTGGAGCCAACCAGAGAGCAGGCTATACTAGACCTGGCATTGTGCAACGAGATAGGATTAATTAATGACCTCATAGTTAAGGTGCCCCTAGGTAGTAGCGATTATAATATGATTGAATTTTACATTCAGTTTGAGGGAGAGGAGAGTGGGTCCCAGACTAGTATTTTAAATTTAAATAAGGGCAATTATAAGGTCATGAAAGCAGAGCTAACTAAAGTGAACTGGCAAATTAGGTTAAGGGATAAGTCAATAGAGATGCAGTGGCAGACATTTAAGGGGATATTTCAGAATACACAGAATAGATACATTTCAACGAGAAAGAAAAGTTCCAAAGGTGGGACTCACCATCCATGGTTCACGAAAACAGTTAAAGATACTATCAAACTTAAAGAAAAAGCCTATAATTGTGCAAAGGTGGGAGGCAGGTCAGAAGATTGGACAGAATATAAAAAAAACTGCAAAGAATGACTAAAAGATTGATAAGGAAGGTAAAATTAGAGTATGAGAGAAAGCTCGCAAGAAATTTCAAGACAACTAGTAAGAGTTTCCACAGATATTTTAAAAAGAAAAGAGTTAACAAAGCGACTGTTGGTCCAATTGAAAGTGTGCCTGGGGAATTAATAATGGATAATTAAGAGATGGCAGATGAATTGAACAGATACTTTGCATCGGTCTTCACTATTGAGTATACAAATAACATCCCAGTATTAGCCGTATATCAGGAAATTGAAGGGATGGAGGAACTCAAGAAAATTACAATCACCAGGGAAGTGGTACTAAACAAATTGTTGGAGCTGCGGGTTGACAAGTCGCCAGGTCCTGAATTGGCTAGTGAGATAGTTGATGCGCTGGTTTTAATATTCCAAAATTCCCTAGATTCGAGAAGGTTCCGTTAGATTGGAAAAGAGTGAATGTAACTCATTTATTCAAAAAGGGAGGGAGACAGAAAGCAGGAAACGACAGGCCAGTTAGCTTAACATTTGTCTGAGGGAAAATGTTTGGAGCTATTACAGAGGATGTTATAGCAGGGCATTTAGAAAACATTAAGGTAATCAGGCAGAGTCAACATGGTTTTTTGAAAGGGAAATCATGTTTAACCAATTTATTGGAGTTCTTTGAGGGAGTTACATGTGCTGTGGATAAAGGGGAACCAGTGGATGTATTGTATTTCGATTTCCAGAAGGATAAGGTGCCATATCAAAGGTTATTGCAGAAAATAAAAGCTCATGGTGTCCGGTGTAACATATTGGCATGGATAGAAGATTGGCTAGCTGACAGGAAACAGAGAGTCAGCATAAATGGGTCATTTTCTGGTTGGCAAGAAGTAACGAGTGGTGTGCCACAGGGATCTGTGCTGGGGCCTCAACTTTTTACAATTTATATAAATGACTTAGATGAAGGGACCGAAGGTATTGTTGCTGAATTTGCTGATCACAAAGATAGGTAGGAAAGTAGGTTGTGAAGAGGACATAAGGGGGCTACAAAGGGATATAGATAGGTTAAGTGATTGGGCAAAGACCTGGCAAATGGAGTATAATGTGGGAAAGTCGGAAATTGTCCACTATGGCAGGAAGAATAAAAAAGCATATTATCTAAATGGTGAGAGATTGCAGAGCTCTGAGATGCAGAGGGATCTGGGTGTCCGAGGGCATGAATTGTAAAAGGTTAGTATGCAGGTCCAGCACGTAATTAGGAAAGCTAATCGAATGTTATCATTTATCACCATGGGAATTGAATACAATAGTAGGGAGGTTATGCTTCACCTATACAGGACATTGGTGAGACCTCTTCTGCAGTACTGAGTACTGTACTGGTCTCCTTATTTGCGAGAGGATGTAAATGCATTGGAGGTAGTACAGAGAAAGTTTACGAGACTAATACATGGAATGGGTGGGCTGTCTTACGAGGAAAGATTGGACAAGCTAGGCTTGTCTCCGCCAGAGTTTAGAAGAGAAAGAGGCGACATGATTTGTTATTTAATTTATTAATTAACAAATTAGCTATCCTCCAGTCTTCCGGTACCTCACCCGTGGCTAACGATGATACAAAAATCTCTGCCAGCGCCCCAGCAATCTCCTCCCTTGCTTCCCATAGCATCCTAGGATACATCTGATCAGGCCCTGGGGATTTATCCACCTTAATGCGCTTCAAAACCTCCAACACCTCCTCCTTTGTAATGTTGATATGCTGCAGGATATCGCTGTTCCCTCCCTTGAACTCACTAGCTTCCATGACCTTCTCCACGGTAAATACAGACGAGAAATATTCATTTAAGACCTCGCCCATTTCGCGTGGCTTCACACATAGATTGCCACACTGATCCTTAAGGGGACCTGCACTCTCCCTAGCCACCCTTTTACTCTTAATACACTTATAGAATCTTTTAGGATTCTCCTTTATCTTATCTGCCAGGGAAATCTCATGGCCCCTTTTCGCCCTCCTAATTTCCTTCTTAAGTATACTCCTATATCCCCTATACTTCTCGAGGGACTCGCTCGATCCCAGCTGCCTATACCTGACGTATGCCTCCTTATTTGTCCTGACCAGACCCTCAATATCCCTCGTCAACCAAGGTTCCCTAAACTTGCCAGCCTTGCCCTTCCATCAAACAGGAACATGCTGGCCCTGAACTCTTCCTATCTCACTTTTAAAAGCCTCCCACTTGCCAGACGTCCCTTTACCTGTAAACAGCCTCTCCCATTCAACTTTTGAGAGTTCCTGTCTGATGCCATGGAAATTAGCCTTCCCCCAATTTAGGACTTCAACCTGAGGACCAGTCCTATTCTTTTTCATAGCTATCTTGAAGCTAATAGAGTTATGGTCACTGGTCCCAAAGTGCTCCCCCACTGCCATATCAACCACCTGCCCATCCTCATTTCCTAAGAGGAGATCGAGTGTAGCCCCTTCTCTAGTCGGGCCATCCACGTACTGCTTCAGAAAACTATCCTGGACTCACTTAACAAATTCTTCCCCATCTGATCCCTTAGCACTAAGGCAGTCCCAGTCAATATTAGGGAAGTTAAAATCACCTACTATTACAACCCTATAATTCCTATACCTATCTGTGATTTTCCTACATATATGCTCCTCCACTTCCCTCTGACTATTGGGGGGCCTATGGTATAATCCCATCAAAGGGATCACCCTTTTATTATTTTTAAGTTCTACCATTATGGCCTCACTGGACATTCACCCCGGGATATCCTCTCTAAGTACTGCCGTGATGTCCTCCCTAATCAGTAGTGCAACTCCCCCTCCTCTCTTACCTCCACCTCTGTCACGCCGGAAGGATCAGTACCGCGGAACATTGAGCTGCCAGTCCTGCCCATCCCTCAACCACGTTTCCGTAATAGCTCCAATACCACAATCCCATGTACCGATCCATGCTCTGAGTTCATCTGCCTTACCTGTAAGGATACTTGCATTAAAGTAAATGCAGTTTAGCCCACCAGACCTTCCACGCTCCCTGTCCTGCCCCTGCCTGGCCTGCCTACTGGACTTGCTTGCTTTAACCTCTCCATTTGCCTCAACTATCTCATCGGAGAGACTACTACTTTGGGTCCCACCCCCGCTGCAAGACTAGTTTAAACCCTCCAGTGTATTACTATAAAATCTCCCTACAAGGATATTGGTCCCCTTCCAGTTCAGATGCAACCCGTCCCTCTTGTACAGGTCACCTCTGCACCAGAAGAGATCCCAATGATCCAAGTACCTGAAGCCCTCCCGCCTTCGCCAGTCTTGAGCAATGCATTCATTTGCCGAATCCTCCTATTCCTACCCGCACTAGCAACAGGGAGTAATCCTGAGATTACAACCCTAGAGGTCCTGCTCTTTAACATTCTGCCTAACTCCCCATATTCACTTTGCAGAACCTCATCTCTCTTCCTGCCTATGTCGTTCGTACCAACATGGACCACGATTTCTGGCTGCACACCCTCCCCTTTCAGAATTTCCGGCAGCTGCTCCGAAACATCCTTGACCCGAGTATTAGGGAGGCAACATACCATCCTGGAGTCTCGTTTGCGGCCACAGAAACGCCTATCTGCACCCCTTATGATAGAATCCCCTATCACAATAGCTCTTCCTCCCCTTTTCATCCCCTGCTGTGCAGCAGAGCCCTCCGTGGTGCCACGGACCGCGCTGTTGCTCTTTTCCCCTGGGAGGTCTTCCCCCCAACAGGAACTAAGGCGGTGTATCTGTTTGAGAGGGGGATGGCCACAGGGGACTCCTGCACTACCTGCCTGCTCCTACTATTCCATCTGGTGGTCGCCCATCCCTTTTCTGCCTGTGCATCCATTACCTGCGGTGCGACCACCTTACTAAACATGCTATCCATGACACCCTCAGCTTCGTGGATGCTCCACAGTGAAACCACCCGCAGTTCCAGCTCCATAATACGAGTAGCCAGTAGCTGCAGCTGGATACACTTCCTGCACACATGGTCGTCATGGAGACTGGGAGGGTTCCTGAATCACCACATAGCGCAGGAGGAGCATATCACGGGGCTGAGCTCTCCTGCCATGACTTACCCTTAGATTAATTAGTTACTCCCTTAATAAAAAAATACTAATGACACTAGGGGCCTTGTTCTACCCACTACAATCTAAAGTCCTTCATAAGCTACACTGAATAAAAAAAACACTTTAGTAGTACTCATCTTATCAGCAGAGGTTTTTTTTTCAAGTAAAAAACTTTGCCCTTTTCTTTAAGATATTTAAATACACTAACAGCAGTGACTCACCAACCAATCACCTTGCAGCTCTCCTCTGACATCACAGTTGGCTTCTTTTTTTTTCAAAACTCCAGCACACTGGAATATCTCCACTCCACTCCTGGAAGGTAAGAGACTGGGCCTCGATCCTCGGATTGGATTTATAGGCTCCGCTCTCAACATTCTCCTCATATCGGTCCATATAGGTCTGCTCCGCTCCGCTCCTCTCCGCTCCCGGAAGGTAATTCACCAGCTTTTGCAGAAAAGTAGGTCTTAAGCTGTTGCAGTACCTGTTAGAAAGATAGTCTAAGCTATTCTGAAGTCATCTTCCAATGTCAACTACATGGAAGCAGGATTTTAAAGGATAAGATGTAGTTTTTAAAAGTCACTTCAATCTTGTTAATAAAAAGTCAGATGTAAATTTAAGAACTCTGATCAGGCTATGCTAAAAAGTTACATCCAATTAAGAAATAAGATACAACATTTAAAATGTCTGAACTCCCTCTGAAAGTTGACAACTGCTGCTGCCGGTGTCTTCCTGGAATAGTGGAGCTGTTGTGTCAACAGAAAAGTCCTTCCCGAGCAGCCCTGAGCCTGTTGGTACCGGCTTTAATCCAACCCAGGTAAAAATCAGGGTACATTGTGGGCAATGAGCCCAAATTGCTGAACTACAGGTCCCTGTCACTTTAAAGAGTGGGCTGGTGCGATTATGATCAGAGGCTCCTTCTAAGCACATTTCTCACCACCACAACTTCCAGATGCTGGTGTTAGTGTGTGCATGTACCAGCAGTTGCAGTGCTGTTCAGACCCTCAATAGCAGTGAAAGTCTCAGAGTTCACCGCTATTGGGGCTGTAAAATCCAGGCCAATATCTCACAGTCCTGTTAGATTTGCTCTCCCTCTGTACAAAATCAAACTCCACACATTGTCTTTCACTCACTCCTGTTTCCAGCCCTGATGGTGCAGAAATCCCCTCTCAAAGGTACACAATCCAGTTGATTTCTGATCAAATACCTCCTTCCTCATTCAATAGAGGAAACAGAGACATAAACAGGAGTCAGGTGCAAGAAAGTTTCACCAACAGAGCAAAGAAAGGCACCAACAAAAGTCACACCTACTTTCCAAATCATTTCACTGGAATATTCTTTCACTTGTTTTGTCGGATGACTGCAATAAATCTGAAAATGAGCACCATGAGGTTTGTGTTCACTAGTCACCTGTTCTCCTGTGTTTGTCTGTCAGGTATGTAATTCAGTTTGTATTGGATATTGAAGAGAATCTCTTTTCAAGAAGATTACACATTGTACTGTGTTTAAAGCAACCAACTTGGAAAATGGCAGAAAATGAATGTTTCAATACCTGTGTGACCAGATTCTTCCAATGCTTTTCAACAGCTAGATTGATGATGCTTGTAATCTGTATCCTGTGGAGAATGGGAGAGGAGAATAAAAACATGGTGCATGAACAGGACAGACTGTGTAAAATGGGAGCACAGAAATACTGCCACCTCATTGAAAGTTAATGAGATTTATTCGAAGTCAGACACCTGTCCACAATGAACAAGTGAATACATTAATTGTCCACTTTCAATCTAAATGGGACTGAGGTTCCAACAGAGAAGTTTTCTGGAAAATACCTGCTGCAGTTTTAAAATTGATGAACTGGAACATCTTATACTAACTTTCAAATAACTGTCGTGATTGTATAGTTCCCATAGTGGAGAGAAGGAGTTGTTTATAAATATAAGCAGAAAGACACATTTGTGGATTGGCGAATGAACTTTATCTTTCTGAAATGTATTTGTCCATTGGTTGCAGGGCACTGGAAATTCTTTTTTACATTTCAATTGTAGCAGCAGCAGTTAGCAGCAAAATGTCTGATTAATCAGAGTAGTGGGTCTGGGAAACACTTAAACAGCCGAGACCCTGTAAAACAGAACTCCAAGTAATAGTTTAAATAAGGCACTGAACTGACAGAGCAGTAAAGGCCTGCTCAGGTCAGGAAAAAAAACCCGACACAAACCTGACAGAACCACATTGGACCCGAGCCTGACCCGGCCCGAGTATCTCCATTTATTCCCACGCCCAAACTAACCCGAGCTTTACCCGACCACCGGAATATTCACTTTATCTACCTCCCGATTCCGAATCTACAGGAAGCTGCAGCATGAGCGCAATGACGTCATAGAGATGCTCACTTGCTCACTGCGCAGACTCAGAGTTTCCCTCCTAAATGACCCGGACTCCCAGCTTTGGTTGGCTTTTCAACTTTTGACACTTATTAAACTCAACTTCCCAGCAAAGTTAAATGTAATACTTACTGTGTGTGTCCGACACGGACTCAGACCAACCTGGACCCAGCCTGACCTGAACCTGACCCAACCTGATCCGAGCCCGAAAGCCAGAACCGGAAGAGCGACCCGACATGAACCGAACCCGACACAGGCCGTCGGGTTCAGGTCGGATTGCAGGCCTTCACAGAGTGGAGGTCAGATGAGGATTGAATTAATTTCAATCACTGAATCTAAACAAGAAGTAAATCTGTCAGGAATGGAACACTTTGCTTTATATGTGAGCTTGTGGCACAACGGTAGCGCATCTGACTCCAGATCAGAAGGTTGCGTGTTCAAATCACGTTAGGCTCAGTTGTGTTTTACAGCAGCTCAAGTTCCTGGATTTTATATCAGAAGAGAGTTCGATCTATTGGAATGTTCAGTGAATGGTTGAATTTCAAGATCAACTTTAATAGATTAAAGTCCTGATTTCTGGTTCCGTTCCATTTCCATGCTCAGTTCTTATTTCACACTGTTTTATATCAGAACAATGTTTCAGTGATGTGATGTGTCCATTGTTTGTACAATCGCTCTTTCACCCAGTGTGAGAAATAAAACACAAACCGCCCAGCGTGCGGCTCAAACCCATAACTGGCTCTGTCTAAATGCCGCTTAGTTCAGTTGGTTAGGACGCAGTGTTGATAACAACAAGGCTGTGGATTTGATCCCCATGTGCGCTGTCACATGGTCAGTCAATAATTTGACACATTTTTGTTACACTTAAAATCCAACTTTTGGATGCAAACAAGTTTACATAAAATGTCAAAGGGAATTTATTTTGAATAACATCCATTGTATCTTTGTCACTGATCTGGAGTAACACAGAATTCTTTCCAATTATCTTCCGTTTGCTGATAAACGTTGAACTCGTGGCCTGTTCTCGTTAATGGTCACGAGCAACAAAAACAGACAGAGCGAGTCTGATCGCCCAGAGATGTGGAAAAGGCTTCAGTTTGGGACAAATGCAGCAAATCAAATGTTCACCCGGCCCCGAAAGATTCAAAAACTGGGGAAAAGGACACAGGGAGATAGAGAATAAGCTAAAGCAGACAATGTAAATATTTCCCATCCTTGATATCTCTCTATTCCAATCCAACCTTCAGAGTTGGGTAAATAATTTCAGTGTAAATTGTGCAGCTCAAGAGTCAAAACCAAAGGGTGATGCAGAATAAAGGAGAACTGCCAAAACCCCAGATTGAACCAGGGATCTTCAGTCTAACACACTCCCAACTGAGCTATTTCAGTCTCACAGGCTTGGGATGATAAGTGGCAAGTAACATTCGCACCACACAAGTGCCAGGCAATGAATATCTCCAACAAGAGAGAATCTAACTATCTCCCCTTGACATTCAATAGCATTACAATCACTGAATCCCCCACCATCAACATCATGGAGGTTACCATGGGTAGCCATACAAATAACGTGACTAGAAGAGCAGGTCAGAGGCTTGGAATCCTGAGGTGAGTAATTACAGTGCACCTGTTGGCTCCACCCCAGGGGCTGAATTTGTTCTGTAAACCATGAAGCAGCTTCATCTCAAATCCCAGGTTTATTAATAAATCCTTTTACAAAAGCCCCAAAGTGTGATATATTCCTCTCACTCATCCATGACTCCTGACTCCCCAAAGCCTGTCCACCATCCACAAGGCACAAGTCAAGAGTGTGAAGGAATATTCTCCAGTTGCCTGGATGGGTGCAATTCCAACTCAAGAATCTCAACACCGCCAGGACAAAGCAGCCCGCTTGATTGGCACCCGATCTGCAAACATTCACTCCCTCCACCATCGACGCACAGTTGCAGAGTGTGTACCGTCTACAAAATCCACTGCAGCAATGCACCACAACTCCTTAGACAGCACCTTCCAAACCAGTGACCTTTACCACCTAGAAGGGCAAGGGCAGCAAATACAGGGGATACCACCACATGCAAGTTCCCCTCCAAGCCACACACCATCCTGACTTGGAACTATATCGCCGTTCCTTCACTGTCGCTGGGTCAAAATCCTGGAACTCCCTTTCTCACAGCACTGTGGGTGTACCTACCCCACATGGACTGCAATGGTTCAAGAAAGCAGCTCACCACCACCTTCTCATGGGCAATAAATGCTGGCCTAGCCAGCGATGCCCACATCGCATGAATGAATGAATAAAAAAGTGAAGTATCCCTTGTGTCATTGTTTTGGTAGAAAATATAACCCTGGTGGAATTGCCCCTCCCAATCACACCTCACTTCATAGAACATAGAAAATGGAGAAAATTTATGGCACAGACTGAGACCATTTAGCAATCGTGTCTGTGCCAGCTGAAAAAGAGCGATCCAGCCCAATCCCACTTTCCAGGTCTTGGGAATGGGATCTGAACAGATCTCAGAGCTCACATTATGTGAATGTTCTGTTGAAGTATTGGTGAGGTGATATACCAGGGGAGATTCACACTGTTAGACACAGTGTGAAATACATTCAAGTATTTATAAAACATTACAACATGTGAGTAATATTCCCCATTGATTTCTCAGCACTGATGGATTGTGAAGTGGGAGACAGCCAGAAGTCCCAGTGATCCACACTGACCATGAGCTGAGAATGAAATGAGATAAAGTTCAATCTTCAGCAGCGAGATGCTGCAGAGAGGTAAGAGTCCTGAATCAAGGAGAGACTTTCTCATACTGCTGTTGAATCTCATTTCAAACACTCCTTGAACTCTCTGCCGAGGAATTCAGAGCTGGAGAATGGCTGTAAAATCAGCCTAAAAAGGAAGTATAAGACACCCACCGAGAGGCTCAAACTCAAAAACTTGAGATTCAGAGTTTCATGCTTTCATCGACTGAGCTCACCAGGCCTGAGACAGTGTCCACATCCTGTCTGCTATTGGACGGTGCAGCTGTTGGCTCCACCCCAGGGACTGAGTTTGTTCTGTAAACCATGAACCAGCTTCCTCTCAAATCCCAGGTTTATCAGTAAATCGTCTTACAAAAGCCCCAGAGTGTGATATATTCCTCTCACTCAACCAGAATAAAAGTTACATCTTTTGCTCTTTTTACCTTCCAAACATTGACTTCTATTTTTCTCAGCATTTATTTCTCTCTCTTTTTTATATTGTGCATTTCCTAATAAACATTTCATTTCAATTATTTATGAGGGATGAAATGAACAGAAGAGATTTTCTGCAATGGTACCAGGGGTGTGGGACAGAGCGAGTGGTTCAGATCTGGATTACACTGCCTGAGAGTGCTGGAGGCAGATTCAATCGTGGCTTTCAAAAGGGAATTGGATAAACACCTGAATAGAGAAAATTTGCAGGGTTACAATGAAAGGGCAGAGGAGTGGAATTAGCTGATTTGCTCTTGCAAAGAGCTGTCATGGACATGATGGACTGAATGGTCTCCTTCTGTCCTGTAACCATTTGATTCCTTGATTCTAACTCTGTCAAAGTTGTTCTGAACTTGCTCTGCTCCAAGGAGAAGAACCCCAGCTTTTCCAGTCTCTGCACATAACTGAAGTTATGAGGAACCATGGGGAACCCACTGTAAACCTTCCTCCAGACAGAAATACAACTGTTCACCACCACACTGTGACCCAGCTGTTCACAATATATATCAATGATTCGGAGGTGGGAACCAAATGTCGTATTTCCAAGTTCGCAGATGACACAAAACTAGGTGGGAATGTGTGTTGTGAGGAAGATGCAAAGCAGCTTCAAGGGGATTTGGACAGACTTAGTGAGTGGACAAGAAAGTGGCACATGGAATATAATGTGTAAAAATGTGAGGTTATCCACTTTGGTAGGAGAAACAGATGTGCAGATTATTTCTTAAATGGTAAGAGATTAGAAAGTGTAGATGTACAAAGGGGCCTGGGTGTCCTTGTCAATAAGCGACTGAAAGCTAACATGCAGGTGCAGCAAGCAGTTCAGAAGACGAATGATATGCTAGCCTCTATCACAAGACGATTTGAGTACAGGAGTAGTGAAATCTTGCTTCAATTGTATATAACCTTGGTTGGACTGCACTTTGGAATACTGTGTGCAGTTTTGGTCCCCTTTCCTGAGGAAGGATATCATTGCCATCGAGGGAGTGCAACGAAGGTTCACCAGACCTGTTCCCGGGATGGCGGGACTGTCCTATGAAGAGAGATTGGGGAAACTGGGACTGTATTCTCTAGAGTTTCAAAGAATGAGAGGTGATCTCATTGAAACTTACAAAATATTTAAAGGGATAGACAGGGTAGATGAAGTTTTTCCTCCGGTTGAGGAATCTAGAACCAGGGGACACAATTTCAACAGAAGGGGAAAGCCAATTAGGACAGAGACGAGGAGAAATTTCTTTACTCAGAGGGTTGTGAATCTTTGGAATTCTCTACACCAGAGAGCTGTGGAAGCTCAGTCATTGAGTATGTTTAAAGCAGAGATTGACAGATTTCTAAATACAAATGACATAAGGGATATGGAGGTAGTGTGGGAAAAAGGCATTGAAGTGGATGATCAGTCATCATCATATTGAATGGTGGGGTGGTCTCGATGGGCTGAATGGCCTACTCCTGCTTCTATGTTCCTATCAGTCTGCAAACTTCATATCCATGCTGTCATTGTCTCTTTTATTCCATGGGCTTCAGTTTTACTGGCAGTCTAGTATGTGACATCATCAAGAAGGTTTTCAATAAGTTAAATAAGGAGAAATTGTTTCCAGTGGCAAAAGGGTCAGTAACCAGAGGATGTATTTATCAGGTAATTGAGAAAAGAACCAGAGGCGAAATGAGGAATGATTTTTTATACAGTGATGTGTTGTGATCTGGAATGCACTGTCTGATCAGGACTTGAAAGCAGATTCAGTCGTAACTTTGAAAAGCAATTGGGATAAATACTGGAAGGAAAAATGTACAGATTACAGGAAAAAGCTGAGCAGCAGTTCTAATTGGATAACATAACCAAAGAGACAGCACTGACACAATGGACCAAATGGTCTCCTTCTTTGGGTATCATTCTATGGTTTTATGAACATAATGTTGATACAATTCGCTGAGTTGGAAGGGAAGTGAACCCAGATTCCGGGTATTCTGAACACCAGACCCAAACCAACTGAACAAGCCTGTTGTTTAATCTCTGTTTTTCACACCAGCTTCTCCTCGCTCTTTCTGTGTTTCCTGCCTGGTCTGTTCCTCTGACCTTCATTCCTGACACTCTATTGAGAATGGCCAACTCACTGCACCTCTCACTCACACCATCACTCCACCCCTTCACCCACTTCCAAACCTCTCTGTTGAACAGCAACTCACATCTGCTCCTCTGCTCCATTAATATAACAGGAAAACATTTTCAAACAGACATTTCCAGACAGTGAACGTTCCAGTAAGACAAGGTAAAGAGCAGATTCATTCACTTTGAACACAGAGAGAGCAGCTCTCCCTGTTCAGGCTAAGGAGCAGATGTAGTTTCACTCCCATTAGTCTTAGAGACATGGGCCTGAATTTTAAGGGACCGTTGGAGACGGGAATGGAGGCTGGGGAGGGGGAGGGGGGGTGTATAAAATAGGGATGGAAGACGTCGGACCGGATTTTTCTGTCGGCGGCTGACATGGAGGGCAGACTTCGCACATCCACTCGGCAAGAAGGCATTTAAAGTATTTATGAGTCCAATTGTCAGCAATTTTATTCACTGGATCCAATTGAACTAATAGTGCACGGGAACCACGGGGCTTCAGAGCCTCGCCTGGTTAAAGGAGGTGACTGGGAGGTGGGAGCTGAGTGTTGGCTTCACTGGGAAGCTATCGGGTGAGGCAGCGTAACTTGGCAGTAAGGGTGGAGGGGGAAAGGGCATCGGGAAACACTGTCAGGAGTGGGGGCCAATGTGCCAGCTCTGCAGGGGGAGCCACACCAGGGTACCATTGGGGCAGTGCCACCTCATTGAGGGTGACAAGTGAGGTAAATGTGGCTGGGTGTTGTTTACTGTGAAGGCCTTGCACTCAGGGAGGGGCAACCTGTCATGGGCCTCATTCAAGGCTCACATTGAGGAGGAGGAGTAGAGAGGAAGGGAGGGAGGCGCAGGCACCAGCAGGGGCACCACAGCAGCTTGGGGGCCCACAGGAAGGCCAGCCTCGAACAGGAGGCTGGAGAAGGAGGCAGAGGAACACGTCAGCTGAGGTTCAACTACCTGCAGATGTCCGAGTGACAGTGTCTCCACAGAATGCGCCTCTGCACGGAGGTCGTCACTGATCTCTCTGCCATGATGCAGCTGTGCCCCATGGGACTTGGTGGGCACCTGATACCAGTGTCACTGAAGGTCACTGTGCCACTGAACCTCTGCACCAGCAGGTCATTGCAGGGATCCACTGGAGATATGTGTGGAATCTCACAGTCTTTGGTGAATCAGTGCATCAAGGAGGTCACCAATGTCCTGTTCAGGAGGGCCGGTGACTGTGTGCACATCGATCCAAACAGTCAAGCTGAGAGGACTATAGGATTCGGGGCCATCACTGGATTCCCCCAGGTGTAGGGTGTCACCCCATGTGACCATCAAGGCTCCTGCAGACCAGCCAGCAGCCTTCAACAGGAAGGGCTTCCACTTGCTCAGTGTGCAATGGGTCTGCAACCACTGCAAATGGATCCCATAGGTGTGTGCACAAATCCCGGGAAGCAGCCACAACGCCTGCATACCAAGGCACTCCCAGGTGCCAGAACCTTTCCGCGGCCCCATCCGCTTTCAGAGATGGATCCTTGGAGACAGGGGCTACCCACTGAGGACATGACTACTGACGTCTGTGAGGAACCCACGCACGGATGCAGAGGAGAGGTACAACACCTGCTGCGGGTCAACCCGAGCGACCATCAAGGAGGCCATTGGTCTCCTGAAGATGAGATTCAGGTGCCTAGATCGATCCAGTGGAGCCCTTCAGTATGTCCCGGCGAGGGTCTCACATATCGTGGTGGTTTGCTGTGCACAGCACAATCTGGCATTACAGAGGGGTGAGGTGTTGACAAGTGAGGATATCGTGGAGTGTGATGTCTCCTCTGATGATGAGGATGTGGAGGAGGATGCTGCCCAAGCAGTGCCTGATGAAGAACCTCAGGCACAGCAGGAAAGGGGCAATGAGATACACACAAGGGAGACATGAGACACCCTTATACATTCAAGTTTCCTTTGAGCCTTACCACCTTCTGGAACCACAGCAATAAAGTCTTAGCTTTAAGCAGCCCTGTTGTCGCCTGCTTCCTTCTGCACTGCAGCGTCCAGGTACACATCGCACAGTGACAAGACCGAAGCTTTGTGAACTCAGGGCTTGGTCCCTCACTTCCAGCCCCTTGGGAGGAAGGGTTTAAATGAAGTCCCAAAGGGCATCAACAATAGGAAGGAGACATAGTGAGAGAACATCATTTCTTTCTTCCGTGTGACATCAAATGCAACCCTATCCATCTGGAATGCACATTCACCATGAACCCAAGTGAATCTAGGTGCTCTTCTGAAATCTTTTCCGCATGCTCCTTCGTGGTGCTCCCCCTGCTCTGTTAGCTGAGGTGGAGACAGGCTGCTGACCTTGCTGCCCCATGGCTTGGGATGACATTGGTGGCCGTCCTCTTGCTGCCTGAGGGCTGGAGGGACCCGGCACACTGAGGGCCTCCTGCACAGGTACAGGGACCCCCCCTCTGTCATCGAGGGTGATGGAGGCAGGCACTGGCATCACTTGTGTCACTCGCAGAGGGGCTTTGGAGCTACTGTCCACACCAGGAGCACCCTGAGAGGAGACCCCAGATGTAGCAGCCAGCTGCTCCTCCCCCTTATAAGACACACTTGTACCTCGCTGCTGACCTGAGAGGGATGTGGACCTGGCGAAGAGTTCAGGTGCCTCGTCCCCCCTCTCGCCTTGTCACCGCTGGATGGAGCTCATGGACAAAGCGATGGAGTGCAGGTCTGCACACATCTCCGGCAGCCACTGATTGGTCGGCTGGATCTGGCTCTCCATCAGAGTCACCAATCTCTCAAGGAAGGAAGCCAGACACACCCCCATCAGAGACAGTGCAGCATGCACCCTGGATGGACTCCTCCATCATCCGAACTTGGGTACACATAACCTCCGGCAACTCTGCCAGATGTTGCCTGACCTCTTGCTGCAGCTGCAGCATTTCCCGTGTTGCTGGTGACACCAGAGGCACGTCATCAGCCTGGGACTCAGCATGGGCCTGGCCTCCCACAGACTTCCAACTGCCAGTGGCCTCGGCTGTCACAGCCTCCGTCAGCTGCCCGGGCCTGTCTGTGACGTGCTCACCAGCTTGTGTGCCCAAATCTAACAGCGAGTGGATACCCACCGAGTGCGGGTTTCTGTGCTGGTGGAGGGTGCAGGGGAATGATGTGACGGTGCACCATCTGAGGCTCCCTCCTCCTCCTCAGAGGTGTCTGGCTGTCCCCCAGTCTCTCCAGCTCTTCGCTCTTGTCGTTCATCCTAGCCTGCATGTGAAAACAGGGACATTGAAGGGTTAGAGTCTGCCCATCGCGACATTCCAACCACCCCTACTGTGCATCTCCATTGATGCAGTGGTGAACAGATGAGCAGTGTGGCTCCTTTGCAGCAGATGCACCCTTGTGCCCCAGGAGATGCTCACTCACTCTCTTAGGTAGGTGTCCCTGTCTCTCCATCAGCTATGGAGCAGCTGCTTTGCTGCCCGGCCTGTTCCATGGCCTCCTCCTCCATCGGGATGAGGACATGGAGATAAGGCATCCACTGCCAGTCTTGACACGCTCTTTCCGATTGTGGGCTGTCTTCTATTGCAGCCACTATGATCAACAAAGTTCGTCTCCCAGCGGGGACAAGCCCAACATCTCTGATGGTGATAATCCAGCAGTCCATGATGTGGACACACATATTCCTCCTGCATGTGGCCCCTCTCGAGGGACTGTGTGAGTTTATACAATGACTGACGTGCACCTCCCACCGAGATGCAGCCAAGCCTCAGGCAGCGTGTCCTGCTGCCCTTCCCCAATACACATGACTGGGTGGTCACTCCCTTTCCACCAAACACTCCCTCTCACTCTGCCATGCACAATGTCCAAAGGGTCCAAAGTGTTTTGAGTTTGTGCCTGAGCAGCCTGGATCCGGTCATTGACCCACTTCGTGCACTGGATCCATGTCTTGGGGTTGACCCCACGGCTGCTGACTTCACCTACTATCTCAAAGCAGCTTTGCTTGGTCAGGTGGACAGGTCTCCACCTCCCATCCCTGGGGAAGAGGATCTTCCACCTATCTGTTGTCACCTGGAGGCGAACCTGCAGGAAGGCATCGCCAAACCATTGGACCATGGTCACTGCAGGCTCGCATTCAGCTCCTTACCTCTCAGGCAGCAGAGACAGCAGAACGGGTCCTGGGGCATCAGTGACAGCAGAACGGGTCCTGGGGCATCAGTGACAGCAGAACGGATCCTGGGCAGCAGAGGCAGCAGAACAGGTCCTGGGGCAGCAGATGCAGCAGAACAGGTCCAGGGGCAGCAGATGCAGCAGAACTGGTCCTGGGGCAGCAGAGGCAGCAGAACAGGTCCTGGGGCAGCAGATGCAGCAGAACTGATCCTGGGGCAGCAGAGGCAACAGAACAGGTTCTGGGGCAGCAGAGGCAGCAGAACGGGTCCTGGGGCAGCAGAGGCAGCAGAACGGGTCCTGGGGCAGCAGAACGGGTCCTGGAGCAGCAGAGGCAGCAGAACGGGTCCTGGGGCAGCAGAACGGGTCCTGGGGCATCAGAGGCAGCAGAACGGGTCTTGGGGCAGCAGAACGGGTCCTGGGGCAGCAGATGCAGCAGAACGGGTCCTGGAGCAGCAGAGGCAGCAGAACGGGTCCTGGGGCATCAGAGGCAGCAGAACGGGTCTTGGGGCAGCAGAACGGGTCCTGGGACAGCAGAGGCAGCAGAACGGATCCTGGGACAGCAGAGGCAGCAGAACAGGTCCTGGGGCAGTAGAGGGCTCTCAGGAAGACACTCCTTTAAACCAGGCAGCAGTGAATGCAGGTCTGGCAGTCCTTTCATTATGGTGCCAGCACCTGCCGTTGTGTCAGATGTCGGTGCCATCGGTGCCTCGTTCCCTACCTCTGGTCCTTGTTTACATGGGCCCCACGCCTCCCCTTCATTAATTGGTCGGCTGCTCCGTGATCGGGGTCGGCCAGCCACATTTCACTCGTGTGGTGATGACACCCGCTTCCGGTGTCTCTGCCGAGAGCAGCACCGTTAGTTTAAAATTCAGCCCATGGGGTCAAGAGTGGAAAATCTCCCCTCTGATTCTCTCTACTTAAACTGATGGAGACACCAAATTAAAACTGATGAAACCAGGGATTGTATCCTGGTTCTTCAATCTCGTGTTCTCCCAACTGAGCTATTCCATCCTCACTGTGAACTCATCTTCATTGGAGACAAATATAACTCCAGGTGGAATTTCCCCACCCGTTCATTCCTTACTTCAGGGGAATGGGACCCGACCAGATCGCGGAACTCAGATTATGTTAATGTTCTGCTCTTGATATCTTAATATTATCTTGCGTTTGAGACACTTTTAATCAGGTTCACGGACAAATTCTTCCATCATCCCTTCTCCCACATTCTCTCTCTCTCATTCATTCTTTATTCCTCACAGTCCAGAAAGGGTTAGGAATCAGAGCTCACCCCCAAACCCTCTGCACACAGACCTCTGTTTGATCCAAGAGACCAGTCAATAAATTACACTCTTTATAAACACAGAAAGCTGCCTCACAGTGTTGGACAGAGATAAATACACTGAAGTCTTTTGAAAAAAGTTCATCTTACGGGTTGTTACTGAGCCCACAGAGCAGGACGGGCCCAGGCTCCAGCCCCAGCCTGTGCTGTGTTAGCTGATGCCACCTGGTGTGATACTGAGCCACACGGAGCAGGAAAGGGCCTGGTTGTATTCATGGCCTGTGTTGTGTTAACTGATCCCACTCAGTGTGGTAGGAGCCACACAGAACAGAATGGGCCCAGGCTCCTTCCTCAGCCTGAGGGATGATAGTTCTTCTCACACGTTGTTGCACAGAGCCCCACACAGAACAGGGAAATCTCAGGCTCCATCCCCGGCCTGTGGTATCTTACTTCATCGCACCTGGTATGGAACGGAGTCCCAAGAGCAGGAAAGGTCCAGCTTCCATCTCCGGCCTGTGCTGAATTAGCTGATCTGACCTGGTTGGCACTGAACCGCAATCGGGGAAGGATGGGCCGAGGCTCCATGGCCTGTGGTGTGTTAGTTATTCTCATTTGGTGAGGTACTGAGCACCATATAGAGCAGGATGGGCCTGTGCTCAGTGAGCTGATCAAACCTTGTGTGGTCCTGAGACCCACACACAAAGCAGGACAGGCCTAGGCCTCATCCCCGGCCTGTGTTCAATTAGCAGATCTCAGCCAAAAGATTTTGATAAGGTTCCACACAAGACGCTTCTCTATAAGATTAAAGTCCCTGGTATCAGTGGTAATATATTGATCTGGATTGGGAACTGACTGGCAGATGTAGGTAGAAAGTAGTTACAGATGGATCTGGATCTGTTTGGAGACCAGTTACCAGTGGTGTCCCACAGGGATCGGTGTTGGGTCTGTTGCTCTTTACTATTTTTATTAATGATCTGGATGTAGGTGTAGGGCGCACCATCTGTAAATTTACAGATGATTTGAAGATCTGTGCGAGTGTTTAGACTGTAGACGATGATCGACTGTTTCAGGCTGATCTTAATGTGTTGGGAGATTGGGTTCATGACTGGTAAATGATGTTTAATTTGGGTAAGTGCAGTGTTATTCATGTGGACAGGGCGAATGCTCAACATTCATACACCCTTCAGGGAAAAACATTAAAGTAGGTGGAAAAAAGAAAATAATTTTGAGCAGAGATCTGGATGTTCTAGTGCACAGATCTCTAAAGGTACAGCAGCAATGCTGTGAAGTGATAGTTGGAGCAAATAGAGGGTTGGGCTGCATTCAGAGGACAATTGAGTATAAAATGAGGCATATTCTTTCATGGGATGTGAGCGACACTGGCAAGGCCAGAATTTGTTACCCATCCCTAATTGTCCTTGACAAGGTGGCGGTGAGCTCCCTTCTTGAATTGCTGCACTCCATGTGGTGTAGGTACACCCACAGTGCTGTTAGGAAGGGAGATCCAGGATTTTGACCCAACATCAGTGAATGAACAGCGATATATTTGCAGATCAGATGGTGTGTGACTTGGAGGGGAGCTTGCACATGGTGGTGTTTCCATGCATCTGCAGCCCTTGTCCTTCAAGGTGGTGGAGGTCTTCGGTTTGGAAGGTGCTGTCTGCGGAGCCTTGATGAGTTGCAGCAGTGCATCTGGTAGATGGTACACACTACTGCCACTGTGTGTCAGTGATGAAGGGAGTGAATGTTTAAGGTGGTGAATGGGGTGACAATCAAGGTGGCAGCTTTGTCCTGAACAGTGTCGAGTTTGTAGAGTATTGTTGGTGCTGCACTCATCCTGGTTTGTGCCTTGTAGATGGTTGACAAGTTTTGGAGAGTCAAAAATCACAAAATTATTGCAGTGCAGAAGGAGGCCATTCGGCCCATTGTGTCTGCATAGAATCATAGAACATAGAAAGTTTACAGCACAGGCAGGCCAAAAAACGAGCCACCCAGCTGAATCCCGTTGTCCAGCATTTGGACCGGAGCCCTGCAGGTTCAGGTACTTGAGGTGCACATCCAGACTCCTTTTAAATGAGTTGAGGGTTTCTGCCTCAGCTACCCTTACAGGCAGTGAGTTCCAGACTCCCACAGCCCTCTGGGTGAAAAAACCTTTCCTCATCTCCCCTCTAATTGTTCAAAACATCACTTTAAATCTATGCCCCCTCGTCACTGACCTCCCTACTAAGGTAAATAGACCCTTCCCATCCATTCTATCCAGACCCCTCACAATTTTGTACATTTCAATCAAATCTCCCCTCAGCCTCTTCTATTCCAAGGAGAACAACCCCAGTCTATCCAATCTTTCCTCATAGCTGCATTTTTCCAGTCCTGGCAACATCCTCGTAAATCTCCTCTGTCACCTCTCTAGTGCAATTACATCCTTTCTGGAATGAGGTGACCAGAACTGCACACAGAACTCAAGTTGTGGCCTAACTCATGATTGATACAGTTCCAGCATAACCTCCCTGCTCTTATATTCTATACATCGGCTAATAAAGGAAAGGATTCCATAAGCCTTCTCAACCAACTTATCAACCTGTCCTGCTACTTTCAGGGATTTGTGGACATTCACTTCAAGGTCCCTCACTTCCTCTACACCTCTCAGCATTCACCCATTAATTGTGTATTCCTTTGCTGTGTTTGACCTCACCAAAGGCATCACCTCACACTTCTCCAAGTTGAGTTCCATTTGCCACTTTTCTGCCCACCTGACCAGTCCATTTCTCCAGCTCTCCTAATGAGCATTTCACCTCGTGCCTTGAGCTGAGTTACTCATCACAGAATTCCCACTATCTGATTTACTCTTGTAGCCAGAGTATGTATATGAATGGTCCAGTTAAGCTTTTGTCAATGGTAACCCCCAGGATGTTGATGGTGGTGGGATTCAGCGATGGTAATGCTGTTGATCGTCAAAGGGAGATGGTTACATTCTCTCTTGTTGGAGATGGTCATTGCCTGGTACTTATGTGGTGTGAATGTTACTTGCCACTTAGCAGCCCAAGTCTGAATGTTGTCCAGGTCTTGCTGCTTCTGGACACGGACTCCTTCAGTATCTGAGATGTCCCGAATTTGTCCTTTTATGAAACGTTGGTCAGGACTCACTTGGAATATTGTATCCAGTCTTGGTCTCCTCACATGATGGGTGATATTGAGGCTTTGGAAAGGGTACAGAGGAGAGACATTCGACGAATTCCCAGTATAAGACATCTTGGTTATCAAGTTAGACTAAAAGAGTTGGGACCCTACACCTTAGAGAAACCTAGACTGAGGGGTGATCCGATTGAGGTTCATAAATAATGAAGGGTCCAATTTAGCATGGGAGAGGAGTCATAACTTTATATTGGAAAAGGCCAGATGGCACCCGGATCACATTAAATTTCATTTTCAGTGGAGGCTTAATGTACCAGGATGGCCGAGTGGTTAAGGCGTTGGACTTAAGATTCAATAGACATGTGTCTGCGTGGGTTCAAACCCCACTCCTGGTATCTGTGCTTACAAAATGTTACTTATTCTTTCCCTGACTTTTGCCTTGCACCATCATCTCTTCTGTCATTTAATCACTCTTGCCTTCCAACTGATCACAGCTTCCTATTATTTTATCTGCCCCAGCACCGTTCCTTGGCTCTGCGCTTGCTTATAAACTGGTAAATCTTTAACTTAATCTCCTCTGTACCCTGACAATGACCTTCTCATCCTTCCTGGATTGTGGTTCCTCACAGGATCCGCTGCCTCACCGACGCCCCTCCAGGTAACTGAAGGCCCTGAGCCTTGGTCTCGCTTTATACGCTAGCTGGTAGTTGATTCCTTGCAGGTCTGCCACCGCTCAGGAGAAGCTCAAGACCCAGATCAAGCAAAGTATCAAGAGGAATGTGAACAAAGGCTCCCTGGTGCAGAGCAAGGGACAGGGCGCCTCCGGCTCCTTCAAAATCAGCAAGAAGGAAAACCCAGGGAAAAGTGGGAAAGAAGGTGAAGAAACCAGCAGCCAAGAAATCTTTAGTGAAGAAACCAGCAGACAAGAAATCTTCAGTGAAGAAACCAGCAGACAAGAAATCTTTAGTGAAGAAACCAGCAGACAAGAAAGTGACAACAAAGAAAGTAACAGCCAAGAAAACGAGCAGCAAGGCGGCGGCAACGCCAAATAAGGCGGTGAAGAAAGCAGTGCTTCAGAAAAAGTCTCCTGCGAAGAAGGTCAAAAAAGGCAAGAGTGCGGCGGGCGGAAAGGCGCTGAAGAAAGTGCAGACATGGAAGAGCAAGGTCAAGCCGAAAGCAGCGAAGTCTCAGAAAGCAGGGTCTGGAAAGAAGTGAAAGCGCGGGAAACTTGTAAACATCTGAACACAAAGGCTCTTCTCAGAGCCACCCACATCTCTCAGGAAAGAGCTGATCCCCTGATCAAATGATCCCTGTCCCGGCCCCGCCTGCAGATTCCACATGGAAATGATTTGGAGTAAATCCAGGATCCCTGGTGACTCCCCTCCACCCAGCCCTTTCCCCACTCTCTGTAATAAAACAGAGGGATATCCGGCCCTCACTCTAACTGGGGATGTGTTCGGTGCAGTCTCAGTTCACAAATTCAGGGGGAGAGTCTGTAAGACAGTAACATTGGCGGAGAAACCCCACCTCACAACTCAAACCCCAACACATGAGTTTCTCCAATTCAGCTGGAGTTGGGTGACAGCAGGAGCTGGGACCGGCTGTGATCGGGAATGTTAGGAATGGATTTGTTCAGGGAGGAATGTACCTGGAATCTCCGAATATAATAGTTCCTTATTTCCCCAGATGACACATTCTGCAGTGAGAGTGAAAAGTCTCTTCACTGCTTCACATTTACTAATTGTTTGGTTCTGGATGAATAATGCGTCAGAGAGTAATGACAGGATCTGAAGCTTCTCTCACACCAGCCCTTGAATGACTCAGTGTGAAGTGTCCAATGTGTGAAGCTGCTGCCAGGGTTTGTCAATCTGAACAGTTTCAGCTCAGTTACTGGGGGCCTGGAATCCCCACAGTTTGACTCTGTCTCTGATTGGTCACCCGCTTCTCAATCCAATTCTTAACCAATAGGAGAATCACATATAAGTAAATAGAAGTTCTCTTTGGCTTAGATTTTCCAATTGGAAAAAGCCCGGCAATTCCAGAGCAGGAAGGAATTGAAGTGATGGAAAATTTCAATTTTCAGGCAACAATTTTAAAACCTCTCATTTTATGTTCTGTTTTACTGTATTTACCGTCACAAAATCCTAACGCTTTTTTAGGAATCGTTTTCATTTGTCAATCTGTTAACTGTAAGCGGCGGGAGGAAGGTCCGGTTCAGCAATTTAAAACGGGACAAATATCAGCTTCCACTCTGTAAAAGGAACAAATTAGTGACTAACTGCTTCTCACAGGCTTCTCGGGGACTGACAGAAACGAGCGGTTTCTGATCTTTTCTCCTGAAAGAGGCGGATAATGCTGCAGGGAGCAATGAACTGCCCTTCACTTTCTGGCTGCTAATACACCACTGACTTTAAACAGTTCAAACAGCGACTGATGCTTCTGCCGGAAAATGAGCAGATTCACCAGAATGATCCCGGTCCATCATGGCCAAAGACATCCAGCTGGCCCGCCGCATCCGCGGGGAACGCACCTAAAACCCAGCTTCAGTAACAAGTGTAACAAGGGCTCTTTTCAGAGCCACCAAATCAGCAAAGGAAAGAGCTGCCATCTCTGTTCATCATCAAACCCATTAGATTGGAGGGGCGGCCACATGGTTTCTGTTTTGTCACATCACTTTCCCGAAAGGCCTGTCGGACTGAGAGCTGATCTGGAATTTAGAAAGCAGCATTACCGGAGACTCATTGCTGCTCAGCACAATCTCAACCCCGCTCCTGGTATCCGTTAGCTGGCATTTGGGGAAAAGAAATGGATCCCAGTTTTATTTGGAAGGCATTAATGGAGCCGGGTCCGTTCACATGAGGGTTATTTACAAACATTACCCAATGAGTTCACTAATATTTGAATCCATTGGAGATTAGTACACAGGATATGTAAGGCAGCTCGGTCACTCTGACTGAAACCGCCAGTTCCCCGGGGTTGCAGACCCTGACACTGCGGGGAGAGAATCCCCGACTCCCTCCCGCCGCCGGGGGAAACAGACAGCTCTGTGTCCGGAGAATAGGGAGGGCCGGGGAGAAGGCACATATTAAAGCGCTGCAGTAGACTCAGCTCCTGTGTGTGCAGAACTCGCACTGATTCCGTCCTCTGGGAACAGTGCGGTCTAAACAGATCAGGTTAGGAGAGAAACACACAGCCCGAGAATGGCCTCTTCCTTCCTGCATTTACTCTGTTCCGGGAGCAGATTCTCATTGAGAAGCGGCGCTCAGATCACCAGAGAGAAAAAAAAAACACAATTCAAACTGTCCAAATGAAAAACAGAGAATTAACCCAGACACTTCCATTATTAAATTAATTCATCAGCTCAGAACCAGTTCCCGTTAATGTGCCGGGATAATCTCGGGATTTATAAAATCGAAGGCAGCGGGATTTATTAAATTGTTGATTCTGACACCCTGTAGTTCACTTCTTCACTTAACTAGAGGGGGAGATGTGTGAGCAGAGAAACAGAGCGAAATCCAGAGAGGGAACTGAAAACACACCTGGACAGATGTGAAACAGGTCAATCCACTGTTCCAATAACTCCATCTCTGACTCCCTCCTGACAGTAACCAGCCCTTTCACAGAGACTGTGAGTGGCTCTGAAAAGAGCCTTTGGTTTATTAGATGACATTTTGGCCGCTTTACTTTTTCTGGGAGCTCTTGAGTGCTGGTTTTCTTGGGCAGCAGCACGGCCTGGATATTAGGCAGCACCCCGCCCTGAGCGATGGTCATTCCTCCCAGCAGCTTGTTGAGCTCCTCGTCGTTGCGGACGGCCAGCTGCAGGTGTCTGGGGATGATGCGGGTCTTCTTGTTGTCCCGGGCCGCGTTACCGGCCAGCTCGAGGATTTCAGCGGTCAGATACTCGAGCACAGCAGCCAGATCGACCGGGGCTCCGGCACCCACACGCTCAGCATAGTTACCCTTTCTCAGGAGCCTGTGAACACGGCCCACCGGGAACTGCAGTCCAGCCCGGGAGGAGTGAGACTTGGCCTTGGCCCGAGCTTTCCCGCTGGTCTTTCCTCTTCCAGACATTTCCACAATCTCACAAATACTTTCACAAAGAATGAATAATTTCCTTAGCATTGATAGCACATCGCAGGCCGTCAGGATGGCCGAGCGGTCTGAGGTGCTGCGTTCAGGTCGCAGTCTCCAGTGGAGGCGTGGGTTCGTATCCCACTTCCGACAAGTTGTGTTTTGACTGAACTGGAGGCGTTTGGGAGCAGCGGCAAAAAGCAAAGAAAAAGCAGGAAAGAACATGGACAAACAAAATAACAATGGACCCAAAGATGTTGCATTAAAACATTAGAGTAAGAGGCAACTAAACAAACAGCAGGGCACATAAAAGATCAAAAATGTAACCTTTGTATCGGGGTGGAAGATGTTGCCAATTTCCTTAATGAATACTTTACTGTTTTCCCGAATGAGAGGGTGATGCAGATATTGTTATTAAGGAGGAGGAGTGTGAAGTATTGGACGTGATAACTTAAGGAGAGAGGAAGTCTTAATAGGATGAGCATCCTTGAATGTGGATAATTCATCAGGACCAGATGAAATGTACCCCAGGCTGTTGAAAGAAGCCAGGGAAGAAATAGTGGAACAAAAACAAGAAATGCTGGAAATACTCAGCAGGCCTGGCAGCACCTGTGGAGAGAGAAACAGAGTTAACGTTTGTGGTCTGTGACCTTTCATCAGAACTGGGCTGAAATTGTCTGAGGGCCAAGTGGCCTCTTTATGTGCCTTAAACTTTCTTTGAGTCTAAGATTCTATGAGATTCTGGAATCAATTACAGGGTCGATGACATTTCACTCTGTAAGGATAGGAAGATGGAGATTATTAAGTACAGTGCAAGAATATAGATGCTTTTACATTATTTTAATCAAAATTGATTTAAACTTTGTGTTCACGAATCCTATCTTTTGATCACAATGACACTGATAACAATGGAAAAAGCAAGACTTGCATTTCACGACCACAGGACATTGCAAAGCCTTTTATAGCCAATGAAGGACTTTCCAAGTGTAGTCACTGTAGTCATGTAGGGAACATGGTGGCCAATGTGCACACAGCAAGCTCCCAGAAACAACAACATGATAAAAACGAGATAATCTGTTTTGAAGTGATGTTGATTCAGGGTTAAACAATGACCAGCATCCCAGAAATAATTCCCCTTCCATTCTCTGAAATAGTGCCATGGTACCTTTAACATCCACCTGAGAGGGCAGAGGGATCCTCAGTCTTCTGTTTCACCTGAGAAACAGCATTTCTGACAGTGCAGCACTGCCTTCGTACTGTACTGGAGTGTCAGCCATTTTTAAAGGGCTGTTAGTCCTACTGGAAAATATTTAAAGGAAGAGTAAATGAAATAAAATAAATACATTGCTTTTGCCTCTCTCCCATCCCCCCAATAACAGTTAAATTAATTATTTGCCCTTCCCTCCCAAAACCTACCTTTACCATCTGACCTTCCGCCCAAAACTGCACAAACTGTAAACTGTAACCCTTCCCACCATCCCCTACACCCATGACATTAATTTGACTCCGCCCCCCCTCCCCCACACTGAGAAACTTACCTTCTCCCCCCTCCCCACCAGTGTTGCACCTCATTTGCCCGGATGGGGCTCCGAAGGCACGGCAGTGCTGGCCACTGGGCTGAAGATCGCAGCTGGATATCAGGAAGTGATTGGATAATAATTAATGCAGGTTTGTGGTCCCGTTGCCGAGCGGTGGGGGTCCCCCCACAAGGCCTCGCCGTCGCCGGCAATATCGAGCCAGGCCCTGCCGGCGTTGAGGTCCGTGGCGGGTCTCATCCGGGGCCATCTTCAAGCAGCTCCCACCCCACCCCCACCACAGATCTCGACGTCGAGGGCTCTATAGAATCCAGCCCATTGTTTCTGTCAATCTCAACTCCACAAGGATTTGCCCGTTAATTGTAGAAAAATTAAAGCTCTATAACCTTTTGATAAAAGGGGGTTCAAATCCATTTCCAAACAAATGATAGTTCTCATTGTATCTAGAACATGTTTCCTTACATATAAACATACCAATTAGGGGCAGGAGTAGACCACTCGGCCCCTCGAGCCTGCTCCACCATTCAATAAGATCATGGCTGATCTGATTGCAACCTCAACTCCACATTCCCACCTGCCCCCGATAACTTTTCACCCCCTTGTTTATCAAGAATCTATCTACCTCTATCTTAAAATATTTCAGAATTTCTGTCGTCCAGCAACTCTCACTTTATTTCCTGGATTTCACCTAAAAAATGTATTTCCACACTGGATATCCTGCACTTCATTAATGTTTTTGCTGTCTGGGGATTTCCCTTTAATTATATTCAGTGCTGGTATTTTACTGCCACACACTGACTGAAAGTGTCCCATCTTTCTGCAGGAAAAACACTCAGCTTCTTTGGCGAGGCAGTTTTCCCACTTGTGTCTCTCTCAGCCACACCTACTGCAATTGGTTGCAGCTACCACTAGATGCTCTTCCCGTCTTTCTTGTCTTTTACCACTAATTTTTCCTTTTGTTTTCTGAACAAATTCAATTGAGTCTGCAACTCTCGAGATCAGACTCTCCCTGTCCCCTCGAACAACGGATTGGTTAAACTTTCTAACCTCTGTTTGTCTGCTCACTTGAAACTCTTTCGTTAATGTGAGATCAGCCCTGGACTGTAGATGATCTGAAAGGGTGTTGTCTAATACCCCGAACATAATCCTGTCTCCATTCAGCTCTTCTCTTAAGTTGCGGTATTCACATTCCTCCGTGAGATTGTACAAGTCATTGATAAATGAATGAATGCTCTCCCCTTTCTGCTTTGTACGCTTATTAAATTCAAAGTGATTCCTGACAATGCAGCAGCCAGCCGACGTCATCAGAGCGCTCCAAGCTCGCACATGCACAAACAGTCTCCTGCGCTTTCAGATGCTGTGCATGCTCAGCCTACGTCTTCCAGGACGAAGTGGCGCATGCGCGGGAAAACTCTCTCCCCCCTCTCAGCCACTCACTCCAGGCCGCTCACTGCCCGCTCCTCGCTACCCCGCTCCCCCGCCCTCCGGCCACTTGCTACCCCCCCACCCCCGCACTGCCCTCTCTCCGTCCACTGAAGCCCCGCTTCCCCCCCACGTCCCTCCAGACACCAGCTCTAAGCCATGCTGTTTCCCTCCTCTCGGCCTCTCGCTCCAACATTCGATCATTCTTCACCGCACCACCCGAAAAAGCAAGGCGAGCCTCGAGAGGTGATGGGGCAATGTTGGAGCGAGTGGCCGAGAGGAGGGAAGCGGCAGAGCCCATGGCCTGGAGTGTGAGCGGCCAGAGAGCAGGATGGGGGTGGTGGTGGGGGAAGCGGGGAGTGAGCAGTCAGAGAGTGGGATTGGGGGAAGCAGGGAATGATCGTCCGGAGAATGGGATGGCATTGTTTAGAGGGGATTTGAGGAAAAAATGTTTCAACTCGAGGGTGATTGGAATCTGGAACACATTGCCTGAAGGAGTGGTAGAGGCAGGAACCCTCACAACATTTAAGAAGTATCTAGATGAGCAGTCAAAACGCCACAGAATACAAGGCTACGGCCACGTGCTGGAAAATGGAATTAGAATAGATAGGTACTTGATGGCCGGCGCGGACATGATGGTCGAAGGGCCTGTTTCTGTGCTGTATAACTCTATGACTCTATGAAACCTCACTGAATTACAGAGGGTGTGCAGCACTGTCAGAGGTGCTGTCCTTCTAATGAGACTTCAAATAGCGCAACGTTCTCCGAGTATCAACCAAAACATGTCCATTGTGTAGATATGTGCCATATTTGCTTATGAAACGACAGTCACTGCTCCGAAAGTAATTCACTTTAGGTGAATTAAGATGACTTGGTACTATATAACTGGCGAATGCGCAAGAGGTAGCGGGGGACTGTTGGGGGTGGGACGGAGGCGGTGATGGCAACCTTTGAGGGGATTTTTGGGTCGAAGTTGTTTTCTGTGATAAATTGAGTAGCTCCATCTTTAATCCTGGCAGCTGCCTGAATGTCACAGACAGTGACGTTTCAGTGGAAGAGGCTGCATTTGCGCATGTGCTAGTACAGCGTCACCTGGTGGTTGCGTTGTCAGCAAATGCAGCGTTTTAACTTTGGCTCCACGATGACATTTTTTTCCTCAATTAAAATAGGTCTTCAGTGCCTTAATAACTTCTTCACATGTTGCCTTCTGTTCTTCATGAGGATGTTGCCTGCACACTCCCTTCATTGCAGACAATAGTGTACTGACCTGCTCCATGTCTGGCTTCTGCACGCGACCCGATGCAGTACGATACCTTGCAAACCTCTGGAACCAACTCGGCCACTCGTCGGCTTGGTTCTGTGCAGTGACCTTTTCAAAGGTACAGGCAAAGATTTCTCCATCTTTGCTTTGGTTTACTGTGGCCCCCATATAATATTCTGATATCTGTCAAGGCGTAGTACAGAATTTATAAGAATCTGACGGTTAAAATAACCTGAGTTTACTCCACACATCTTGCATTGAAGGTTTCATCTGCAACTCTCCATGAGGTGCCGTACAGATTATATTACATCACTTCCTGTGATGATGCACATAGTCTATTTATATAATCTGCCCAGTAACAACCCAATGTCCACTCTTATATTATTGTACAGATGTGAGAAAAGCTGAGGATGGGAATGGAACGTCTCAATGAAGATTTCATGATGCTGATGATGTAAATGAGGCTGATCTGTTACCCATTCCACAATCCCTCTTTATTTCTGTGCATGTTTCTCGATGCTGTTTCAACCAAATTGAAAAAGAATCACAAATCCTCCTCTGGAGCCTCAGGTGTTCGTTAACAAAAGGCATGGTGGCCAAGTGGTAAGGTGTCAGTCTCGTAGATTGAAGGTCACGGGTTCAATCCCCGTTTGTGCTATTTGATTAGTTTCTCACTTTAAATGTGATGTTTCCACAAAAGATGTCTGTTGCATTTGTTTTGGCCATCTGGAAATCAGTGTCATGTTACACTTTATCCTGGACACGGGGAAGAACGTGAGGAGTAGCCACATGGTTCATCCAGCCTTCTCTGCCATTGATAGAGTGAAAATATCTGAGGTCCAAGCACTGAACCTTATTACTGTGCATATGCCGGATATTGAACAGAGCTATTCTATTAATCCCACATCCCACACTCCTGTCCTTTCCCCCATTGCCCTGTTAGATTTTCCATGTCAGGTATATATCCAATTCCATTTAGAGTTAACATTGAATCTGCTTCCACTGACCTTTCAGGATTGCATTCCAGACCAGAACAACACACTGCTGAAAAAACAATCTCCTCATCACAACTCGAATTCTTTTGTCAATTACTTTAAATGTGTTTCCTCTGGTTACTGACCCTTCTGTCACTGGCAACACTTTCTCCTTCTTCACTCTATCAAAACTCTTCAGGATTTGCATTTCCTGCTGCCTTTGCTGATATAACAAGGCTGAGCACACATCACTAAATGGAATATGATTGGCTCTGAATCACATTTATCCTTCCTGTCAATCTGATGTGGACCTTGTATTTTCCCGGAACCAAACAACCTGAGCAACAAGTGTGGGTTCCAGTGATTCCCACCGCTCTGAGAGAGAGAGGATGTGATAATGAGCCAGATAGAAGAAAGGAATGAGATAGAGAGTAAAATAGCCCTGGTCTGTTTCTACTAACCCCCGCCCCCTACTTAAAATGGCATCATTTTCTCCTGCCTCTCCACATTCTAATCCATTGATAAATGCAATCCTTTCATCTGGAACATAGAACATAGAACAGTACAGCACAGTACAGGCCCGTCGGCCCACGATGTTGTGCCGAACCTTTAACCTACTCTAAGATCAAACTACCTACATACGCTTCATTCTACTATCATCCATGTACCTATCCAAGAGTCGCTTAAATGGCCCTAATGTATCTGCTTCTACTACCACCGCTGCCAGTGCATTCCACGCACAACCACTCTCTGTGTAAAGAACCTACCTCTGACATCTCCCCGAAACCTTCCTCCATCACCTTAAAATTACGCCCCCTGGTGATAGCCCTTTCCGCCCTGGGAAAAAGTCTCTGGCTATCCACTCTAGTTATGCCTCTCATCATCCTGTATCCCTCTATCAAGTCACCTCTCATCCTTCTTCGTTCCAATGAGAAAAGCCCTAGCACCCTTAACCTTTCTTCGTAAAACATACCCTCCAGTCCAGGCAGCATCCTGGTAAATCTCCTCTGCACCCTCTCTAAAGCTTCCACATCCTTCCTATAATGAGGCGACCAGAACTGAACACAATATTCCAAGTGTGGTCTAACCAGGGCTTTATAGAGCTGCAGCATAACCTCGCGGCTCTTAAACTCAATCCCCCTGTTAATGAAAGCCAACACACCATATGCCTTCTTAACAACCCTATCAACTTGGGTGGCAACATTGGGCAATCTATGGACATGGACCCCAAGATCCCTCTGTTCCTCCACACTACCAAGCATCCTGTCTTTAAGCCTGTATTCTGCATTCAAATTCGACCTTCCAAAATGAATCACTTCACACTTTTCCAGGTTGAACTCCATCTGTCCCTTTAATTCCTGTTTCCTAATCCATTGATGTTTCACAATGTACTGAACTGTCCCAATCCATTGATATAACTCAGTCTATAGAATTTCCCAATCCACTGATATTTTCCAGTCCATTGACTTTCCCAATCCATTAATGGTTTCTGACCATTGACATTCCCAATCCATTTATATTGCCTGTGATTTCAAAGCAACTGTGGAATACAAATAGTATTAGTATTATCAGATACATCGAGACGAGGTGCAATAGCCAAGTGGACAGATGTCAGGTTTATAAAGAAAAAAGCACTGGCTCGATATTTGTCCAGTCGATCACTGGATCTGAACTCTCAACCTGCTGTATTTCTGTGGGTCTGCTGTCTTGTAGATGTGAAGAACCATTGGATGTTTCTCAATCCTCTGACTTTTCTCATTCTTGTGCCATATTTGTTCCTTTGGGTTCACCAGTGAAGAAAATTATTCCCTATTACATTTGGTGAAGACTTTAATAACCTCACATCCTTGTGTCTCACCATCTCAGGTCAAACTCCCTACAGAAACTTTAAACATTTAACTATTCTGCTGGAAACATTTTCAAGGGCGCAGCCATTCCTTCATTACGCTTCCTTCTTTGACATGTGATTGACAAATATGTGTGTAATGGAGAGAGAGAGAGTGAAAAAAAAAGAGAGAGAGAGTGCGATAGAAAGTTAGAGGACCAGCTAAAGACAGATAGAGAGAGAGAGGCAGAGAGAGGTAAAGCGATAGACAGAGAGAGAGAGAGAGAGAAGGAGAGAGAGTCATTGAGTCATGGAGTCACTACAGTGCAGGAAGTCATTTTGCCCATCAAGCCCATGTAAATCAATCCATTCAGTCCCATTCCCCCGCTCTATCCCCATTGCCCTGTAAGTTATCTAAACCTGTCATATTTATTATAATCTTGTACATGTCTATCAAATCTCCCCTCAATCTCCTTTGCTCCAAGGAGAACAACCCCAGCTTCTCCAACCTAACCTTACTGCTAAAATCCCTCATGTCTGGAACCATTCTGATAAATCTTCTCCACCCTCTCAAGGACACTCACATCCCTCCAAACGTGTGTTTACCAGAACTGGATGCAATTCTCTGGTTGTGGCCCAACGAGAAATTTATACAGGTTCAGCATAACTTCCCTACGTTTGTACTCAGTACCTCTATTTATGAAGCCCAAGATCCCATATCCTTTGCTAACTACTTTCTCAATGTGTCCTGCCACCGTCAAAGAACTATGCATATGAACCCCCAGGATTTTATTCCTAAAAATATGCTTTCTTCATTTAAATCTGTAAAAAATGCATTATACAACAGTTCAAAACAGCACCAAGTTGACATTCCAAAAAGTGCAAAGGAAATCAGTTTTCTTCAATACAGGAGTGAGTTGCCTCACAACCCTTCCACTCCATTTTACCTGACATGGACATTTTACAGCAAACCCATATCTGGTGTATACAGCACGAGGGGTTTCCAATGGGTCCAGCTGCCCAGTTCACTATGGCGGGGGGACCTTACACAGTGGTCTTTCCCCATTGAGCCTTTGCAGTGGCAACCCCAAGCTTTAGTGCGTCCCTCAGCACGTAGCCCTGGACCTTGGAATGTGCCAGTCTGCAAAACTCGGTCGTGGACAACTCTTTGCGCTGGAAGACCAGCAAGTTTAGGGCAGACCAAAGAGTGTCTATCACCGAATTGATGGTCCTCCAGCAGCAGTTAATGTTTATCTCGTTGTGCATCCCTGGGAACAGCCCGTAGAGCACAGACTCCTGTGTTACAGAGCTGCTTGGGATGAACCTCGACAAAAACCACTGCATCTCTTTCCACACCTGCTTTGCAAAGACACATTCTAGAAGGAGGTGGGCAACTGTCTTTTCCCCACCGCAGCCACCTCGAGGGCCGCGTGTGGAGGGGGCGAGACTTCGGGCATGCAGGAAGGATCTGACAGGAAGGGCTCTTCTTACCACCAGCCAAGCTACATCTTGGTGCTTGTTTGAAAGTTCTGGTGATGAGGCATTCTGACAAATGACTTTGGCAGTCTGCTCGGGGAACCATCCGACCGGATCCACCATCTCCTTTTCCCGTAGGGCCTTGAGGACATTCCGTGCAGACCACTGCCTGATGGATTGGTGGTCAAAGGTGTTTTCCCGCAGAAACATTCCCACGAAGGATAGCTGGTACGGTATGGTCCAACTGGATGAAGCGATCCGCGGCAATGTGACCAGACCCATCCTTCGCACCACCTCAGCACATAGTGACACTTGGTGTTTGTGTACTGGGGTTCCACACACAGCTTGGTGCAGCTGCACACGAAGGTGGTCATCAGGATGAGGGCGACGTTGGGTACATTTTTCCCGCCCTTGTCCATAGGTTTGAACATCGTGTCCCTCCCGCCCTGGTCCATTTTAGATCTCCAGATGATGCAGTTGAAGTCACCGCCTAGGATGACCAGCCTGGACGTCGCCAGCAGCAGTGGGAGCTGCTGGAAGACGGTCAGCCGCTCGCTGCGTTGTACCGGGGCGTACACGTTGATCAAGCGGAGCGGAGCGTTGTTGTACATCACGTCTGCTACGAGGAGGCGGCCGCCCACCACCTCCTTAACTTCGGAGATGGTGAAGTTACCTCCCCGCAGCAGAATACCCAGGCCGGAGGAACGGCAGTCATTACCCCCCGACCAGATCGATGGCCCGTGGGACCACCATCGCGACCACTGCCTGTAGCTGCTGAGGTGTGGTATTCCACACTCCTGCAGAAACAGTAGGTCAGCTTTGACCTTGGCAAGGTAATCCAAGGTTGAAACACATCGCGTAGTAGATTTAATGCTACGCACATTAATGGAAGCAATTCTTACACCCATTTTTTACTAAAAATTAGTTGTTGCATCCCATACCATTTGTCCTCGCCTCCTTGATGAAGGGTCATTGACCCGAAACGTTAACTCTGCTTCTCTTTCCACAGATGCTGCCAGACCTGCTGAGTGGTTCCAACATTTCTTGTTTTTATTTCAGATTTCCAGCATCCGCAGTATTTTGCTTTTATCTCGCTGTCTCTTGCTGGTTTGCTCAGTACCTTTCTCTGTCTGTTCATTTCTGAGTCCTGATAATATCTTCCTGGTTTTCTGTGTGTCTTTCTCTGTCTGTTCCTTTCTGGGTCCTGATAATATCTTCCTGGTTTTCTGTCTGTCTTTCTCTGCCTGCCTCATTGTCGGTGCTGTTACTCAGTGTCCTTGTGTCATTTTGCAGTGAGGGTGAGTCTGTCAGCACGTGTGTTGCTGAGTCCGGGATTCTTGAGAAATCCGACTCCAATCCTATTTTTATCAAAACATTGGGGAATCAACATATTTCACTAACGGGCAGCTGAAATTGAAAACAGCAGTTAGCAGAGTGGTGCAGTGTAAGTTCGCTGGGCCCATAACCCAGAAATCAATGGATCAAAACCATTCTCTGCTATTTATGTTTGGTAATAATACAAAAAGTTCACTTTCAAAACATCAAGTATTTCCCCATGATAACAAGATGCTTCCAAAGGCACTCTATTGCAATCAGCTTCTTCTTTATAGTGAACACATCAATCAGTAACAAATCACTTTTGCTCACACGAACACAAGCTGCAAACACGGACCAGCCGAGTCTCTCCCACTTTGTCAACCCCTTCCTGCAGAGCCTCCTCTCCACCACCAGATGGTGATGTTGGCCACAATAAAACCAGGACAAATGGTCACAGTGAGGAGACGGTCAGTAACAGAAAATAAAACAATAACAGGGAAAACCTTTACACAACAACAGGGTACATCTTTACACAACAGAAAACATATTTACACAACAGGAAATACCTTTAGATAACAGGGAGAACACAATCATACAAATGCCTTGTTTCTCCATCTCAGTCTCGTTGCCTCTGACTCTGTCCCTCACTTTTGCTTCCTCACAGTCTATTCTTGGTTTTCTGTGTGTTTTTCTCTCTGTCCCGTTGTCGATGGTGTTACTCAGCGTCCTTGTAACATTGTGTAGCCAGGCTGAGCCTCCCAACGCCTGTGTTGCAGGAATAAAAACAGAAAATGCTGGAAATGCTCAGTCGGTCTGGCAGCATCTGTGCAGAGAGAAACAGTTAACAGTTCAGGTCTGTTTCCTTAGCTCACATTAACTTTGTTCTCTCTCCACAGATGCTGCCAGACCTGCTGATTATTTCAAGCATTTTCTGTTTATGTTTCAGATTTCCAGCATCTGCAGTATTTTGCTTTTGTACGTGTGTTGCTATGTCTGGGACTGTTTGAGTGCAATGCTATTGCTTTATAAACAGCGTTGAAAGAAACATTTATCTCGTTAACACACAGCAGTAATACACAGCTGGATATAAACAGCAGCCTGCAGCAGAGGGCGCAGTGGAAGTTTATTAACACAAATAATTCACCAGCACTATATTTACTGCTGCCCACAATCACACCACGCTTCATCTTAACACGTTTTACTCTTTATTTACATCAACTTCTTCCTTCCAGTAAACACTTCAATTTGGAACACAGCTTCCAAATCACCTTTATTCACAAACCCGAACACACATCAGCCCAGACTTTCCCATTTCTGTCAACCCATTCCTGCATCACTGCCTCTCCACCAACAGTTGTTGCCAGAATCATACAATCATAGAATGGCTACAGCACAGAAGGAGGCCATTCAGCCTGTCGAACCCGTGCTGACTCTCTGTTAGAGCAACTCACCTCATTTCACTCCCTGGTCAGTTCAATTTTGGAGGTGGGAAAATTTCTCGAAAGAATAATTCGGAACAAAATTAATAATCCCATGGACAAATGTGGGTTAATTCAAGAAAGCCAGCATGGATATCTTAAGGGAAAATCATGTTTAACTGTCCTGCTGTAGCTTTTTGATGAGGTAACAGAGAGGGATGATGAGGGCAATGCTGTTGATGTGGTCCACATGGACTTTCAAAAGGTCTGGCAGCATCTGAAAGGTCACTGACCTGAAACGTTAACTTTGCTTCTCTCTGTACAGATGCTGCCTGACCTGCTGAGTATTTCCAGCATTTCTTGTTTTCATTATGGAACAGAGTTCCCTTTTCAAACTTACAGAATTAACTACAATAATGTACTCTGAGATTCAAGTTAAATATCAGCCCAATATTTATACACATTATGAGTTTATAAGTTTCAGTATCAATTCCCATAGTGCATCCTGACATATACATTAGATATAACATAACATAAGAACAGAAGAAATAGGAGCAGGAGTAGGCCATTCGGCCCCTCAAGCCTGCCTCGCCATTCAGTAAGATCATGGCTGATCTGCCCCAGACCTCAACTCCTCTTTCATGCCAGCTCTTCATGGACCTCAACTCTCCAATATTTCAAAAATCTATTTAGATCCTCTTTAAATACTTTCAGTGATTTAGCCTCCAATACTGTCTGGGATAGAGAATTCCAGACATTCACTACCCTCTGAGAGAAGAAATTCCTTTGCATCTCAGTTTTAAATGAGTGTCCCCTTATTCTGTAACTATGTAGCCTGGTTTGAGATTCCCCCACTAGTGGAAACATCTTCTCAACATCTACCCTGTTAATAAAAACAAGAAATGCTGGAAATACTCAGCAGGTCTGGCAGCATCTGTGAAGAGAGAAGCAGAGTTAATGTTTCAGGTCAGAGACCCTTCTTCACCCTGTTAAGCCCCCTCAGAATCTTGTACGTTTCAAAAAGATCACCCCTCATTCTTCTAAACACGAATGAATAACCTGTTTCGCTGTTCTTCATACGTCAACCCCTTCATCTCAGGAATCAGCTGAGTGAATCGCTTTTGAACTCCTCCAATGCCAGTACATCCTTTCTTAAGTCTAAATCTCAAGTGTGATATCAGATTGAGAGAATCTGAAAGATAGCATAACCTGAGATACAAACTGAGATTTCAGTTTAAAACTCCCCCGGATTGTGAAACTAAAAGATACAATAGCAATTTAATTTGTATAGACTGTGCTTTGGATCACATTCCAGCCCTAATACAGTATCAGACTGGAAGATACTGTAGCAATTCCATTAGTGCAGACTCAGCTCTACATTGCAGAGCAGGGAACATATTTAAACAACCGGGAACACTTTTACACAAGACGGATCATATTTACACAACTGAGAAGATCTTTACCCAACAGGGAACCATTTTACACAATAACAGAGAACATCTTCACACAACAGCGAATACAGTGACACAACAGAGAACATATTACACAGCAGGAAATATCTTTACACAACAGAGAACACAATTACATAAATCATCAGTCGTTCGTTGTCTCTTGCTGGTTTGCTCAGTACCTTTCTCTGTCTGTTCCCTTCTGGGTCCTGATAATCTCTTTCTGGTTTTCTGTGTGTCTTTCTCTGTCTGTTCCCTTCTGGGTCCTGATAATCTCTTCCTGGTTTTCTGTGTGTCTTTCTCTGTCTGTTCCTTTCTGGGTCCTGATAATATCTTCCTGGTTTTCTGTGTGTCTTTCTCTGCCTGCCTCATTGTCGGTGCTGTTACTCAGTGTCCTTGTGTCATTGTGCAGTGAGGGTGAGTCCGTCAGCACGTGTGTTGCTGAGTCCGGGATTCTTGAGAAATCCGACCACAATCCTATTTTGATAAAAACATTGGGGAAATGAACATATTTCACTAACAGGCAGCTAAAGTTGAAAACAGCAGTTAGCAGAGTGGCGCAGCGGAAGCGTGCTGGGCCCACAACCAAGAGGTCGATGGATCGAAACCATACTCTGCTATTAATGTTTGGTAATAACACAAACAGTTCACTTTCAAAACATCAAGTGTTTCCCCACAATAACGAGATGTGCTCGATTGCAATCAGCTTTTTCCTTTGAGTGAACACATCAATCAGTAACAAATCACTTTTCCTCACACGAACACAAACTGCAAACACGGACCAGCCGACTCTCTCCCACTTTGTCAACCCCTTCCTGCAGAGTCTCCTCTCCACCACCAGATGGTGATTTTGGCCACAATAAAACCAGGACCAATGGTCACAGTGAGGAGACGGTCAGCAACAGAAAATAAAACAATAACAGGGGAAACCTTTACACAACAACAGGGTACATCTTTACACAACAGAAAATATATTTACACAACAGGAAATACCGTTACACAACAGAGAGAGCACAATCATACAAATGCCTTGTTTCTCCATCTCAGTTTCGTTGTCTGTCTCTCTCTCTCCGTTCCTCACTTTTGCTTCCTCACAGTCTATTCGTTTTCTGTGTGTTTTCCTCTCTGTCCCGTTGTCGATGGTGTCACTCAGCGTCCTTGTAACATTGCATAGCCAGGCTGAGCCTCCCAACACCTGTGTTATGGAACATAGAACAGTACAGCACAGTACAGGCCCTTCAGCCCACGATGATGTGCCGAACCTTTAACCTACTCTAAGATCAAAACTACCTACATACCCTTCATTCTGCTATCATCCATGTACCTATCCAAGAGACGCTTAAATGTCCCTAATGTATCTGCTTCTACTACCACCGCTGGCAGTGCATTTCATGCACCCACCACTCTGTTGTGTGAAGAACCTACCTGTGTCATCTCCCCGAAACCTTCCTCCATCACCTTAAAATTATACCCCCTGGTGATAGCCCTTTCCACCCTGGGAAAATGTCTCTGGCTATCCACTCTATCTATGCCTCTCATCATCTTGTACCCCTCTATCAAGTCACCTCTCATCCTTCTTCGTTCCAATGAGAAAAGTCCCAGCTCCCTCAATCTTTCTTCGTAAGACATGCCCTCCAGTCCAGGCAGCATCCTGATAAATCTCCTCTGCACCCTCTCGAAAGCTTCCACATCCTTCCTATAATGAGACGACCAGAACTGAACACAATATTCCAAGTGTGGTCTAACCAGGGCTTTATAGAGCTGCAGCATAACCTCGCGGCTCTTAAACTCAATCCCCCTGTTAATGAAAGCCAACACACCATACGCCTTCTTAACAACCCTATCAACTTGGGTGGCAACTTTGAGCGATCTATGGACATGGACCCCAAGATCCCTCTGTTCCTCCACACTACCAAGAATCCTGTCTTTTCGCCTGTATTCTGCATTCAAATTCAACCCTCCAAAATGAATCACTTCACACTTTTCCAGGTTGAACTCCATCTGGCACTTCTCAGCCCAGCTCTGCATCCTGTCAATGTCCTGTTGCAACCTGCAACAGCCTTCCACACTATCCACAACTCCAGCAACCTTCGTGTCATCGGCAAACGTGCTAACCCAGACTTCCACTTCCTCATCCAAGTCATTTATAAAAATCACAAAGAGCAGAGGTCCCAGAACAGATCCCTGCGGAACACCACTGGTCACCGAGCTCCAGGCTGAATACTTTCCATCTACTACCACCCTCTGTCTTCTATGGGCCAGCCAATTCTGTATCCAGACAGCCAACTTTCCCTGTATCCCATGCCTCCTTACTTTCTGAATGAGCCTACCATGGGGAACATTATCAAAAGCCTTGCTGAAATCCATATACACCACATCCACTGCTCTTCCTTCATCAATGTGTTTTGTCACATCTTCAAAGAATGTAATAAGTCTTGTGAGGCATGACCTGCCCCTCACAAAGCCATGCTGACTGTCTCTAATCAAACTATGCTTTTCCAACTAATCATAAATCCTGTCTCTCAGAATCCTCTCCAATAATTTGCCCACTACCTACGTAAGACTGACTGGTCTATAATTCCCAGGGTTATCCCTATTCCCTTTCTTGAACAAGGGAATAACATTTGCCACCCTCCAATCATCTGGTACTACTCCAGTGGGCAGTGAGGACGCAAAGATCATCGCCAAAGGCGCGGCAATCTCTTCCCTCGCTTCCCTTAATATCCTTGGGTATATCCCGTCTGGCCCCAGGGACTTATCTGTCCTCATGTCTTTCAAAATTTCCAGCACATCCCCCCTCTTAACATCAACCTGTTCGAGCATATCAGCCTGTTTCACGCTGTCCTCACAAACGACCAGGTCCCTCTCACTAGTGAATACTGAAGCAAAGTATTCATTTAGGACCTCCCCTACCTCCTCCGACTCCAGGCACAAGTTCCCTCCACTATCCTTGATCGGCCCAACCCTCACTCTGGCCATCCTCTTGTTCCTCACATAAGTGTAGAACGCATTGGGATTTTCCTTAATCCTACCCGCCAAGACTTTTTCATGTCCCCTTCTAGCTCTCCTAAGTCCATTCTTCAGTTCCTTCCTGGCTACCTTGTAACCCTCTAGAGCCCTGTCTGATCCTTGCTTGCTCAATCTTAAGTAAGCTTCCTTCTTCCTCTTGACTAGCTGTTCCACATTTCTTGTCATCCAAGGTTCCTTCACCCTACCATCCCTTCCTTGCCTCATCGGGACAAACCTATCCAGCAGTCGCAGCAAGTGCTCCCTAAACAACCTCCACATTTCTGTCGTGCATTTCCCTGAGAACATCTGTTCCCAATTTATGCACCCCAGTTCCTGCCTAATAGCATTGTAATTCCCCCTCCCCCAATTAAATATTTTCCCATCCCGTCTGCTCCTGTCCCTCTCCATGAAGATAGTAAAGGTCAGGGAGTTGTGATCACTATCACCGAAATGCTCTCCCACCGAGAGATCTGCCACCTGGCCTTGTTCGTTGCCAAGCAGTATATCCAACAGAGCTTCCCCTCCAGTCAGCCTATCGACACAAACAGGTCAGTGGCAAGTGGTCCAGAGGAAAACCACAAAGAAAAAACATCCCAAAGCCACCACCCAAACCAGTGGCAAGAGGACGCTCTCTTCTGAATCAGACTGCAACAACTCCTCTTCACTGGACGGGGAAATGCTGGAACGACAGCCCCTTCAAAAGAGGCGGCAGAACTCCGAGATGGATGGTAAAGCATCCCAGCCCCCGGGCACTGGAAGCTGTGATGGGCCCGGCGTGGCCCAACCCCAATGCCCCACACGTAACGACGTGGCCAACGCATCTCAGCTCCGGGACACCGGGAGCAAAGACACGTCTGGCGCACCTGAGCTCTGGGAGACCGGGAGCTGTGATGTTTTCGAGGAGGAACAGATGGAAGCAGCTGAGGACAACCCAATGCTCTCTGCCTACAAGATCCCCCCGATGTCACCCGAGCGGAACAAACCCTGCATGAAAAATCAGGAGGGGTTTCTGACCCCAATCAACGTGAAACTGCTTGCGCACACGATGGGTATGCAGGAACATCCCGAAGGACTGGGACTAGCGAGGACAAATGGTATGGGAAGCAACAACTAATTTTTAGTAAAAAATGGGTGCAAGAATTGCTTCCATTAATGTGCGTAGCATTAAATCTACTACGCGATGTATTTCAACCTTGGATTACCTTGCCAAGGTCAAAGCTGACCTACTGTTTCTGCAGGAGTGTGGAATACCACACCTCAGCACCTACAGGCAGTGGTCGCGATGGTGGTCCCACGGGCCATCGATCTGGTCGGGGGGTAATGACTGCCGTTCCTCCGGCCTGGGTATTCTGCTGCGGGGAGGTAACTTCACCATCTCCGAAGTTAAGGAGGTGGTGGGCGGCCGCCTCCTCATCGCAGACGTGATGTACAACAACGCTCCGCTCCGGTTGATCAACGTGTACGCCCCGGTACAACGCAGCGAGCGGCTGACCGTCTTCCAGCAGCTCCCACTGCTGCTGGCGACGTCCAGGCCGGTCATCCTAGGCGGTGACTTCAACTGCATCATCGATGCGGCTGGACGATCTGGCAGTGATGACAGCAAACTGGACGCTACGTCCAGATTCCTAATAGAAACAGTTAAAGATGCCAAACTGCACGACGTCTTCAGCAAACCTGCAGACAGAGCGCAGCGCAGATACACATGGTCAAGATGGGACGGGTCTGCCCGTTCCAGGATTGACTTCCTGTTTGTGTCTCGTGCTGTCACGGTCGGATCCACCGACGTCAAGCCGGTGTTCTTCTCCGACCACTGCCTCTTACTGGCCGACTGTCACTTACAGGACGTCCAGCGGGTTGGCAGAGGGACGTGGAAACTCAATGCTACACTGCTGACCCCAGAGAACGTTGAGGAACTCAAAAGGGATTACAAAGGTTGGAGGACCGTGAAACCCCTCTTTGAGTCTCCAATTCACTGGTGGGAAGCGATTAAGGAGAACATCAAGAGGTTCTTCATCCACAAAGGTGTTCAGAAGGCGAGAGAGAGACAGAGGGAACTGTCCCGACTCCAGAAAATTATGCAAAATCTACTCCGGTTGCAGTCAATGGGGGTCAAGGTCAAGGAGGACCTCCAAGAGGTGAAGAGCCAGCAGGCCTCGCTCTTTGCCAAGGAGGCCTCCAAGATCATCTTCCGGTCCAGAGTCCGCTCCATCGAGCAGGATGAGACGTGCTCGCGTTACTTCTTCCAAAATGTACACAGAGAGAGCTCTGTTATCAGCAGCCTGAAGGAAGAAGATGGCTCGGTAACGTCTTCGCAGTCCGACATACTAAGGATCAGCAAATCCTTTTGTGCTGGGCTGTATGACGTGAAGCCCACAGACAGCAGAGCCTCCCAGTCCTTCCTGTCATCTATCACAGAGGTCTTAGATGACAGCAGGAGGGAGAGACTGGACAAGCCGCTAACTCTGGACGAGCTGACAAAGGCCGTCGAGCCTTTCGAGACGAGTAAAACTCCCGGGAGCGACGGCTTACCGGTCGAGTTGTACTCGGCCCTGTGGGACTGGGTTGGCCCGGACCTGCTGGAAGTATACGAGAGTATGCTCCTGGCCGGCAGCATGTCAGAATCCATGAGAAAAGGCATCATCACGCTCATTTACAAGCAGAAGGGGGAGAGGGCAGAAATCAGAAATTGGCGGCCCATCTCACTGCTTAATGTTGATTACAAGATTCTGTCCAAAGTCATAGCCAGTCGAGTCAAGTCTGCTCTGGAGTTGGTGATTCACCCCGATCAGACCTGTACTGTACCCGGCAGGAAGATCTCTGATAGTCTCGCGCTACTCAGGGAGACGATCGCCTACGTTCGGGACAGGAGGGTGGACACCTGCCTCATCAGCCTGGACCAGGAGAAGGCTTTTGACAGGATATCGCACACCTACATGATGGAAGTGCTTTCCAAAATGGGGTTTGGGGAGGGAATCTGCAATTGGATCCAACTGCTCTACACAAACATCAGTAGCGCAGTCTCAATCAACGGGTGGGAATTGGAAAGTTTCCCGATCAAATCTGGAGTCAGACAGGGCTGTCCTCTGTCCCCGGTCTTGTTTGTTTGCTGTATTGAACCCTTTGCTGAGTCTATTAGGAAGGATGCGAGCTTAAGAGGGGTGACAATCCCAGGCAGCGGAGGCACTCAGGTCAAAACCTCCCTGTACATGGATGACGTCGCCGTTTTCTGCTCGGATCCGCTGTCCGTGCGCAGACTGATGAGCATCTGCGACCAGTTCGAACTGGCCTCGGGAGCCAAAGTTAACCATGGCAAGAGCGAGGCCATGTTCTTTGGGAACTGGGCTGACCGATCCTTTGTCCCCTTCACCGTCAGGTCAGATTACCTGAAGGTGCTGGGGATATGGTTCGGAAGGGCCGGGGCGTGCACCAAAACATGGGAGGAGCGAGTAGCCAAGGTACGACAAAAATGGGCATGTGGGGGCAGCGATCTCTCTCCATTGTGGGTAAGAACCTGGTCATCGGGTGTGAGGCGCTCACGTTGTTGCCCGACGTGGCGCAGGTCTGGCCCATACCCCACTCCTGCGCCGTGGCAGTCACCCGAGCCATTTTCCGCTTCGTCTGGGGATCTAAAATGGACCGGGTCCGGAGGGACACGATGTTCAAATCTCTGGACAAGGGCGGGAAAAATGTACCCAACGTGGCCCTCATCCTGATGACCACCTTCGTGTGTGGCTGCATCAAGCTGTGTGTAGATCCCCAGTACGCAAACTCCAAGTGTCACTACGTGCTGAGGTTCTATCTGTCCCCGGTGTTGCGAAGGATGGGCCTGGTCACATTGCCGTGGAACGCTCCGTGCAGTTGGGACGTGCCGTACCATCTATCCTTCGTTGAGCAGTTTCTGCGCGAAAACACCTTTGACCACCGGTCCATCAGGCAGTGGTCTGCACGAAATGTCCTCAAGGCCCTACAGGAAAAGGAAACGGTGGATCCTGTCGGATGGTTCCCCGAGCAGACCGTCAAAGTCATTTGGCGGAATGCCTCATAACCAGAACTTTCAAACAAGCACCAAGACGTAGCTTGGCTGGTGGTGAGAAGGGCCCTCCCCGTCAGATCCTTCATGCACACCCGAAGTCTCGCCCCCTCCGCACAGTGCCCCCGTGTTGGCTGTGGTGGGGAAGAGACGGTCGCCCACCTCCTCCTGGAATGTGTCTTTGCAAAGCAGGTGTGGAAAGAGATGCAGTGGTTTTTGTCAAGGTTCATCCCAAGCAGCTCTGTAACACAGGAGTCTGTGCTCGACGGGCTGTCCCCAGGGACGCACACCGAGACAAACATCAGCTGCTGCTGGAGGACTATCAATTCGGTGAAAGACGCCCTTTGGTCTGCCCAAAACCTGCTGGTCTTCCAGCGCAAAGAGTTGTCCACCACCGAATGTTGCAGACTGGCACATTCCAAGGTCCAGGACTACGTGCTGAGGGACGCACTAAAGCTTGGGGCAGCCGCAGCAAAGGCTCAATGGGGAAAGACCACAGTGTTAGGTTCCCCCACCAAGCTGGACTGATGGGCTGGATCCATGGGAAACCCCTCGAACTGTTTTGTTGATATTTACTTTTGCTGTAAATGTGAAACTATATTTGGCATAACAATCGTGAAATGGAAGAGTTGTGAGGCAATTCATGATTGTATGGAAGGAAACTGATCACCTTTGCACTGTTTGTATTTTTTGACTTGATGCTGTTTTAAACTGTTTGGGAATGTAATTTTTGCAGATTTTTATGAATAAAGTATATTTTGGAAATAAAGAAAAAAGTTCTCCCAGGATGAGGCTAACCTATTGTACTGTGGATTTGCTGATGCCTGCGATGTCTTCAAATGTGGGACTCAACTGCAGAATTTGTGATAGTTGGGGGTCTGCTTTTGCGCTCACCCCTGATTATATGAATCAAAAATAGAATTTACTAGCTGTTGCTGGACAGTGTTTCTGCTCCCAAATATTTTTTGCGAGAAACACTCGTGCTCGTTTCTTCGCAGCTCCAAGTACGCACTTCTCCACCTCAATGCTTGGACTTAGCTGGCAGGGGAGAGACCGTGATCAGTGGCATTTGATAATGCAGGTGCTGTTTTTGTGTTTTTTTGGTGGTGGGAGGTGGTTTCAGCACCGTATTTAGGGCATTCCGCCCTTTGGGATTGGAGATCTACCGTGGTGGTGGTTTCCCTGTCAGTTGAGGATTTAGTACTTGTCCCAGGAAAGCGACAAGTAAAAATGGCTGCAACCAACACCAGAGCTCCAGGCCAGGGGGTGTGTAACACCGTTAGGGTGGCGGTGAAAGATAGTGAAGGAGTTGCACCCATCGACTGCGCCTACTTCATTAAGAATTTTGTTTTTCCAAAATATACTTTATTCATAAAAATCTGGAAAAAAACACTGCAGCCTCACAGCTCCAGCGACCCGGGTTCGGTTCTGGGTACTGCCTGTGTGGAGTTTGCAAGTTCTCCCTGTGACCGCGTGGGTTTCCGACAGGTGCTCTGGTTTCCTCCCACAGCCAAAGACTTGCAGGTTGATAGGTAAATTGGCCATTGTACATTGCCCGAGTGTAGGTAGGTGGTAGGAGAATTGAGGGAAGGTGGGGATGTGGTAGGGAATATGGGATTAATGTAGGATTACTGTAAATGGGTGGTTGGTGGTCAGCACAGACTCGGTGGGCTGAAGGGCCTGTTTTAGTGCTGTATCTCTCCATGACTCTATGACATTCCAATAAGTGTGAAAGAAATCAGTTTTCTTCAATACAGGAGTGTGTTGCCTCACAACCCTTCCATTCCACTTTACCTGCCATGTACATTTTACAGCAAAACCATATTTGGTGTATACAGCCCGATGGGTTTCCCATGGGTCCAGTTCCTTAGTTCACTATGGCAGGAGGACCTTACACAATGGTCTTTCCACATTGAGCCTTTGCAGTGGCTACCCCAAGCTTTAGTGTGTCCCTCAGCACATAGTCCTGGACCTTTGAATGTGCCAGTCTGCAACACTCGGTCGTGGACAACGTTTTGCGCTGGAAGACCAGCAAGTTTCGGGCAGACCAAAAAGTGTCTATCACCAAATTGATGGTCCTCCAGCAGCAGTTGATGTTTGTCTCGGTGTGCGTCCCTGGGAACAGCCTGTAGAGCACAGACTCCTGTGTTACAGAGCTGCTTGGGATGAACCTCGACAAAAACTACGGCATCTCTTTCCACACCTGCTTTGCAAAGACACATTCCAGAAGGAGGTAGGCAACTGTCTCTTCCCCACCTACTCAGCAGAGATGACATCTGTTATTGAAGCAAAAAGCAGAACCGACCTGACGCACGACATGAAACCAGCAGCCAGAACATTATATGACTTGAAATTAACCAAGGCAGTTGTGCAAGAGACAGTGAGACACTGCGCAAATAAACACTGGACAAAATCACAAATGTAACAATGCTTTCAAAAGCAAATCTCCCGAGTATGCTCACACTCGTCAAGCAGAGGTGACTTTGCTGGCTCAGGCACGTTTGCAGGATGGAAGATGACACATTCCCAAGGGTATTCTGTATGGGGAGGTAGCCGGAGACAGAAGACCAGTTGGATGCCCAAAGCCCCACTTCAAGGATGCCTGCAAGCAGGACATGAAGGCCCGAAACATCGATTTTCACACATGGGAGACACTGGCCAACAACAGAGGGAAATGGTGATATTACCCCTGGACTGGTGTGTGCGTCACCATGACAATCAGTGACTACAGCAGTTCGACAGCAGGTGCCGACATGGAAAACAGCAACACCTGATAATCCCACCTCATATGTGTCACTTGTGGAAGAACCTGCCTCTCACAGATTGACCGCTTCAGCTATCAGACAAAGTGCACCATGGGAAACTATCCCATCGCCAATGGATTTGCTGCAAGTCCATCATCTCACGTAGAAGGAAGGATGACGACGACGACATCTACAACCAGGGCGGCCCATCGTGCCTGTGGCAGCTCTTTCATTTCCTTTCAACTATTTATCGAAATTCCCTTTTCAACCTTACGGTTGAGTCTCCTTCCACCATTCTCTCAGGCAATACATTCCAGACCAAAAACAACAACAACTTGTGTGTAAATTTATAGAGCACCTTTAACGTAATACAGCGTCCCATGGCACTTCACAGGAGTGTCGGAAAGCAAATTTGGACCCCAAGCCACACAAGACCGTATTAGAGCAGATGGCCAAAAGCTTGGTCACAGAAGTAGCTTCCATGAGTGTTTTAAAGGAGGGAAGAGAGGTCGAGAGGCAGAGAGTTCAGGGAGGGAAATCTCAGGCTTCGGGCCTGGACAGCTGATGTCACAGCTGCCAGCGGTGGAGCGATAAAAATCAGCGATGCTCAAAAGACCAGAATTGGAGCAGGGCCGGAATCTCGGGGGGAGTGAACCAAATAAAATCCGGTCCTTTGTATCCCCCTCACAGCTTGCACTCCCACCTTGCTTTTTATTATCAATCGATTTCCCTCTTGCAGTTCTATTTCACACCAAGAGATGTCAGTCTCATGCCATTTCACAGCAAGCTGCAGACAAGCTTACTTTACTGCCAGTCTAATACTGTGTTGAGTGGACAAGGATGTGTGTGGTGTGCAGTGTGTGGTATGCAGCAAGGTTAGACTCAAACCAAAGAAGCTGCATCAGGCCAAGCGGAAGGGCCGCCTGCGCATCAACACTAGCAGAATTTCTTATCCACAGCTGTTACGTAAGTTTCTAAATTCACTTGATAAAGTCCTTCAAAACACTCCTACAGGGGATGCAGAGACCAAGTGGGCCCACATCAGAGATGCCATCTATGACTCAGCTATGATCACCTATGGCAAACGTGTGAAGCAGAATGCAGACTGGTTTCAATCACACTTTGAAGAGCTGGAACCTGTCATAGCCGCTAAGCGCATTGCACTGTTGAAATACAAGAAAGCCCCCAGCGAGTTAACATCCGTAGCTCTTAAAGCAGCCAGAAGCGCTGCACAAAGAACAGCCAGGCACTGTGCAAATGACTACTGGCAACACCTATGCAGTCATATTCAGCTGGCCTCTGACACTGGAAACATCAGAGGAATGTATGATGGCATTAAGAGAGCTTTTGGGCCAAACATCAAGAAGATCGCCCCCCTCAAATCTAAATCAGGGGACATAATCACTGACCAACGGAAGTAAATGGACTGCTGGGTGGAGCACTACCTAGAACTGTACTCCAGGGAAAATGTTGTCACTGAGACCGCCCTCAATGCAGCCCAGTCTCTCCCAGTCATGGATGAGCTGGACGTACAGCCAACAAAATCGGAACTCAGTGATGCCATTCATTCTCTCGCCAGCAGAAAAGCACCTGGGAAGCACAGCATTACCCTGAAATAATCAAGAGTACCAAGCCTGCTATACTTCCAGCACTCTGCGGACTGTTTTGCCTGTGCTGGGACGAGGGAGCAGTACCACAGGACATGCGCGATGGCAATATCATCACCCTCTATAAGAACAAGGGTGACCGTGGTGACTGCAACAATTACCGTGGAATCTCCCTGTTCAGGATAGTGGGGAAAGTCTTCACTCGAGTCGCTTTAAACAGGCTCCAGAAGCTGGCTGAGCGTGTCTACCCTGAGGCACAGTGTAGCTTTCGAGCAGAGAGATCCAACATTGACATGCTGTTCTCCCTTTACCAGCTACAGGAGAAATGCCGTGAACAACAGATGCCCCTCTACGTTGCTTTCATAGATCTCACCAAAGCCTTTGACCTCGTCAGCAGACATGGTCTCTTCAGACTACAAGAAAAGATTGGATATCCACCAAAGCTACTAAGTATCATCACCTCATTCCATGACAATATGAAAGGCACAATTTAGCATAACGGCACCTCATCAGACCCATTTCCTATCCTGAGTGGCATGAAACAGGGCTGTGTTCTCACACCTACATTGTTTGGGATCTTCTTCTCCCTGCTGCTCTCACATACATTCAACCCTTCAGAAGAAGGAATTTTCCTCCTCACAAGATCAGGTGGCAGGTTGCCCGTCTAAGAGCGAAGACCAAAGTACGGAAAGTCCTCATCAGGGAACTCCTCTTTGCTGACGATGCTGCATTAATATCTCACACTGAAGAGTGGCTGCAGAGTCTCATCGACAGGTTTGCGGCTGCCTGCAACGAATATGGCCTAACCATCAGCCTCAAGAAAAAGAACATCATGGGACAGGATGTCAGAAATGCTCCATCCATTAATATCGGTGACCACGCTCTGGAAGTGGTTCAAGAGTTCACCTACCTCGGCTCAACTATCACCAGTAACCTGTCTCTCGATGCAGAAATCAACAAGTGCATGGGAAAGGCTTCCACTGCTATGTCCAGACTGGCCAAGAGAGTGTGGGAAAATGGCACACTGACACAGAACACAAAAGTCCAAGTGTATCAAGCCTGTGTCCTCAGTACCTTGCTCTGCGGCAGCGAGGCCTGGACAACGTATGTCAGCCAAGAGCGACGTCTCAATTCGTTCCATCTTCGCAGCCTCCGGAGAATCCTTGGCATCAGGTGGCAGAACCATATCTCCAACACAACCCCAGCATATACACCCTACTGAGCCAGTGGCACTTGAGATGGCTTGGCCATGTGAGCCGCATGGAAGATGGCAGGATCCCCAAGGACACATTGTACAGCGAGCTCATCACTGGTATCAGACCCACCGGCCGTCCATGTCTCCGCTTAAAAGACGTCTGCAAACGCAATATGACGTCCTGTGACATTGATCACAAGTCGTGGGAGTCAGTTGCCAGTGATCGCCAGAGCTGGCGGGCAGCCATAAAGGTGGGCCGAAAGTGTGGCGAGTCGAAGAGACTTCGCAGTTGGCAGGAAAAAAGACAGAAGCGCAAGTGTAGAGCCAACTGTGTAACAGCCCTGACAACCAATTTTATCTGCAGCACCTGTGGAAGAGTCTATCACTCTAGAATTGGCCTTTATAGCCACTCCAGGCGCTGCTTCACAAACCAGTGACCACCTCCAGGTGCTTACCCATTGTTTCTCGAGACAAGGAGGCCAAAGAAGAAGAAGATTCTTCCACCTCTCTGAGATTTGCCGACATATTTTCTCCTCTATCTCTTCCTGTCTGTTTAGAGGCCTGTAGTATACTCCCAGCCAAGTGATTGTCCCCTTTTTGTTTTTAAGTTCTACCCATATGGCCTCATTTGAGGAATTTCTAAGATATCATCCTTCCTTACTGCAGTAATTGACTCCTTGATCAACAGTGCAATGCTACCTCCTCTTTTACCCCTTCACCTGTCTTGCCTGTAGATTCTGTACCCTGGAATACTGAGCTGCCAGTCCAGCCCCTCCCTCAACCATGTCTCTGTGATAGGAATAAGAAACAGACCCAGTGGTCGAGGAAATTAAGGCCCTCCCTCCTGCACCATATCCTCAGCCAAGCATTCATCTGCTCTACCCTCTTACTCCTATACTCATTAGCATGTGGCATTGGGAGTAATCCAGAGATTACAACCTTTGAGGTCCTGATTTTTAATCTGCTATCTAGCTCCCTAAATTCTGGTTGCAGGACCTCATCCCTCTTTCTACCTATGTCATTGGTGCCAATGTGTACCATGACCTCTGACTGTTCACCCTCCCCCTTGTCCTGCAGCCACTCTTTGTGACATCCTTGACCCTAGCACCAGGGAGGCAACATATCATCCTGGAGTCACGTTTGCAGCCACAGAAATGCCTATCTGTACCTCTTCCGATAGAATCCCCTATCACTATAGCTCTTCTACTCCTTTTCCTCCCCTCCTGTGCAGCTGATCCACCTGTGGTGCCACAGACTTGGTTCTTGCTGCATTCCCCTGAGAAGCTATCTCCCCCAACAGTATTCAAAGTGGAAAATCTGTTAGAAAGGGAGATGGATCCAGGGGACTCCTTCACTACCTGCCTAGTTCTTCTACTCTGCCTGGTGGTGACCCATTCCCTTTCTACCTGAGCAGTCTTTACCTGCGGTGTGACCACCTCCCTATACGTGCTATCCATGATGATCTCAGCCTCGCAGATGCTCCACAGCATTTCCAGCCGCCGCTCCAGATCCGAAACGTGGATTTCGAGTAGCTGCAGCTGGAGACACATCCTGCACACGTGTTCGCCCTGGATACTTGAAGTCTCCCTGACTTCCCACATTGCACAGGAGGATCACTCCACATTGCTGAGCTGCCCTGCCATGACATACCCTTAATTTATCCCCTTAAATTACCCAAAAATTAAATTATTTACACTAGGGACCTTGATTCTCCCCCAAAAAACACGACCTCCTTTATTGAAAAAACTGTAGACCTTTCCCTTTACTTTTAGTTACTTACCCAGCTATTTAGAGTAACTCCCTAACAGCAGACACTCACCAACCAATCACCTTGCAGCCTTCCTGTGACATCACTGCTCACTTTGTTTTCAAACTCCGACGTGCCTGGACTGCTCTCCGCTCCTCTCCCGGAAGGTGAGTGACTGGGCCGCGATCCTCAGGCTCAATTTATCGGCTCCACTCTCGGTGTTCTCCCCACAGGCCCACTCCTCTCCGCTCCGCCCCCGGAAGGAAAGTAAGTCTGGTATCTGTGACGGACAATGAGGAGAAACACAATATCAGGAGAGAGTGAAATACATTTTACTCTTCAGACGATATTATTTATTATATTTCAGCTGTTCCTTGTTTCACAAATATTTTGGCGGGCTTTTCAAATTTGTGAATGGGTTTCAGCTCTGACAATTTGCCACTGTCAATCTCCACCCCATTTTCTCATTGCCCTTTGATGATCGGCGAAATAGCAGCTAACTGATTGGTGACATGAACCAGCCAATGAGATTCAGCAGACAGTAATCAATCAGAAGTAGCCGGACTGCATTCCTCCAGAAGGTAAAGCAGGGAAGTGCAGGAGGAATTCTTCACTCTTTGTGAAAGTATTTGTGAGATTGTGGAAATGTCTGGAAGAGGAGCAGGGGAGAGACCATGATCCTGTCTCAGGTAAGTTTTTGAGTAAAATGGCTGCAATCAATTCTGTAACTTCAGGCCAGGGAGTGTGTAACACCGTTCGGGTGGCAGTGAAGGATAATGATGGAGATGCACCGGTTGATCGTACCTTCTTCATTAAGAAAATCCTTATTGATTGCTGTGGATTCCAAGCTGCGAACATCTTCTGCCTGCAGGACTTCCCCAGCAGTGGATATTTTGACGTGACGTCCAAGAACATGGCGGATGCATCAAGTTCCTGAAGGTGTTCAAGGAGAAGGGAAACCAGGCGCCGCTGTCGATCCTCACAATGCAGCCGCTCTTCACACTGCCATCGCAACGTGACCGTGTGGTGAGAAGCCACCTCTACAACCCCCATGTTCCTGTCGTGGATGTACTCACCTTCCTCACCAGGTATGTCGAGGTGGCCGGCAGCAGCACTGATGTCAAGGACCCATTTGGGAATTGGACCAGTTAGCGGCAGGTCAAGGTGGCCTTGAAGGTCAATGCCAATGGAGCCATCATCCATCCTCCCTCCAGCTTCACTTTCGGGGGAAGTCGAGGCTTCATGGTCTATGCGGAGCAGCCCAGAGTTTGTCGTACCTGCGGCAAATCTGGTCTTGTGGCAGCTAACTGCAGCACAGTCGTCTGCAAGAACTGCAAGAAGGAAGGCCATCACACCAAGGACTGTAAACAGAGTAAGTGCTGCAACCTGTGAGGTGGGGCAGGCCACCTCTACAAAACCTGCCCAAACGCTGCCTCAGTTATGCTCAGGTAGCAAGGACCAAGGAAAGGCTGGGTTAAGGAACGGTGAACACGTCTGGTGCTGGGAGGAAAACAAGCAATCCTCCCCACAGCGATGAAAGTCTATCTGAGTAAGAGAAGAAAGGGGACGCAGCTGCAACCAGTGACCCAACACCTACTCCGTGCCTGGAAACTCCTCCTCCACAGACAGAATTAATGGAGGGGGAGGCAGCAGATGGACAAACAGGTCAGTGGCAGGTGGTACAAAGGAAGAACACAAAGAAAAAAGTTCCAAAAAAAGAACAGGTCACCACCCAAACCAATGGCAAGAGGAGGCTACCGTCTGAGACAGACTACAGCAGCTCCTCCTCACTGCACGAGGAAGGGCCGGAACGATGGCACCTCCAAAAGAAGCAGCAGAACTCAAAGGAGCTGGAAGATAAAGCCCCCCAGCTCCGGGGCACTGGAAGCTGTGACACGCCCAGCGCACCCCAAACCAAAAGCATGGAACCCAAGGAGATGCTCAGTGCACCCCAGCTCCGGGAGACCGAGAGCAGCGAAGTGTCCTGCGCACTCCAGCTCCAGCTCCGGGAAGTCAGGAACAGTGATGTCTTCGAGGAGGGACCGAGGGGAAAGACACCAACAGCAGAGGACAACCCAAGCCTTGCTGCCTACAAGACCCGTCCCCCACCTGCCGTTGTCACCCCAGTGGAACAAAACCCTCATGAATAACCATTAGGGGTTTCTGGGCTCAACGAATGTGAAACAGCTTGCGTACACTATGGGTATGCAGGAACATACTCAAGGACTGGGACTAGCAAGGACACCTGGTGTGGTAAGCAACACCCAACTTTATAGTGGATATAAAGAATGCTTCCATTAACATGCATTGTGTTAAATCCGCCACGTGATGTGTTTCAACCTTGGATGACTTCGCAAAGGTCAAAGCCGGCGTACTGTTTTGTCAGGAGTGTGGAATCCTGCACCGCAGCACTTACAGGCAATGGTCTCACGGGCCATCGATCTGGTCCAGAGGAAATGATTCCTGTTCCTCCGGCCTGGGTATTCTGCTGTGGGGAGGCAATTTAACCATCTCTGAAGTTAAGATGCTGGTGGGCGGTCGCCTTCTCGTAGCAGATGAAATGTACAACAATGCTCCGCTCCAGTTAAGCAACGTATATGCCCCGGTCCATTGCAGCGAGAGGCTGACCATCCTCCAGCAACTCCAACTGCTGCTGGCGACATCCAGGCCGGTCATTCTTGGAGGTGACTTCAACTGCATCATTGATGCAGCTGGACGATCTGGCAGTGACGACAGAAAACTGTACGCTGCGCCCAGATTCTTAAAGGAAACAGTATAAAATGCCAAACTGCACAATGTCTTCAGCAAACCTGCAGACGGAGCGCAGCGTAGATACACCTGGTCAAGATCGGACGGGTCTGCCCGTTCCAGGATTGACTTCCTGTATGTGTCCCCTGCTTTCACGGTCAGATCCACCGACGTCAAGCCGGTGTTCTTCTCCGACCACTGCCTCTTACTGGTTGACTGTCACTTACAGGATGACCAGCGGGTTAGCAGGGGGACATGGAAGCTCAATGCTACACTGCTAACCCCAGCGAACATTGTGGAACTCAAAAGAGATTGAAAAAGTTGGAGAACATTGAGACCCTCTTTGATTATCCGGTGCACTGGTGGGAAGCGATCAAGGAGAACATCAAGAGGTTCTTTATCTCCAAAGCTGTTCAGAGGGTAAGAGAGACAGAGGGAAATGTCCGCACTCCAGAAAAGAATGCAAAATCTGCTCCGGCTGCAGTCGATGGGTGTCGAGGTCAAGGAGGTGCTCCAAGAGGTGAAGAGCCAGCAGGCCTCGCTCTTTGCCACGGAGGCCTCCAAGATCATCTTCCGGTCCAGAGTCTGCTCCATTGAGCAGGATGAGACGTGCTTGCGTTTCTTCTTCCAAAAGGTACACAGAGAGAGCTCTGTGATCAGCAGCAGAAGAGGATGGCTCGGTCACAACTTCACACTCCGACATACTAAGGATTAGCAAATCCTTGAATGCTGGGCTGTAAGACGTGAAGTCTATGGACAGCACGTCCTCCCAGTCCTTCCTGTCATCTATCACAGAGGTCTTAGATGACAGCATGCAGGAGAATCTGGACAAACCGCTAACTCTGGACAAGCTGACAAAGGCCATCAAGTCATTTGAGATGAAGAAAACTCCCGGAAGTGACGGCTTACCAGTTGAGTTGTATTCGGCCCTGTGGGACTGGGTCAGCCCAGACCTGCTGGAAGTGTACGAGAGTACGCTCCTGGCCGGCAGCATGTCAGAATCCATGAGGAAGGGATCATCACCCTCATCTACAAGCAGAAGGGGGAGAGGGCAGAAATCAGAAATGGGTGGCCCATCTCACTGCTTAATGTAGACTACAAAATTCTGTCCAAAGTCATCGCCAGTCGAGTCATGACTGCTCTGGAGTTGGTGATTCACCCTGATCAGACCTGTAGTGTACCCAGCAGGAAGATCTCTGATAGTGTCGTGCTACTCAGGGATACGATCGCCTATGTATGGGTCAGGAGGGTGGACACCTGCCTCATCAGCCTGGACCAGGAGAAGGCTTTTGACAGGATATCGCACACATACATTATGGATGTGCTCTCCAAAATGGGGTTTGGGGAGGGAATCTGCAATTGGATCAAACTGCTCTGCACAAACATCAGTAGTACAGTCCAAACAATTGGGTGGGAATCAGAAAGTTTCCAATCAAATCTGGAGTCAGACAGGGCTGTCCTCTTTCCCCTGCCTTGTGTGTTTGCTGTATCGAACCCTTTGCTGAGTCTATTTGGAAGGATGCGGGCATAAGAGGGGTGACAATCCCAGGCAGTGGAGTCACTCAGGTCAAAGCCTCCCTGCACATAGACGATGTTGCAGTATTCTGATCGGATCCGCTGTCCATTCACAGACTGATGAGCATCTGCGACCAGTTCGAACTGGATTCGGGAGCCAATGTTAACCATGGCAAAAACGAGGCCATGTTCCTTGGAAACTGGGCTGACCGATCCTTTGTCCCCTTCACCGTCAGGTCAGACTACCTGAAGGTGCTGGGGATATGCTTTGTCAGGGCCGGGACGTGCACCAAAACCTGGGAGGAGCGAGCAGCCAGGGTACAACATAAACTGAGCAAGTGGGAGCAGCGATCTCTCTCTATTATGGGTAAGAACCTGGTCATCAGGTGCAAGGTGCTCACGTTGTTGCTGTAAGTGGCACAGGTCTGGCCCATACCCCACTCCTGTGCTGTGGCGATCACCCGAGCCATTTCCCGCTTTATCTGAAGACGCAAAATGGACAGGGTCCGGAGGGACACGATGTTCAAACCTCTGAATAAAGGCGAAAAAATGTACTCAACATCGCCCTCAACCTGATGGCCGCCTGAGTATGTGGCTGCATCAAGCTGTGCGTAGAGCCCCAGTATGTAAACACCAACTGTCACAATGTGCTGAGGTTCTATCTGACCCCGGTGTTGCGAAGGATGGATCTGGTCACATTGCCACGGAACGCTCCATCCAATTGGACTGTGCGTTCGTGGAAATGTTTGTGTGGAAAAACACCTTTGACCACCAATCCATCAGGCAGTGGTCTGCACGGAATGTCCTCAAGTATATTTTTGGAAAAGAAAAGTCTGGAAGAGGAAAGACCGGCGGGAAAGCTCGGTCCAAGGCCAAGTCTCGCTCCTCCCGGGCTGGACTGCAGTTCCCGGTGGGCCGTGTTCACAGGCTCCTGAGAAAGGGCAACTATGCTGAGCGTGTGGGTGCCGGAGCCCCGGTCTATCTGGCTGCTGTGCTCGAGTATCTGACCGCTGAAATCCTCGAGTTGGCCAGTAACGCGGCCCAGGACAACAGGAAGACCCGCAACATCCTCAGACACCTACAGCTGGCTGTCCAGAATGACGAGGAGATCACCAAGCTGCTGGGAGGGGTGACCATCACTCAGGGCTGGGTGCTGCCTAATATCTAGGCCATGCTGCTGCCCAAGAAAACCAGCGCTCCGGGCACAAAAACCAAGGCAATCTGCCAGGATTTTATCAAATACCCAAAGGTTCTTTTCAGAGCCACCCACAGTATCATTCTTGTAAATCTCCTCTGTACTCTCTACACAGCAATTATGTCCTTTCTGTTATGTGATGACCAGAACTGTACGCAATACTCCAGCTGTGGCCAAACCACCGTTTTAAACAGTTCTCGCATTACATCCCTGCTTTTGTCGACCAAGAAAGGAAAGCATTCCATATGCCTTCTTCACCACTATCTACCTATCCTGTCACTTTCAGGGACCTGTGGACATGCACTCCAAAGTCTCTCACTTCTTCTACCCATCTCAATATCTTCCCGTTTATTGTTTATTCCCTTGCTTTGTTTGCCCTCCCCAAATGCATTACCTCACACTTCTCCAGATTGAATTCCATTTGCCACTTTTCCGCCCACTCAATTAATCCATTCATATCATTCTGAAGTCCACAGCCATCCTCCTCACTATCAATTCCACGGCCAATTTTTGTGTCATCAGCAAATTTCCCAATCATAGCTCCCACATTTAATTCCAAATAATTAATTTTTTTTTTGAAGAGATACAGCACTGAAACAGGCCCTTCCGGCCACCGAGTCTGTGCTGATCATCAACCATCCATGTTATACTAATCCTACACTAATTCCATATTCCTACCACATCCCCACCAGTCCCTATATTTCCCTACCACCTTCGTAGGGACAATTTATAATGGCCAATTAACCTATCAACCAGCAAGTCTTTGGCATGTGGGAGGAAACTGGAGCACCCAGAGGAAACCCACACAGACACAGGGAGAACTTGCATACTCCACACAGGCAGTACCCAGAATTAAACCCGGGTCGCTGGAGCTGTGAGGCTGCGGTGCTAACCGCTGCGCCACTGTGCTGCCCGTGTGGTAATATACACCACAAACAGCAAGCGACCCAACACTGAGCCCTGTGGAACGCCACTGAAAACTGCTTTCCATTCGCAAAAACATCCGTTGACTACTCTCCTTTGTTTCCTGTCACTGAGTCAATTTTGGATCCAACCTTCCACATTCCCCTGTATCCCATGGGCTTTCATTTTATTGACCAGACTGCCATGTGGGACCTTATCAAATGCCTTACTAAAATCCATGTAAACCACATCCACCGCACTATCCTCATCAATGTTCCTTGTTACTTCCTCAAAAAACTCAATAAAGTTAGTGAGACATGACCTTCCCTTAACAAATCCATGCTGACTATCCCTGATTAATCCGTGCCTTTCGAAGTGGTAGTTTATCCTGTCCCTCAGAATTGATTCGAATAATTTACCCACCACTGAGGTCAGACTTACCACATCCTTTTAAAATTATAGTACAACGTTCGCAGACCTCCAATCCTCCGGCACCTCCCCCATATCCAGTGAGGATTTGAAGATGATCCTCAGCGCATCCACTATTTGCTCCCTGGCTTCCTTTAACAACCTCAGATGCAAACCATCTGGCCCTGGTGATTTATTCATTTTCAAGGATGTCAGACCCTCTAGTACTTCCACTCTCATTATGCTTATCGTATCTAATATTTCACACTCCTCTTCTTTTACTACAATGTCTGCATCATCCCTCTCCTTTGTGAAGGCAGAGACAAAAAACTCATTAAGAACCCCGCCCACATCTTCTGGATCCACACAGAAATTCCCTTGTACATCTCTGATAGGCCATACCCTTTCCTTAGTTATCCTCTTGCTCTTAATGGACTGATAAAACATCCTTGGGTTTCCTTCAAGTAGTTGTATCCAGTCCACATCCACCAAATCACCTCTCAGTTTTGTAAAATTTGCCTTCCCCAATTTAGAACTTTTACTTTTCGAGCTGCCCTGCCATTACTCAGCTTTACAAACTCATTATTGCTCGTGTAATAAGTGTAATAAGTAGAATAATTTGCCAGTTACTCACCGATCAGCTTCTTCCCATGTACCATGGAGGCTGAAAAGGCAGAAGAGACCAAAGAGCACCTCCTTCCCCTAGTCAGTGAAGTCCCTCACACATCAACTCACAGCTTTACACTCTGCCCAAACAGCACTTTCCAATTAGTAATTATTCATAAATTACACTAACTAAAACATTAGTAACCTGACCAATTACAAGGTAGCTATTTGAGGGTTTTTTAACAAAGAGCTTTTTTCCCTATCCCAAAGGCTCTTTTCAGATCCACCCACAGTATCTGAAAGGGCTGATTACTGTCTGAGGTCTGCTGTACCCACACCTCTGTCTATCCCTCTTCATCCAGAACAACCAGCGTCATCTTCCATTCCTTTCACCATCATGTGTTTAACTCGCTTCTCCTTATCGACAGTCAGATATCAATGTAATCATGAAATGATCTGTGTCAGTGCTGGCCATTTCCCTGTCCTGATTTCAGACCCCACTCTGGACACTTGTTTCCCATTCCAGGACCTTCTTGTATTAATATTCAGCACCACCTGTCAGTCAGAAACTTGTCTCAATGAACCGATCCTTTTACTGAACTTCCAACTGCTGCTGTCTATTTCTCGAGGGAAAGAGCTGCTCACTGTGTAAGGATGTGAGGGGAATGTAACCCGGCTGCTGGTGAGAAGGTCCCGTCTTCTCAATCAAAAGCCTTTTATTTTATTACAGTGATTCCCAGATTCCCAGCTGGTCTGTTGAGGATTTTGTTTTCACAGAAATATCTTGTTAAATACAAATCTGATTCCAACATGTCAGTAAGAGGACAGAATGGGAACCTTTTAAAAGGATGAAACAACTATTTCAGTGTCTTCTCACTGTCCACCTGAAGCCTGTGTGAAGGGGAATTACCAATAGTCTGTAATTTATTACTTCCACACCGAGTTTGAGTTATTTGTCGTGTGAAAGATTGCTGAACGGAGTCTTTTACTGTCAGTTACGGATGAGAAGTTGACAAAAATTGGCAAAATAAAGCTGTTCATAAAATAGCACCAGCAATTTGAGTCGGTAAAAGCAAAATTGTGTTTTAAAAGTTTATTTAAACCGCTACGGGAAAATAGATTTTTATGTACTTTTCCAGTCGATCACTTCTTTTCCATAGTGAAATTGGCGGCTTTCACAAATTCAAATATTCTGCCAGGTTGACAGGTTCAACCAATGATTTTTTGTATTTTGTGCTTCGAGATTCTCTGATTGAATCATTCATGAAAGCTAATGGCCGTGTGGCCTAATGGATAAGGCGTCTGACTTCGGTATATTCTATGATGTTATCAGAAAATTGCAGCTTTGAGTCCTGCCACGGTCGTTTTGACCCAAAGGGATTATGCAGGAATTTGGGGATTGAGTCGGTGACTGAACAGATTGGAAACCCGACATGGACTTAATGGGGCGAATGGCCTCCTCATGTGCTGTCACTGCCTTTTTGAGAAGAGGGTGAACAATCAGAAGTGGGCTGGGGTTACAGCGGGTTCAAACTGCAGGAATTCCAGGTCCCGAAATGACTGAGCTGAAACTGATCAGTTTCACTGCAGGAAACACCGTCTCGGGGGAAATAACATCACAAATAATTCCATTTGACTAATTATTCAATTATCAAACAATGGGCAGATGTGAAGGTGCGATGTTACTTTTCACTGTGAGGGGAGAATCCGCCATCTGGGTAAATCAGCAACTTTATAACATCGTCTGTACGTTTAGAAAAGAAACGATGAAAACTCTCCCCATAACCCTGGTGCGGTGGAAAGGCTCAATTCAGAGATTGGAATATAACGAGAGCACAACATAAATCATTAACTGATATTTCCGGCATAAAACACACCCCAGCTCCCGTTCCCATGTCACTGCTGTCCCTATGAGGCGGTGGGTGACTCTGAAAAGAGACTTTGTTTTGTGTTTCTGCAGGAAAACCACAAAGATCCTCCCAGGCAGTGAAACTCATCTTCCCAGAATCTCCATACCAGATTGAAACAGAAAACACAAAGACAGTGAGAAAGTTCCAGAGAGTTACTGATCATTAAAACCAATGAAATAAACCAATTCCAGAGAGATGTTGGTGCAGCTTTTTCAGAGAGATTGTGGGTGGCTCTTAAAAGAGCCGTTGTGTTTCGAGTGTTTTCACTACATGGTGGAGTTTTACTTGGAGTTGATGTACTTGGTCACTCACTTTGTCCCTTCTCACATTCCGAGCGCTTTGTTGGGTGGAAATATTTATTCAGGCAGTTTCAACAGCTCAGAGCCGACATTGAGTCAGAAACCATAAATGGGAGTACGGGACACAGACAAGGAATTTACGCTGGACCTTTAGAAATCTCACTGGTTATAGGCCTCAGTTAGAGCGTAGTGTCTAATTCCATGCTCCACACTTTAGCAGGAATGTCAAGGCCTCAGAGAGGGTGCAGAGGAGATTTACTGGAATGGTATCAGAAATGCAGGAATTCAGCTAATGTGGAAAGAATAGGGGTCTGGGGTGTGTGAAGCTGGGGTCCTTCTTCTTAGAGCAGAATGGCAGTTAATAGTTGCGTTCAACATTGTGAAGAGTTTTTATGAGAATAAAGAAGTTTGACTGCAATTAGACAGAGCCTTGTTGAGATCACACATTATGGGCAGCACAGTGGCGCAGTGGTTAGCACCACAGCCTCACAGCTCCAGCAACCCGGGTTCAATTCTGGGTGCTGCCTAGGTGGAGTTTGCAAGTTCTCCCTGTGTCTGTGTGGGTTTTCTCCAGGTGCTCCGGTTTCTTCCCATAAGCCAAAAGACTTGTTGGGAGGTAAACTGGCCATGATAAATTGTCCCTGGTTTAGGTAGGTGGGAGGGAAATATAGGGTCGGTGGGGATGTGGTAGGAATATGGGATTAGTGTCGGATTAGTATAAATGGGTGGTTGTTGGTCGGCACAGACTCGGTGGGCCGAAGGGCCTTTTTCAGTGCTGTATCTTTCTGTGACTCCAGAGATGTGGATGCTCAATCATTGGGTATATCCAAGAGAGAGATCGATAGGTTTTTGGATACTAAGGGAATCAAGGGATCTGTGCTAGTGTGGCAAGATGGAGTTGATGTAGGAAATCAGCTGTGATCTCATTGAATGGCAGAGCTATTTCGATGGGACGAATGGCACACTCCTATTTTTTATGTAACGTTCCATTCCTCTCAGGGAATATTTTATTTTCAAAAAGAAAAATACTGCACACACTGGAAATCTGAATAATAACAGAAGATTCTGGAAACACTCAGCAGTTCCAGCAGTATCTGTGTAGAGAGGAAGGTAGGAGCAATGTTTCAGGTCTATAGAAGGGTCACAGAACAGGACCATTCACCCGAGCTTCTCATCTCCACAGTTGCTTCCGGACTGGCTGAGTGTTTTCAGTATTTTAGGCTTTTTCTTTCTGTATTTCATCCTTTTCCCATTTGACTATTTGCTGTGAAACTTTCAGAGTTGTGCTCAATTCTTTGTGTCGTTGTGTTTCCTTTATTTGAAGTAATGTAAATAGTATCCTGAAATGAATTTGCCAAATGGTTGGGCAAATTGTTCCAACCAGTTTTGAGCAAGTTCTCCACATACACAGTGAAGGATTCCTTCACATTTGCGAAGACCATACAGGACTTGCATATCGATAGCAATGCCGTGTCCATGTGTCATTTGACATTGCTAGCCTATTCACCAATGTACCACTTCAGGAAGCCATAGATATTTGCACTGCAGTGCTATATCATGGTGATCTAGACCCGTCACCATTGTGTGAATCAGTATTCATTGAACTTATGAACTCGGCAACTTGCACAGTTGGGTTCAGTTTTATTGACACCATGTATCGCTGGTGTTGCCATGGGATCACCTCTAGGCCCAGCTCTCACAAACATCTTTGTTGGATTCCATGACAAACCTGTTTTTAAGGGAATGACACCTAACCTCCGACCTCTTGCATATTTCCAATATGTAGATGATACGTTTGCTAAATTTGAATGCGCAGCTGCATGAAATAATTTCCTTGCACGTCTTCATGGGCTCCATCCGACACTCAAATTCACCTTTGGAATGGAGCAGTCAAATGAGTTCCCTTTCCTTGATGTACTAGTTGAGAAATCTGCTAAGGGGTTTTCTACCACGGTCTCCCGCAAACCTACCTTCACTGGTCAATACACGCGTTAGGATTATTACAGTTCCACGCGCTATAAGATTGGTCTTATCGACAACCTCATAAATAGGGCTGAGCTATTTGCTCACCATGCAAGCTTGATGCTGAAATAGGGTGAATCAAAGACATCCTGCATTACAATGGCTACACTGATCAGATCATTTCTCACTGTGTATCGCACAAACCTATAAACGGGCTGAAGGACGTCATTTTCAACCCTGAAAAGTGCCCAGTCTCCCTCAAATTACCCTGGAAGGGTAATATATCCCCAGTATTTGAGTAACAGGTGAAGCGAGCTGTTTCCTGCTGTTACTATGCAGGAGCAACAAGTGTGGTGTTCGCCACTAACAGGATGCTGCTGTCAAGCAAAAGAGACGTCCTGCCTATCACACAAATAAGTAACGCGATATATGAATTTTAATACCAGTGTGATGCTAGGTTTCTAGACCGTACATCCCAAAACTGGTGGATTGTATCAAATAACATGTCCCTTCCGCTGTTCGCAATGGGCCCTACCCAACCAACCCGTGCTTGCAAAACTCAAAACACAGTATCCAACATGAGATGTGATTCCACAATAGGACAACATTTGCTAAATAATTCTCAGTGTGCTAAGAATTACACTGACAACCAATTTTAGACTGTCAGTAGGGCTCGCAGTGTGGTGCACTGGTGTGTACTGGAAACTACATGTATTAATACACAGGGCCCTGTTCTTTGCAGACAGAAAGAACATGCACACATGTTGTGCCAGTTTCAGCTAAACAAAATAAGTGACAGCCATTCACTGGCTCATTCCACAGGGCAATGGCTTGACCAATCAGAGTCAAGCTGCCTGGTTTAAATTTCAAACAAAGCTGGGCAGTTATCTGTCAGTTACCATAAACTGATGCATTCTGAATGGCAATGCCTCGACCAATCAGAGTTCACTTGCCAACCAATCAGCACTCTCTTCTCATACAGAAGAAAGTTGTTGTTTTCCCTTAAATTGGTATTCTTGTGGATTGCCCTGCTGAGTGCAAGACGAAAACAACTGGCTGCCAAAGTTTGGACAACATGTCACTATTTTCACGAAATGATTACTTTTATTTTCAATATAAAAATATAAAGCAATATGAGTGTAACATTTACAGACAAATTCTATTACCTCACATTGCCTGATTCTTTCACACTGACAGACTATGTGAACTACTGTCCCGATTTTGCAGTTCTCACTTCCAGTTAGCAAATGTCAGCAATCTGTGATGCAGTGCAGTTTACAGACCAGACCGTCAATCACAACATGCAATAATTGTTCAGCTTATGTTGGACTGGTGGGATTTAGAAATACTAGGAATTGAGATGAGCTGTTATTGTATTTAATTATTTGTTTCATGGGATGTGGACGTCGCCAGCCAGGCCAGCATTAATTGTCCATCCATAATTGCCCATGAGAAGGTGGTGGTGAGCTTCCTTCTTGAACCACTACAGTCCATGTGGGGTAGGTACACCCACAGTGCTATTAGGAAGGGAGTTCCAGGATTTTTACCCAGCGACAGTGTAGGAAGGAATGGCGATATAGTTCCAAGTCAGGATGATGTGTGGCTTGGAGGAGAACTTTCAGGTGGTGGTATTCCCATGCATCTGCTGCCCTTGTCCTTCTAGGCAGTAGAGGATGCAGGTTTGGAAGGTGCTGCCTGAGTAGCCTTGGTGCATTGTTGCAGTGCATCTTGTAGATGGTACACACTGCTGCCACTGTACGTCAGTGGTGAAGGGAGTGAATGTTGTGGACGGGGTGCCAATCAAGCGTGTTGCTTTGTCCTGGATGGTGTCGAGCTTCTTGAATGTTGTTGGAGCTGCACCCATCCGGGCAAGTGGATAGTATTCCATCACACTCCAGACTTGTGCCTTGTAAATGGTGGACAGGCTTGGGGAGTCAGGAGGTTAGTTACTCACCGCATGCTTCCTGCCCTCTGACCAGCTCATGTAGTCACACTATTTATAAGGCTACTCCAGTTCAGTTTCTGGTCAATGGGAACCCCCAGGAAGTTGATAGTGGGGGATTCAGTAATCGTAATGCCGTTGAATGTCAATGGGAGATCGTTAGATTCTCTCTTGTTCGAGATGGTCATTGCCTGGCACTTGTGTGGCGCGAATGTTACTTGCCACTTATCAGCCCAAGCCTGGATATTGTCCAGGTCTTGCTGCATTTCTACATGGACTGCTTCACTATCTGAGGAGTCGCGAATGGTGCTAAATTTTGCAATCATCAGTGAACATCCCCACTTCTGACCTTATGATTGAAGGAAGGTCACTGATGAAGTAGTGAAGAAGGTTGGGCCGAGGATACTACCCTGAGGAACTCCAGCAGTAATGTCCTGGAGCTGAGATGACTGACCTCCAACAATCACAACCATTTTCCTTTGTGCTAGGTACGATTCCAACCAGTGGAGAGTTTTCCTCTTGATTCCCATTGACTCCAGTTTTGCTCTGGCTCCTTGATGCCATACTCAGTCAAATGCTACCTTGATGTCAAGGGCAGACACTCTCACCTCACCTCTTGAGTTCAGCTCTTTTGTCCTTGTTTGAACCAAGGCTGTAATGAGGTCAGGAGCTGAATGGCCCTGGCGGAACCCAACTGAGCGTCACTGAACAGGTTATTGCAAAGCAAGTGCCCCGTCTATGACATCTTCCATCACTATACTGATGATTGAGAGTAGACTGACGAGGCAGCAATTGGCTGGGTTGGAATTGTCCTGCTATTTGTGTACAGGACATACCTGGGCAATTTTCCACATTGTCGGGTAGATGCCAGTATTGTACCTGTACTGGAACAGCTTGGCTAGGGGCGCGGCACGTTCTGGAGCACAGGTCTTCAGTACTATTGCTGGAATATTGTCAGGGCACGTAGCCTTTGCTGTATCCAGTGCCTTCAGTCGTTTCTTGATATCACATTGAGTGAATCGAATTGGCTGAAGACTGGCATCTGTGATGCTGGGGACTTCAGAAGGAGGCCGAGATGGATCATCAACCCAGCACTTCTGGCTGCAGATTGTTTCAAATTCTTCATCCTTGTCTTTTGCACTGATGTGCTGGGCTCCCCCATCATTGAGGTTGGGGATATTTGTGGAGCCACCTCCTCCTGTTGGTTGTTTAATTGTCCACCACCATTCATCATTGGATATGGCAGGGTGTAGATCTGATCCGTTGGTTGTGGGATCACTTAGCCCTGTCTATTACATGCTGCTTCTGCTGTTTGGCATGAAAGTAGTCCTGGGCTGTAGCTTCATCAGGCTGACGCCTCATTTCAAGGTATGCCTGGTGCTGCTCCTGGCATGCCCTCCTGCACTCTTCATTGAATTAGGGTTGATCCCCCAGCTTGTTGGTAATGTTAGAGTGGGGGAATATGCCGGGCCATGAGGTTATAGAATGTGGTTGACTACAATTCTGCTGCTGCTAATGGTCCACAGTACCTCATGGATGCCCAGTTATACATTGCTAGATCTGTTCAAAATCTATCCCATTTAGCACAGTGGTAGTGGCACACAACACGATAGAGGGTATCCTCAATGTGAAGACAGGACTTCATCTCCACAAGGACTGAGCAGTGGTCACTCCGAACCAATACTGTCATAGACAGATGATCTGCGGCAGGCAGATTGGTGAGGCTGAGGTCAAGCATATTTTTCCCTCTTGTCAGTTCCCTCACCACCTACCGCAGACCCAATCGAGCAGCTATGTCCGTTAGGACTCGGCCAGCATGGTCAGTAGTGGTGCTACCGAGCCACTCACTGTGATAGACATTGAAATCCCCCAGCCAGACTACATTCTGGACCCTTGCCACCCTCAGTGCACCCTCCAAGTGGTGTTCATCAGTCTCTCGCTGTCTCTTGCTGGTTTGCTCAGTACCTTTCTCTGTCTGTTCCTTTCTGGGTCCGAATGATCTCTACCCGGTTTTCTGTGTGTCTTTCTCTGCCTGCCTCATTGTCGGTGCTGTTACTCTGTGTCCTTGTGTCATTGTGCAGTGAGGGTGAGTCCGTCAGCACGTGTGTTGCTGAGTCCGGGATTCTTGAGAAATCCGACTACAATCCTATTTTTATAAACACATTGGGGAAATGAACATATTTCACTAACGGGCAGATAAAATTTAAAACAGCAGTTAGCAAAGTGGCGCAGCGGAAGTGTGCTGGGCCCAGAACCCAGAGGTCGATGGATCGAAGCCGTTTTTTGCTATTTATGCTTCGTAACAATGCAAACTGTTCACTTTCAAAACATCAAGTATTTCCCCATAATAACAAGATGCTTCCAAAGGCACTCTATTGCAATCAGCTTCTTCCTTCTACTGAACACATCAATCAGTAACAACTCACTTTTGCTCATACGAACACAAGCTGCAAACACGGACCAGCCGAGTCTCTCCCACTTTGTCAACCCCTTCCTGCAGAGCCTCCTCTCCACCACCAGATGGTGATGTTGGCCACAATAAAACCAGGACAAATGGTCACAGTGAGGAGACGGTCAGTAACAGAAAATAAAACAATAACAGGGAAAACCATTACACAACAACAGGGTACATCTTTACACAACAGAAAACATATTTACACACCAGGAAATACCTTTAGACAACAGGGAGAACACAATCATACAAATGCCTTGTTTCTCCGTCTCAGTCTCGTTATCTGTCTCTCTCTGTCCCTCAGGTTTGCTTCCTCACAGTCTAGTGGTTTTCTGTGTGTTTTTCTCTCTGTCCCGTTGTCGATGGTGTTACTCAGCGTCCTTGTAACATTGTGTAGCCAGGCTGAGCCTCCCAACACCTGTATTGCTGTAATAAAAACAGAAAATGCTGGAAATGCTCAGTAGGTCTGGCAGCATCTGTGCAGAGAGAAACAGTTAACAGTCCAGGTCGGTTTCCTTAGCTCACATTAACTTTGTTTCTTTCTCCACAGATGCCGCCAGACCTGCTGACTATTTCAAGCATTTTCTGTTTATGTTTCAGATTTCCAGCATCTGCAGTATTTTGCTTTTGTACGTGTGTTGCTATGTCTGGGACTGTTTGAGTGCAATGCTATTGCTTTATAAACAGCGTTGAAACAAACATTTATCTCGCTAACACACAGCACTAATACACAGCTGGATATAAACAGCAGCCTGCAGCAGAGGGCGCAGTGGAAGTTTATTAACACAAATAATTCACCAACACTTAATTTACTGCTATCCCCAATCACACCACGCTTCGTCTTAACATGTTTTACTCTTTATTTGCATCAACATCTTCCTTCCAGTAAACACTTCAATTTGGAACACAGCTTCCAAATCACCTTTATTCACAAACCCCAACACACACCAGCCCAGACTTTCCCCTTCCTGTCAACCCATCCCTGCATCACTGCCTCTCCACCAACAGTTGTTGCTAGTATCATACAATCATAGAATGGCTGCAGCACAGAAGGAGGCCATTCAGCCTGTCGAACCCGTGCTGGCTCTCTGTTAGAGCACTAAAATAAAAGCAAAATACTGCGGATGCTGGAAATCTGAAACAAAAACAAGAAATGCTGGATTCACTCAGCAGGTCTGGCAGCATCTGTGGAAGGGTCACTGACCCGAAACGTTAACTCTGCTTCTCTTTCCACAGATGCTGCCAGACCTGCTGAGTGAATCCAGCATTTCTTGTTTTTGTCTCTGTTAGAGCAACTCACCTCATTTCACTCCCCAGTCAGTTCAATTTTGGAGGTGGGAAAACTTCTCGAAAGAATAATTCGGGACAAAATTAATAGTCCCATGGACAAATGTGGGTTAATTCAAGAAAGCCAGCATGGATTTCTTAAGGGAAAATCATGTTTAACTGTCCTGCTGGAGATTTTCGATGAGGTAACAGAGAGGGTTGATGAGGGCAATGCTGTTGATGTGGTCCACATGGACTTTCAAAAGGTCTGGCAGCATCTGAAAGGTCACTGACCTGAAACGTTAACTTTGCTTCTCTCTGTACAGATGCTGCCTGACCTGCTGAGTATTTCCAGCATTTCTTGTTTTCATTATGGAACAGAGTTCCCTTTTCAAACTTACAGAATTAACCACAATAATGTACTCTGAGATTCAAGTTAAATATCAGCCCAATATTTACACACATAATGAGTTTATAAGTTTCAGTATTAATTCCCATAGTGCATCCCGACATATACATTAGATATAACATAACATAAGAACAGAAGAAATAGGAGCAGGAGTCGGTCATTCGGTCCCTCAAGCCTGCCCTGCCATTCAGTAAGATCATGGCTGATCTGCCCCAGACCTCAACTCCTCTTTCATGGCAGCTCTTCATACACCTCAACTCTCCAATATTTCAAAAATCTATTTACATCCTCTTTAAGTACTTTCAGTGATTTAGCCTCCAATACTGACTGGGGTAGAGAATTCCAGACATTCACTACCCTCTGAGAGAAGAAATTCCTTTGCATCTCAGTTTAAATGAGTGTCCCCTTATTCTGTAACTATGTCGCCTTGTTTGAGATTCCCCCACTAGTGGAAACATCTTCTCAACATCGACCCTGTTAATAAAAACAAGAAATGCTGGAAATACTCAGCAGGTCTGGCAGCATCTGTGAAGAGAGAAGCAGAGTTAATGTTTCAGGTCAGAGACCCTTCTTCACCCTGTTAAGCACCCTCAGAATCTTGTACGTTTCAGAAAGATCACCCCTCATTCTTCTAAACACGAATGAATAACCTGTTTAGCCGTTCTTCACAAGTCAACCCCTTCATCCCAGGAATCAGCTGAGTGAATCGCTTTTGAACTCCTCCAATGCCAGTACATCCTTTCTTAAGTCTAAATCTCAAGTGCGTCATCAGATTGAGAGAATCTGAAAGATAGCATAACCTGAGATACAAACTGAGATTTCAGTTTAAAACTCCCCTGGATTGTGAAACTAAAAGATACAATAGCAATTCAATTTGTATAGACTGTGCGTTGGATCATATTCCAACCCTCATCCAGTATCAGACTGGAAGATACTGGAGCAATTCCATTAGTGCAGACTCAGCTCTACATTACAGAGCAGGGAACATATTTAAACAACCGGGAACACTTTTACACAAGACGGATCATATTTACACAACTGAGAAGATCTTTACCCAACAGGGAACCATTTTACACAATAACAGAGAACATCTTCACACAACAGCGAATATAGTTACACAACAGAGAACATATTACACAGAAGGAAATATCTTTAAAAGAACACAGGGAACATCTTTACACAACAGAGAACACAATTACATAAGTCATCAGTCTTTCGCTGTCTCTTGCTGGTTTGCTCAGGACCTTTCTCTGTCTGTTCCCTTCTGGGTCCTGATAATATCTTCTTGGTTTTCTGTGTGTCTTTCTCTGTCTGTTCCTTTCTGAGTCCTGATAATATCTTCCTGGTTTAGTGTGTGTCTTTCTCTGTCTGTTCCTTTCTGCGTCCTGATAATATCTTCCTGGTTTTCTGTGTGTCTTTCTCTGTCTGTTCCTTTCTGCGTCCTGATAATCTCTTCCTGGTTTTCTGTGTGTCTTTCTCTGTCTGTTCCCTTCTGGGTCCGAATGATCTCTACCCGGTTTTCTGTGTGTCTTTCTCTGCCTGCCTCATTGTCGGTGCTGTTACTCTGTGTCCTTGTGTCATTGGGCAGTGAGGGTGAGTCCGTCAGCACGTGTGTTGCTGAGTCCGGCATTCTTTAGAAATCCGACTCCAATCCTATTTTTATAAAAACATTGGGGAAATGAACATATTTCACTAACAGGCAGCTAAAATTTAAACCAGCAGTTAGCAGAGTGGCGCAGCGTAAGCGTGCTGGGTCGATGGATCGAAACCATTCTCTGCTACTTATGTTTGGTCGGAAGACAAACAGTTCACTTTCAAAACATCAAGTGTTTCCCCATAATAACAAGATGCGCTCGATTGCGATCAGCTTTTTCCTTCTCGTGAACACATCAATCAGTAACAACTCACTTTTGCTCACACGAACACAAGCTGCAAACACGGACCAGCCGAGTCTCTCCCACTTTGTCAACCCCCTTCCTGCAGAGCCTCCTCTCCACCACCAGATGGTGATGTTGGCCACAATAAAACCAGGACAAATGGTTACAGTGAGGAGACGGTCAGGAACCGAAAATAAATCAAAAACAGGGAAAACCTTTGCACAACAACAGGGGACATCTTTACACAACAGAAAACATATTTACACAACAGGAAATACCGTTACACAACAGGGAGAACACAATCATACAAATGCCTTGTTTCTCCATCTCAGTTTCGTTGTCTGTCTCTCTCTCTCCGTTCCTCACTTTTATTTCCTCACAGTCTATTAGTTTTCTGTGTGTTTTTCTCTCTGTCCCGTTGTCGATGGTGTCACTCAGCGTCCTTGTAACATTGCGAAGCCAGGCTGAGCCTCCCAACACCTGTGTTATAGAACATAGACCATAGAACAGTGCAGCACAGTACAGGCCCTTCGGCCCACGATGATGTGCCGAACCTTTAACCTACTCTAAGATCAAAACTACCTACATACCCTTCATTCTGCTATCATCCATGTACCTATCTAAGAGACGCTTAAATGTCCCTAATGTATCTGCTTCTACTACCACCGCTGGCAGTGCATTCCACGCACCCACCACTCTCTGTGTGAAGAACCTACCTCTGACATCTCCCCAAAACCTTCCTCCATCACCTTAAAATTATGCCCCCTGGTGATAGCCCTTTCCACCCTGGGAAAATGTCTCTGGCTATCCACTCTATCTATGCCTCTCATCATCTTGTACCCCTCTATCAAGTCACCTCTCATCCTTCTTCGTTCCAATGGGAAAAGCCCCAGCACCCTCAATCTTTCTTCGTAAGACATGCCCTCCAGTCCAGGCAGCATCCTGATAAATCTCCTCTGCACCCTCTCTAAAGCTTCCACATCCTTCCTATAATGAGACAACCAGAACTGAACACAATATTCCAAGTGTGGTCGAACCAGGGCTTTATAGAGCTGCAGCATAATCTCGCGGCTGTTAAACTCAATCCCCCTGTTAATGAAAGCCAACACACCATACGCCTTCTTAACAACCCTATCATACTTGGGTGGCAACTTTGAGCGATCTATGGACATGGGCCCCAAGATCCCTCTGTTCCTCCACACTACCAAGAATCCTGTCTTTTAGCCTGTATTCTGCATTCAAATTCGACCTTCCAAAATGAATCACTTCACACTTTTCCAGGTTGAACTCCACCTGCCACTTCTCAGCCCAGCTCTGCACCCTGTCAATGTCCCGTTGCAACCTGCAACAGCCTTCCACACTATCCACAACTCCAGCAACCTTTGTGTCATCGGCAAACTTGCTAACCCAGATTTCCACTTCCTCATCCAAGTCATTTATAAAAATCACAAAGCGCAGAGGTCCCAGAACAGATCCCTGCGGAACACCACTGGTCACCGAACTCCAGGCTGAATACTTTCCATATACTACCACCCTCTGTCTTCTATGGGCCAGCCAATTCTGTATCCAGACAGCCAACTTTCCCTGTATCCCATGCCTCCTTACTTTCTGAATGAGTCTACAATGGGGAACCTTATCAAACTCCTTGCTAAAATCCATATACACCACATCCACTGCTCTTCCTTCATCGATGTGTTTTGTCACATCTTCAAAGAATTCAATAAGGCTTGTGAGGCATGACCTGCCCTTCACAAAGCCATGCTGACTGTCTCTAATCAAACTATGCTTTTCCAACTAATCATAAATCCTGTCTCTCAGAATCCTCTCCAATAATTTGCCCACTACCGACATAAGACTGACTGGTCTATAATTCCCAGGGTTATCCTTATTCCCTTTCTTGAACAAGGGAATAACATTTGCCACCCTCCAATCATTTGGTACTACTCCAGTGGACAGTGAGGACGCAAAGATCATCGCCAAAGGCGCGGCAATCTCTTCCCTCGCTTCCCTTAATATCCTTGGGTATATCCCGGCTGGCCCCAGGGACTTATCTGTCCTCATGTCTTTCAAAATTTCCAGCACATCCTCCCTCTTAACATCAACCTGTTCGAGCATATCAGCCTGTTCCACGCTGTCCTCACAAACGTCCAGGTCCCTCTCACTAGTGAATACTGAAGCAAAGTATTCATTTAGGACCTCCCCTACCTCCTCCGACTCCAGGCACAAGTTCCCTCCACTATCCCTGATCGGCCCTCCCCTCACTCTGGCCATCCTCTTGTTCCTCACATAAGTGTAGAACGCATTGGGATTTTCCTTAATCCTACCCGCCAAGACTTTTTCATGTCCCCTTCTAGCTCTCCTAAGTCCATTCTTCAGTTCCTTCCTGGCTACCTTGTAACCCTCTGGAGCCCTGTCTGATCCTTGCTTCCTCAACCTTAAGTAAGCTTCCTTCTTCCTCTTGACTAGCTGTTCCACATTTCTTCTCATCCAAGGTTCCTTCACCCTACCATCCCTTCCTTGCCTCATCGGGACAAACCTATCCAGCAGTCGCAGCAAGTGCTCCCAAAACAACCTCCACATTTCTGTCGTGCATTTCCCTGAGAACATCTGTTCCCAATTTATGCACCCCAGTTCCTGCCTAATAGCATTGTAATTCCCCCTCCCCCAATTAAATATTTTCCCATCCCGTCCGCTCCTGTCCCTCTCCATGAAGATAGTAAAGGTCCGGGAGTTGTGATCACTATCACCGAAATGTTCTCCCACCGAGAGATCTGCCACCTGGCCTGGTTCGTTGCCAAGCACCAAATCCAACATAGCCTCCCCTCTAGTCGGCTTATCTACATATTGAGTCAGGAAACCTTCCTGGACACACCTGACAAAAACTGCTCCATCCAAACTATTTGCATGAAGGAGGTTCCAATCAATATTAGGGAAGTTGAAGTCACCCATGACAACAACCCTGTTACTTCTGCACCTTTCCAAAATCTGCCTCCCAATCTGTTCCTCCGTGTCTCTGTTGCTATTGGGGGGTCTATAGAAAGCTCCCAATAAAGTGACTGCTCCTTTCCTGTTTCTGACTTCCACCCATAATGACTCAGTAGACAAACCCTCCTCGATGACCTCCCTTTCTGCAGCTGTGATACTATCCCTGATTAACAATGCAACTCCCCCACTTCTTTTACCTCCCTCCCTATTCCTTTTGGAACATCCAAACCCGGGAACATCCAGCATCCATTCCTGCCCCTGTGATATCCAAGTGTCCGTAATGGCCACAACATCTGTGCTCGAAGTACTGATCCATGCTCTAAGTTCATCACCCTTATTCCTGACACTTCTTGCATTAAAATAGACACACTTCAACCCATCATAGTGGCTGCAACTTTGCCCTGTCAACTGTCTAACCTTCCTCACAGACTCTCTGCACTCGGTATCTGCCTGTTCAACAGCTACCCCATCCACTGATCCGTAGCTCCGGTTCCCATCCCCCTGCCAAACTAGTTTAAACCCTCCCGAAGAGCTCTAGCAAACCTCCCGCCCAGGATATTGGTGCCTCTCCAGTTCAGATGCAACCCATCCTTCTTGTCCAGGTCCCACCTTCCCCAGAAGGTATCCCAATGATCCACATAACTGAAGCCCTCCCTCCTGCACCAGCTCTGTAGCCACGTGTTCAGCTGCACTCGCTCTCTGTTTCTAGCCTCACTAGCACGTGGCACCGGTATCAATCCTGAGATTACTACTCTGCTCGTCCTGCCTTTTAGCTTCTAACCTAACTCCTATATTTGCTTTTCAGGTCCTCATCCCTTTTCCTAGCTATGTCATTGGTACAGATATGTACCACGACGTCTGGCTGCTCCCCCCCCCCCCCCCCTTAAGAATCCTGTAGACTCGATCCGAGACATCCCTGACCCTGGCACCCGGGAGGCAGCTTACCATCCGGGAGTCTCGTTCGCGACCACAGAATCTCCTGTCTGTTCCTCTAACCATTGAATCTCCTATCACTATCGCTCTCCTATTCTCCACCCTTCCCTTCTGAGCCGCAGAGCCAGGCTCAGTGCCAGAGACCTGGCCGCTGTGGCTTTCCACTGGTTGGCACCCCCCCACAACCGTATCCAAAACGGTATACTTATTATTGAGGGGAACGGCCACAGGGGATCCCTGCACTGTGCGCCTATTCCCTTTCCCTCCCCTGACGGTCACCCAGCTACCTTTATCCTGTGACTTAGGTGTCAGTACTTCCCTATAATTGCTCTCTATCATCCCCTCTGCCTCCCGCATGATCCGAAGTTCATCCAGCTCCAGCTCCAGTTCCCTAACGCGGTCTGCGAGGAGCTGGAGTTGGGTGCACTTCTCACAGGTGAAGTCAGCAGGGACACAAGTGGTGACCCTTACCTCCCACATCCTGCAAGAGGAGCATGCAACTGCCCTAGCTTCCATCCCCTCTACTCGAAATTGGCAACAGAGAATAAAAAAATATAAAGGAAAACCTTACCTTACCAAACCCTCCACACAAGAGTCCATTTTTTTGGTTGGAGGAGGAGGATGGGTGGGAGACACTACACGTGTAGTGTTTCGGGTTTAGCCACTGCCCGAATATATAAGTTCACTTACCCAGCAGTCCCCGTGTCTGCGTCCGCCGAATCGCCAGGTAAGTACTTTATAGTGAAACATACCTTCCTGGCTGCCCCCTGGCTCGCACTATCACCGCTACTGCTGATCAAAGGTGTTGCTGTAATAAAAACAGAAAATGCTGGAAATGCTCAGTAGGTCTGGCAGCATCTGTGCAGAGAGAAACAGTTAACAGTTCAGGTCTGTTTCCTTAGCTCACATTAACTTTGTTCTTTCTCCACAGATGCTGCCAGACCTGCTGACTATTTCAAGCATTTTCTGTTTCTGTTTCAGATTTCCAGCATCTGCAGTATTTTGCTTTTCTCCGTGTGTTGCTATGTCTGGGACTGTTTGAGTGCAATGCTATTGCTTTATAAACAGCGTTGAAACAAACATTTATCTCACTAACACACAGCACTAATACACAGCTGGATATAAACAGCAGCCTGCAGCAGAGGGCGCAGTGGAAGTTTATTAACACAAATAATTCACAAGCACAATATTTACTGCTATCCACAATCACACCACGCTTCATCTTAACACGTTTTACTCTCTATTTACATCAACTTCTTCCTTCCAGTAAACACTTCAATTTGGAACACAGCTTCCAAATCACCTTTATTCACAAACCCGAACACAAGCTGCAAATGCTGCAAACACACACCAGCCCAGACTTTCCCCTTTCTGTCAACCCATTCCTGCATCACTGCCTCTTCACCAACAGTTGTTGCAAGAATCATACAATCATAGAATGGCTACAGCACAGAAGGAGGCCATTCAGCCTGTCGAACCCGTGCTGGCTCTCTGTTGGAGCAACTCACCTCGTCTCACTCCCCAGTCAGTTCAATTTCGGTGGTGGGAAAACTTCTCGAAAGAATAATTCGGGACAAAATTAATAGTCCCATGGACAAATGTGGGTTAATTCAAGAAAGCCAGCATGGATTTGTTAAGGGAAAATCATGTTTAACTGTCCTGCTGGAGTTTTTTGATGAGGTAACAGAGAGGGATGATGAGGGCAATGCTGTTGATGTGGTGCACATGGACTTTCAAAAGGTCTGGCAGCATCTGAAAGGTCACTGACCTGAAACATTAACTCTGTTTCTCTCTCCACAGATGCTGCCAGACCTGCTGAGGACTTCCAGCACTTTTTATTTATATTTCAGATTTCTAGCATCTGCAGTATTTTGCTTTTATTGACTTTCAAAAGGAGTTTGATACAATGCAACACAACAGACTTGTGAGCAAAGTTATAACTCATGGAATAAAAGGGACAGTAGTAACATGGATATGGAATTGGCTGAGTGACAGGAAACAAAGAGTAGTGAGCAATGGATGTTCTTCGGACTCGAGGAAGGTTTGTAGTGGAGTTCCCCAGGAGTCAGTGTTGGGACCCTTGCCTTTCCTGATATATATTAATGACCTAGACCTTGGTGTACAGGGCAGAATTTCAAAGTTTATGGATGATACGAAAATTGGAAGCATTGTGAACTGTAAGGATGATAGTGTAGAACTTCAAAAGGGCATAGACAAGTTGGTGGAATGGGAGGACAGATGACAGGTGAAGTTCAATGCAGAGAAATGTGAATTGATTCATTTTGGTAGGAAGAACATGGAGTGACAATATAGAATAAAGGGTACAATTCTAAAGGGGGTGCAGGAGCAGAGAGACCTGGGGTTATATGTCATTGGTTGAGAGAGTGGTTAATAAAGCATACAGTATCCTCGGCTTTAGTGATAGAGGCATAGAGTACAAGAACAAGGAGGTCATGTTGACATCGGAAGCCATTTCTCGTGTATCGGCGGAGCGCACGCGGGACTGCTGGGTAAGTGAGGTTACATATTTGGGCGGTTGCTTTACCCGAAACCCTATTCGGGTAGTGTCTCCCACCCATCCTCCTCCTCTAACCAAAAAAAAAGTTCTGTCTGTTGGATTGCTAAGCTAACAAGTTTTGACTTTTTTTTTTGGTTTTCAGTAGATCTGTTGGGAATTTCGAATAGTGGGAATGGAGGTTAAGGCAGTTGAATGTTCCTCCTGCAGAATGTTGGAGGTAAGGGTCGCCAAGAGTGTCCCTGCTGACTGCATCTGCAGGAAGTGCACCCAACTCCAGCTCCTCGAGAACCGCGTTAGGGAACTGGAGCTGGAGCTGGATGAACTTCGGATCATTCGAGAGGCGGAGGGGGTTATTGAGAGGAGTTATAGGGAGGTAGTCACACCTCAGGTAAAATAAGTAGGTAGATGGGTTACCGTCAGGGGAAGGAGAGGGAACCAGCAGGCAGTGCAGGGATCCCCTGTGGCCGTTTCCCTCAACAACAGGTTTACCGTTTTGGATACTGTTGGGGGGGACGACTTACCAGGGGTAAGCAATGGGATACAGGTCTCTGGCACAGAGTGTGTCCCTGTTGCTCAGAAGGGAAGGGGGAAGAGGAGCAGAGCATTAGTCATTGGGGACTCCATAGTTAGGGCAACAGACAGGAGGTTCTGTGGGAACGAGAGAGACTCACGGTTGGTGTGTTGCCTCCCTGGTGCCAGGGTTCGTGATGTCTCGGATCGTGTTTTTGCGGTCCTTAAGGGGGAGGGGGAGCAGCCCCAAGTCGTGGTCCACATAGGCACCAATGACATAGGTAGGAAGAGAGATGGGGATTTAAGGCAGAAATTCAGGGAGCTAGGGTGGAAGCTTAGAGCGAGAACAAACAGAGTTGTGATCTCTGGGTTGTTGCCCGTGCCACGTGCTAGCGAAGCGAGGAATAGGGAGAGAGAGGAGTTGAACACGTGGCTGCAGGGATGGGGTAGGAGGGAGGGTTTTGGTTTCCTGGATAATTGGGGCTCTTTCTGGGGTAGGTGGGACCTCTGCAAACAGGATGGTCTTCACCTGAACCAGAGGGGCTCCAATATCCTGGGGGGGAGATTTGCTAGTGCTCTTTGTGGGGGTTTAAACTAATTCAGCAGGGGGATGGGAACCTAAATTGCAGTTCCAGTGTACAGCATGTTGAGAGTAGTGAGGTCATGGATAAGGTTACAAGGACGCAAGAGGGCACTGGCAAGCAAGAACTTGGTTTAAAGTGTGTCTACTTCAACGCCAGGAGCATCCGGAATAAGGTGGGTGAGCTTGCAGCATGGGTTGGTACCTGGGATCTCGATGTTGTGGCCATTTCGGAGACATGGATAGAGCAGGGACAGGAATGGATGTTGCAGGTTCCGGGATTTAGATGTTTCAGTAAGAACAGAGAAGATGGTAAAAGAGGTGGGGGGGGGGGGGGGGGCGGGTGTGGCATTGTTAATCAAGGAGAGTATTACGGCGGCAGAAAGGACGTTTGAGGACTCGTCTACTGAGGTAGTATGGGCCGAGGTTAGAAACAGGAGAGGAGAGGTCACCCTGTTGGGAGTTTTCTATAGACCTCTGAATATTTCCAGAGATGTGGAGGAAAGGATAGCGAAGTTGATTCTCGACAGGAGCGAGAGTAACAGGGTAGTTGTTATGGGGGACTTTAACTTTCCAAATATTGACTGGAAATACTACAGTTCGAGAACTTTAGATGGGTCAGTTTTTGTCCAGTGTGTGCAGGAGGGTTTTCTGACACAGTATGTAGACAGGCCAACCAGGGGCGATGCCGCATTGGATTTGGTACTGGGTAATGAACCCGGCCAGGTGTTAGATTTAGATGTAGGTGAGCACTTTGGTGATAGTGATCACAATTCGGTTAGGTTTACCTTAGCAATGGGCAGGGACAGGTATATACCGCAGGGCAAGAATTATAGCTGGGGGAAAGGAAATTATGATGCGATTGGGCAAGATTTAGGATGCGTAGGATGGGGAAGGAAACTGCAGAGGATGGGCACAATCGAAATGTGGAGCTTATTCAAGGAGCAGCTACTGCGTGTCCTTGATAAGTATGTACCTGTCAGGCAGGGAGGAAGTTGTCGAGCGAGGGAGCCGTGGTTTACTAAAGAAGTTGAAGCACTTGTCAAGCGGAAGAAGAAGGTTTATGTTAGGATGAGACGTGAAGGTTCAGTTAGGGCGCTTGAGAGTTACAAGCTAGCCATGAAGGACCTAAAGGGAGAGCTAAGAAGAGCGAGGAGAGGACACGATAAGTCATTGGCGGATAGGATCAAGGAAAACCCTAAGGCTTTCTTTTGGTATATCAGGAATAAAAGAATGACTAGAGTTAGATCAGGGCCAATCAAGGATAGTAGTGGGAAGTTGTGTGTGGAATCAGAGGAGATAGGGGAAGCGTTAAATGAATATTTTTCGTCAGTATTTACAGTAGAGAAAGAAAATGTTGTCGAGGAGAATACTAAGATACAGACTATTCGGCGAGATGGGATTGAGGTTCACAAGGAGGAGGTGTTAGCAATTTTGGAAAGTGTGAAAATAGATAAGTCCCCTGGGCCAGATGGGATTTATCCTAGGATTCTCTGGGAAGCCAGGGATGAGATTGCAGAGCCTTTGTCCTTGATCTTTATGTCGTCATTGTCAACAGGAATAGTGCCGGAAGACTGGAGGATAGCAAACGTTGTCCCCTTGTTCAAGAAGGGGAGTAGAGACAGCCCTGGTAATTATAGACCTGTGAGCCTTACTTCAATTGTGGGTAAAATGTTGGAAAAGGTTATTAGAGATAGGATTTATAATCATCTTGAAAAGAATAAGTTCATTAGCGATAGTCAGCACGGTTTTGTGAAGGGTAGGTCGTGCCACACAAACCTTATTGAGTTTTTTGAGAAGGTGACCAAACAGGTGGATGAGGATAAAGCCGTGGATGTGGTGTATATGGATTTCAGTAACGCGTTTGAGAAGGTTCCCCACGGTAGGCTATTGCAGAAAAAACGGAAGTATGGGATTGAAGGTGATTTAGTGCTTTGGATCAGAAATTGGCTAGCTGAAAGAAGACAGAGGGTGTAGGTTGATGGCAATTGTTCATCCTGGAGTTTAGTTACTGGTGGTGTACCGCAAGGATCTGTTTTGGGGCCACTGCTGTTTGTCATTTTTATAAATGACCTGGATGAGGGTGTAGAAGGGTGGGTTAGTAAATTTACGGATGACACGAAGGTCGGTGGAGTTGTGGACAGTGCCGAAGGATGTTGTAGGTTCCAGAGGGACATAGATAGGCTGCAGAGCTGGGCTGAGAGATGGCAAATGGAGTTTAATGCGGAAAAGTGTGAGGTGATTCACTTTGGAAGGAGTAACAGGAATGCAGACTAACAGGCTAATGGGAAGATTCTTGGTAGTGTAGATGAGCAGAGAGATCTTGGTGTCCAGGTACATAAATCCCTGAAAGTTGCCACCCAGGTTAATAGGGCTGTTAAGAAGGCATATGGTGTGTTAGCTTTTATTAGTAGGGGGATCGAGTTTCGGAGCCACGAGGTTATGCTGCAGCGATACAAAACTCTGGTGCGGCCACACTTGGAGTATTGCGTGCAGTTCTGGTCACCGCATTATAGGAAGGATGTGGAAGCTTTGGAAAGCGTGCAGAGGAGATTAACTAAGATGTTGCCTGGTATGGAGGGAAGGTCTTACGAGGAAAGGCTGAGGGACATGAGGTTGTTTTCGTTAGAGAGGAGGAGGAGAGGTGACTTAATAGAGACATATAAGATAATCAGAGGGTTAGATAGGGTGGATAGTGAGAGTCTTTTTCCTCGGATGGTGATGGCAAACACGAGGGGACATAGCTTTAAGTTGAGGGGTGATAGATATAGGACAGATGTCAGAGGTAGTTTCTTTACTCAGAGAGTAGTAGGGGCGTGGAACGCCCTGCCTGCAACAGTAGTGGACTCGCCAAATTTAAGGGCATTTACGTGGTTATTGGATAGACATATGGATGAAAATGGAATAGTGTAGAGGTCAGATGGTTTCACAGGTCGGCGCAACATCGAGGGCCGAAGGGCCTGTCCTGCGCTGCAATGTTCTATGTTCTATTGTACAAGACACTCGCCTCAGCTGAAGTACTGCGTCCCATTCTGGGTGCCACACTTTAGGAAAGATGTGAAGGCATTGGAGAGATTATGGAAAAGATTCATGAGAATGGTTCCAGGGATGAGGAATTTCAGTTATGAAGATAGATTGGAGAAGTTAGGACTGTTTCCCTTGGAGAAAAGAAGGCTAAGAGGAGATTTCATAGTGGTATTCAAAATTATGAGGGGTGTGGACAGAGTGGATAGGGAGAAACTGTTCCCACTTGTGAAAGGATCGAGAACGAGAAGGCACAGATTTAAAGTAATTGGTAAAAGAAACAAAAGCGACATGGGGTAAAACTTTTTCACACAGCGAGTGGTTAAAGTATGAACTGCCTGAGAATGTGATGGAGGCAGGTTCAATTGAAGCATTCAAATGGGAATTAGACTGTTATCTGAAAAGGAAGAATGTGCAGGATTATGGGGAGAGGACGGGGAAGTGACATGAGGTGAATTGCTCATTTGGAGAGTCAGTGCAGACACGATGGGCCAAATGGCCTCCTTCTGTGCAGTAACAATTCTGTGATTCTGTGATTCCAATATTCAAGTCATTTCTATATATGGTGGTCCTGACACTGACCCTTGTGGACATCACTGTTCACCATCTTCCATTCTGAAAAACAACCAAATACCACAACTCGCTTTTCTTGATATTTCATCCATTTTTTAACCCAAGCAGATACTGCCCCTCCTATTCCAGGAGCCTCAGTTTTGTTACCCAGCCTTTTATGTGGTAGTTTGTCAAACGCTTTCTTAAAATCCATATAGACAACATCCATTGCTTTCCCTTCATCAACCTTTTCTGTTACTTCATCAAAAAAATCAGTTATATTAGTGAAGTAGTGGAAAGGTGCTGAACTCTCAGTTTTCGGTCTACCCAAACCAAGTTCAAGGCCTGAATAATGAACCGATTGCCTCATTAGTTCTGTGAATAATACAATGATTTAATAGACAAAGTTTTGAAACATTCCTGCCCATAAATCTTGATAACAGAGAGTGTGTGGATCTCCTGACTCAGAATGTTTAATGGATACAGTCCTCAGATCTGACAAGGAACCCCTGAACATCCACAGTAAAGACAGTGTGGATGAGGAAATGTAAGAGCCGGGAGCTGAAACTCAGGGACGGCCGAGCTCTCCTGTCATTGAGCTTGTGTGTCTGCTCTGCTCGCCGCACTTCCGGCTCTACGTTGTTTCCAATGAAAAGATGAAAAGGGCCGTTCGGTTTTCCTCCCACTGACAGCGTGTTTCACTCGGGTTAATATAACCCGGGACTTTTGCTGCTGAAATGAATTCTGCAAGGTCCCAGCAAACACACCGGCTCCCTCCTTTCTCCCTTCTTTCTATCGGATTGTTTTACCAGGAGGGGCTCAATAATAACAAACCCCCTGCAGGGAATGACCACAAATTGAACATCTAAATGGGGCAAGTGGGCAGCTTTCTGGGTTCTAGGTTCCCCCTACCCCGACCCTCCCTCCCTCCAGTCCAAGCCCCTCTTCACTTTCTTTGGGACTTTGATGAGGGTGAAATGGGGAAAGTTCCCATTGATGTTTGAATGCTGAATTGCTGCAGGGATCTGCGCACGCGTGATGCAGCCCCGCCCACAGTGGGACGTCAGAATGAGGAGTGGAGCGCATGCGCAGACTTTCCCAACCCAGTCTGTGAAGCCATTCACTCAATCAGGGGAAGATGCTTTAAATCAGCTGCTAATGGAGACTTCCTGGGCCCGGGGGAAGGGAACAAACAGCACCTGCTTCCAGCAGCCACTGCTTTGGGAGCGTGTCCGCAGATGTGCTCAGAGATTAGAATTGAGTGGTGGGAAGTTGAGGGGGAGTCGGGGAGTGTTTGTAACATACTTTTTTTTATTTCCAAAATATACTTTATTCATAAAAATCTGTAAAAATTACATTGCCAAACAGTTTCCAAACAGCACCAAAAAATACAAACATTGCAAGGGAGGTCAGTTTCCTTCAATACTGTCATCAGTTTCTTCCCAACCCTTCAGTTTCACAATTGTCATGTCAATTACAGTTTTACATTGACAGCAATTGAGAATATTAACGATACAGTTCGAGGGGTTTCCCATGGATCCAGCCCCTCAGTCCAGCTTGGTGGGGGAACCTTACACTGTGGTCTTTCCCCATTGAGCCTTTGCTGCGGCTGCCCCAAGCTTTAGTGCGTCCCTCAGCACGTAGTCCTGGACCTTGGAATGTGCCAGTCTGCAACATTCGGTCGTGGACAACTCTTTGCGCTGGAAGACCAGCAAGTTTCGGGCAGACCAAAGGGCGTCTTTCACCGAATTGATAGTCCTCCAGCAGCAGTTGATGTTTGTCTCGGTGTGCGTCCCTGGGAACAGCCCGTCGAGCACAGACTCATGTGTTACAGAGCTGCTTGGGATGAACCTTGACAAAAAACACTGCATCTCTTTCCACACCTGCTTTGCAAAGGCACATTCCAGGAGGAGGTGGGTGACCGTCTCTTCCCCACCACAGCCAACGCGGGGGCCCTGTGCGGAGGGGGCGAGACTTCGGGTGTGCATGAGGGATCTGACGGGGAGGGCCCTTCTCACCACCAGCCAAGCTACGTCTTGGTGCTTGTTTGAAAGTTCTGGTGATGAGGCATTCCGCCAAATGACTTTGACGGTCTGCTCGGGGAACCATCCGACAGGATGCACCATTTCCTTTTCCCGTAGGGCCTTGAGGACATTCCGTGCAGACCACTGCCTGATGGACCAGTGGTCAAAGGTGTTTGCCCGCAGAAACTGATCCACGAATGATAGGTGGTACGGCACCCCCCAACTGCATGGAGTGTTCCGCGGCAATGTGACCAGGCCCATCCTTCGCAACACCGGGGACAGATAGAACCTCAGCATGTAGTGAAACTTGGAGTTTGTGTACTGGGGATCTACACACAGCTTGATGCAGCTGCACACGAAGGTGGTCATCAGGATGAGGGCCACGTTGGGTACATTTTTCCCGCCCTTGTCCAGAGATTTGAACATCGTGTCCCTCCAGACGCGGTCCATTTTAGATCCCCAGACGAAGCGGAAAATGGCTCGGGTGACAGCCACGGCGCAGGAGTGGGGTATGGGCCAGACCTGCGCCACGTAGAGCAACAACGTGAGCGCCTCGCACCTGATGACCAGGTTCTTACCCACAATGGAGAGAGATCGCTGCCCCCACATGCCCAACGTTTGACGTACCTTGGCTACTCGCTCCTCCCATGTTTTGGTGCACGCCCCAGCCCTTCCGAACCATATCTGTTTGTAACAGACACTGTGGAGCATGAGCTGCTCCCGGAACATGGAGTGAGCCGGGGACATGGGGAAGGGAGAGTTCATTCTCGGACAGTGTCTGTACAGGCTCAGGGAGACACAATGGGAAGAAATCACTATTGAAAATCACTGACAATTTTACCACCCAAAGGAGAGGGAATTTTCCTGCTTTAGTTCCAGTCTCTCACTGTTTGTTGGATCGTGAACAGTGGGGGAAAATTAGCCGCACAACAACGATGTGGACAGTTAGACAAAGAGCATTTATTGCAGACACCAGGTGAGAAGTGTGAAAGGCACATTTTAAATAGTGGCTGCTTGTTTTCCGTTGAAATAGAAATGCGACTGTGTAAAGGTCACTGCTCTATCGGACAGTCCCAGTCATTGAGCAGTGCAGGGCTTGTGTTGTTTCTGAATGTCACAAACTTGTTGTAAATCCACTGCAAACACCTGGTAAACAGAAGCTGAATGCTGCAGTACTGCAGTGGAGTCAGACACTGACAGTGTTTGTGTTCTTGGTTTTCATTTTGTGATTGTTCATAATGATTATTATTGGGACGATTCCATTGATCGCTTTTGTATCTTCTATCTCACCAGTTCTTTCATTCCTGCAGGAAAATACACGAAGGAACCTGAATGGATGTGGTGATTCTTGGACACAAAGAAAAGTGCAGCGAGCTCATTCCAACACACAGTCGGTACAGGATCACTCCCAAAGCACAGAGATACTGCCAGCTCATCAGTTCCACTGGAACAAACAAAAGAAGTAGTCACACAGACACTGATCCCAAAGTCAAGAGACACAGTCAAACAACAGCATGAGAGACAGAAGTTGTTTCCATTTCACTCCAATTCAGTACAGCTGACAGGTTGATCCATCAATCACAGTCCAAGAACAAACTCACCATCAGATCTAAATAAACTCTGTCACCATGGTTACATTTTAAATATAAAATCTGAAATAGAACAGTCAAAATTTACAGAATTGAAAGGTACAGAATGAATGCAAGGAGGCTTTGAGGGGATTTGGAAAGGTTAAATGAATGGGCAAGAACATGGCAGATGGAATATAATGTGAATAAGTGTGAAGTTCTCCACTTTGGTAGAATAAACAGAAAGACAGAGTATTTCTTAAATGGTGAGAGGCTGGGAAGTGTCGATGTCCAAAGGCACCTGGGTGTCCTTGTTCCTGAGACACTAAAAGCTAGTATGCAGGTGCAGCAATCAATTAGGAAGGCAAATGGTATGTTGGCTTCATTGAAAGCGTATTTGAGTACATGAGTAAAGATGTATGAAGTCTAGATGAGACTGCACCTGGAGTATTCTGTACAATTTTGGTTTCCTTATCTAAGGAAGGATAGCCTTGTCATAGAGGGAGTGCAACAGAGATTCACCGGTCTCATCCCCTGGGATGGTGGGATTGTCTTATGATGAGAGACTGCAGAGACTGGGCCTAAATTCTCTAGATTTTTGAAGAATGAGAGGTAATCTCATTGAAACAGACAAAGTTCTTCCAGGGTGTCACAGGGTAGATATGGATAGGATGATTCCTCTGTCTAGTGAGTCCAGAACAAGGGGACACAGTCTCAGAATAAGGGCAGGCCATTTGAGACTGAGATGAGCAGGAATTTCTTTACTCAGAGGGTGGGAACTCTGTGGAATTCTTTATCCCAGAGGGCTGTGGAAGATCAATCATTGAACATATTCAAGACAGAAATCGATAGATTTCTAAATACTAACAAGATCAAGGGATATGGAGATAGCAGGAAAAATGGCGTAGAGGTAGATGATCAGTCACGATCTGTTTGAATGTTGGAGCAGGCTCGATGGGCTGAATGGCCTAATTCCCCTATTTCCTATGATCCTATGAATCCCAATAATGTACATCAGACGTTAGACCAAGTTATGCATTACATACCAGTTCAAAAATGCCACAGAGATTAAGACTGAAAGACACAGTATCAATTCCATTCCTACAAAATGAAGGACTTGGAGCTTGCAGACCAGCCCATGTTTAAGATTGAAAGTTATATTTTCATTCACAATCGTTTTCACAGAGCTAAATATTGAATACCAATCCACAACTTGTACAGGACTACCAAATAAAACCTACAACTGTAAAATACTGTTAATCCATATTTTAAATTAAACACAAGGCAAATAAATATTGATACATTAAGAGAGCAGGAAACAGTGAGAGCAGAATGGAGCATAAAGTGCCCAGGAGAGGGAGTAAGAGTTCACTCGGAGAGCAGGGAACAGCGAGAGCAGGCGTCAAAAAAGGCAAAGGAATACACAATTAATGGGAGAACACTGAACGGTGTCGAGGAAGTGAGGGACGTTGGAGTGAATGTCCACAGATCCCTGAAGGTAGCAGGACAGGTCAATAAGGTGGTTCAGCAGGTATATGGAATCCTTTCCTTTATTAACTGAGGTATCGAGTATAAGGGTGACATGGTATCCATGTCAATAAGTCACTGACAGCTAACATGCAGGTGCAGCAAGCAATTAGGAAGGATAATAGTATGTTAGCCTTTATCGCAAGAGGATTTGAGTACAGGAGTAGTGAATTCTTGCTTCAATTGTATCGAACCCTGGTTAGACTGCACTTGGAGTACTGTGTGCAGCTTTGGTCCCCTGACCTTCGGAAGGATATTATTGCCATAGATGGAGTGCAAAGAAGGTTCATCAGACTTGTTCCTGGGATGGTGGGACTGTCCTATGAAGAGAGATTGGGGAAACTGGGGCTGTATTCTCTAGAGTTTTGAAGAATAAGAGGTGATCTCATTGAAACCTACAAAATATTTAAAGGACAGTCAGGGTAGATGCAGCTAAGATGTTTCCCCTGGTTGGGGAGTCGAGAACCAGGGGACGCAATTTCAAAATAAGGGGCAAGCCACTTAGGACAGAGATGAGGAGAAATGTTATTCCTCAGAGGGTTGTGAATCTTTGGAATTCTGTAACCCAGAGGGCTGTGGAAGCTCAGTTATTGAGTATGTTTAAAACAGAGATTGATAGATTTCTAAATACAAATGACATAAGGGAATATGAGGAAAGTGTGGGGAAAAGGGCATTGAAGTGGATGATCAGCCATGATCATATTGAATGGTGGGGTAGGCTCGATGGGCTGAATGGCCGACTCCTGCTCCTATGTTCCTATGTTCCTAACTCCACATTATCGATGAGATACAGCCTCAGGCTGACTTGTCGGGTGTTGCAAACAGATATCACTGCTTCTGATCTTCACCAGAACAGAGAGTGAGATGTAAAATTGATCATCAAACAGACTGTGAGAGAATACAACAGAATAAAACACATGGAAAGACACTGTGGAATAACAAATAGATTTGATTGGAATTTTGAATTTTGATTGGAATGGATAAAACAGCAGAAACAGCAGAATAAATTGGGACAGAAAAGAGAAACTGATGGGAAGAAGGAAGAAAAGAAAGGATGGATCTGTTCACTTTTTTCAGTTTTTTCACTGGTCCATCAAAGCTGGATTAAAAAAAGATGCAAAAAACAGAGAATTTCACCAAAAAGGGAGATTAAATGCTGCCGAAACCTTGGATCGAAGGATGCCCCAACAGATCACCTGGTTAACTGTCTCCTCACTGGGGGATTTCAATCAATGAGCAATATTATTCTCTACTTTTCTTTTGTTAAATGAAACCACTACTGTCACTTGGAGTTAATATCCCTGTGTTCCAACTCCTGAATAATAAAATTGTGAGTTTCGCGATATTTTCTGGACACATTCCCTGCTGAAAGAACTAAGAACTGTTTTCTAATTTACACAATACTATATACACACTCATCAAGCCTCCTAAACGAGCATCCTTGGTGCTGCTCTCTCTTCTCCCAAACCTCATCTCATGTGACTGTTACATCATCACTCTGATTGTGGGAGGGGTTGATCCCACTGTCTTCAGCATTAATCCTTTACAGCCTCATACTGCACTGTCTGTTCAAAAAAATCGGTGGAGGGAACTTGAATTATCAAAACAGCAACAGCTGCCAGTTGAAAATCAACTCAACCCATCAGAGAGAGAGAGAGAGAGAATGTCAGAGAACTTCCTGCATCCAGTCCTGACCCTGTCACGCTCAGCAGCTGCTCACCCAGACCCCACTCTCATCAACACTGAACATTTTTACTGAGACCCTTCAAATACTGTTTATAAAAGGCCGCAAAGATCAAAGTTCACACAGTTGTATTAAATACAACAAAGTTTAATATCTTCTCACCGTTTCTCGGTAACCACATGAGACATAGGTTTTCTTATTTGGTTCCTTTGATTTTTCTTGTTCCTGACTGACAAATATTCCAAACCTCAGTTAAACCCTCCCACTTGCGTCATGTCCCAGTCTCGGTTAAAAGCAACACATAATGACACAAACACTCTCCTTCAGTGAGATTAATATCAAGCTGTTTTCCAGGTTGAATGTAACTGTGAACAAATTTATGTCAAAGAAGTCACCTTTGATGTATTCGCACTGAAGTTCTGTACCAGGAGGAACAGCCATTCCAAACTCATATCCTTCACAAAGGCTGTTTTTGTATGTGATTGAAATTCATCATGTATTTTGAATTGAAGCTCACAAGACACAGATGTCAGTGTTGATAATGAAACTTTTCAAGCATGTTGCTACTGTGAAATAAGGCTCTGCTGGGAGTTGAACCCAGGATCTTCTGTTTACTGGACAGGTGCTTGAACCAACTAAGCTACAGAGCCAGATTGCAAATGTGTGTGCAATTGAAATCAGAGGAAGACCTTGCAGATAGTGGGCAGACTTTGGCGAGTCAAGAGCTGAGTTCGTCACGGCAGAGTTCCCAGCCTCTGACTCGCTCTTGTAGTTGCAGCTGTAGTTGTAATTGTAATAGGCAACCGTCCGTCTCGGAAGACAATGGGCTGCACCCGGGGTGTACGTCACTTCTGTGTGAAACATCGTTTGTTGTGGCTGTCGAGGACGACTCGTGAGTGACGATCCCTTCCACAGCTGGTACAGATGATTATCATTGGCCCGAGGTCGACTGATAATTTTTCCTTCCTCTGACCTCTCTTTCCCACCATCTGGTCATTTCTTTTGTCCTCTGCTTTTCCCATGGTCTTCCTGAATGCCTTTCTCCAGGAATTCCAGTCAGCAGGAAGGACTTCCCATGCATCGACTCCAATCCCAGTCAGCTTGAGATCTCGCTTTGCCGATGTCCTTGTATCACAGACGTGGGTGACCTGTTGGTCTCGTGCTGATAGCAAGCTCACCAAAGAGCATGTCTTTGGCAAAGCGACCGTCATCCATTCAGCACACATGACCCAGTCAACAGAGTCACCGCTGACTCAAGAGGGCAAACATGCTGCAGATCCCTGCACTCTGGTGTACCTCTGCATTCGGCACTCTGTCCTGCCAGGAGATGCCCAATATCCATCTGAGACAGCGGAGGTGGAAGCTGTTCAGCTGCTTTTCTTGGCTTGCATAAGTTGTTGATGCTTCTCTACTATAAAGGAGGGTGCTGAGAACACAAGCCTGGTACACGCGGAGTTTTGTATTTTCGATCAGTTTGCTGTCGGTTCACACTCGTCTTCTCAACTTTGACATGACAGCTGCAGCATTGACAATCCTGGTTCTGATTTCAGTATCAAGGGACAGATTGCTGGTGATTGTTGATCCAAGGTATGTGAAGCTGTTGACAACCTCCAAAGTGAGCCTGTCGATGTTGATGGAAGGTGGAGTCTCTAAGTCCTGGCCCATAACTTTGATCTTCCTGCTGCTGATCGTCAGTCCAAACTCCTTGCAGGCCAGGGAGAACCGATAGACAAGCTGCTGTTAATGAACTTCATTATGCGATGTCAGCACAGCGTCATCAGCAAACAGCAACTCACAGACCAAGAACTGACTCATTTTGGTCTTGGTGCGCAGTCTTGCCAAGATGAACAGCTTGTCATCAGCTCTGGTATGCAGGTGGACACCCCCATCTGAGTCATTGAAAGTTTAAAATAGCAGCATGGAGAAGAATATGCCAATTGTAAAGGATGTGAGCTGTGAGGAGGTTACAAGGAGGCTTCCAGGGGACTTGGACAGGATAAGTGAATGAAATGACAGATGGAATATAATGTGAATAAGTGTGAAGTTATCCACTTTGGTAGAGTAAACAGAAAGACAGAATATTTCTTAAATGGTGAGAGGTTGGGAAGTGTTGATGTCCAAAGGGACCTGGGTGTCCTTGTTCATGAGACACTAAAAGCTCGCATGCAGGTGCAGCAATCAATTCGGAAGGCAAATGGTATGTTGGCCTTAACACGAGGGGTCATGAGGACAGGAATAAAGATGTCTTGCTGCAATTGTATAGAGCCTTGGTGAGATCGTGCTGGAGTATTGTGCACAGTTTTGGTTACCTTATCTAAGGAAGGATATACTTGCCACAGAGGGAGTGCAACGGAGGGTCACCAGACTAATCCCTGGGATGGTGGCATTGTTTTATGAGGAAACTGGGCTTGTATTCCTTAAAGTTTCATTTAAAAGGCCATTAAAAACTGAGATAGGGTGGAATTTCTTCACTCAGAGGGTGGTGAATCTTTGGAATTCTCTACCTCAGGGGTTTGTGAAAGTTCATTCATTGAGCATGTTCAGGACAGAAATTGATAGAAATCTTGATACTCATGACATCAAGGGATATGGGGAGAGCGCGGGGAAGTAGTGTTGAGTTAGATGATCATCAAGGATGTAATTGAATGACAGATCAGGCTCGACAGGTTAAACTGCCTCCTCCTACGTTCCGAAGAGAGTTTGCACCAGGACACAGCCCTGTTTTACCCCACTGCTGATCGTGAAAGTGTCTGATGTTGCTACATTGTAACTGACGGAACTGTGCATGTTCTCGTGGAAAGAAGAGATGACGCCCAAGAGTTCAGGAGGGCAGCCTAGTTTCCACAGCAGTTTGAAGAGTCCGTCTCTGCAAACAAGATCGAAGGCCTTGGTGATGTCTATAAAGACAATGTAGAGTGGTCTGTCCTGTTCACAGTACTTCTCCTGTAACTGCCGAAGTGAGAAAATCATGTCGACTGTCGATCTACCAGCTCTGAAGCTGCACTGAGACTCAGGATAGATGCGATGTCAGGGTCTGCAATCTGGTCAGAGCAATGCGAGCAAAGACCTTCCCCACAATACTTAGCAAGCAGATGCCTCGCTAATTGCTGCAGTCACTGCGATCGCCTTTATTGTTGCACAAGGTGACAATGTTTGCATCACGCATGTTGAGAGGCGCAGATCTCCCCTTCCAACAGAGACACAGATGTTCATGGGGATGCTGCAGCAGAGCTGCTTTTCCACTTTTGATGATTCCAGGTGGAATATCATCATTTCCCAGGGCTTTACCACTGGCTAGACGGTCAATGGCGTTGTTGAGCTCTATGGTGGTGTCGCTGTCCAGCTCCTCCATGACAGGGAAGTCTGGAATGGTGCTGAGAGCTACTTCAATGACAATGTTCTCCGTTATGTAGAGTTCAAGGCAATGCTCCACTCACCTTTCCATCTGCTTGTCAGGTTCAGTGATGATCACCCCTGTCTTTGTCTTCAAAGGTGTTGATTTAGTTACTGCTGCTCCCATTGCTTTCATAATTTTTTTTTTATTCATTCATGTGATGTGATCATCACTGGCTAAGCCAGCATTTATTGCCCATCCCTCATTTCCCATGAGAAGGTGGTGGTGAGCTGCCTTCTTGAACCGCTGCAGTCTGTGTGAGGTAGGTACACCCACAGTGCTGTTAGGAAGGGAGTTCAAGGATTTGGACCCAGCAACAGTGAAGGAAAGGCGATATAGTTCCAAGTCACGATAGTGTGTGGCTTGGAGGGGAACTTGCAGGTGGTGGTGTTCCCATGAATTTGCTGCCCTTGTCCTTCTAGTTGGTAGAGGTTGCGGGTATGGAAGGTGCTGTCTAAGGAACCTTGGTGTGTTGAATTCCTTCATATGTCCCTCTAGCATCCCCCAGATTCAGTGGCAGTTTGTATGCTGTTGCAGAGTTTTAACCAGTATTGATTGGTGCAGTGCTGAGCAGTCTGCAGAGACTTGTTTCTGGCAGCTCTGAGAGCATCTAGAGTTTGTTTGCTGGAGACTTGTTTGTAGTTCATGAGGACTCTCTTCTTAGTTGCAGTAACTGACTCCATTTCAGTCCAATAAGCCTCAAACCAGTTAGCATTCCTCCCATCTCTTTTCCCATACACAGCGAGTGCAGAGTTATAGATGGTGGCGTGCAGATGATTCCACTTTGACACTGCACTGAGGCCTTGGGCGTTTTCTGAAAGAGCCTGATCGAGGATGTTGAGGAACTCCTGGGTCCTTTCTGGATCAGTGGTTCGGCAAGTGTTGATCCGAGAACGACCTTTCTTCTTGGATGGGTGAAGCTTTCTTGGCTGAAGCCTGACCTTGCTACACACCAGGGAGTGGTCAGTGTCACAGTCAGCGCTATGATAGCTGCGTGTGATGAGGACACTGCTGAGGGTGGTACGTCTGGTGATGACAAGGTCTAGCTGGTGCCAGTGGCATGATCGCGGATGTCTCCAGGACACCTTGTGGCACAGCTTGACCTGGAAATAGCTGTTCGTCACACAGAGTCCATGGTGACAGCATAGCTCCAGAAACCTCTGTCCATTTTCGTTCATCTTGCTAATCCCCTGGTGCCCTATGCTCGTTGGCCAAGCTGTCGTCAGTACCCAAGCTTGCGTCGAAATCCCCTAGAAGATTCAGTCCCTCGGTGCTGGGAAATCTACTGATGGCAGTGTCAAGTGTCTCATAGAATTGATCCTTGACATCTGGGGTGGAGGTGAGTGTCGGGACATAGATGCATATGAGATTAACTGGGCCCGCGCTTGTTGACAAGTGAAGGGTAAGAAGTCTCTCTGAGCCTACTGTGGGTGGTTCACTCATCACAAGTAGCATGTTATTTACTGTGAAACCCACTCCATGCTCACGAGTTGCCTCTTGGGCTTTCCCCTGCCAGAAGAAGGTGTAGTGTTTCTCTTTGAGGGATCCACTTTGAATGAGTCTAGTTTCTTGCAGCACAGCAATGTCCACATTGAGCCTTGTGAGTTCCTTGTCAATCACAGCTGTCTTGTGTGTGCCATCAACCTGCAGAAGGTTGTCGGTAAGGCCAGGACACATGGTCCTTACATTCCAGCTTGTGATGCGAAGCACTGGTGTCTTCTTTGTTGAGTTTGTCTTGCCTGGTGCATAGATTATCAATCCGCCAGTTGAGAGATATCTCTCGAAGCTGTAAGCACCCATTGAAGCAAGTAGGTCGTGGCAGGACAGCACCTAACTGACTGGGGGCTGCACAGCTTGGAGTAGGTGGCAGTTATCCATTGAGACGCGATGATCTCTCCCACTGTCAAAAGTAGCCCCTAGTGCTCATACTCTACACCAATTGAGTGAGAGCTTATAATCGGTAACTGTTTCTTCCCATGTTTTGCTAATGTTTAACCATGAAGCTGGAGTGTCCTCTCCAGGGCACAGGCCTGGGAAAATAGTATGGAGACACTGAGCATCAGGACCCCCTCTCAGCATTGCTAGTATTGTCCAAAGGAAAGGAAAAAACCAGTACTATTTGGTACCAGCTCTGCTGTAGGAGTTGCTGGAAAACTACCTGATAAGTAACAGGTATGGGACTCCACTCCGGATTTACTGTCCAGGTTTACTCCCTAAGCCTTCTTCTCTCTCAAGACACCCACGGGGAAGTGAGACTTTTTGCCCATAGATGGGGCTCTGTTTCTTGGCATCAGGATGGAACCACACGCCAGTGGGCCTGCATGACATGCACAAGGATATCACACACTGCCCCATCCCTGGGACAGCTCAGAGAGATACCCTGATGATAATATACCCCACAGGAAAATCACAAACAGCCCCCTCCCTAGGACAGCTCAGGGTCAGACACTGCACACACTGCGACAACAGTGACATTACTGGATTAGTCCCTCCATTCTGAAAAACAAGCATTCACCCTACTTTATGCTTTCCGTCTCTCAGCCAATTTTGTATCCACGCTGCCACTGCCTCTTTAATCCCATCTGCTCACATTTTGTTAACAAGTCTATTTTATGGTACTTTTTCAAACACAATTTTGAAGTGCAGACACACACCATCAACCTCACCACCCTGGTCAACTCTCTCTGAAACTTCATCAAAGAAATTAATTCATTAATTAATTCATACACAATCTTCTGTTAACCAATCTGTACTGGCTGTCATTTATTAGCCCATGTTCTACCAAGTGACAGTTAATTTTCTCCTGGATAATTGTTTCTAAAAGTTTCCCCACCACTGACATTAGACGAACTGGTCTGTAGTTCCTGGGTTTATCTCTCTTTTTAAACAGGGCTGTATAATTAGCAATCCTTGCAGACTTATCTTTCAGTTCAGGAAAGTCTATTGTGCACAATCTCTTTGGGCATGACTTTAACCAATTAAATCAACAGGATACTTGATTAATAAGTCCAGAACTTTTATTAAGAGTAAAATAGTACTTAATAATTGGAAGTAAAATTATCTTGAACAAACTTGGGGAATATAACTTTACAGCTCTAGCAGGTGTGTGGACTGGTCGAGCTTGGTCTCAGAGTGTCACGGTCCTCTTTGTCCAGCCTAGATCCCTCATCAGGTGGAGAACTTGGTGGATGATCTGAGCCTTTACCCCTGAGATCTTCTCGTGTTCCTGCACACTGAAACCTTACAAGATCCCTACTTTTAACCCCTGGATGGCCATCACACCACCTTGTAAAATAATAATTGGTCTGAGCTGTTGCTAGGTACATTTAATTGATGATGTCTTCCACTAACAGCCAACTGTCCTCAGAATCTCAGACATGAGTACAATGGAGTGGTTTCACACTGTCTCCCAATCTGATCTGAAACAAGTTTCCTATTCATTAAATCGAGACTCTTGAAAATGATGGAAATACTCAGCAGGTCTGGCAGCATCTGTGGAGAGAGAAACAGAGTTAACGTTTCAGATCTGTGATCTTTCATCAGAACTGGGCTGAAATTGTCTGAGGGACTGAGATTGTGGAATCAATTTCAGGGTCAAAAACATTGTGCTCTGTAAGGATAGGAAGATGGTGATTATTAAGTATAGTGCAAGAATATAGATGCTTTTACATTATTTGAATCAACATTGATTTAAACCTTGTGCTCACGAAACCTATCTTTTGATCACAATGACATTGATAACAATGGAAAAAGCAACACATGCATTTCACGACCACAGGAATTTGTAAAGCCTTTTACAGCCAATGAAGTACTTTCCAAGTGTAGTCACTGTACAGTACAATACAATACCCTACAATAAGGATATTTCACATTCGAGTCACGCAAGTCCCAGGCAATGACCTTCTGAAACAAGAGAGAATCTAACCCTCTCCCCTTGACATTCAACAGCATTACGAGTGCTGAATCCCCCACGATGAACATCCTGGGGGTTACCATTGACCAGAAACTGAACTGCAGTAGTCATATAAATATCATGGCTACAAGAGCAGGTCAGACACTAGGAATCCTGCTGCGAGTAACTCACCTCCTGACTCCCCAAAGCCTGTCCCCTATCCACAAGGCACAAGTCAGGAGTGTGATCGAATCCTCTCCACTTGCCTGGATAGGTGCAGCTCCAACAACACTCAAGAAGCTCAACGTCATCCAGGACAAAGCAGCCCACTTGATTGGCACCTCATTCACTATATTCACTCTCTCCATCACCAACGCACAGTGGTAGCAGTGTGTACCATCCACAAGATGCACTGCAGCAAGGCAGCAAGCCTCCTTACACAGCACCTTCCAAACCCGTGACTTCTACTACCTAGAAGGACAAGGGCAGCAGATGCATGGGAACACCATCACCTGCAAGTTCCCTCTGAGCCACACACCATCCTGGAATTGGAACTATATCACCGTTCCTTCACTGTGGCTGGGTCAAAATCCTGGAACTCCCTTCCGAACAGCACCACATCGACTGCAGTGGTTCAAGAAGGCAGTTCACCACCACCTTCTCGAGGGAATTAGGGATGGGCAATAAGTGCAATAAATAAAAATAAAATCAATAAAAAATGACAATATCCTGTAATCCCCAAAAGTGGAAAATACATATGAAAATGAAAATATAATAAAACACAGTCAGCATGGATTTCACAAAGAAAGACTTGATTAAACTTATCTTTGAAGAATCAACAGCAAGAGTAATACAGCAGATGTAGAAGAGTTTAAGTTAATAAAGCCTCATCCTTTTAAGTGCCTGAACCAACAAATTGTGGGTTAACAAACAAGCACACTAACTGACAGAGCTGGGTGTTGTGCTTTCTAGATTACCCGAAAGCAGGGTGTCAATGAGTTAAATCTTCAGGTTGCTGCAACCAGAATAGCCATTGTCCACGATCAGTTTTACTGTTACAAATAAAGGGTTGAACATTCATTGTGAATCTATAGAAACAGTCTGGTCCTGCACACTGCAGACACATCCACGTCATCACCAACCAGCTCTCCGATAATAGATGCAGTTTTTTGACTTTTCCCCATTAGCTCCATGGAATTAATTTTGAAAGATTTTTAATTCCAAGAAGCTTTGTGAATATTCAGCCCTTGAGAAGAAATCCTTCCCTGGCCACAGTGGAGAGAGCATTGAAAATAAAACAGTAGACCAGGTAACACAGAGAATGCTCATCAGCTAATCTATAATTGCTTAGTTTTCTTACTTTTGCTCTTATTATTCGGTTTTTCATCCTTTTCAGTTCCTGACTCCGGATATTATTGTGATTAAATGTGAAAAGATACACTGTGTCTCAGCCCCGGTATATTGGCTCTTTCTCTGTACAGTGCTGTGTACACTCAGATACTGACAGTGTCTCTCCCTCCCTCAACTTTCCAGCCCTGACGGTGCAGAAAGCGCTGCTCAAAGTTACACATTCTGACTGTTTGCAGTTGATTAGTGAGAGATTATTAACGTATCCTCCTGCAGCGCTGCCTCGGTTAATAACAGCAGATCGAAGTCACATTTCAGATACAGAAACAGATGCATCAATTATTCCCTCTTTCCCAGAGTGAGTGAGGCCGGGACAAGCAGCAACATTCCGGCCCCACACTCTGCAATTACCCAGCACCAGTGGAAAGCAGTGAAGGAACATGAGGAAAAATTCCTTTCTGCAACATGTGGTTAGCATTTCAGTTATGTGGATAGATTGGAGAAGCTGGGGTTGTTCTCCTCAGAGAGAAGATTTGATAGAGGTGTTCACAATCATGAGGGGTCGTGACAGATCCGATAGAGAGAAACTGTTGGTGGAAGGATTGAGACTCAGGTAAAAGCTGTGGCTCAGTTGGTCACATTCACCTCGAAATCACAAGCTTCTGGGTTCAGATTTCACAGCTGACACTCCAGTGCAGCACTGAGGGTGTTGAAGGTGCTGCCTTTCAGGTGTGATGTTAAACCAAGACCTGGTCTGCATGTTTGGGTGAATGTAAAAGATCCCATGCTGCAATTTCAAACAAGTGAAGAGCAATTCTCCCTGGTGTTGTGATCAATATTTGCCCCTCAATCAGATCAGTTGGTCATTAACACATTGCTGTTTGTGGGTATTAGCTGCTGCATTTCTGACATTACAACAGTGATTACACTTCAAAAGTATTTCATTGTTTACGAAGTGCTTTGATATATCCAGTGGTCAGGAAAGGTGCTATATAAATGCAAGTCTTTTCTTTCTTAATCACAACACATTGCAGTGTAAAAAATGGTTCCTCATGTCACCTCTGGTTCTTCTGCCAATCACCTGATATCTGTGTCCTCTGCTTACTGACCCTTTTACCACTTGGAAACAGTTTCTCCTTATTTAAACTATTGAAAACCTCCATGATTTTGAACAAATGTGTCAAATCTTTTCTGAATTTTCTCTGCTGCAAGGAGAACAACCCCAGCTTCTCCAATCTCTCCACATAACTGAAATCCCTCACCCTGCTACCATTGTGGTAAATCTCTTTTTTATTCTTTCCTGGGTTGTGGGCACTGCAGACACAATGTGATTCCTATCAACGGAGCGGCCTGCTGACATCATCAGAGAGCGCCAAGCTGCGCATGGGCACAGCTACATCTTGCCAGGGTTAAGTGGCACATGCACAGGATGATGTCATGGCTCAGCACCAACATCATCGCAAATCAGCGCCTGGTCCATCTTCGCACATGCACGCTAAAGTGTCATCGGGTATCCAGCCTCTCACTCAGCTGAAGGAAGCGGCTGAATGGGAGACTTTGAGGTTGGAGCTCTCCCCACTCGGCCTTGACGCTTCTTCTCCTCAGCTGCTCGCTCTCCACCTCGCTGCTCCCCTGGCCGATTGTTCCCTGTTCGCGTCACCCAGCTCTCCTGCCACTCGCTCCCAGCCCCCCAACCCCCACTCCAGCCATTAGCTCTATGCCGTGCCACTTTCCTCCTCTTGGTCACTCGTTCTTCACTCCTACGTCACGCTTTATGAGAGGCAGAGATAGTGTAGATAGCCAGACTCTGTTTCCCATGGTAGGGGTGACTAAAACTAGAGGGCATAGATTTAATCTAAGAGGGAGGAGGTTTAAAGGGGGTCAAAGGGGTAAATTTTTCACAGAAAGAATAGTGGGTATCTGGAATGAGCTGCCTGGTGGAGGCAGGAACAGTAGTCACATTTAAGAGGCACCTGGACAGGTACTTGAATGAGCAAGGCATGGAGGGATATGGAATAAATGCAGGCGGGTCGGATTAGTCTCGATAGGCATTATGGTCGGCATGGACGCGGTGGGCCAAAGGGCCTGGTTCTATGCTGTACGACTTTATGACTCTCTGTGACTCCTGTTAATTGTTTAATTATCCACCACCATTCAGGACTGGATGTGACAGGACTGCAGAGCTTTGATCTGATCTGTTGATTGTGAGATTGCTTAGCTCTGTCTATTGCATGCTGCTTCCGCTATATGACATGCAAGTAATTCTGTGTTGTAGCTTCACCAGGTTGACACCTCATTTTTAGGTCTGCTTGGTGCTGCTCCTGACATGCCCTCCTGCACACTTCATTGAACTACTATTGCTCCCTTGGCTTGCTGGTAATGGTAGAGTGAGGGATATGCCAGGCCATGAGGTAACATATTGTGTTTAAATACAATTCTGCTGCTGCTGATGGCCCACAGTGCCTCATGGATGCCCAGTTTTGAGCTGCCAGATCTGTTCATTTCTTCCCTCAGATATAATTAAAAAAAAAAATCTGAAGAAATGCATGAACTAAATAAAAAGGAGAGAGAAATAAATACTGAAAAAATAGATGTCAGCATTTGGAAGGTAAAAAGATTTCAGATTTATTATTGATGAGTGAGAGGAATTTCTCACACTTTGGGGCTTCTGTCAGTGGATTTACTGTATCAGAGTAGAAGTACTGTTTCAGGCCTTGTTAGCTCAGTTGGTAGAGCATGAGACTTTTAATCTCAGGGTCTTGGATTTGAGACCCTTGTTGTGTGGTTGCTCTTCCCTTTTTCAGTCTTCATCGGCAGAGAGTTCAAGGAGTGTTTGAAATTAAATTCAACAACATCACCAGATTTCAACCGCCACCCCTTGCCCCCCTCCCAGTGTAGTTGACAGGACCCTCAACCTCTGCCTTCCCCCTTCCCCTCCCTCCCAGAACTGCGACAGGGATCCCCTTGTCCTCACTTTCCACCCCACCTGCCTCCACATCCAAAGGATCATCTTCCACCATTTCCACCACCTCCAGCGTGATGCCACCACCTACCTCATCTTCCCCTCCCCTGTCAGCATTCTGTGAGAATAAGAAATACTGAAATGTTGTTTCTACAGCTTGTGGAAAGTTACCAAGAAGTCATTTGTACACAACATAATGAAATCACTGACAAAGAGAACTGATAAGGGTATGTAAGTGGAGACCTTAAGACAGTACATCACTGAAAAAGAGAACTGATAAGGGTATGTAAGTACAGACCTTGGGACAGTACATCACTTAAAAATTGTGCTTAGGCAGATAAAAGAGAAACAGCAAGAGTTAGAACAAAGGATGTAGTGAATAAGAAACTGCCCCACTAAGATAAAGGCTGACAGCTGCAAGTTAAAACACACAATGGAGAGCCAAATAAGGTAAAACAAAAACAAGAGTTAGGGGCTAGAAAGTTAGAGTAGGGGGAGAAGTAAACAGAGGAGGAGACTGTAGCAACCATAGGATAGGTTAGTGTCATAATACGTTATAACCAATAATGTAAAATAAAGGCGTGGACAAATGGATTTGTATTGTATAAACATGAACTGAATATGTTGATCGGTGTGCCTGCTTGTAGGACACCCGATCTTGCAAGAACGTTAAATAAACTTACTTCTTCAGAGTTTGACTTGGTGTAAATTATTATTAAGTGGGCTACGTTTCTCACAATTGGGGGCTCGTCCGGGATCTCTTCATCATTGCCGGGACCGCGGCCGACGACAGACGAGAAGAGGCGTCCCGTTAATTTAAAAACGGTCTCGTTTCTCTCGTTGGTAGCGTACCCGAGTAATTGACTGAAAACGATCCTAGGGAAGTCACTCTGAACGAGTATTTCGTGCGGCAGGTACACATGTGAAGTCAGGCAACTCCGTGCACGGACCAAGGTAGGAAAAACGACTTTTAAGTATTATCTTGGTGACTTATGGTTAACTGTAGGAAAAGACCTTCTAAGTACCAAATGTCCTTGAGGAGTGAATTTTACAGTCCTGCAGTATAAGACCCTTCAGCTAGGAGGTGAGTACTGTATGGTATAAGACCCTTCAGTTAGGAGGTGAATACCGTAAGGTATAAGACCCTTCAGCTAGGAGGTGAATACCGTAGGGTACAAGACCCTTCAGTTAGGAGGTGAATACTGTCGGGTATATGACCCTTCAGTTAGGAGGTGAATACCGTAAGGTATAAGACCCTTCAGCTAGGAGGTGAATACCGTAGGGTACAAGACCCTTCAGTTAACCATGGGAAATAAATCGTCTAAAAAGGAAGACGATGGGAGACAAGGAAAGTCTGCCGGCAACATCCCTCCAGAAAGTCCATTGGGACGGATGTTGGAGTATTGGGATTTAGAGTCAAAAACCAAGGAGAAAAAGACCCAAATATGATCTAAGGACAGCAAGAAGGACCACCCCTAAACCCGACGATAACGACGACGATAGAGACAGAGAGTCTCCTAAGACAATGATGCCCTTGAGAGAGGTACCAATAGGAAATAATGAAATTGGATTTGTTAGTGCACCATTAACGTCAGGAGAGGTAAGAGTGTTTAAAAAGGAAATGAAAGTCCTCGTAGAAGACCCCTGAAAATTTGGGAAAGAGAAAACCCTCCCGGGGTAGGGGGAAACGAACCAGCTGAACAAAAATACCCTAATCAAGACCCGCAGTGGCAGAACAATAATATCGGCCATAGGGGCCAGATGAAAGACCTTAGAAATCTGATAGTAAAAGGCATTGTTGTAAACAAGTAGTTGAAGCCCCTGCAAAACTTATGCCTTTACAGAGTTACCGCAGGCCCCTCTTATGGCACAAGCAGGCGACGTATTGAGTGCGACCCCTCTGGGTGTTGAAGGCTGTTTCTAGACAAATAGAGACCATTAAAGGCACCTAGGTGGGATCAAGGGATTGATTTTTAAAAATGTTTTGAAGAATCAAAAGGGGGGACTGTGAGAACAGAATTTAGATTTTAGAATTTTTAAGAACAGAATTACATGGGAACGTTTAAGATGAAACAATTAATCAGTCATGTATTGCTAACAAGCTAGCTGACTTCATAACTTCAGGGCTGCAGAGGCAACTTGGCCTTGCAGCTGGTACAGCGAGAGAGAGAGCGAGACATTGTACTTCAACATCACTCTTCTTATCACCCAGACATGACAATCCCAGGGAAAGGCGAGAATAAAAAACATACCGACCAGGCTAATACACGCCCCCTTGTTAGAGGGTGGCTCAGCCTACCCTGAAACAATTAATCAGTCATGTACTGCTAACAAGCTAGCTTCAGTGCTGCAGGGAGGGACAGCTTATCAGAAATGACTTCATAACTTCAGGGCTGCAGAGGCAACTTGGCCTTGCAGCTGGTACAGCGAGAGAGAGAGAGAGAGACATTGTATTTCAACAGCACTCTTCTTATCACCCAGACATGACAATCCTAGGGAAAAGTTAGAATGAAAAACATACCGACCAGGCGAATACACACCCCCTTGTTAGAGGGTGGCTCAGCCTACCCTTCTGATTCAGCAGTGGCTGAGTTTTTTATATTTGCTTTTATCTTATACTGTTTAAATGTTATTTGAGCAAATAGATCCATATAATCCTAGTGAATATATATAATCATATATACGTTGATCAGTAGAGAGAGAAGGTTATCATAGAATGATAAAAGGGGGGAATGTGGAAGTGAGCAGAAAGGCATGGCACTATGCTTAATGGGAAATATAGCCAAGTTTGGAATAGTAGCTTTGCTGAGCTTTGATTTTAAGTGGCAGAAACCACAATGAAATAGCTAAAAGGGATGGCCAGAGTGTGTGCAAGCTGTGGCAGCCACAGCACTTCAGACCAAGGAAGCCATTTTACCTCGAAGCTATAACAAGAAATAGTTAGGGGATTGGGAATCCAATGGGACTTCCATACCCCTTGGCACCCTCCCTCTTCAGGGCGGGTGGAAAGAATGAATCAGACCTTAAAGAAACACCTGTCCAAACTGATACTTGAAACAAGGTTACCCTGGACAAAATGTTTACCTACAGCGATACTCAGAATTCGGACAGCCCCTAGAAAAGATGTGGGACTGTCCCCCTATGAAATGCTATTCGGATTACCCTATATGGGAACCAGGGGCAAGATGCCAACCTTAGAAACTAAAGATTGGTTTCTAAAGAACTATATACTGGCGTTGTCTTCCTCATTGTCATTCCTCAGGAAGCAAGGCCTGTTAGCACAGACCCCACCTCTCGAATTTGCAGTGCACAAGATCCAACCAGGAGATTGGGTTCTGGTGAAATCGTGGAAAGAGACTAAACTACAACTGAACTGGGAAAGACCATACCAGACTCTCCTAACCACTGAAACAGCCATAAGAACGGCAGAAAGAGGTTGGACCCACTACACAAGAATCAAGGGGCCGGTACAAACCCCGGCCGAGGAAGGAACTTGGACAACCGAATTAACAGAAGAACCATTGAAAATAAAGCTAAAAAGATTTTGAGTAACAAACTTTTTTTTAATATAACGGCGCGAGCGCGGAAATACTGTCTGTAATATTGTGTGCCTTCTTTCTTTCTTTTCAAAAGTAGCCAGGAAATAAAATGGGTTGGATGTTTTTGTATTACCCACTTCCAATGAGACAACAAGATGTTTGGAGTAACAGTTAGAGAAGGGAAAAAGAAAGGTGAATTAAAATGTTGTTTTCAGGTAACAATAGATAAGACTGGTAAACCAGCTAACAAACTAAAGGGGACCTCTCATAACGATCCTAACATAGTAAAAATAATAGCGGTAAAAGACTTGAGAAAGACAATTGAGATAGAAACCGGTTACGGGGACACAAATGCCTGGGTAGAATGGATAAAATATACTGTAAAAAGTTTGAACAAAAACAATTGCTATGCTTGTGCATCTGGTAGACCGATAGCTCAAGTAGTACCTTTCCCGCTGGGGTGGGAGCGTGACCGAAAGGGCATGGAATGCATGTTAGCCCAATATCAGGATAAGACGGCTTGGGGTATTCAAACTTGCATATCCTTGTCAATAATGTTCCCTCCCCTAGAGAAAGAAGATTCAAGGACTCCCCCTTCATTTTTAGCCACCAGTGTGAATCACACATCATGCGTATGTCGACACGGTGCGGAGCTAACCAGCAATATGGGAGAGTTGAAGTCATGCATGGAGACTGTGGACGTAACTGGAAGAGTCAGCGGAGGGAACTACTCATCATTGAATGTTCCCAGAGCGGATTTATGGTGGTATTGCGGAGGAAAAATCCTGAGACAGACCCTACCCTCCCAGTGGAAGGGGACGTGTGCAATTGTTCAATTGGCAATACCATTCACCTTGGCATTTGAGAAACAAAAGATAATAACGAGGGAAAGGGGTAAAAGGGAAGCGATAGCGAACTCTTTTGACGACCAGGTATACATGGATTTCATAGGGGTCCCAAGAGGGGTACCTGATGAATTCAAGGCCCGAAACCAAATAACCGCCGGTTTCGAGTCTTTGTTTTGGTGGGTCACTATTAACAAAAATGTAGATTGGATAAATTATATTTATTACAACCAACAAAGATTTATAAATTATACTAGAGATGCGGTAAAAGGTATAGCTGAACAATTAGACGCCACTAGTAGAATGGCTTGGGAAAATCGACTGGCTCTAGATATGATCTTCGCAGAAAAAGGAGGTGTGTGTATAATGTTAGGAGGGAAATGTTGCACACTTATCCCAAATAACACAGCACCCGATGGTTCAATCACCCGAGCACTGCAAGGGTTAACAAATTTAGCAGAGGAGATGGCCGAAAATTCAGGAGCAGACACTTCCCTGACGGGGTGGCTTGAATCCTGGTTTGGAAAATGGAAAGGCATGATAATCTCGGTTTTTACCTCCCTGATCATGGTTGTCGGAATACTAATAGCCATCGGGTGTTGTATTATTCCTTGTGTAAGAGGGCTGACACAGCGATTGATTGAGACAGCTTTGACGAAGCAGATGTCAATACAAAGAGGCCAGGAAGAGAGTATGTACCTGTTAGGTAATGACAAAGTGGATAGTATCAACGGAAATACAGACATTGAAAAGGCGGCTGAAATAATGCTCAGAGGATTTGAGAGGACATATGAGAAACCTCCGCAGTATGTAGAAAACAACAAGGATTAAGTAAAAGAAAAGGGGGAATTGTGAGAATAAGAAATACTGAAATGTTGTTTCTACAGCTTGTGGAAAATTACCAAGAAGTCATTTGTACACAACATAATGAAATCATTGAAAAAGAGAACTGATAAGGGTATGTAAGTAGAGACCTTAAGACAGTACATCACTGACAAAGACAACTGATAAGGGTATGTAAGTGGAGACCTTAAGACAGTACATCACTGAAAAAGAGAACTGATAAGGGAATGTAAGTACAGACCTTGGGACAGTACATCACTTAAAAATTGTGCTTAGGCAGATAAAAGAGAAACAGCAAGAGTTAGAACAAAGGATGTAGTGAATAAGAAACTGCCCCACTAAGATAAAGGCTGACAGCTGCAAGTTAAAACACACAATGGAGAGCCAAATAAGGTAAAACAAAAACAAGAGTTAGGGGCTAGAAAGTTAGAGTAGGGGGAGAAGTAAACAGAGGAGGAGACTGTAGCAACCATAGGATAGGTTAGTGTCATAATACGTTATAACCAATAATGTAAAATAAAGGCGTGGACAAATGGATTTGTATTGTATAAACATGAACTGAATATGTTGATCGGTGTGCCTGCTTGTAGGACACCCGATCTTGCAAGAACGTTAAATAAACTTACTTCTTCAGAGTTTGACTTGGTGTAAATTATTATTAAGTGGGCTACATTTCTCACAATTCTGAAGGGATAGTTCCCTCCACGACACCTTGGTCCACTCCTCCATTATCCCTGACACCTCGTCCCCTTCCCAAGGCATCTTCTCATGCAATCGCAGGAGATATAATACCTACCCTTTTCCCTCCTCTGCTCATTATTGAAAGCCCAAACACTCCTTTCAGGTGAAGCAGCGATTTACTTGTACTTCTTTCAATTTAGTGTACTGTATTCGCTGCTCACATTGCAGTCTCCTCCAAGCTGGGGAGACCAAACGCAGATTATGTCGAACACCTCTGCTCAGTCCGAAAGCATGACCCCGAGCTTCTGGTTCCTTGCCGTTTCAACACTCCCCCCTGCTCTCATGTCAACATTTCTGTCTTGGGCCTGTTCCAGTGTTCCAGTGATCATCTCCATGGAAAGATCAATCTTACACGCTAGCTCAAATGTTGGATTTTGTATGTTAAGTATCTTTTCTCATCCAAAGATTACACGATCAATCATTCACCACTCTGTCTTCTCCTGAACTTCGAGTTCAAATTTGTTTGTGAAGTTGAGTGACACGTTAAGACAGCACAGTCTTTGTCTTTGTGAAGGAAGTGATTTCGGAATGGCTGTTTGAAACTGCCCCTCCTTGCACAGAAATTCAGTGCAAATGCTCAAATCACCCACAATTTCTTTGTGAGAAATTTGTTCACAATTGCATTCGACATGGAAACCGCCTCAACATTAATCTCACTGAAGGAAAGTGTGACTGTGTTGTTTGTTTCAGATTGTTGCTGCTGTTATGTGTCGCTTTTAACCAAGACTGGGACACAACGCAAGGTTGATCCAAGGTTGGCATATATTATCATTCAGGAGCAAGAAAAATCAAAAGGAACCTAACAAGAAAACCCAGTCTCCAGATGTGAGAATCTGTAGATCTGCTTTCGGAAAGTGAATCAGAGCAGAATGAAGGGTGAACTGTCCGACTGCCCAGAAGAGATGAAGACACAGCTCAGTCAGCACGTTCCCCTGGTTTATGATGCTGGAACATTTCTCACACAGAAATTATTCAACCCGATGACAAACGTGCTTACAGCCGATAATTTATTAAGATAATTTTTTTTTGAGCGACAACACAAACAGCTACTCGACAATGTGGAAAATTGCCCAGGTGTGTCCTGTCCATAAAAGAAAAGCAGGACAAATCCAATCTGACCAATTACCGCCCCATCAGTCTACTATCAATCATCAGCAAAGTGATGGAAGATGTCATCAACAGTGATATCAATCACCACGCATTTAGCAATAATCTGCTCATCGATGCTCAGTTTAGATTCCGCCAGGGCCTCTCAGATCCAGGCAAACATTTGGAAGCTGGAGTATAATGTGGGAAAATGTGAGGTTATTCACTTTGGTAGTAAGAACAGATAAATTAAATATTATTTAAATTGCGAGAGACTACAGAATGCTGCGGTATAGAACGATCTGGGTGTCTTCGTACATGAATCATAAAAAGCTAGCATGCAGCTAGAGCAAATAATTAGGAAGGCAAATGGAATGTTACCCTTTATTACAAAGGGGAATGGAGTATAAAAGGAGAGAAGTCTTGCTACAAATGTACAGGGTGTTGGTGAAACCACACCTGGAGTACTGTGCACAGTTTTGGTCTCCTTATTTAAGGATGGATATACTTGCATTGGAGGCAATTCAGAGAAAGAGGTGGGCAACTGTCTCTTCCTCACCACAGCCACCTCGAGGGCATTGTGCGGAGGGGGTTAGACTTCGGGCGTGCAGGAAGGATCTGATGGGGAGGGCTCTTCTCACTACCAGCCAAGTTTCATCTTGGTGCTTGTTTGAAAGTTCTGGTGATGAGGCATTCCGCCAAATGACTTTGGAAGTTTGCTCGGGGAACCATCCGACTGGATCCACCATCTCCTTTTCCTGTAGGGCCTTGAGGACATTCCGTGCAGACCACTACCTGAAGGATTGGTGGTCAAAGATATTTTTCCACAGAAACTTTCCCACGAAGGATAGGTGGTACGGCACGGTCCAACTGGATGGAGCATTCCGCGGCAATGTGACCAGGCCCATCCTTCACAACGCTGGGGACAGATAGAACCTCAGCACGTAGTGACACTTGGAGATTGTGCACTGGCAATCTGCGCACAGCTTGATGCAGCCGCACACGAAGGTAGTCATCAGGATGAGGGCGACGTTGGGTACATTTTTCCCGCCCTTATCCAGGGGTTTGAACATCGTGTCCCTCCAGACCTGGTCCATTTTGGAACCCCATATGAAGCGGAAAATGGCTCGGGTGATCGCCACAGCGCAGGAGTGACGTATGGGCCAGACCTGCACCACGTACAGCAACGTGAGCGCCTCGCACCTGATCACCAGGTTCTTACCCACAATGGAGAGAGATCGCTGCTCCCACATGCTCAGCTTATGGTGTATCCTGGCTACTCGCTACTTCCAGGTTTTGGTGCACGCCCCGGCACTTCCGAACCATATCCCCAGCACCGTCAGGTAGTCTGACCTGATGGTGAAGGGGACAAAGGATCGGTCAGCCCAGTTCCCAAAGAACATGGACTCGCACTTGCCGTGGTTAACTTTGGCTCCCGAGGTGAGTTCGAACTGGTCGCAGATGCTGATCAGTCTGCGAACGGACAGCAGATCCGTGCAAAAGACGGCGACGTCATCCAGGTACAGGGAAGTTTTAACCTGAGTGACTCCACTGCCTCGGATTGTAACCCGCCCCTTCTGCTTGCATCCTTCCTAATAGACTCAGCAAAGGATTCAATACAGCAAACAAACAAGACAGAGGAGAGAGGACTGCCCTGTCTGTCTTTGCAAAGCAGGTGTAGAAAAAGATGCAGTGGTTTTTATTGCGGTTCATCCCAAGCAGCTGTGTAACACAGGGGTCTGTGCTCCACAGGCTGTTCTCAGGGATGCACACCGAGAGAAACATCAACTGCTGCTGAAGGACTATCAATTCGGTGAAAGACGCCCTTTGGTCTGCCCGAAACTTGCTGGTCTTCCAGCGCAAAGAGTTGTCCACGACCTAATGTTGCAGACAGGCACATTCCAAGGTCCAAGACTACGTGCTGAGGGACGCACTACAGCTTGGGGCAGCCGCTGCAAAGGTTCACTGGGGAAGACCACTGTGTAAGGTACCACCACCAAGGTGAAGTGAGGGACTGGATCCATGGAAATCCCCTCGGGCTGTATCCAGAAAATATTTCTCCGCCTCCAGGCTCACTTCTTTGACCAGGAGTCCTCCTCCCGACCAGCAGACCCATTCTCCCACCTCCAGCATTCTCCCTCTACTTGGACCCCCCCCCACCCCGGCGACTTACAAGCTCTTGATCTCTTCATTGAAAACTGTCGGCTGGACATTTGTCATCTCAATTTCTTTGCCCCCCTCACTCACTCTAACCTGTCCCCCTCTGATCTTGAGGCACTCCGTTCTCTCAGGTCTAACCCCGACATGGTGATCAAACCTGCAGACAAGGGTGGTGCTGTTGTTGTATGGTGTACCGACCTCTACCTTGCAGAGGCTCAGTGCCAACTCACAGACACTTCTTCCTATCTCCCACTGGACCATGACCCCATCACCGAACATCAAGCCATCGTCCAAAGGACTGTCACTGACCTCATCTCCTCTGGAGATCTTCCCTCTACAGCTTCCAACCTCATAGTCCCGCAACCCCGGACAGCCCGCTTCTACCTCCTTCCCACAATCCACAAACGGGTACGTCCCGGCAGACCCATTGTGTCAGCCTGCTCCTGCCCCACTGAACTTATTTCTTCCTATCTTGAATCTATCTTTTCTCCGCTGGTCCAGTCTCTTCGCAACTGCATCCGTGACTCTTCTGACGCCTTACGTCATTTTGACAATTTCCAGTTTCCTGGTCCCAACCGCCTCCTCTTCACTATGGACGTCCAATCGCGCTGCACCTCCATCCCCCGCCAGGATGGTTTGAGGGCTCTCCGCTTCTTCCTGGAACAGAGGCCTAACCAGTCCCCATCCACCACCACCCTCCTCCGCCTGGCTGAACTTGTTCTCACATTGAACAACTTCTCCTTCAACTCCACGCACTTCAAGTAAAAGGTGTCGCTATGGGTACCCGCATGGGTCCTAGTTATGCCTGTCTTTTTGTGGGATATGTCGAGCATTCTTTGTTCCAGCCCTACTCAGGCCCCCTCCCCCAACTCTTTTTCCGGTACATTGATGACTGTATCGGTGCCATTTCCTGCTCCCGCCCCGAACTGGAAAACTTTATCAACTTTGCTTCCAATTTCCACTCTTCTCTCACCCAAACGTGGCCCATCTCTGACACTTCCCTTCCCTTCCTCGACTTCTCTGTCTCCATCTCTGGGGATAGGTTGTCTCCCAATATCCATTATAAGCCCATCGGCTCCCACAGCTACCTCGACTACACTTCTTCACACACTACCCCCTGTGAGGACTCCATTCCATTCTCCCAGTTTCTCCGTCTTCGACGCATCTGCTCTGATGATGCTACCTTCCATGACGGTGCTTCTGGTATGACCTCCTTTTTCCTCAACCGAGGAATCCTCCCCACTGTTGTTGACAGGGCCCTCAACCGTGTCCGGCCCATTTCCCGTACTTCTGCCCTCAACCCTTCCCCTCCCTCCCAGAACCGTGACAGGGTTCCCCTTGTCCTCACTTTCCACCCCATCAGCCTCCATATCCAAAGGATCATCCTCTGCCATTTTCGCCACCTCCAGCGTGATGCCACTACCAAATGCATCTTCCCCTCCCTTCCCCTGTCAGCATTCCGAAGGGATCATTCCCTCCACGACAACCTGGTCCACTCCTCCATTACCCCCACCACCTCGTCCCCATCCCATGGCACCTTCCCCTGCAACCGCAGGAGGTGTAATACCTGCCCATTTACCTCCTCTCTCCTCACTATCCCAGGCCCCAAATACTCCTTTCAGGTGAAGCAGCGATTTACCTGTACTTCTTTCGATGTAGTATACTGTATTCGCTGCTCACAATGTGGTCTCCTCCATATTGGGGATACCAAGAGCAGACTGGGTGACCGTTTTGCGGAACACCTCCGCTCGGTCTGCAAGCAGGACCCTGAGCTTCCGGATTCTTGCCATTTCAACACTCCCCCCTGCTCTCATGCTCACATCTCTGTCCTGGGATTGCTGCAGTGTTCCAGTGAACATCAACGCAAGCTCGAGGAACAGCATCTCATCTATCGATTAGGCACACTACAGCCTGCCGGACTGAACATTGAGTTCAATAATTTCAGAGCATGACGGCCCCCCATTTTACTTTCATTTTTAGTTGTTTTTTCTTTTTTCTTCTTTTTTGCTTTTTTACATTTTTTACAACCTTTTATATTGCTGACCTTTTGGTCAGCTATGTGGCCTTGTCCAACCTGCACCTTCTCCTTTGTTATCTCTTGCCCCACCCCCACCTCACTTGCTTATAACCTGTGACATTTTTAATATTTGTCAGTTCCGAAGAAGGGTCAGTGACCCGAAACGTTTACTCTGCTTCTCTTTCCACAGATGCTGCCAGACCTGCTGAGTGGTTCCAGTATTTCTTGTTTTTATTCCAGAAAATATTTGTTTGCTGCAAAAAGTACATGGCAGGTAAAATGAAATGGAAGGGTTGTGAGGCAATTCATTCCTGTACTGAAGGAAACTGATCTCCTTTGCAATCTTTGTATTGTTGACTTGGTGCTGTTTTTGAACTGTTTTGTAATGTATCTTTTTATAGTTTTTTTAACGAATAAAGTATATGTTGGAAATTTAAAAAAAAGTTCAGAGAAGGTTCACTGGATTTATTCCTGTGATGAAGGGGTTGTCTTGTGAGGAGGATTGAGCAGGTTGGACCTATACTGATTGGAGTTTAGAAACATGAGAGGTGATCGTATTGAGACATATAAGATTCTGAAGGGTCTTGACAGGGTAGATGCTGAGAGGATGTTTCCCCTCGTGGTGGAATCTAGAACTAGGGGACACAGTTTCAGAATTCGGGATTTTCCATTTAAGAAGGAAATGAGGAGGAATTTCTTCTCTCAGACAGTTGTTCATCTTTGGATTTTTATCTACAAGGAAGTCAAGGGTTATGGGGGGCAGGCAAGAAAGTGGGGTTGATGCCATGATCAGATCAGCCATGATCCTATTGAATGCCGGAGAAGGATCGAGGGGCCAAATGGCCTCCTGCTGCTACTATTTCTGTTCTTGTGATCTCATTGCAGCTTGTTCCAAATAGAGACAAAAGAGTGGAATTCCAGAGGAGAGGTGAGAGTAATTACCCTTGAGTGAGTGTGGCATCAAGGATCCCTCGCAAAATTGAAATCAATGGGAATCAGGGAAAAATTGTCCACTTGTTGGAGTCATACCTAGCACAAAGCAAGATGATTATGGTTGTTGGAGGCCGATCATCTCAATCCAGGACATTGCCTCAGGAGTTTCTCAGGGTAGTGTCCTAGGCTCAACCATCCTCAGCTCTTTCATTAATGAGTTTCCCCTCAACTTAAGTCAGAAGTGGGAATGTTAGGTGATGATTCACAACTCCTCAGATACTGAAGCAGTCCATGTCCACAAGCAGCGAGACCTGAACAACATTCAGCTTGAGCTGATAAGTGACAAGCGACTTGGTTGCCACAAAAGTGCCACGCAGTGAACATCTCCAATGAGAGAGAATCAAACCATCTACCTTTTAATACTCAGCAGCATTATCATCACTGAATCCCTCACCAACAACATCTTGGGGGTTATCATTGATTATAAACTAAACTGGACCAGTCACATCTATGCTGCGGCTTTTAGCGTAGGTCAGAAATTGGGAATTCTGCAGCAAGTATCTCACCTCCTGACATGCCAAAGCCTTTCCATTGTCTACAAGGCACATGTCAGGAGTGTGATGGAATACTCTCCACTTTTCTGGATAGCTGCAGCTCCAAAAACACATAAAAAGCTCAATACCACCCAGGACAAAGCAGTCCTCTTCATCGGTACCTCACCCACCACCTTAAACATTCACTCCCTCCACCACCAGAGCACAGTGGCAGCAGTGTGTACCACCTACAAGATGCACTGCAGTAACTCGCTAAGTAACGTTCGACAGCACCATCCAAACCCGTGATCACTACCTCGAAGGACAAGGGCAGCAGATGCATGGGAACACCACCACCTGCAGGTTCACCTCCAAGTCACTCACCATCATGACTTGGAACGATATCACCATTTCTTCACTGTTGTTGGGTCAAAATCCTGGAACTCCCTCTGCAATAGCACTGTGGGTGTTCCTACACCACATTGACTGCAGCAGTTCAAGAAGGCAGCTCCCCACCACATTCTCAAGGGCAATTCGGGATGGACGATAAATGCCAGCCTTGCCAGCGATACTCACACCCAAGAATAAATAAAAAACAAATCATTCTCCACAGATTCCCCACAATCCAGGCTTGGACATTTACTTCAGGAGCACAGAGCTTTATATAACTACAACGTGATTTCCAATCTTCAGATTCCATTCCCCTTTCACATTATTTTCTACCGGTCCGTTAGTGTTTAGTGATTCAGCACGTGGGTCTCTGCTTCTCCAGTTTCTAACATCTCAACACTTATAAAAAACACTCTGATCTATCTTTCGTAGGTACTAGATGACCCCACATTTTAAACTCCATCTGCCAAAACATTGCTCACTCACTTAATCTATCAAGAAGATTTGAAAATAAATTTCTTGCCAAAGGATAATGTTCTGCTTCTGCTCCCTCGCCGTTTGCTTTTCCCGTTAGTCTTTCATTTGGTGTAAATCCAGAGAAAGTAAAGATGGAAGGAAGGAGGGAGGGAAAAATCTTCCTCCTTTTCGTGATCCCTATTTGATCTTCATTCCAGTCCAATTTGGGTGAAGAATTCCGATTGTCTGTCTCAATTTTAATAAAGTATAAACAATTCTGGAATCACCAGCGATATACTGATAAGAACATGTTTCCAGGCCAACTTTCCACAAAAGCTCCCCCACAACAATGTACTAGACACTACATACACTAACGACAAAATTGGGATCCGAACCCACACATGCAAAGCAAAATGCATTCGCACGCCACCGTCTTAACCTCTCGACCACCTTGTCAGCTGTTTGGACAGTACAGATCCTGGCTGTGCAGCCAGATGTGCAATGATGGAAATGCAGCTTCTGTAAGTAAATGAAATTTCCATCACATCATGTCATGGCCTGTTGGGAATGGAGCGGTGTGAAACATTTCCAGACCATGTCCAACACGTTTCAACTCAGTGTGAAAACCCACCACTGAAAGACTGGAACATACAATCATTTCATCACATCATGATTAACATCACTCAGACACCTGAACCATGAGGTCACTGACAAAGTCATGATGACTTCTAATTTCTCATGAAATGACAACTGAACTAACTGACTGGAAGAATTGCTTTAATTCCACATGATCAGAGAGGCACAGCCTCAGACCGACTTGGCAGATGAATATTGATTGAATAATTTCTGTGTGAGGAATGTTCCAGCATCATAAACCAGGGGAACGTGCTGACTGAGCTGTGTCTTCATCTCTTCTGGGCAGTCGGACAGTTCACCCTTCATTCTGCTCTGATTCACTTTCCCAAAGCGGATCTACAGATTCTCAAATCTGGCGACTGGGTTTTCTTATTTTGTTCCATTTGATTTTTCTTGCTCCTGAATGATAATATATTCTAAACCTCGGATCAACCCTCCCCTTTGCGTCGTGTTATAGTCTTGGTTAAAAGAGACACAAAATGACACAAACACTCTGAAACATACAACACGGTCACACTTTCCTTCAGTGAGATTAATGTTGAGCTGTTTTCCAGGTTAAATGCAAATGCAAACACATTGCTCTCAAAGAAATTGTACGGGATTGAGTTGCCGTTGAAATATTAGCACTGGACATCTGTACGAGCAGGAACAGCCATTTCAAACTCACATCCTTCACAAAGGCAACATCTGAGCTGTTTTCTTTTGTGAATGAAATTCATAAGAAAAGTTAAAGTTCACAAGAAAATGGATGTAAATGATTGATAGCTAAACTTTTGAAGCCATGATATGAATCCATGATTTTCTGATTATTAGACAAACACTCGAACCAGTTAAGCTGCTGAGCCAGATCACAAGTGCTGTGACAACTAAGGGCAGAGGAGGGCACTCTTTATTCTCATCCCACTTCTCCACAGGTCACAACATCTATGTGAACTTTTCCCACATACTGATACAGTCAATCATATACTCTATTTTTCCCAGAATAGAAGACACTGACCAGGTTTCTTTAATGAACAACAAAATTATCCATTTATTGTCGAACAAGTTTTAACTAGTCATGAAGTAAAGCATAAACACACAGGTGGAAATTTTAAAAGTTCCTTTTTCACCTTGAACAACTTTTAAAGTCCTTTTTTTTATCTTCGAGCCACACGCACACACACACACCGGATAGCTGAAAAAAATAAAAGGGATTTTTTTTTAATTCAGCACTCTGTTGCAGACAAAAAAAACCTCTTGGGCTGTTTATTTGCTCATTTTTGAAGAAATCATCAGATGAGATATGTTGCTCCAAAACTGGAATACAGTCTAACTTCCGAGTATACGTAGACAGGTCACTAGCGTATTTTAGATCCGTTCTTTTCAGAAGGCATTGAGAATTAATTTTAGCAGGCCTTCTTCAAAGACATGCGACAAGATGAATTAACTCAGTGGACTTCTCAGGGTCTTTTAAAGATTTTCTGGAAAACAAACTGGGTTGTGGTCTTCTCTCCTTCCTTGACGATTCTTCAGGTTAACTTTATCAGCTGCTCACTCCAGCAGGTAAAACACACTTACTGCTACAACCAAAGGTTGTGAGTTTTCTGCTGTCTTAGGTTTGCGCTGCTGCTGCCAAGGTTGCCCAATCAAGGGGCATGACTGACTTCACTAACCATATTTCTCCGGGTTACCAGGGTTTCTGTTCTATATTTAACTTGAATCATGTGACAACCAGTAAACATAGTTGCCAAATTGGCTCTTTTGGTTCTCTCTTGAAAAAGAACTGGTCCTACATTTATTCAGTTTGATTATGACTTCTTCAAAAAATATTTCAACAGAAGAAACAGAATCCCTTCCATAACATCATGTACTTTCCCTGAGCTACAGGTTATTGCAAGTCTCTCTGGCTGTGTTTATTTTAGGTGATTTTGTACTCAGGTTCTTTTGGAATCCATGTGTTTGCAGATCTTTATGAGTGAGAGATGTGGTAATATGCTTAAAAGATTTCCCTGTAAATTATTCGTATCTCCATCTTTCCCCGAACTTTGTACAAACACATTAATATGGGAATCACACACATCAGGCCGTCAAACCTGTCTGCTAAATATTGAACGGTGGCAGTGTTTATTGTGACGGGGTTCCATTTATGAAGACACATATTGATGATTCACACATGTAAAAATTTGTATATTATGTTCATGACATAATGAAATAAATAAACATTTCATTGCACTTGCCATGCTTGTTGAACATTTTCTCTGCTGATGCCCCCTGAATATATTAGAGAACATGGTGACGAGGTTGAGATAAAAATCTGTAAATATAGGCAGCAAACAGCAGCAGGGACTGCAGTGAACAGGATTTACGTGACATATTTGTGCTTATATTGGTGGGTGAAATAAGATACTAAACACACAATATCCTACATTTGAGCTCGCGTAAAAGATTGCTCTGTCTATGGGGATAGCATCAAAGAATGCTCAGGAATTTTGTCCTATGCCAGTGATCGTAACACACTTCAGGGGAACTTAAAAAAAAATGGTAAAATGGGCTTTCACAGAACAGATGAAATTTTACACAGAGAAGTGTGAAGTGATACAATTTGGAAGGAAGAATGCCATATAAATGAAACGTTACAATTCTAAACTGGGTGCAGGAGCAGAGAGACAATGTACACCAATGTTAGAAGGATTGAAAAGGTAGCTAAGAGCAAACAGGACACTTGGCTTTATTAATAGAGGCATAGAGTGAAAGCATATAAGTTATGCTAAACCTTTATAAAATACTGGGAATGAATGGCCTCCACCTGTACCTCTACAGAAAGCTTCCATTCCAGGTTTACACACACTCGTCAGGATCACGCTCCACAGATTCTGCCCTCCAGGCTCAGACACCCACTTCAGGATCACTCTCCACAGATCCCGCCATTCCAGGTTCGGACACCCACTTCAGGATCACTCTCCATTGATCCCAGCACTATGGGCTCGGAGACCCTCTTCAGAGATCCTAAATCTCCAGACACGGACATCCTTTGAGGACCACTCTCCACAGATTCTGCCCTCCAGGCTCAGACATCCTCTTCAGAATCACTCTCCATACATCCCGCCACTCCACGCACGGATATCTCCCTCAGGATCAGATCAAAGAATGTTGCTTGTCACATATCAGCTCAAGCCTGAATGTTGTTCAGGTCTTGCTGCTTGCAGGTACAGATTGCTTCAGCATCTGATGAGTTGTGAATCATCAGCGAACATTCCCACTTCTGACTTTTGTTGAAGAGAAAGCCATCAATGAAACAGCTGAGGATGATTGGGCCTTGGACACTGCCCTGAGAAACTAGGTATCCAGTCATGAAAGGTGGAGGACAATTAAATAACGAACCAGATGAGGAGGCTCCAAAAACATCCCTATCCTCAATGTTGGTGGAGCCGAGCACGTCAGTGCAAAAGATGAAGCTGAAGCATTTGAAACCATCTTCAGTCAGAAATTGCTCAGTGGATGATTCATCTCGGCCTCTTGAGGTCCCCAGTATCACAGCTTCCAGTTTTCAGCCAATTTGCTTCACTCCACATAATGGCAAGAAATAGCTGAAAGCACTCGATACAGCAAAGACTGTGGGCCCGAACAACATTCCGGCTCTAGTGTAAATCTGAGTTCTTTTTGGCTTCAGTCTGGTTCATTAAATATACTGAGTCGGATGTGTAGGTAAAATCAATTACTTTATTTGCGCATTTAGCCGGCTGACTTCCTCTAATGCAACGACACTGACTCCACCCAGAGTCTGTCTGGTCCACTAGAGTAAGTAAAGTTTTTTGATACAGGTACTACTGTTTATACATTAAGATTCATGCTATACCCCCTTGTTTAACCAATCAGTGCGATACAATTCGACTTCACCCACGTGGTGAAATGCAGTACATCTGTTACTGAGGTTCCAATACACTCCATTTTCAATACATACTTGTTACTAATAAAATATTGTTTTGTACCAGCAAGATAAAACAAAGCGGACAAGCAAGCTAATTAGCAAGAGCATAGGAGTCATCAATAATCATTCTAGTCTCACTCCCTACATGGATCATGAGTCTGTCTCTACCTTGTGACAAATAATTGCGGCGCTTCCTGCTATCTCTGTTAGGTGTACATTCCTGAGTGTTTCATGCAGTCTGCAGCTACATCAAGTAGTGGCAGTTCACGAAGATAAGAGGGGCCGAGCACTCCTTATCACTCACACAGGGATGGACATCATTTGATTCACAGGAGTCCATTTGTTCCAAACCACAGGGAGTCACACAATCAGGCCATAAAGAACAGATGTCTTTGCAATTACCAGTGTCGGCTAGTCTTTACAGTCTCACACGCTCTGCCTTTACTTTTAACTATTTCATTGTGGTTTCTGCTACTTAAAATCAAAGCTCAGCAAAGCTACTATTCCTAACTTGGCTATATTTCCCATTAAGCATAGTGCCATGCCTTTCTGCTCACTTCCACACTAGTACTGAAGACTTGTGCTCCAGAACTAGCTGCGCCCTCAGCCAAGCTGTTCCAGTAGAGCTACAACACGGGCATCTACTTGACAATGTGGAAAGTTGCCCAAGTGTGCCCTCTCCACAAAAAAAATGCAAGACAAATCCAATCTGACCAATTGCCGCCCCATCAGTCTACTATCAAGCATCAGCAAAGTGATGGAAGATGTCACCAACAGTGCTATCAAGCACCACACACTTAGCAATAATCTGCTCATCGATGCTCAATTTAGGTTCTGCCAGGGTCTCTCAACTCCAGGAAATAATTTGGCAGATAGAGTAGAATGTGGGAAAATGTGAGGTTATCCACTTTGGTAGGAAGAATAGAAAAGGAAAATATTATTTAAATTGTGAGAGATTACAGAATGCTGCGGTGTAGAAGTATCTGGGTGTCCTCGTACATGAATCACAAAAAGTTACCATGCAGGTACAGCAAATAATTAGGAAGGCAAATGGAATGTTACCCTTTATTGCAAGGGGGATGGAGTATAAAAGTAGAGAAGTCTTGCTACAAATGTACATGGTGCTGGTGAAACCACACCTAGAGTACTGTGTACAGTTTTGGTCTCCTTATTTAAGGAGTGATATACTTGCATTGGAGGCAGTTCAGAGAAGGTTCATTTGATTAATTCCTGTGATGAAGGTGTTGTCTCATGAGGAAAGTTGAGCAGGTTGGACCGATACTCATTGGAGTTGAGAAAAATGAAATGAGAACGTATTGAGACATATAAGATTCTGAGGGGGCTTGACAGGGTAGATGCTGAGAGGATGTTTCCTCTCGTGGTTGAATCTAGAACTAGGAGACACAGTTTCAGATTTAGGGCTTTTTCATTTAAGAAGGTATTTCCTCTCTCAGAGGGTCATTAATCTTTGGAATTCTTTACCGCAGAGAGCAGTGGAGGCTGGGTCATTGAATGTCTTCAAGATTTTTATCTACAAGAGAGCCAAGGGTTATGTGGGCAGGTAAGAAAGTGGGGTTGAGGTCATGATCAGGTCAGCCATGATCCTATTGAATGGCGGAGCAAGCTCGAGGGGCCTAATGGCCTACTGCTGCTATGAGTTCTTCCGATCTTCTGTTCTTATGATCTCATTGCAGCTTGGTCCAAACAGAGACGAAAGACTGGAATTCCAGAGGAGAGGTGAGGGTGATTGCCCTTGAGTGAGTGTGGCATCAAGGATCCCTCGCAAAATTGAAGTCAATGGGAATCAGGGGAAAAACCCTCCACTTGTTGAAGTCATACCTAGCACAAAACAAGATGTTGTGGTTAGTGGAGGCCAATCATCTCAGCCCAGGACATTGCCTCAGGAGTTTATCAGGGTAGTGTCGTAGACCCAAACATCCCAGCTGTTTCATTGACGACTTTCTCTTCAACATAAGTCAGAAGTGGGAATGTTAGATGATGATTCACAACTCTTCAGATACTGAAGCAGTCTGTGCCTGCAAGCAGCAAGACCTGAGCAACATTCAGGCTTGAGCTGATAAGTGACAAGCAACCTTCTGGCCACACAAGTGCCAAGCAGTGAACATCTCCAATGAGAGAGAAAAAAAATCTACCTTTTGATATTCAGAAGCATTATCATCGTTAAATCCCCCACCATCAACATCTTGACCAGAAACGTAACAAGACCAGTCACATCTATGCTGTGGCTATAAGCGCAGGTCAGAGATTACGAATTCTGCAGCAAGTATCTCACCTCCTGACACCCCAAATCCTGTCCACCATCTACAAGGCACAAGTCAGGAGTGTGATGGAATACATCCCACTCAACAACACTCAAGAAGCTCAACACCATCCAGGACAAAGCAGCGCACTTGATCGGCACCTCACCCGCCACCTTAAACATTCAATCCCTCCACAACCAGTAAACAGTGGCTGCAGTGTGTACCATCTCCATATGCACTGCAGCAACTCGCCAAGTATCCTTCAACAGCACCTTCCAAACTCGTGACCACTACCACCTCGAAGGACAAGGGCAGCAGATGCATGGGAACTCACTACCTGCAGGTTCCCCTCCAAGTCACTCACCATCTTGACTTGGAATGATATCGCCATTTCTTCACTGTTGTTGGGTCACAATCCTGGAACTCCCTCCCCAGTAGCACTGTGGGTGTTCCTGCACCATATGGACTGCATCAGTTCAAGAAGGCAGCTCTCCACCACCTTCTCAACGGCAATAGGAATGGGTAATAAATGCTAGCCTTATCAGCGATACTCACACCCAAGAATGAATAAAAACCAAATCACTCTCCACAGATTACACACAATCTGGGCTTGGACATATACTTCAGGAGCACAGAGCTTTATATCACTACAACATGAGTTCCAAACTTCAGATTCTGTTCACTTTTCACATTATTTTCTACCAGCTTTTATCAATTCAGTATTCGGGTCTCTGCTCCTCAACCGTTTCTAACATCTCACCTCTTACAAAAAAACACTCTGATCTATCGTAGGTAGTAGATGACCCCTCATTTTAAACTCCATCTGCCAAAGCATTGCTCACTCACTTAATCTATCAAGAAGATTTGAAAATAAATTTCTTGCCAAAGGATAATTTTCTGCATCTGCTCCCTCGCCATTTGCTTTTCCCATTTGTCTTTCACTTGGTGCAAATCCAGAGAAAGTAATGATGGAAGGAAGGAGGGGAGGAAAAATCTTGCTCCGTTTCGTGATCCCTATTTGATCTTCATTCCAGTGCAGTTTGGGTGAAGAATTCCAATTGTCTGTCTCAATTTTAATAAAGTATAACAAATTCTGGAATCACTGTCTGGACATTGACAAGAACAGGTTTCGAGGCTGACTTGATTCATAAGCTCACCCAACATAAACAATACACGAAACAGCTCATAAACTAGCGACAAGGATGGGATTCGAACCCACGTGTGCAAAGCACAATGGATTAGCAGTCCATCGCCTTAACCTCTCGGCCACCTTGTCAGTTGCAGAGATATAGCTGTCACCTTCAGCACAGCTTCTGGCTGTGCAGCCAGCTGTGGAATGATGGAAATATATCTTCTGTCAGTAAATGAAGTTGGGAATGGAGCAGTGTGAAACATTTCCAGACCATGTCCAACACGTTTCTACTCAGTGTGAAAACCCACCACGGAAAGACTGGAACATACAATCATTTCATCACATCATGATTAACATCACTCAGACACCTGAACCATTAGGTCACTGACGAAGTCATGATGACCGAATTTCTCATGAAATGAAAACTGAACTAACTGACTGGAAGAATTGCTTTAACCCCACATGATCAGCGAGCCACAGCATCAGGCCGACTTGTCGGGTGGTGTAAACAGATATCACTGCTTCTGATCTTCACCAGAACAGAGAGTGAGATGTAACATTGATCATCAAACAGACTGTGAGAGAATACAACAGAATAAAACACATGGAGAGACACTGTGGAATAACAAATAGATTTGATTGGAATGTTGAAATTTTGATTGGAATGGATAAAACACCAGAAACAGCAGATTAAATTGGCATTCTCATCATTATATTGATCTGGGACAGAAAAGAGAAACTGATGGAAAGAAGAGAAGAAGGAAGAAAAGAAAGGATGGAACTGTTCAATCTTTTCAGTTTTTTCACTCGCCCATCAAAGCTGATAAAAAAAAGTTGCAAATAACAGAGAATTTCACCAAAAAGGGAGATTAAATGTTGCTGAAACCTTGGATCGAAGGATGCCCCAAAAGATCACCTGTTTAACTGTCTCCTCACTAGGGGATTTCAATCAGTGAGCAATATTATTCTCTACTTTTTTTGTTAATTGGTCCCAGAACTGTCACTTGCAATTAATATCTGTGTTCCGACTCCTGAATAATAAAATTGTGAGTTTCTCGATATTTTCTGGACACAGTTCCTGCTGAAAGAACTAAGAACTCTTTTCTAATTTGCACAATACTCTATACACACTCATCAAGCCTGCTAAGCTAGCATCCTTGGTGCTGCTCTCTCTTCTCCAAAACTTCATCTCATGTGACTGTTCTATCATCACTCTGACAGTGGGAGGGGTTGATCCCACTAACTTCAGCATTAACCCTTTACATCCTTATACCACACTGTCTGTCCAACAAAAATGGGTGGAGGGACCTTCCTTCATTTATCAAAACACCAACAGCAGCACAGTGGCGCAATGGTTAGAACCGCAGCACCGCAGCCTCACAGCTCCAGCGACCAGGATTCAGTTCTGGGTACTGCCTGTGTGGAGTTTGCAAGTTCTCCCTATGTCTGTGTGGGTTTCCGCCGGGTGCTCTGGTTTCCTCCCACCTCCAAAAGACTTGCAGGTTGATAGGTAAATTGGCCATTGTAAATTGTCCCTAGTGTAGGTACGTGGTAGGAGAATGGTGGGGATGTGGTAGAGAATATGGGATTAATGTAGGATTAGTATAAATGGGTGGTTGCTGGTTGGCACAGACTCGGTGGGCCGAAGGGGCTATATCTCTAAATAAGAAAAGTAAAATAAAAGCTACCAGTCGTAAATCAACTCAAACCCATTAGAGAGATAGAGGGAGACTGTCAGAGAACTTCCTGCATCCAGTCCTGACCCTGTCACACTCAGCAGCTTCTCACCCAGACCCCACTCTCATCAACACTGAACATTGTTACCGAGACCCTTCAAATACTGTTTATAAAAGGGAGAAAAATTCAAACTTTATCACAGCTAGATTGAATAGAACAAAGTTTAATATCTTCTCGTCGTCACTCGGTAACCACATGAGACAGTCCATAAATCAGTGGCATAAATTATCATCTGGAAGAATGTTTGTCATTGGGTTGAATCATTTCTGTGTGAGGAATGTTCCAGCATCATAAACCAGGGGAACGTGTTGACTGAGCTGTGTCTTCATCTCTTCTGGACAGTTCACCCTTCATTCTGCTCTGATTCACTTTCCCAAAGCGGATCTACAGATTCTCAAATCCGGAGACTGGGTTTTCTTATTTTGTTCCTTTTGATTTTTCTTGCTCCTGAATGATAATATATTCCAACCTCGGATCAACCTTGCCCTGTCTCCCAGTCTTGGTTAAAAGCGAAAATAACGGCAACAACATTCTGAAACAAACAACACGGTCACATTCTGCTTCAGTGAGATTAATGCTGAGGCCGTTTCTGTGTCGAATGCGATTGTGAACAAATTTCTCTCAAGGAAATTGTGAGTGATCAAGTATTTGCACTGAATTTCTGTGCAAGAAGGGACAGTTTCAAACAGCCATTCCCAAATCACTTCCTTCACAAAGACAAAGACTGTGCTGTCTTAACGTGTGAATCAACTTCACAAACAAATTTGAACTCGAAGTTCAGGAGAAGACAGAGATGTGAATGATTGACAGTGTAATCTTTAAATCATAATTTTCCGTTTCTTCGTTGAAGTGAGGCTCAACCCTAAGCCACTAGAGATCGCGGAAAGCTACAGACTTGGATCCAGAAATCAGAAAAGTAGTGAAACAGTTGGTGAGTACATTGTGACACTGAAGAATTTATCACCACATTGCAACATTGGCACATTCTTAGACCGTACATTATGAGACAGATTTGTGCTTATATTGGTGGATGAGGAAAGATACTGAACGCACAAAATCCCAATTTGAGCTAGTGTGTAAGATTGCTCTTTCCACGGAGATAGCATCAAAGAATGCTCGTGAATTTCATCCTATGCCAATGACAGTAACACACTTCAGAGGAACTTAAACACACTGGTAAAATGGGCTTTCACACAACAGATAAAATTTTACACAGAGACTTGTGAAGTGATACAGTTTGGGAGGAAGAATGAGACAATGTACACCAATCTTTTTTGATCAAGGTTTGAAAAGGTTGCTAAGAGCAAACAGGACACTTGGCTTTATTAATAGAGGCATAGAGTAAAAGCAAATAAGTTATGCTAAACCTTTATAAAACACTGGGGCTGAATGACCTACTCCTGTCCCTCCACGGAAAGCTTCCACTCCAGGCTCGGACACCCTCTTCAGGATCACTCTCCATACATCCCGCCACTCCACACACGGATATCTCCCTCAGGATCAGATCACAGCTCCACAGTCCTGCCACATCCAGTCGTGAATGGTGGTGGATAATTAAATAACTAACAAGATGAGGAGGCTCCAAAAACATTCACATCCTCAATGATGGTGGTGCTGAACACGTCAGTGCAAAAGATGAAGCTGAAGCATTTGCAACCATCTTCAGTCAGAAATATTAAGTGGATTTGATCTGTGCTTATTTCAGCTCCTCGTGCTCGCTGGTGCCTTGGTTCTCTGGTGCTAATTTCAGAGTAAATCATGCCGCTTGACAATTGGAGCCAAAGAAAAAGACACAGGAGAGGTTGAAAGTGCCAAAACCTGGTATTGAACCAAGAACTGTTTAACTGTTAGTACAGCACGAACTCAACAAAGCGATTTCAACAACACACGAAAGCCACCATTCTGTCACTGCTTTGGAAGTCAATATATACATTAAAGTGTTTGTAAAAAGTTACAGAACACAACATGTGAGTAATATTCCCCATTGTTTTCTCAGTACTGAGGGATTGTGAAGTGGGACACAGCCAGAAGTCCCACTGTGCCACACTGACCCTGAGCTGTGAGTGAAATGAGATAAAGTTCAATCTTTAGCAGAGAGATTCTGGAGAGAGGTAAGAGTCCTGAATCAAGGAAAGACTTTCTGACACAATAAAAGCAAAATACTGCAGATGCTGGAAATCTGAAATAAAAACAAAAAGTGCTGGAAATACTCAATAGCTCTGGCAGCATCTGTGGTGAGAGAAACAGAGTTAACGTTTCTGGTCTGTGACCTTTCATCAGAACTGACACAGGTTAGAAAAGAATTAGGTTTTAAACAAGTGACGGGGAGGGGCATGTGGGAGAGAACAAAGGGGAAGGTGTTTGATAGTGCAGAGGGAAGGAGAGATTAAATAACAAAGCTGTCCTGGGACAAAGGCAAAGAGTGTGTTAATGCTTGTGGTTGCCTGACACCAGTCATGCTCTGATGTTATTGAACACAATGTTCAATTCACAAGGCTGTAGAGTGCCGAATCAAAAGGTCAGGTGCTGCTCCTCGAGCTTGGGTTGATTTTCACTGGAACACTGGAACAGGCCAAAGACAGAAATGTTGACATGAGAGCAGGGGAAAGTGTTGAAATGGCAAGCAACCCGAAGCTCAGGATCATGCTTTCGGCCTGAGCAGAGGTGTTCCATCTAATCTGCGTTTGGTCTCCCCAGTTTAGAGGAGCCCGCATTGTGAGCAGTGAATACAGTATACATAATTGAAAGAAGTACAAGTAAATCGCTGCTTCACCTGAAAGGAGTGTTTGGGGCTTTAGATAATGAGCAGAGAGGAGGGAAAAGGGCAGGTATTATATCTCCTGCGATTGCATGGGAAGGTGCCTTGGGAAGGGGACGAGGTATTGGGGGTAATGGAGGAGTGGACCAGGATGTCGCGGAGGGAACAATCCCTTCGGAATGCTGACAGGGGAGGGGAGGATGCGTTTGGTGGTGGCATCACGCTGGAGGTGGCGGAAATGGTGGAGGATGATCCTTTAGATGTGGAGGCAGGTGGGGTGGAAAGTGAGGACAAGGGGAACCCTGTCGCAGATCTGGGAGGGAGGGGAAGGGGGAAGGCAGAGGTTGATAGTCCTGTCAACTACACTGGGAGGGGGCGGGATGAGAGTAGTTGAAATCTGGTGATGTTGTTGAATTTAATTTCAAACACTCCTTGAACTCTCTGCTGATGAAGACTGAAAAAGGGAAGAACAACCACACAACAAGGGTCTCAAATCCAAGACCCTGTGATTAAAAGTCCCATGCTCTGCCTACTGAGTTAACAAGGCCTGATACAGTACTTCTACTCTGTCTGTTATTGGACGGATGCAGCTTTTGGCTCCACCCCAAGGGCGGGAATTTGTTCCACCAACTATGAAGCAGTTTCCTATCAATTCCCCAGATTATCAGTAAATCCACTTCCAGAAGCCCCAAAGTGTGATATATTCCTCTCACTCATCAATAATAAAACTGAAATCTTTTTACCTTCCAAATTCTGCCATCCATTTTGTCAGTATTTATTTCTCTCTCATTTTTATTTAGTTCATGCATTTCTTCAGAATTTTTTTTTCAATTATATCTGAGGGAAGAAATGAACAGATCTGGCAGCTCAAAACTGGACATCCATGAGGCACTGTGTGTCATCAGCAGCAGCAGAATTGTATTTAAACACAATATGTTACCTCATGGCCTGGCATATCCCTCACTTTACCATTACCATCAAGCCAGGGGAACAATAGTGGTTCAATGAAGTGTGCAGGAGGGCATGTCAGGAACAGCACCAAGCAGACCTAAAAATGAGTGAAGCGACAACACAGGATTACTTGCATGCCATATAGCGGAAGCAGCATGCAATAGACAGATCTGAGTGATCTCACAACCAACAGATCAGATCAAAGCTCTGCAGTCCTGCCACATCCAGGCCTGAATGGTGGTGGATAATTAAACAATTAACAAGAGGACGAGACTCCACAAATATCCCCATCCTTAATGATAAGGGAGACCAGTATATCAATGCAAAATACAAGGTTGAATCATTTGCAACCATCTTCAGCCAGAACTGCCAAGTAGATGATCAATCTCGGCCTCCTCCTGAGGTCCCCAGCATCACAGGTGCCAATCTTCAGCTAAATCCACTTCACTCCACATGATATCAAGAAATGGCTGAAGGCTCTGGATACTGACAACATCCTGGCTGCAGTGCTGAAGACTTGTGCTCCAGAACTAGCCACACCGCCCGCCAAGCTACAACACTGGCATCTACCCAGCAATGTGGAAAATTGCCCAGGTATGTTCTGTATACAAAAGGCAGGACAAATCCAACCCGGTCAATTCCTGCCCGATCAGCCTCCTCTTGATCATCAGTAAAGTGATGGAAGGTGTCGTTGACAGTGCTATCAAGCAGCACTTACACAGCCATAACCTACTCACCAATGCTCATTTTGGGTTCCGCCAGGGCCACTTAGTTCCTGACCTCACTATGGCCTTGGCCCAAATATGGACAGAAGAGCTGAATTCAGGAGGTGAGGTGAGGTGACAGTGACTGCTCTTGCCAAGGGCATCAAGGAGCCCTTGCAAAATTGAAGTCAATGGCAATCAAGGATAAAAATCTCCACTGGTTGGAGTCATACCTTGCGCAAAGGAATATGGTGCTGGTTGTTGGTGGCCAATCATCTCAGTACCAGACATCGCTCAGGAGTTCCTCAGGGTAGTGTCCTCGGCCCCAACCGTCTTCAGTTGCTTCATCAAAGAACAAACAAAGAACAAAGAAAATTACAGCACAGGAACAGGCCCTTCGGCCCTCCAAGCCTGCGCCGATCCAGATCCTCTATCTAAACATGTCGCCTATTTTCTAAGGGTCTGTATCTCTTTTCTTCCTGCCCATTCATGTATCTGTCTAGAATCAATAAACTTCCTTCCATCATAAGGTCAGAAGTGGAAATGTTCACTGATGATTGCAAAATGTTCAGTTGCATTAGTAACTCCTCAGATACTGAAGCAGTCCGTGTCCACATGGAGAGAGACCTGGGCAAGATTGGGCTTGGACTGATAAGTGGCAAGTAACATGCACGCCACAAAAATGCCAGGCAATGACCATTTCCAACAAGAGTGAATCTAACCATCTCCCCTTGACAGTCAATGACATTACCATTGCTGAATCCTTCACAATCAACATCCGGGGGGTTTCCAATGAGCAGAAACTGAATTGGATCAGTCATATAAATACCGTAGCTACAAGAGCAGGTCAGAAGCTGGGAATTCTGCTGCAAGTAACTCACCTCCTGTCCACCATCTACAAGGCACAAGTCAGGAGTGTGATGTAATACTCCCCACTTGCCTGGATGAGTGGAGCTCCAACAACACCAAAGAAACTCAACACCATCCAGGACAAAGCAGATCACTTGATCAGCACTCCATCCACTACTTTAAATATTCACTTCCTGCACCACCAGTGAACAGTGGCAGCAGTGTGTACCATCTACAAGATGCACTGCAGCAACTCACCAAGCCTCCTTCGACAGCACCTTCCAAACCCCCAACCTCGACCACCTAGAAGGACATTGGATGAATGGGAACACCACCATCTGCAAGCTCCCCTCCAAGTTACACACTGTCCTGACTGGGAACTCTATCACCTTTCCTTCACTGTCACTGGATCAAAATCTTGGAACTCCCTTCCTAACAGCACTGTGGGTTTACGTACAACACATGGACTGCAGCAGCTCCAAAAAGGCAGCTCACCACCACCTTCTCAAGGGCAATTAAGGATGGACAATAAAGGCTGCGTTTGCTGACAACGCAACCACTAGGTGGCACAACTTGCTTTCTCCCCCTGCTTTGCACCGGCCGCTTCCACCCTCCATAGTCGCTCGCTCCAGACCTCGCTGCTCCCCCCCACTACTTCCCTGGCCGATTGTCTCCCGATCATGTCACCCCATTCTCCAGTCGTTCGCTCACTCCCCACCCCCCCTCCCCTCCAGCCACTAGCTCTAGGCTGCGCTGCTTCCCTTCTCTCGGCCACTCGCTCCCACGTTTGTCCAGTCTCCACGCGCCGCCCGAAGAAGCAAGGTGGGCTGCAAAGTGTGACGTAGGAGTGAGTAGTGAGTGGCCTAGAGGAGGGAAGTGGCATGGCCTAGAGCTGGCGGCTGGAGCGTGGGTTGGGGGGCAGAGAGCAAGCGGCCATAGAGCTGGATGACGCGAGTGGGGAACAATTGTCCAGGGGAGCATCGAGGTGTACAGCGAGCGGCTGAGGGGAGGAAGCATCGAGGCCTGGAGCGAGTTGCCGACGGGGGAGAGCTCCAGCCTCAAAGTCTCCTATTCAGCCGCTTCCTCCAGCTGAGTGAGGGGCTGGATACCTGATGACGCTTTAGCGCACATGTGCGAAGATGGACCAAGCGCGGATATGCGATGATGTTGGCGCTGCTCAATGACATCATCCTCCACATGTGCCACTTAATCCTGGCAAGATGTAGCTGTGCCTATGCACAGCTTGGCACAGTCCGATGATGTCAGCGGGCCGCTCCATTGACAGGAATCACATTGAGTCAGCAGTGCCCACATCCCATGAAAGAATAAAAAAGAGATTTACCACAATGGTAGCAGCGTGAGGGATTTCAGTTATGTGGAGAGATTGGAGAAGCTGGGGTTGTTCTCCTTGCAGCAGAGAAAATTCAGAAAAGATTTGACACATTTGTTCAAAGTCATGAAGTTCTTCAATAGTTTAAATCAGGAGAAACTGTTTCCAGTGGTAAAAGGGTCAGTAAGCAGAGGACACAGATATCAGGTGATTGGCAGAAGAACCAGAGGTGACATGAAGAACCATTGTTTACACAGCAATGTGTTGTGATAAAGAAAGAAAAGACTTGCATTTATATAGCACCTTTCAAGACCACTGGACATATCAAAGCACTTTGTAGACAATGAAATACTTTTGAAGTGTAATCACTGTTGTCATGTCAGAAATGCAGCAGCTAATACCCAAAAACAGCAATGTGATAATGACCAACTGATCTGATTGAGGGGCAAATATTGATCACAACACCAGGGAGAATTGCTCTTCACTTGTTTGACATTGCAGCATGGGATCTTTTACATTCACCCAAACATGCAGACCAGGTCTTGGTTTAACATCACACCAGAAAGGCAGCACCTTCAACACCCTCAGTGCTGCACTGGAGTGTCAGCTGTGAAATCTGAACCCAGAAGCTTGTGATTTCGAGGTGAATGTGACCAACTGAGCCACAGCTGTTACCTGAGTCTCAATCCTTCTACCAACAATTTCTATCGGGTCTATCACGACCCCTCATGATTGTGAACACCTCTATCAAATCTCCTCTCTAAAGAGAACAACCCCAGCTTCTCCAATCTATCCACATAACTGAAATCCTAACCACATGTTGCAGAAATCGATTTTTCCTCAAGTTCCTTCTGGTTTTGTGAGTCACCTTAAATCTATAACCTTCGGTTATTGACCTTTCAGCAGTTTGAAACAGTTCCTCAGTATTTACTCTACCTCAAACCTTCAAGGAAGCTCTGCAAAGTAACTGAAAATCAAGTTGTCAGAAGTGGGATTTGAACACATGCCTCCAGTGAAAGCTGCAACCTGAACAGAGAAGCTGAAACCGCTCAGTCACCTCAACTGTTCAGACCTTTTTGACCTCGTCCTCACTTCTGGACTTTGAAAGGTTCACTCAGTTCAGGAACTTGTTCAATGTTGCTGGAATGCTCAGTGACTGGGATATTAACTCCCCCGGGTTTTCCTGAGCTTGTTCTCGGTGTATGGGGATGTTTATCCTGGGCTGTGGAATCTTGCATCCCTGTAATGGACATTAACCCACTGATTGAATCTGTATTCACTGCTTTCCACTGGTGCTGGGTAATTGCAGAGTGTGGGGCCGGAATGTTGCTGCTTGTCCCGGCCTCACTCACTCTGGGAAAGGGTGAATAATTGATGCATCTGTTTCTGTATCTGAAATGTGGCTTAGATCTGCTGTTATTAACCGAGGCAGCGCTGCAGAAGGATACGTTAATAATCTCTCACTAATGAACTGCAAACAGTCAGAATGTGTAACTTTGAGCAGCGCTTTCTGCACCGTCAGGGCTGGAAAGTTGAGGGAGGGAGAGACACTGTCAGTATCTGAGTGTATACAGCACTGTGCAGAGAAAGAGCCAATATACCGGGGCTGAGACACAGTGCATCTTTTCACATTTAATCACAATAATATCCACAGTCAGGAGCTGAAAATGATGAAAAACCGAATAGCAAGAGCAAAATTAAGAAATGTAAATAATTATAGATTAGCTGATCAGCTTTCACTGTGTTACCTGGTAGTCTACTGTTTTATATTCAATGCTGTCTCCACTGTGGCCAGGGAATGATTTCTTCTCAAAGGCTGAACATTAACAAAACTGCTTGTAATTTAAAATCTTTTAAAAGTAATTCCATGGAGCGAATGGGGCAAAGTCAAATAACTGCACCAATTATAGGAGAGCTGGTTGGTGATGAAGTGGATGTGTCTGCAGTGTGCAGGACCAGACTGTTTCTATAGATTCACAATGAATGTTCCATCTTTATTTATAACAGTAAAACTGACAGTGGACAATGGCTATTCTGGTTGCAGCAACCTGAAGCTTTAACTCATTAACACCCTACTTTAGGGTAATTTAGAAAGCATAACATGCAGCTCTGTCAGTTAGTATGTTTGTTTGTTAACCCACAATTTGATGGTTCAAGCACATAAATGGATGAGGCTTTATTAACTTAAACTCTTCTACATCTGCTATATTACTCTTGCTGTTGATTTTTCAAAGATAAGGTTCATCAAGTCTTTCTTTATGAAATCCATGCTGACTGTTTTATTATTTTTCATTTCCATCTGTATTTTCTACTTTGGAGGATTACAGGATATTATCATTTTTTAATTCATTCATGGGAGGTGGGTGTCGCTGGCTAGGCCAGCATTTATTATCCATCCCTAATTGCCTTGAGAAGGTGGTGCTGAGCTGCCTTCTTGAACCACTGCAGTCCATGTGCTGCTGTTATGAAGAGAGTTCCAGGATTTTGACCCAGCAACAGTGAAGGAACGGTGATACAGTTACAATTCAGGATGGTGTGTGGCTTGGAGGGGAACTTGCAGGTTGTGGTGTTCCCATGCATCTGCTGCCCTTGTCCTTCTAGGTGATAAAGTTCGCGGGTTTGGAAGGTGCTGTCTCAGGAGCCTTGGCACATTGCTGCAGTGCATCTTGTGGATGGTACACACTGCTGCCACTGTGTGCCAGTGATGGAGGGCATGAATGTTGTAAATGGGGTGCCAATCATGCGGGCTGCTTTGTCCTGTTGAGTTTCTTGAGTATTGTTGGAGCTGCACCCAGCCAGACAAGTGGAGAGTATTCCATCACACCCCTGACTAATGTACAGGCTTTGGGGAGTCAGGAGGTGAGTTACTTGCCGCAGGATTCCTAGTCTCTGACTTGCTCTTGTAGCCATAATATTTATATGGCTACTGCAGTTCAGTTTCTGCTCAATGGTAACCCCCAGGTTGTTGAGAGTGGGGGATTCAGCGATGGTAATGCCATTGAATGTCAAAGGGAGATGGTTAGATTCTCTCTTGTTTGGGATGGTCATTGTCTGGCAGTTGTGTGGTGAGAATCTTAGACATCTTTATTGTAGGGTACTCTATTGTACTGTTGAGTGACTACACTTTAAAAGTCCTTCCTTCATTGGCTGTAAAAGGGTTTGCAATGTCCTGTGGTCGTGAAATGCAAGTCTTGCTTTTTCCATTGTTATCAGTGTCATTGTGATCAAAAGATAGGATTCATGAGCACAAAGTTTAAATCAATTTTGATTAAAATAATGTAAAAGCATCTATATTTTTGCACTGTACTTAATAATCTCCATCTTCCTATCCTTACCAAGTACAATGTCTTTGACCCTGAAATTGATTCCACAATCGCAGTCCCTCAGACAATTTCAGCTCAGTTCTGATGAAAGGTCACAGATCTGAAACGTTAACTCTGTCTCTCTCTCCACAGATGCTGCCAGACCTGCTGAGTATTTCCAGCATTTTCTGTTTTTATTTCAGATTTCCAGTATCAGCAGTATTTTGCTTCTGTGTTACTTTGAAAGTTAAAACTGACCCACCTGTCCACAATTCACACTGGGGTCTCCCATGAAATGATTCTGTATAATGTTGATGTAATGAATACAGATTCCGAGCACAGAGCTTCCTGTGGGGAATTGGGGATATGAAAGCCAGCAGACTCTGCAGGAATTTCCACTGGGAGCACAAATTCACAAAATCTACCTTTTATATATCGATTCATTTTGATTGTCCTTCTGGAAAATTATTTTGAAGCAATTTAAACATCAACCCACAGCTCCATGACTGGGTCAATTATGAGGTCATCCTCTGACAGGTCATGTGACAGCTGGAGCCACAAGACATCAGAACCAGATTTGTGACTGGATTAAAACCCGGAATCCTGTTATAATGGCTTTTCAAATAAAGCTGTTGCTGTTTGAAAACACAGCAGTTAAACTTTCTGCCTGACCATGAGGGGAGCTAGGGAGAAATTTACAAAACTAAATCCTTTTACAAAATAGTTCAAAAACCATTCACTGAAAAATCATGTGAGGATTCATATGCAGTAGAGAAACAAGCAGAATACAGAAAGTACAGAGGAGAGCTGAAAAAGGAAATGAGATCAGCAAGAGAATGTATGAGAAAAGATTAGCAGGTCACATAACTGGGAACACTGAAGTCTTTTACCAACATATGGACAGTCAATGAAAGGGTGGGTCAATTAGGAGATCCCGTGGAGGCAGAGGGTGTGGCTGAGGTACCAATTAAGTACATTTCATCTGTCATCACAAAACAAACGGGTGCTGCAAATGTCACAGAAAAGGAGGAGGAAGTGGAGAATTTGGAGGGGATGAAAATAGATAAAGAGGAGACAATTACAAGGTTAGCAGTGCTCACACCTGTCTACAGGTCACCCGGTCTGGATGGGCTGCATCCTGGGTTGCTGAGGGAAGTCTGGGTGGAAATAGCAGAGACTCGAACCACAATCTTTCAATCCTCCTTGAATATGGGAATGATGCCAGAGGACTGGAGGATGGAGGTAAGCTTGGGTAGTTCGATCTCAGTTTAACTTGACCATTTTTATCATGTATCCAATGTCATAACTAACAACGTTAAGAAAGCCATTTTATAATGAACACATGACCAAAGGAACCATTTTGTGTTCAGTACTAACGTTTATATCCTGTATAATTAATGAGTAGCTACCCATCCTGAAACAGATGATTGTAAAAGTAATGAACCTTGATTGAGTTATAATTAATGAATCAATAAACATTTTAGAGAGAATGGATTTTCATTTAAAGTTAGTTCAATCTAATTACTGTGAGTTTCTGTGTCTGTGTGGGAAAGGACAGTTTCAGCTAAATGTATTCAAACAATGGACCTTTGTCGGACCCCTGATAAAACCCATGGTATGGTACATCGTGACCTTCAAGAGTCTAGATTTAATGAATAGGAAACTTGTTTCAGATCAGATTGGGAGACAGTGTGAAACCACTCCATTGTACTCATGTCTGAGATTCTGAGGACAGGTGACTGTTAGTGGAAGACATTATTAAGAACTAATTAAATGTACCTAGCAACAGCTAGGACCAATTATTATTTTACATGTTGGTGTGATGGCCATCCAGGGGTTAAAAGTAGGGATCTTGTAAGGTTTCAGTGTGCAGGAACACTAGAAGATCTCAGGGGTAAAGACTCAGATCATCAACCAAGTTCTCCATCTGACGAGGGATCTAGACTGGACAAAGAGGACCGTGACACTCTGAGACCAAGCTCGACCAGTCCCCAGAGCTGTAAAGTTATATTCCCCAAGTTTGTTAAGTATAATTTTACTTTCAATTATGAAGTACTATTTTACTCTCAATAAAAGTTCTGGACTTATTAATCAAGTATCCTGTTGCTTTAATTGGTTAAAGTCATGCCCAAAGTGATTGTCTGCAATAGACTTTCCAGAATTAAAAGATAAGTCTGCAATGGTTGTGAATATTACAGCCCTGTTTAAAAAGAGAGATAAACCCAGGAACTACAGACCAATTAGTCTAATGTCGGTGGTGGGGAAACTTTTAGAGACTATTATCCAGGAGGAAATTAACTGTCACTTGGTAGAACATGGACTAATAAATGACAGCCAGTACAGATTGGTTAACAGAAGATTGTGTCTGAAATAATTAATGAATTAATTTCATTGATGAAGTTTCAGAGAGAGTTGACGAGGGTGGTGAGGTTAATGGTACGTGTCTGGACGTCAAAATTGTGTTTGAAAAGGTACAATAAACTAGACTTGGGGCTTCACAATGGCACAGTGGTTGGCACTGCAACCTCATAGCTCTCGCAACCCAGGTTCAGTTCTGGGTACTGCCTGTGCAGAGTTTGCAAGTTCTCCCTGTGACTGTGTGTGTTTCTGCTGGGTGCTCCGGTTTCCTCCCACAAGCAAAGACTGCAGGTTGATAGGTAAATTGGCTGTTGTAAATTGCTCCTAGTGTAGGTAAGAGAATGTTGGGGATGTGGTAGGGAATATGGGATTCTGGTGCAGGATTACTATAAATGGGTGGTGGTTGGTCAACACAGACTCAGTGGGCCGTAGGGCCTGTTTCAGTTTTGCATGTCTCTATGACTTGCTAACAAAATTCAAGCAGATGGGATTAAAGGGGCAGTGGCAGTGTGGATCCAAAATTGGCTGCAGGGTGAAAAGTCGGGTGAATGCTTGTTTTTCAGAATGGAGGGAGTAATACAGTAATGTCCTTGTTGTTGCAATATGTTCAATGTCAGTCCCTGAGCTGTCCGAGGGATGGGGCAATTTGTGATGTTCCTGTGGTTGCAATATTTGAAGTGTCTGACCTTGATCTGTCACAGGGACGTGGCATTTATGAGGTCCCTGTGGGGTGCTGTTTGTTTGGTTTATCACACTGACCTGTCCCAGAGAGCGGGAAGGTTGTGATGTCCTTGTGGGTTGCAATCTGTTCAGTGTCTGACTCTGATCTGTACCAGAGATGGGGCAGTGTGTGATATCCTTGTGCATGTCATACAGGCCCACTGGTGTGTGGTTCCATCCTGATGCCAAGAAACAGAGCCCCATCTCTGGGCAAAAAGTCTCACTTCTCAAGGGGTGTCTGGAGAAGACACAGTGGCGCAGTGGTTAGCACCGCAGCCTCACACCTCTAGTGTCCCGCGTTCGATTCTGGGTACTGCCTGTGCAGAGTTTACAATTTCTCCCTGTGACTGCGTGGGTTTCTGCCGGGTGCTCTGGTTTCCTCCCACAGCCAAAGACTTGCAGGTTGACAGGTAAATTGGCAGTTGTAAATTGCCCCTAGTGTAGGTAGGTGGCAGGGGAATTGAGGGGATGTGGTAGGAATATGGGATTAATGTAGGATTAGTATAAATGGGTGGTTGATGGTTGGTACAGACTCGGTGGGCTGGAAGGACCTGTTTCAGTACTGTATCTCTAAATAAATAAATAAGAAGGCTGAGGGAGTAAACCTGGACAGTAAATCCGGAGTGGAGTCCTGGAGGCGGTTACCTGTGACTTATCAGGCAGTTTTCCAGCTACTCCGACAACAGAACTGGTAACAAACAGTACTGGTTTTTCCTTTCCTTTGGACAATCCGAGCAATGCTGAGAGGGGGTCCTGATGCTCAGGGTCTCCATACTGTTTGCCCAGGCCTGTGCCCTAGAGAGGACACTCCAGCTTCGTGGTTAAACATGAGCACAACCCGGGAATAAACAGTTACTGATTATAAGCTCTCATTCAATTGGTGTAGAGTATGAGCGCCAGGGGTTACTTCGGACAATGGGAGAGCTCTTAGTGTCTCATTGGATAGCTACCATTCACTCCAAGCTGGGCAGCCCCCAGTCAGTTAGGTGCTGTGAAGCCACGACCTGCTTGCTTCAATGGGTGCTTGGAGCTTATAGAGTAATCTCTCAACAGGCGGATTGATAATCTATGCACCAAGAAAAACAAACTCAACAAAGAAGACACCAGTCCTTCGCATCACAAGCTGGAATGTGAGAACCATGTGTCCTGGCCTTACCGACAACATTCTGCAGGTTGATGACACACACAAGACAGCTGTGATTGACAAGGAACTCACAAGGCTCAATGTGGACGTTACTGTGCTGCAAGAAACTAGACTCGTTCAAAGTGGATCCGTCAAAGAGAAACACTACACCTTCTTCTGGCAGGGGAAAGCCCAAGAGGCAACTCGTGAGCATGGAGTGGGTTTCACAGTAAAATACACGCCACTTCAAATGAGTGAACCACCCACAGTAGGCTCAGAGAGACTTCTTACTCTTCACTTGTCAACAAGTGTGGGCCCAGTTAATCTCATGTGCATCTATGTCCCGACACTCACCTCCACCCCAGATGTCAAGGATCAATTCTATGTGACACTTGACACTGCCATCAGTAGAATTCCCAGCACTGAGGGACTGTACCTTCTAGGAGACATCAACACAAGCTTGGGTACTGACTACACAGCTTTGCCAATGTGCATAGGGCACCAGGGGATTGGTAAGATGAACGAAAATGGACAGAGGTTGCTGGAGCTATGCTGTCACCATGGATTCTGTGTGATGAACAGCTACTTCCAGGTCAAGCTGTGCTACAAGGTGTCCTGGAAACATCCGAGATCATGCCATTGGCACCAGCTAGACCTTATCTTCACCAGACATAACACCCTCAGCAGTGTCCTCATCACTCGCAGCTATCACAGCACTGACTGTGACACTGATCACTCCCTGGTGTGTAACAAGGTCAGGCTTCAGCCAAGGAAGCTTCATCCATCCATGATAAAAGCTCGTCTTCTGATCAACACTTGCCGAACCACTGATCCAGAAAGGACCCAGGAGTTCCTCAACATCCTCGATCAGGCTCTTTCAGACAACAATGCTCAAGGCCTCAGTGCAGTGTCAAAGTGGAATCATCTGCACACCACCATCTATAACTCTGCACTCACTGTTTATAGGAAAAGAGATGGGAGGAATGCTGACTGGTTTGAGGCTTATTGGACTGAAATGAAGTCAGTTACTGTAACTAAGAGGAGAGCCCTCATGAACTACAAACAAGTCCCCAGCAAACAACATCTAAATGTTCTCAGAGCTGCCAGAAACAAGTCTCTGCAGACTGCTCGGCACTGCACCAATCAATACTGGTTAAAACTCTGCTGATGAATCCGGGGATGCGAGAGGGATGTATGAAGGAATTAAGAAAGCAATGGGCCCAGTAGTAACTAAATCAGCACCTTTTGAAGACAAAGAGAGGGGTGATCATCACTGAACCTAACAAGCAGATGGAAAGGTGAGTGGAGCATTATCTTGAACTCTACATAACGGAGAACATTGTCATTGAAGTAGCTCTCAGTGCCATTCCAGAATTCCCTGTCATGGAGGAACTGGACAGTGAGCCCTCCATAGTCGAGCTCAACAAGGGCTCAAAACATGCGTGATGCAAACATTGTCACCTTGTACAAAATTAAGGGGGATCGAAGTGACTGCAGCAATTATCGGAGCCAGCTACTCAGTTCCACTCACCTGCTCGATCCCTTTCCTCCTGCAAATTCCTTTGCTTCAGGTATCCATCCAATTTCCTTTTCAAATCATTGATTGTCTCTACTTCTACCACACTCGTGGGTCAGGACATTACCACTCACAGCATAAAAAAATTCCACCTCACCCAAGGATGGGAAATATTTATATCTTCTATATTTAGCTTATTCTCTATCTCTACGAGAATAGAATGGCAGTCAACATGAAAGGGAACCCAAAAATCTTCGAGCAGTATATAAATAATAAGCAGGTAGTCAGCGGTGAAGTGGGCCCCATTCGGGACAAAGAGGGTAAGATATACTGAGAGCTGCAGGGCAATGTTAATCTAGTTAATAAGTACCTTGTATCAATGATTACTAAGGAAGTGGAATTTGACAAAATATCAGTAGAAGTGGAGAGTGTAGAGGCAATGGAGAGGGTACAAATTGAGAGAGGGAGGTACTGAAAAGGCCTGTTATGCTTCAGGAAGATAAATTACCTGGTCCGGAAGGCTTTCATCCCAGATTGCGAAAGGAAATGTGGATGCAGATAACAGAAAGGCTTGCTATAATCTTCCAATCTTCCCTGGATACGGGGGAGGTGTCAGAGGATTAAACAGTTGCAAATGTGACACCCTTATTCAAGAAAGGGTGTAAGGACAGTCCGGCTAACTACAGGCCAGTTAGATTAACAGCAGTGGTGGGTAAGGTTTTAGAAAGAACAATCAGGGAAAAAATCAACAGTCACTTGGAGAGGTTTGAGTTAATTCAGGAGCGTGAGCATGGATTTATAAATGGGAGTTCATGCTTGACTAATCTAACTGCATTTTTTGATGAACTAACAGAGAAGTTTTATGAAGGGAATGCAGTGGATGTTGTTTATATGGATTTTAAGAAACGACACATAAAAGGGTGATTAACAACATTGAGGTTCATGGAATAGGAGGGTCAGTGTCCAATTGGATAGAAAATTGGCTTAAGGACAGAAAACAGCAAGTCGTAATAAATGATTCATTCTCAGACTGGAAGGTTGTCGACAGTGCTGTTCCCCAAGGGTCACTGCTGGAACCACTGCTTTTTACTTGCGACAGATAAATGACTTGGGTCTTGGAATATAGAGTAGAATCTCAAAATATGCCGATAACACCAAACTTGGAGAAGTGGCAAACAGTGAGGATGAAATGAACCACCTGCAACAAGACAGTGATAGGCTAGCAGAATGGGCAGACAGGTGCAGATGGATTTTAATAGTGACTAGTGTGAGGTGATGCATTTTAGCAGAAGGAATAGGGAGAGGCAATATATACTTAATGGCACAGTTCTAAAGAGTGTGCAGGAATAGAGGGACCAGTTCACTCAACAATGAACAACGTGAACAATTACTTCTTGTTGTGTGCTCTCAGATTTGTCACCTTCACTGCACTGGAGTGAGGTGACATCTACTGGCAGGAAGCAAGAACTGCAATCAAGCAGCAGAAATGCCATCGTCTGTCAGGGTGAAAGAAACATTGCAATGTGAGGAAATAGCGAATGGGTTTGATTGGGTTGGTGGAGACATGTATCCACTTGTGGTGGAGTCCAAAGCAAAGGCCAGAAATATAAAATTGTCATTATTAAAAGATATGAGGAATTCATGATAAATGTATTTAGGTAGTGAGTGGGTGGAATCTAGATAAAATAGAAAGTGAGATTGGGTGGACAGAAGCAGTGTGAAAGGATGGCTCAAACAAAAGGTAAACGCCCTGAAAGGTGAACTCTGTTTCTCTCTCCACAGATGCTGCCAGAGTTTCTGAACATTTACAACACTTTCTGTTTTTATTTCAGAATTTGCAAGATGTTGCTTTGCTCTGAAAAAAAATGGATGGTAGGCTTTGGCTGCCAGTGAAATTCCACAGGAGCTAAAAGGAAGTTCTGATATCAGTGGCATGTTCATCTCGGGGTATGATCCTTGCTTAGGGTGAGTGATTAATTAATGTGTGAGAGATCCTGGATTCAAATCCTGGACAAGTCCTTCTTCTTTGGCGTTTTTAGTTTAAGGTCATTGATTGGTTTCAGCCTTGCAGAAGGCCGAATTGATTTCCATATGGAGCCTGCTTGAGGACCAGAGAGCTGGATTCAAAGAGCTTGATTAACTAAATGTACAGATAGCCAAGTGGGAATATAAAGTTGTTGCAGTAATTGTGACCTGACTCCAAAAACAACAGGACTGGGTTCTGGACTGGAATGGAATGGAATTCTTCAGTGTTTCTGTTGTTTGGCTTGCATTGACTCATCGATTTTCTTGTTTTTCACTTTGTCGATGCCTTTGAATAATTGTGGATCCTTCTTCAGATTGTCATCTTTCACCAGGTAGTTCTGACCTCTGATGATGATGATCGTAATGAGCTTCAACTCACTGATAGTTTTGGAACTGAACAGATTTCCTTTGCTTGAGTCTACAACATGGAACTCAGTCTGACATGTGGACCCATGGGAGGATTTGAATGCCACCCCTGCGTTGGAGAATACAGTTGCATCCATCCAATAAGAGACCGAGTAGAAGTGACAGTTCTGTCAGTCAAACATTAAACTTTTAATTTCAGGGTGGTGAGTTTGAGTGCCATTTTGTTTTTCCCTTTTTTAAGGCTTCATTAGCAGAGAGTACAAGGAGTGTTTGAAATGAAATTCAGCAAAAGTATGAGAAAGCCTCACTTTGATTTGGGACTCATCTCTCTGCAGCATCTCGCTGTGAAAGATTGAACTTCATCTCATTTCATTCCCAGCTCGGGGTCAGTGCGGCTCAGTGGGACTTCTGGCTGTCTCCTGCTTCACAATCCATCAGTGCTGAGAAAGCAATGGGGAATATTATTCACGGCTCTGTAACCTGAGGACACCGATTTAAGGTGAATGGCAAAAGAACCAAAGGCAACATGAGGAAAAACTTCTTTTGCACAGCGAGTGGTTAAGATCTGATATGCACTGCTTGAGAGTGTGATGGAGGCTGATTCAACCATGGCTTTCAAAATGGTACAAGATAATTATCTGAAGTGGAAAAATTGCATGTTTTCATGGAATACATGAGTCTGTGGCATGAGATGAGTTGCTCGTGCAGAGAAGCAGCTCAAGCACAATGAGCTGAATGGCTTCCTTTTGTTCTGTAACTATTCTATGATATATGATTCTTTTCAGAGTGAAATCAACACTCACATACAAGAAATTGACAGGTACACTGTAAACTTCGCATTACCAGACAAGAAATTGACAGATACAGTGTGAAACCCACAGTCACGTAGCAGCAGTTGGCAGGTAACGTGTAAAAATCTTTCTTTCATATCCCAAATGCAAGGTACAAAGAAAATTAGGTACAAACCCAGGCTCACACTTCAAAGACTGAGAGATACAAAGCAAAACACATATTCACCTACAAGTACAGAGACGAAGACACACTCAGAGGAGGTGCAGATTAAAGACACATGCATGTAACAGAAACTGATAGGGATAGAATCAAACCCTTTCTCACTTCTCAGAAACTGATAGATAAGGACAAAAGCTGATGCTCACATACAAGTTGTTGAAAGATATGTGGTGAAACTCACAGAGCAATAGCAGAAACAAACAAGTACTGAATAATACCCACAGTCACAGACCAAAAACGGAAATATACTGAGTTAAACACCACTTTCTCACACCAGAAACTCATGGCAACAAAGTGAAGCTGACTCTATCCTCCCAGGCACTGACAGGTGCAAAAGAAAACACTCACGACGATTCCAGGTCATGAAATGTACGTAATAAAACCTTTCAGCTGAAAGAATAGCATTAATGACAGGTGTGATACCCAGAATGCTCAGCGGCCTAGAATCCGCCCCATCTGTGACAGGAGCGGGGCGCGCAGGCGCGGTAGAGAGCTTTGTCAGCAGCAAGAGCTGCGGGTTCGGAGTTGGAGCGGGATATTCACAAAGAGCGAGAAGACTTTGCGGGCTCACACAGCTGGAGCAGGGCCTCAGGGCCACAATAAGATGGAACAATCCCATCTGTATCCCTGCGGATGGCGGTGGTGAAGCTTTTCCCGGTGAGGCTCCCGAAACGGCGTCTATAAATGGATAAGAATTGGGGACTGGGCAGGGAGCGTCTCTAAATGAATAAAATTTGGGTACTGGTCAGGGAGCGTCTGTAAATGGATAAGAATTGGGGACTGGGCAGGGAGCGTCTGCAAATGGATAAGAATTGGGGGACTGGGCAGGGAGCGTCTCTAAATGAATAATATTTGGGTACTGGTCAGGAAGCGTCTGTAAATGGATAAGAATTGGGGACTGGGCAGGGAGTGTCGATAATTGAATAAGAGTTGGAGACAGGGCAGGGAGCGTTTCTAAATGAATAATATTTGGGGACTGGGCAGGGAGAGTCGATAAATGCTTAAGAATTGGGGACTAGTTCGGGAGCGTTTTTTTATTCGTTCGTGGGATGTGGGCGTCGCTGGCTCGATCTCAGCTCGAGTAATGTGTCCCGTTCTGGGCACCAGGCTTTAGAAAGGACATCAAAGCTTCTGAGACAGTTCAGAGGAGATTTACTAGAATGATACCGGAGATGAGGGGTGTCAGTTCTCTGGACAGGCTGGTGAAGCTGGGATTGTTCTCCTCAGAGTAGAGAAGGTTAAGGGAAGATTTAATAGAGGTGTTCAGAATCATGAAGGATTTTCACAGGGTAGAGAGGGAGAAACTGTTTCCACTGTCCTGGGGGTCAGTAACCAGAGGACACAGATTTAAAATAATTGGCCAAAAATGTCAAGGGGAGGTGAGGAGAGATCTTTTTACCCAGTAACTGATTCGGATTTGGAATGAATTGTCTGACAGGGTGGTGGAAACAGATTCAATTATAACTTTCATAAAGGAATTGGACAAATATTTCAAAGTGAAATTCTCCAGGATTATGGGGAAATAGGCAGGGGGTTGGACTAATTGCATCTTTTTGTCAGAGAGTCAGCAGAGGCACAATGGGGCCGAATGGCCTCCTTCTGTGCTGTATGATTCTGTGAACATAACAACGAGGAGCCGGAGTCGGCAAGTCAGCCGCTCGAGCCTGCTCTGCCATTCAATACAATCATGGCTGATCTCATCACGGCAGTTCTTGTTTCTTGCCAGTAGATGTCACTTCACTCCAATACAGTGAAGTTTACAAATCTGAGAGAGACACAACAGGAAAGAATTGTTCACATTATCGTGAATGTGTGGGATTTAGAAATACTAGGAGTGGAGACGAGTTATTACTTGTCTGCTCGATCCCCATAGCCCTGTAAAATTATTTCCTTCAAGTGCCCATTCAAATTCCTTTTGTAATCCTCGATTGTCTCCATTTCCACCGCCCTCGTGGGCAGCGAGTTACAGATCATCACCAATCAGTGTAAAAAAGTTCTTGCGCACATTCCCCCTGTATCTCCTGTCCAAAACCTTCAATCTGTGTCCCCTAGTCCTTGTACCAATAGTTAACGGGAACAATGTTTCCTTGCCAATTTATTTAAAACTGTCACAGCCGAAAACACATCTATCAATTCTCCCCTCACTCTCCTTTGATGCAGGGAGAACAACCCTAGCTTTTCCAAACTAACCTTGTAACTAAAATCCTCCATCCCTGGATCCATTCTGGTGAATTTCCTCTGCATCCTCTCAAGGACGCTCACATTCTTTCTTAAGTGTGGTAAGCAAAACTGGAAGCAACACGCCAACTGGGGCCTAACCAGAGCTTTATAATGGTTCAGCATAACTTCCCTGCTTTGCACTCAATGCCTCTTTTTTTCAAGCCCAAGATCCCATATGCTTTGCTAACCACTCTCACAATATGTCTTGCCACCTTCAAAGATTGATGCACATGAACCCCAAGTCCCTCTATTCCAACACACACTTTAGAACTGTGCCATTAAGTAAATATTGCCTCTCCCTATTCCTTATGCCAAAATACATCACCTCACACTTGTCACTATTAAATTCCATCTGCCACCTGTCTGCCCATTCTGCTAGCCTATCATTGTCCTGTTGCAGGCAGTTCATATCATCCTCACTGTTTGCCACTCCTCCAAGTTTGTTGTCATCGGGATATTTTGAGATTCTACTCAATATTCCAAGATCCAAGTCATTTATCTTCAGCAAAAAAAGCAGTGGTTCTAGCACTGACCCTTGGGGTACACCTCTGTCGACTATCCTCCAGTCTGACAAAGAATCATTTCATAAGACTCCCTGTTTTCTGTCCTGATACCAATTTTCTATCCAATTGGACACTGACCCTCCTATACCACGAATATCAATTTTGGAAACCCCACTTTTATGTGGTACCTTGTCAAACGCTTCCTTCAAATCCATATAAACAACATCCACTGCATTCCCTTCATCAAGCTGCTCTGTTAGTTCATCAAAAAATGCAGTTAGATTAGTCAAGCATGAACTCCCATTTATAAATCCATGCTCACTCTACTTAATTAACTCAAACCTCTCCAAGTGACTGTTGATTTTTTACCCTGATTATTCTTTCTAAAACCTTACCCACCGCTGCTGTTAATCTAACTAGCCTGTAGTTAGCCGGACTGTCCTTACACCCTTTCTTGAATAAGGGTGTCGCATTTGCCACTGTTTACTCCTGGCACCTCCCCCGTATCCAGGGAAGATTGGAAGATTATGGCAAACTCTTCCATTATCTGCATCCGCATTTCCTTTCGCAACCTGGGATGTGAGCCATCCAGACCAGGTGATTGATCTACCCTAAGCACAGCCAGCCTTTTTAGTACCTCCCTCTCTCAATTTGTACTCTCTTCACTTCGACTGATATTTTGTCAAATTCCACTTCCTGAGTGATCACTGATACAAAGTACTCATTAAGTAGATTAACATTGCCCTGCACCTCTAAGCTTATATTATCCTTTTTGTCCCTAATAGGCCTGACTCAACCTCTTACTACCCACTTATCATTTACATGCTGCTCGAAGATTTTTGGGTTTCCTTTCATGTTGACTGTCAGTCTATTCTCATAGAAATAGAGAATAAGCAAATAGAGAAGATGTAAGTATTTCCCATCCTTGATGAGGTGGAACTTTCTTATGTTGTGGGTGGTAATGACTTGGCCCACGAGTGTGGTGGAAGCAGAGACAAACGATGATTTGAAAAGGAAATTAGATGGATACTTGAAGGAAAGAAACTTGCAGGAGGAAAGGGATCGAGCTGGTGAGTGGAACTGACTAGATTGCTCCTGGGAGAGCCAGCATGGACGTGATAGGCCAAACGACCACCTTCTGTGCCGTAAATGACTCTGTGTTGTTTCTCAAATTCAATCCACTGGTGCTTGGTAAATAATTTCAAAGTAAATTGTGCAACTGGAAAATCAGAACCAAGGCAAGGGACGCATAAGGAAGCAAAATTGCTGAAACCCGGGATTGAACCAGGAACCTTTAGATCTTCAGTTCAACGCTCTCCCAACTGAGATATTTCAGCCCTACATTAACAGAGTCTTGTTGTCCTTGTTTTGGAAGAAAATACATGCATTCAAGTTTTCCAAAAAATTAAAGAACACAACATGTGAGTAATATTCCCCATTGCTTTCTCAGTCCTGATGGATTGTGAAGCGGGAGACAGCCAGAAGTGCCACTGAGCCGCACAGACCCCGAGCTGAGAATGAAATGAGATCAAATTCAATCTTTCATAGTGAGATGCTCATGAGAGGTAAGAGTCCTGAATCAAAGCGAGACTTGCTCATTTCAAACACTCCCTGTACTCTCTGCTCATGAAGCCTTAAAAAAGGGAAAAACAGAATGGCACTCAAACTCACAACCCTGCCATTAAAAGTCTCATATTCGACTGACAGAACTGTCACTTCTACTCGGTCTCTTATTGGATGAATGCAACTCCAACGCAGGGATGGCATTCAAATCCTCCCATGGGTCCACATGTCAGACTGAGTTCCATGTTGTAGACTCAAGCAAAGGAAATCTGCTCAGTTCCAGAACTATCAGCGAATTGAAGCTGATTACGATCAACATCATCAGAGGTCAGAACTACCTGGTGAAAGAAGACACCCTGAAGAAGGATCCACAATTATTCAAAGGGATCGACAAAGTGAAAAACAAGAAAATCGATGAGTCAATGCAAGCCAAACAACAGAAACACTGAAGAATTCCATTCCATGCCAGTCCAGAACCCAGTCCTGTTGATTTTGGAGTCAGGTCACAATTACAGCAACAACTTTATATTCCCACTTGGCTATCTGTACATTTAGTTAATTACAATTTTGTCCACAAGCTCTTTGAATCCAGTTGTCTGGTCCTCAAGCCAGCTCCGCATGGAAGTCAATTCCACCTTCTGCAAGGCTGAAACCAATAGATAACCTTAATCTAAAAATGTCAGCAGGCCAGGGCTCATCTGGGATTAGAAACCTGAATTTCTTACATGTTAATCAACCACATTCCCTAAGCAAGAATCATACCCCTAATCCAACGAGCCACTGACCAGTCAGGTTGCTTTAGCTGCTGTGGAATTTCACTGGAACCCCCCAGCCAATCATCCATTTTTTTTTCAGATCAAAGCAACATCCTGCAAATGCTGAAATAAAAACAGAAAGTGCTGGAAATGTTCAGCAGCTCTGGCAGCATCTGTGCTGAGAGAAACACAGTTAACGTTTCACGGCACACACCTTTTGTTTTAGCCATCCTTTCAGACTGCTTCTGTCCATCCAATCTCACTTTCTATTCTATTCACATTCTAACCATTCACTACGTTACTACATTTTTCATGAATTCCTCATTTCTTTTATTAATGGCAATTTTGTATTTCTGGCCTTTGCTTCAGACACCACCACAAGTGGAATCATGTCTCCATCTACCCAATCAAACCACTTCGCTGTATCCTCACATTGCAATGTTTCTTGAACCCTGACAGACAATGGAGTTTGTGCTGCTTGATTGCAGTTCTTGCTTCCCGCCAGTAGATGTCACCTCACTCCAATACAGTGAAGTTTACAAATCTGAGAGAGACACAACAGGAAATAATTGTTCACATTATAGTGAATGTGTGGGATTTAGAAATACTAGGAGTGGAGACGAGTTATTATTGCACTCTGCTATTACATCTTTTATAAAGGACTCCAGCATTTTCCCCACGACTGATGTCAGGCTAACCGGTATATAATTCGCTGTTTTCTTTCTGCCTCTTTTTTTAAATAGTGGAGTTACATTAACTACCGTCCAATCCATTTGAACTGTTCCAGAGTCTACATAATTTTGAAAAAAGACCAGAAATGCATCTGCTATTTCAAGGGCCACCTCCTTAAGTACTCTGGGATGTAGATTATCAGGCCTTGGGGATTTATCGGCCTTCAATCCCATCAATTTCCCAAACATTCCCTACTAATACAGATTTCATACAGTTCCTCCTTCTCATTAGACCCTATGTTCCCCAACATTTCTGGGAGGTAACTTGTATCCTCCTTTGTGAAGACAGAACCAAAGTATGTATTTAATTGGTCTGCCATTTCTTTGTTCCTCATTATAAATTCCCCCGTTTCTGACTGTAAGGGACCCACATTTGTCTTCACTAATCTTTTTCTCTACACCTATCTATAGAAGCTTTTACAGTCAGTTTTTATGTTCTCTGCTAGCTTACTCTCATACTCTATTTCCCCCTTCTTAATCAATCCTTTTGTCCGCCTCTGCTAAATTCCAAACTGCTCACAATCTTCAGGTTTGCTGCTTGTTCTGACCATTTTATATTTCTCCTCCTTGGATCTAATACTTTCCTTAATTTCTTTTGTACGCCACAGTTGAGCCACCCTTCCTGTTTTACTTTTGCACAGACAGGAATGAACAATTGTTGTAATTCATCCATGCGCTCTCTAAATGCTAGCCATTGCCTATCCACTGTCAACCCTTCAAGTAACGTTCCCCAATCTATCATCGCCAACTCCCGCCTCATACCTTCATAGTTTCCTTTGTTTAGATTCAGGACCCGAGTCTCTGAATCAACTCGCTCACTCTCCATCTTAATGAAGAATTTTATCATATTATGGGCGCACTTCCCCAAAGGACCCCACACAACAAGATTGTTAACTAATCCTTTCTCATTACACAATACCCAGTCCAGGATGGCCTGTTCTCTGGAGATGTAAAACACCTCTATCAATTCTCCACTCAATCTCCTTTGATATAGGCAGAATAATCCTAGCTTTTCCAACCTAACCTTGTAACTAAAATCTCCCATCCCTGGAACCATTCTGGTAAATCGCCTCTGCATCCTCTCCAGGACCCTCACATTCTTTCTAAAGTCTGCTGAGCAGAACTGGAAGCAACACTCCAATTGGGGCCTAACCAGAGTTTTATAATGGTTCAGCATAACTTCCCTGCTTTTGTACTCAATGCCTCTATTTATAAAGCCCAAGATCCCATATGCTTTGCTAACCACTCTCGCAATATGTCTTGCCACCTTCAAAGATCGGTGCACATGAACCCCAAGTCCATCTATTCCAGCACACTCTTTATAACTGTGCCATTAAGTATATATTGCCTCTCCCTATTCCTTATGCCAAAATACATCACCTCACACTTGTCACTATTAAATTCCATCTGCCACCTGTCTGCCCATTCTGCTAGCCTATCACTGTCCTGTTGCAGGCAGTTCATATCACCTTCACTGTTTGCCACTTCTCCAAGTTTGGTGTCATCGGCATATTTTGAGATTCTACTCTGTATTCCAAGATCCAAGTCACTTACCTTTAGCAAAAAAAGCAGTGGTTCCAGCACTGACCCTTGGGGAACACCACTGTCGACTATCCTCCGGTCTGACCAAGAACCATTTAATATGACTCGCTGTTTTCATTCTTTAAAACAATTTACTATCCAAATGGACACTGACCCTCCTAATCCATGAACCCCAATTTTGTTAACCACCCTTTTATGTGGTACTTTATAAAATGCTTTCGTAATATCCATATAAACAACATCCACTGCAATCCCTTCATCAGTATTCTCAGATAGTTTATCAACAAATGCAGTTAGATTCGTCAAGCATTAACTCCCATTGATAAATCCATGCCCACTCTCCTGAATTAACTCAAACCTCTCCAAAGGACTTGATTTTTTTCCCTGACCTGTTGATCTCATGCTGATAGCAAGCTCACCAAAGAGCATGTATTTGGCAATGTGACGGTCATCCATTTGGCCCAGTCAACAGAGTCACCGCTCACTCAAGAGGGCAAACATGCTGCGGATCCCTGCACGCTGGTGTACTTCCGCATTCGGCACTCTGTCCTGCCAGGAGATGCCCAGTATCCATCTGAGGCAGTGGAGGTGGAAGCTGTTCAGCCGCTTTTTTTGGCTTGTATAAGTTGTTGATGCTTCTCTACTATAAAGGAGGGTGCTGAGAACACAAGCCTGGTACACGTGGAGCTTTGTATTTTCGGTCAGTTTGCTGTCGGTTCACACTTGTCTTCTCAACTTTGACATGACAGCTGCAGCATTGGCAATCCTGGTGCTGATTTCAGCATCAAGGGCCAGATGGCTGGTGATTGTTGATTGAAGGTATGTGAAGCTGTTGACAACCTCCAAAGTGAGGTTGTCGATGTTGATGGAAAGTGGAGTCTCTACGTCCTGGCCCGTAACTTTCATCTTCCTGATGCTGATTGTCAGTCCAAACTCTTTGCAGGCCAGGGAGAACCGATCTACAAGCTGCTGTGACTGAACTTCATTATGGGATGTCAGCACAGCATCATCAGCAAATAGCAACTCACAGACTAGGAATTTACCCACTTTAGTCTTGGCGCACAGTCTTGCCAAGTTGAACAGCTTGTCGTCAGCTCTGATGTGCAGGTGAACACCTATATCTGAGTAATTGAAAGTGTACAATAGCAGCATGGAGAAGAATATGCCAATTATAAAGGATGTGATAACTAGACAGTTCGAAAATGATGACATGATTGGGCAGAGTCAACAAAGATTTATGAAAAGGAAAACAGGTTTGAAAAACCTGTTGAGAGTTTTGAGGATGTTACCTATAGAACAGATAAAGGAGAATCAGTGGATGTGTGGTATTTGTATTTTCCTTTGGTAAGGTCCCACACAGGAGGTGAGTAAACAAAATTAGAGCACATAGGCTTGGGGATAATATACTGAAACAAAAACAAGAAATGCTGGATTCACTCAGCAGGTCTGGCAGCATCTGTGGAAAGAGAAGCAGAGTTAACGTTGCGGGTCAGTGACCCTTCTTCGGAACTGATATGGATTGAGAATTGGTTAACAGACCGAAAACAGAGAGCAGGAATAACGGGTCCTTCTCAGGATGGCAGGCTGTTACTATTGGGGTACTGCAAGGATCAGTGTTGGAGCCACAGCTGTTAACAACCTATATAAATGATTTGGATGTGGGGATTAAATGTAATATTTCCAAGTTTGCAGATGACACAAAGCTCGGTGAAGTGTGAGTTGTGAGGAGGATGCAGAGAGGCTTCCAGGGGACCTGGAGAGGATAAGTGAATGGGCAAGAACATGGAATATAATGTGAATAAGTGTGAAGTTATTCACTTTGGTAGAATAAACAGAAAGTCAGAGTATTTCTTAAATGGTGAGAGGTTGGGAAGTGTCGATGTCCAAAGGGACCTGGGTGTCCTTGTTCCTGAGACACTAAAAGCTCTTGTGCAGGTGCAGCAATCAATTAGGAAGGCAAATGGTATGTTGTACCCACACGAGGGGTCATGAGTACAGGAGTAAAGATGTCTTGCTGCAATTGTATAGAGCCTTGGTGAATCCGCACTGGAGTATTGTGTACAGTTTAGTCACCTCATCTTATGAAGGATACACTTGCCATAGAGGGGGTGAAACAGAGGGTCAACAGACTAATCTTTTATTTGCATTTATTTCATTTCATCTCAGTTTGTTCAGTTTGCTTACCTACTGTTTTTTTCAGGTTTGTACTTCCTGCTGTTCAATATTCAGTCCATTAACACCTAATCTGTACTAATGCTTTGTCTTTCAACACACCATTAACATATTGTTTGCCTTTGCTGCATGACCTTTTGGTCAGCTATGTGGCCTTGTCCAATCTACACCTTCTCCTTTGTTATCTCTTGCCCCACCCCCACCCCACTTGCTTATAACCTGTGACTTTTCTAATATATGTCAGTTCCGAAGATGGGTCACTGACCTGAAACGTTAACTCTGCTTCTCTTTTCACAGATGCTGCCAGACCTGCTGAGTGGTTCCAGCATTTCTTGTTTTTATGTCACCAGACTATTCCCTGGGATGGTGGGATTGTCTTATGAGGAAACTGGGCCTGTAGTCCTTAAAGTTTCGAAGAATGAGAGGTGATCTGATTGAAACTGACAAAATTCTTACAGGGCGTGACAGTGTGGATGTAGACAGGATGTTTGCCCTGGTTGGTGAGTCTAAAACCAAAGGACATCGTCTCAGAATAAGGAGTAGGCCATTTAAAACTGAGATGGGTGGAATTTCTTCACTCAGACGGTGGTGAATCATTGGAATACTGTGCCCCAGAGGGCTGTGGCAGCTCAATCATTGAGCATGTTCAAGACAGAAATTGATAGAAATCTTGATACTCATGACATCAAGGGATATGGGGATAGCATGGGAAAGGGGCTTTGAGGTAGGTGATCAGCCATGATCGAATTGAATGACAGAGCAGGCTCGACGGGCTGAATAGCTTACTCCTATGTTCCTCTGTTCCTAAGAGAGTTGGCGCCAGCGCACAGCCCTGCTTTACCCCACTGCTGATCTTGAAAGCGTCTGATGTTGCTCCATTGTAACTGATGGAACTGTGCATGTTCTCGTGGAAAGAAGAGATGATGGCCAAGAGGTCAGGAGGGCAGCCGATGTTCCATTGCAGTTTGAAGAGGCCGTCTCTGCTGACAAGATCAAAGGCCTTAGTGATGTCAACGAAAATGTGTGAGGCTCTGTGGCGCAATGGATAGCGTGTTGGACTTCTAAATGATGATTGAGACGATATTCAAAGGTTTTGGGTTCAAGTCCCACCAGAGTCAGATTTTGGACCAGAAACAGAGGAGCACAACGGAACAACAAATGAAGAAATGCGCCAAAAGCACAGACTCGGAGACAGAGCGAGAGAGAGAGGAGCAGAGCAGGGGAAAACAAAATCGTGGAGTGACGTCACAATGGAGAGTGAGAGCAGGGACACAGAGAGCCGCTGTGGTGAGGATACAGGATTTGGTTCTTTCTTCGGTGCAGTGGAAGGAGCTGTTTGGTGAGGATCTGGTAAGCTGTGACATCACAGGCAAGCAGGTAGTTGATTGGTTTGGAAGAACCGACCTGCTTGATGCGCATCTGGTAAGTGATTAAGATCCATTTTAGTCCTAACGTTTAAAATAGTAAACAAACTAGCGGTAAATTTAATAAAATAAGCAATAAAATGAATAATTGAATAAAATATTTAAGTAGTTAATTGAAACACGTTAAGGATGACAGGACAGGTGATGTGTCACAGCTGCAGCATGTGGGAGTTCCTGGATGCCAGTGTGATCCAGGGCAAACAGGTCTGCAGTAAGTGTTTGCGGCTCAAAGAGGGAGAAAAAAGGAATGTAGTGGTAGTAGGGGACAGTATAGTAAGGTGGATTGACTCTGTTCTCTGCAGCAAAAGCAAGAGTCCAGACGGCTGTGTTGCCTGCCGGTGCCAGTATTCAGGACATCTGCTCAGGGCTGGAGCGAAACATACAATGGGAGGGGGAGGATCCAGTCGTCGTGGTCCATGTCGGTACCAAAGACATAGGCAGGACAAGGATAGAGGTTCTGCAAAGTCAGTATGAGGAACTAGGCACCAAATTAAGAAGCAGAACCTCAAAGTTAATCATCTCTGGATTATTACCTGAGCCATGTGCAAATTGGCATAGGACAAATAAGATTAGAGAAAGTAATGTGCGGCTGAAAGACTGGTGTGGTAGTAGTGGGTTCTGGTTCATGGGGCGTTGGCACCAGTACTGGGAAAAGAGGTGGCTGTACCGTTGGGACGGTCTACACCTGAACCGTGCTGGTGCCGGTGTTCTAGCGAGCCACATAACGAGGGAAGTAGAGACGGTTTTAAACTGAATAGTGGGGGCAAGGGATCAAATTTGGGAAGATATGGTGAATCAAGGAGGAGAGACAAGGCAAGAGAGAAAGGTATAAATATGGGAAATGATAAACAGACTGTGACAGGAAGGGACAGAATGTACAAATCTAAGAGTAAATCGACAGATAAGGCTAGAGGTGACAAAAATAATAAAAGGACAAAACTAAATGCTCTGTATCTGAATGCATGGAGCATTTGAAACAAAACAGAGGAACTGGGAGCACAAATAGAATAAATAAGTACGATCTGATAGTCATTACAGAGACATGGCTGCAGGGCGACATAGATTGGGATGTGAATATTGGAGGTGACATGGCATTTTGGAAGGACAGGAAGCTAGGAAAAGGTGACGGGGTAGCTCTGTTCATTAATGATGGTATTAGCGTAATAGAGAGGGATGACCTGAGTTCTGGAGATCAGGATGCAGAAGCAGTTTGAGTACAAATGAGAAATCATAAAGGCAAGAAGTCACTTGTGGGAGTGGTGTACAGGCCACCTAACATTAACCACACTGTCAGATGGGATATAAAGGAAGAAATAATGGCAGCTTGTCAGAAAGGTACTGTGATAATTATGGGGGATTTTAATCTACATATAGATTGGAAATTCAGATGGGCTGAGGTAGCCTAGATGAGGAGTACATAGAATGTTTTGGGGATAATTTCTTGGAACAATACATTCTGGAGCCAACCAGAGAGCAGGCTATACTAGACCTGGCATTGTGCAACGAGATAGGATTAATTAATGACCTCATAGTTAAGGTGCCCCTAGGTAGTAGCGATTATAATATGATTGAATTTTACATTCAGTTTGAGGGAGAGGAGAGTGGGTCCCAGACTAGTATTTTAAATTTAAATAAGGGCAATTATAAGGTCATGAAAGCAGAGCTAGCTAAAGTGAACTGGCAAATTAGGTTAAGGGATATGTCAATAGAGATGCAGTGGCAGACATTTAAGGGGATATTTCAGAATACACAGAATAGATACATTTCAACGAGAAAGAAAAGTTCCAAAGGTGGGACTCACCATCCATGGTTCACGAAAACAGTTAAAGATACTATCAAACTTAAAGAAAAAGCCTATAATTGTGCAAAGGTGGGAGGCAGGTCAGAAGATTGGACAGAATATAAAAAAACAGCAAAGAATGACTAAAAGATTGATAAGGAAGGTAAAATTAGAGTATGAGAGAAAGCTCGCAAGAAATTTCAAGACAACTAGTAAGAGTTTCGATAGATTTTTTAAAAAGAAAAGAGTTAACAAAGCGACTGTTGGTCCAATAGAAAGTGTGTCTGGGGAATTAATAATGGATAATTAAGAGATGGCAGATGAATTGAACAGATACTTTGCATCGGTCTTCACTATTGAGGATACAAATAACATCCCAGTATTAGCCGTATATCAGGAAATTGAAGGGATGGAGGAACTCAAGAAAATTACAATCACCAGGGAAGTGGTACTAAACAAATTGTTGGAGCTGCGGGTTGACAAGTCGCCAGGTCCTGAATTGGCTAGTGAGATAGTTGATGCGCTGGTTTTAATATTCCAAATTTCCCTCGCTTCGGGAAGGTTCTGTTAGATTGGAAAGTAGCGAATGTAATTCATTTATTCAAAAAGGGAGGGAGACAGAAAGCAGGAAACGACAGGCCAGTTAGCTTAACATCTGTCTTAGGGAAAATGTTAGGAGCGATTACTGAAGATGTTATAGCAGGGCATTTAGAAAAAATTAAGGTAATCAGGCAGAGTCAACATGGTTTTTTGAAAGGGAAATCATGTTTAACCAATTTATTGGAGTTCTTTGAGGGAGTTACATGTGCTGTGGATAAAGGGGAACCAGTGGATGTATTGTATTTCGATTTCCAGAAGAATAAGGTGCCATATCAAAGCTTATTGCAGAAAATAAAAGCTCATGGTGTCGGGGGTAACATATTGGCATGGATAGAAGATTGGCAAGCTGACAGGAAACAGAGAGTCAGCATAAATGGGTCATTTTCTGGTTGGCAAGAAGTAACGAGTGGTGTGCCACAGGGATCTGTGCTGGGGCCTCAACTTTTTACAATTTATATAAATGACTTAGATGAAGGGACCGAAGGTATTGTTGCTAAATTTGCTGATCACAAAGATAGGTAGGAAAGTAGGTTGTGAAGAGGACATAAGGGGGCTACAAAGGGATATAGATAGGTTAAGTGATTGGACAAAGACCTGGCAAATGGAGTATAATGTGGGAAAGTCGGAAATTGTCCACTATGGCAGTAAGAATAAAAAAGCATATTATCTAAATGGTGAGAGATTGCAGAGCTCTGAGATGCAGAGGGATCTGGGTGTCCGAGGGCATGAATTGCAAAAGGTTAGTATGCAGGTCCAGCACGTAATTAGGAAAGCTAATAGAATGTTATCATTTATCACCATGGGAATTGAATACAATAGTAGGGAGGTTATGCTTCCGCTATACAGGACATTGGTGAGACCTCTTCTGCAGTACTGAGTACTGTACTGGTCTCCTTATTTGCGGAAGGATGTAAATGCATTGGAGGTAGTACAGAGAAAGTTTACGAGACTAATACATGGAATGGGTGGGCTGTCTTACGAGGAAGTATTGGACAAGCTAGGCTTGTCTCCGCCAGAGTTTAGAAGAGAAAGAGGTGACATGATTTGTTATTTAATTTATTAAATACAACATTTAAAATGTCTGAACTCCCTCTGAAAGTTGACAACTGCTGCTTCCGGTGTCTTCCTGGAATAGTGGAGCTGTTGTGTCAACAGAAAAGTCTTTCCCGAGCAGCCCTGAGCCTGTTGGTACCGGCTTTGATCCAACCCAGTTAAAAATCAGGGTACAGTGTGGGCAATGAGCCCAAATTGCTGAACTACAGGTCCCTGTCACTTTAAAGAGTTGGCTGGTGCGATTATGATCAGAGGCTCCTTCTAAGCACATTTCTCACCACCACAACTTCCAGATGCTGGTGTTAGTGTGTGCATGTACCGGCAGTTGCACTGCTGTTCAGACCCTCAATAGCAGTGAAAGTCTCAGAGTTCACCGCGATTGGGGCTGTAAAATCCAGGCCAATATCTCACAGTCCTGTTAGATTTGCTCTCCCTCTGCACAAAATCAAACTCCACACATTGTCTTTCACTCACTCCTGTTTCCAGCCCTGATGTTGCAGAAATCCCCTCTCAAAGGTACACAATCCAGTTGATTTCTGATCAAATACCTCCTTCCTCATTCAATAGAGGAAACAGAGACATGAACAGGAGTCAGGTGCAAGAAAGTTTCACCAACAGAGCAAAGAAAGGCACCAACAAAAGTCACACCTACTTTCCAAATCATTTCACTGGAATATTCTTTCACTTGTTTTGTAAGATGACTGCAATAAATCTGAAAATGAGCACCATGAGGTTTGTGTTCACTAGTCACTTGTTCTCCTGTGTTTGTCTGTCAGGTTTGTAATACAGTTTGTATTGGATATTGAAGAGAATCTCTTTTCAAGATGATTGCACATCGTACTGTGTTTAAAGCAACCAACTTGGAAAATGGCAGAAAATGAATGTTTCAATACCTGTGTGACCAGATTCTTCCAATGCTTTTCAACAGCTAGATTGATGATGCTTGCAATCTGTATCCTGTGGAGAATGGGAGAGGAGATTAAAAACATGGTGCATGAACAGGACAGACTGTGTAAAATGGGAGCACAGAAATACTGCCACCTCATTGAAAGTTAATGAGATTTATTCCAAGTCAGACACCTGTCCACAATGAACAAGTGAATACATTAATTGTCCACTTTCAATCTAAATGGGACTGAGGTTCCAACAGAGATGTTTTCTGGAAAATACCTGCTGCAGTTTTAAAATTGATGAACTGGAACATCTTATACTAACTTTCAAATAACTGTAGTGATTGTATAGTTCTCATAGTGGAGAGAAGGAGTTGTTTATAAATATAAGCAGAAAAACACATTTGTGGATTGGTGAATGAGCTTTATCTTTCTGAAATGTATTTGTCCATTGGTTGCAGTCACTGGAAATTCTTTTTTACATTTCAATTGTAGCAGCAGCAGTTAGCAGCAAAATGTCTGATGAATCAGAGTAGTGGGTCTGGGAAACACTTAAACAGCCGAGACCCTGTAAAACAGAACTCCAAGTAATAGTTTAAATAAGGCACTGAACTGACAGAGCGGTAAAGGCCTGCTCAGGTCAGGAAAAAAAACCCGACCCGAACCTGACAGAACCACATTGGACCCGAGCCTGACCCGGCCTGAGTATCTCCATTTATTCCCACGCCCAAACTAACCCGAGCCTTACCCGACCACCGGAATGTTCACTTTCTCAACCTCCCGATTCCGAATCTACAGGAAGCTGCAGCATGAGCGCAATGACGTCATAGAGATGCTCACTTGCTCACTGCGCAGACTCAGAGTTTACCTCCTTCATGACCCGGACTCCCGGCTTTGGTTGGCTTTTCAACTTTTGACACTTATTAAACACAACTTCCCAGCAAAGTTAAATGTAATACTTACTGTGTGTGTCCGACACGGACTCAGACCAACCTGGACCCAGCCTGACCTGAACCTGACCCAACCTGACCCGAGCCCGAAAGCCAGAACCGGAAGAGCGACCCGACATGACCCGAACCCGACACAGGTCGTTGGGTTCAGGTCGGATTGCAGGCCTTTACAGAGTGGAGGTTAGATGAGGATTGAATTAATTTCAATCACTGAATCTAAACAAGAAGTAAATCTGTCAGGAATGGAACAGTTTGCTTTATCTGTGAGCTTGTGGCACAACGGTAGCGCGTCTGACTCCAGATCAGAAGGTTGCGTGTTCAAATCACGTCAGGCTCAGTTATGTTTTACAGCAGCTCAAGTTCCTGGATTTTATTTCAGAAGTGAGTTCCATCTATTGGAATGTTCAGTGAATGGTTGAATTTCAAGATCAACTTTAATAGATTAAAGTCCTGATTTCTGGTTCCGTTCCATTTCCATGCTCAGTTCTTATTTTACACTGTTTTATATCAGAACAATGTTTCAGGGATGTGATGTGTCCATTGTTTGTACAATCGCTCTGTCACCCAGTGTGAGAAATAAAACACAAACCGCCCAGCGTGCGGCTCAAACCCATACCTGGCTCTGTCTATAGGCCGCTTAGTTCAGTTGGTTAGGACGCAGTGTTGATAACAACAAGGCTGTGGATTTGATCCCCATGTGCGCTGTCACATGGTCAGTCAATAATTTGACACATTTTTGTTACACTTAAAATCCAACTTTTGGATGCAAACAAGTTTACATAAAATGTCAAAGGGAATTTATTTTGAATAACATCCATTGTATCTTTGTCACTGATCTGGAGTAACACAGAATTCTTTCCAATTATCTTCCGTTTGCTGATAAACGTTGAACTCGTGCCCTGTTCTCGTTAATGGTCACGAGCAACAAAAACAGACAGAGCGAGTCTGACCACCCAGAGATGTGGAAAAGGCTTCAGTTTGGGACAAATGCAGCAAATCAAATGTTCACCCTGCCCCGAGAGAGTCAAAAACTGGGTAAAAGGACACAGGGAGATAGAGAATACGCTACAGCAGACAATGTAAATATTTCCCATCCTTGATATCTCTCTATTCCAATCCAACCTTCAGAGTTGGGTAAATAATTTCAGTGTAAATTGTGCAGCTCAAGAGTCAAAACCAAAGGGTGATGCAGAATAAATGAGAACTGCCAAAACCCCAGATTGAACCAGGGATCTTCAGTCTAACACACTCACAATTGAGCTATTTCAGTCTCACAGGCTTGGGATGATAAGTGGCAAGTAACATTCGCACCTCACAAGTGCCAGGCAATGAATATCTCCAACAAGAGAGAATCTAACCATCTCCCCTTGACATTCAATAGCATTACAATCACTGAATCCCCCACCATCAACATCATGGAGGTTACCATGGGTAGCCATACAAATAACGTAGCGACAAGAGCAGGTCAGAGGCTTGGAATCCTGAGGTGAGTAATTACAGTGCAGCTGTTGGCTCCACCCCAGGGGCTGAATTTGTTCTGTAAACCATGAAGCAGCTTCCTCTCAAATCCAAGGTTTATTAATAAATCATTTTACAAAAGCCCCAAAGTGTGATATATTCCTCTCACTCATCCATGACTCCTGACTCCCCAAAGCCTGTCCACCATCCACAAGGCACAAGTCAAGAGTGTGATGGAATATTCTCCACTTGCCTGGATGGGTGCAATTCCAACTCAAGAATCTCAACGCCGCCAGGACAAAGCAGCCCGCTTGATTGGCACCCCATCTGCAAACATTCACTCCCTCCACCATCGACGCACAGTTGCAGAGTGTGTACCGTCTACAAAATCCACTGCAGCAATGCACCACAACTCCTTAGACAGCACCTTCCAAACCAGTGACCTTTAGCACCTAGAAGGGCAAGGGCAGAAAATACAGGGGATACCACCACATGCAAGTTCCCCTCCAAGCCACACACCATCCTGACTTGGAACTATATCGCCGTTCCTTCACTGTCGCTGGGTCAAAATCCTGGAACTCCCCTTCTCACAGCACTGTGGGTGTACCTACCCCACATGGACTGCAATGGTTCAAGAAGGCAGCTCACCACCACCTTCTCATGGGCAATAAATGCTGGCCTAGCCAGCGATGCCCACATCGCATGAATGAATGAATAAAAAAGTGAAGCATCCCTTGTGTCATTGTTTTGGTAGAAAATATAACCCTGGTGGAATTGCCTCTCCCAATCACACCTCACTTCATAGAACATAGAAAATGGAGAAAATTTATGGCACAGAATGAGACCATTTAGCAATCGTGTCTGTGCCAGCTGAAAAAGAGCGATCCAGCCCAATCCCACTTTCCAGGTCTTGGGAATGGGATCTGAACAGATCTCAGAGCTCACATTATGTGAATGTTCTGTTGAAGTGTTGGTGAGCTGATATACCAGGGGAGATTCACACTGTTAGACACAGTGTGAAATACATTCAAGTATTTATAAAACATTACAACATGTGAGTAATATTCCCCATTGATTTCTCAGCACTGATGGATTGTGAAGTGGGAGACAGCCAGAAGTCCCATTGGTCCACACTGACCATGAGCTGAGAATGAAATGAGATAAAGTTCAATGTTCAGCAGCGAGTTGCTGCAGAGAGGTAAGAGTCCTGAATCAAGGAGAGACTTTCTCATACTGCTGTTGAATCTCATTTCAAACACTCCTTGAACTCTCTGCCGAGGAATTCAGAGCTGGAGAATGGCTGTAAAATCAGCCTAAAAAGGAAATAAAAGACACCCACCGTGGGGCTCAAACTCAAAAACTTGAGATTCAGAGTTTCATGCTTTCATCGACTGAGCTCACCAGGCCTGAGGCAGTGTCCCCATCCTGTCTGTTATTGGACGGTGCAGCTGTTGGCTCCACCCCAGGGACTGAATTTGTTCTGTAAACCATGAACCAGCTTCCTCTCAAATCCCAGGTTTATCAGTAAATCCTCTTAAAAAGCCCCAGAGTGTGATATATTCCTCTCACTCAACCAGAATAAAAGTTACATATTTTGCTCTTTTTACCTTCCAAACATTGACTTCTATTTTTCTCAGCATTTATTTCTCTCTCTTTTTTATATTGTGCATTTCCTAATAAACATTTCATTTCAATTATTTATGAGGGATGAAATGAACAGAAGAGATTTTCTGCAATGGTACCAGGGGTGTGGGACAGAGTGAGTGGTTTGGATCTGGAATACACTGCCTGAGAATGTGCTGGAGGCAGATTCAATCGTGGCGTTCAAAAGGGAATTGGATAAACACCTGAATAGAGAAAATTTGCAGTGTTACAATGAAAGGGCAGAGGAGTGGAATTAGCTGATTTGCTCTTGCAAAGATCTGTCATGGACATGATGGACTGAATGGTCTCCTTCTGTACTGTAACCATTTGATTCCTTGATTCTAACTCTGTCAAAGTTGTTCTGAACTTGCTCTGCTCCAAGGAGAACAACCCCAGCTTTTCCAGTCTCTGCACATAACTGAAGTTATGAGGAACCATGGGGAACCCACTGTAAACCTTCCTCCAGACAGAAATACAACTGTTCACCACCACACTGTGACCCAGCTGTTCACAATATATATCAATGATTCGGAGGTGGGAACCAAATGTCGTATTTCCAAGTTCGCAGATGACACAAAACTAGGTGGGAATGTGTGTTGTGAGGAAGATGCAAAGCAGCTTCAAGGGGATTTGGACAGACTTAGTGAGTGGACAAGAAAGTGGCACATGGAATATAATGTGTAAAAATGTGAGGTTATCCACTTTGGTAGGAGAAACAGATGTGCAGATTATTTCTTAAATGGTAAGAGATTAGAAAGTGTAGGTGTACAAAGGGGCCTGGGTGTCCTTGTCAATAAGTGACTGAAAGCTAACATGCAGGTGCAGCAAGCAATTCAGAAGACGAATGATATGTTAGCCTCTATCACAAGACGATTTGAGTACAGGAGTAGTGAAATCTTGCTTCAATTGTATATAACCTTGGTTGGACTGCACTTTGGAATACTGTGTGCAGTTTTGGTCCCCTTACCTTCGGAAGGATATCATTGCCATCGAGGGAGTGCAATGAAGGTTCACCAGACCTGTTCCCGGGATGGCAAGACTGTCCTATGAAGAGTGATTGGGGAAACTGGGACTGTATTCTCTAGAGTTTCAAAGAATGAGAGGTGATCTCATTGAAACTTACAAAATATTTAAAGGGATAGACAGGGTAGATGAAGTTTTTCCTCCGGTTGAGGAATCTAGAACCAGGGGACACAATTTCAACAGAAGGGGAAAGCCACTTAGGACAGAGACGAGGAGAAATTTCTTTACTCAGAGGGTTGTGAATCTTTGGAATTCTCTACACCAGAGAGCTGTGGAAGCTCAGTCATTGAGTATGTTTAAAGCAGAGATTGACAGATTTCTGAATACAAATGACATGAGGGATATGGAGATAGTGTGGGAAAAAGGCATTGAAGTGGATGATCAGTCATCATCATATTGAATGGTGGGGTGGTCTCGATGGGCTGAATGGCCTACTCCTGCTTCTATGTTCCTATCAGTCTGCAAACTTCATATCCATGCTGTCATTGTCTCTTTTATTCCATGGGCTTCAGTTTTACTGGCAGTCTAGTATGTGACATCATCAAGAAGGTTTTCAATAAGTTAAATAAGGAGAAATTGTTTCCAGTGGCAAAAGGGTCAGTAACCAGAGGATGTATTTATCAGGTAATTGAGAGAAGAACCAGAGGCGAAATGAGGAATGATTTTTTATCCAGTGATGTGTTGTGATCTGGAATGCACTGTCTGATCAGGACTTGAAAGCAGATTCAGTCGTAACTTTGAAGAGCAATTGGGATAAATACTGGAAGGAAAAATGTACGGATTACAGGAAAAAGCTGAGCAGCAGTTCTAATTGGATAACATAACCAAAGAGACAGCACTGACACAATGGACCAAATGGTCTCCTTCTTTGGGTATCATTCTATGGTTTTATGAACATAATGTTGATATAATTCGCTGAGTTGGAAGGGAAGTGAACCCAGATTCCGGGTATTCTAAACACCAGACCCAAACCAACTGAACAAGCCTGTTGTTTAATCTCTGTTTTTCACACCAGCTTCTCCTCGCTCTTTCTGTGTTTCCTGCCTGGTCTGTTCCTCTGACCTTCATTCCTGACGCTCTATTGAGAATGGCCAACTCACTGCACCTCTCACTCACACCATCACTCCACCCCTTCACCCACTTCCAAACCTCTCTGTTGAGCAGCACCTCACATCTGCTCCTCTGCTCCATTAACATAACAGGAAAACATTTTCAAACAGACATTTCCAGACAGTGAACGTTCCAGTAAGACAAGGTGAAGAGCAGATTCATTCACTTTAAACACAGAGAGAGCAGCTCTCCCTGTTCAGGCTAAGGAGCAGATGTAGTTTCACTCCCATTCGTCTTAGAGACATGGGCCAGAATTTTAAGGGACCGTTGGAGACGGGAATGGAGGCTGGGGAGGGGGAGGGGGGTGTATAAAATAGGGATGGAAGACGTCGGACCGGATTTTTCTGTCGGCGGCTGAAATGGAGGGCAGACTTCGCACATCCACACGGCAAGAAGGCATTTAAAGTATTTATGAGTCCAATTGTCAGCAATTTTATTCACTGGATCCAATTGAAGTAATAGTGCACGGGAACCCTGGGGCTTCAGAGCCTCGCCTGGTTAAAGGAGGTGACTGGGAGGTGGGAGCTGAGTGTTGGCTTCACTGGGAAGCTATCGGGTGAGGCAGCGTAACTTGGCAGTAAGGGTGGAGGGGGAAAGGGCATCGGGAAACACTGTCAGGAGTGGGGGCCAATGTGCCAGCTCTGCAGGGGGAGCCACACCAGGGTACCATTGGGGCAGTGCCACCTCATTGAGGGTGACAAGTGAGGTAAATGTGGCTGGGTGTTGTTTACTGTGAAGGACTTGCACTCAGGGAGGGACAACCTGTCATGGGCCTCATTCAAGGCTCACATTGAGGAGGAGGAGGAGTAGAGAGGAAGGGAGGGAGGCGCAGGCACCAGCAGGGGCACCACAGCAGCTTGGGGGCCCACAGGAAGGCCAGCCTCGAACAGCAGGCTGGAGAAGGAGGCAGAGGAACACGTCAGCTGAGGTTCAACTACCTGCAGATGTCCGAGTGACAGTGTCTCCACAGACTGCACCTCTGCACGGAGGTCCTCACTGAACTCTCTGCCATGATGCAGCTGTGCCCCATGGGACTTGGTGGGCACCTGATACCAGTGTCACTGAAGGTCACTGTGCCACTGAACTTCTGCACCAGCAGATCATTGCAGGGATCCACTGGAGATATGTGTGGAATCTCACAGTCTGTGGTGAATCAGTGCATCAAGGAGGTCACCAATGTCCTGTTCAGGAGGGCCGGTGACTATGTGCACATCGCTCCCAACAGTCAAGCTGAGAGGACTATAGGATTCGGGGCCATCACTGGATTCCCCCAGGTGTAGGGTGTCACCCCATGTGACCATCAAGGCTCCTGCAGACCAGCCAGCAGCCTTCAACAGGAAGGGCTTCCACTTGCTCAGTGTGCAATTGGTCTGCAACCACTGCAAATGGATCCCATAGGTGTGTGCACAAATCCCGGGAAGCAGCCACAACGCCTGCATACCAAGGCACTCCCAGGTGCCAGAACCTTTCCGCGGCCCCATCCGCTTTCAGAGATGGATCCTTGGAGACAAGGGCTACCCACTGAGGACATGACTACTGACGTCTGTGAGGAACCCACGCACGGATGCAGAGGAGAGGTACAACACCTGCTGCGGGTCAACCCGAGCGACCATCAAGGAGGCCATTGGTCTCCTGAAGATGAGATTCAGGTGCCTAGATCGATCCAGTGGAGCCCTTCAGTATGTCCCGGTGAGGGTCTCACATATCGTGGTGGTTTGCTGTGCACAGCACAATCTGGCATTACAGAGGGGTGAGGTGTTGACAAGTGAGGATATCGTGGAGTGTGATGTCTCCTCTGATGATGAGGATGTGGAGGAGGATGCTGCCCAAGCAGTGCCAGATGAAGAACCTCACGCACAGCAGGAAAGGGGCCATGAGATACACACAAGGGAGACATGAGACACCCTTATACATTCAAGTTTCCTTTGAGCCTTACCACCTTCTGGAACCACAGCAATAAAGTCTTAGCTTTAAGCAGCCCTGTTGTCGCCTGCTTCCTTCTGCACTGCAGCGTCCAGGGACACATCGCACTGTGACAAGACCGAAGCTTTGTGAACTCAGGGCTTGGTCCCTCACTTCCAGCCCCTTGGGAGGAAGGGTTTAAATGAAGTCCCATAGGGCATCAACAATAGGAAGGAGACATAGTGAGAGAACATCATTTCTTTCTTCCGTGTGACATCAAATGCAACCCTATCCATCTGGAATGCACATTCACCATGAACCCAAGTGAATCTAGGTGCTCTTCGGAAATCTTTTCCGCATGCTCCTACGTGGTGCTCCCCCTGCTCTGTCAGCTGAGGTGAAGACAGGCTGCTGACCTTGCTGCCCCATGGCTTGGGATGACATTGGTGGCCGTCCTCTTGCTGCCTGAGGCCTGGAGGGCCCCGGCACACTGAGGGCCTCCTGCACAGGTACAGGGGCCCCCCCTCTGTCATCGAGGGTGATGGAGGCAGGCACTGGCATCACTTGTGTCACTGGCAGAGGGGCTTTGGAGCTGCTGTCCACACCAGGAGCACCCTGAGAGGAGACCCCAGATGTAGCAGCCAGCTGCTCCTCCCTCTTATAAGACACACCTGTACCTCGCTGCTGACCTGAGAGGGACGTGGACCTGGTGAAGAGTTCAGGTGCCTCGTCCACCCCTCTCACCTTGTCACCGCTGGATGGAGCTCATGGACAAAGCGATGGAGTGCAGGTCTGCACACATCTCCGGCAGCCACTGATTGGTCGGCTGGATCTGGCTCTCCATCAGAGTCACCAATCTCTCAAGTAAGGAAGCCAGACACACCCCCATCAGAGATAGTACAGCATGCAAGGCCTGGATGGACTCCTCCATCATCCGAGCTTGGGTACACATAACCTCCGGCAACTCTGCCAGATGTTGCCTGACCTCTTGCTGCAGCTGCAGCATTTCCCGTGTTGCTGGTGACACCAGAGGCACGTCATCAGCCTGGGACTCAGCATGGGCCTGGCCTCCCACAGACTTCCAACTGCCAGTGGCCTCGGCTGTCACAGCCTCCGTCAGCTGCCCGGCCTGTCTGTGACGTGCTCACCAGCTTGTGTGCCCAAATCTAACAGCGAGTGGATACCCACCGAGTGAGGGTTTCTGTGCTGGTGGTGGGTGCAGGGGAATGATGTGACGGTGCACCCTCTGAGGCTCCCTCCTCCTCCTCAGAGGTGTCTGGCTGTCCCCCAGTCTCTCCAGCTCTTCGCTCTTGTCGTTCATCCTAGCCTGCATGTGAAAACAGGGACATTGAAGGGTTAGAGTCTGCCCATCGTGACATTCCAACCACCCCGACTGTGCAGCTCCATTGATGCAGTGGTGAACAGATGAGCAGTGTGGCTCCTTTGCAGCGGATGCACCCTTGTGCCCCAGGAGATGTTCACTCACTCTCTTAGGTAGGTGTCCCTGTCTCTCCTTCAGCTATGGAGCAGCTGCTTTGCTGCCCGGCCTGTTCCATGGCCTCCTCCTCCATCGGGATGAGGACATGGAGATAAGGCATCCACTGCCAGTCTTGACACGCTCTTTCCGATTGTGGGCTGTCTTCTATTGCAGCCACTATGATCAACAAAGTTCGTCTCGCAGCGGGGACAAGCCCAACATCTCTGATGGTGATAATCCAGCAGTCCATGATGTGGACACACATATTCCTCCTGCATGTGGCCCCTCTCGAGGGACTGTGTGAGTTTAGACAATGACTGACGTGCACCTCCCACCGAGATGCAGCCAACCCTCAGGCAGCGTGTCCTGCTGCCCTTCCCCAATACACATGACTGGGTGGTCACTCCCTTTCCACCAAACACTCCCTCTCACTCTGCCATGCGCAATGTCCAAAGGGTCCAAAGTGTTTTGAGTTTGTGCCTGAGCAGCCTGGATCCGGTCATTGACCCACTTCGTGCACTGGATCCATGTCTTGGGGTTGACCCCATGGCTGCTGACTTCACCTAGTATCTCAAAGCAGCTTTGCTTGGTCAGGTGGACAGGTCTCCACCTCCCATCCCTGGGGAAGAGGATCTTCCACCTATCTGTTGTCACCTGGAGGCGAACCTGCAGGAAGGCATCGCCAAACCATTGGACCATGGTCACTGCAGGCTCGCATTCAGCTCCTTACCTATCAGGCAGCAGAGACAGCAGAACGGGTCCTGGGGCATCAGTGACTGCAGAACGGGTCCTGGGGCATCAGTGACAGCAGAACGGGTCCTGGGCAGCAGAGGCAGCAGAACAGGTCCTGGGGCAGCAGATGCAGCAGAACAGGTCCTGAGGCATCAGATGCAGCAGAACTGATCCTGGGGCAGCAGAGGCAGCAGAACAGGTCCTGGGGCAGCAGATGCAGCAGAACTGGTCCTGGGGCAGCGGAGGCAACAGAACAGGTTCTGGGGCAGCAGAGGCAGCAGAACGGGTCCTGGGGCAGCAGAGGCAGCAGAACGGGTCCTGGGGCAGCAGAGGCAGCAGAACGGGTCCTGGAGCAGCAGAGGCAGCAGAACGGGTCCTGGGGCAGCAGATGCAGCAGAACGGGTCCTGGAGCAGCAGAGGCAGCAGAACGGGTCCTGGGGCATCAGAGGCAGCAGAACGGGTCTTGGGGCAGCAGAACGGGTCCTGGGACAGCAGAGGCAGCAGAACGGATCCTGGGACAGCAGAGGCAGCAGAACAGGTCCTGGGGCAGTAGAGGGCTCTCAGGAAGACACTCCTTTAAACCAGGCAGCAGTGAATGCAGGTCTGGCAGTCCTTTCAATATGGTGCCAGCACCTGCCGTTGTGTCAGATGTCGGTGCCATCGGTGCCTCGTTCCCTACCTCTGGTCCTTGTTTACATGGGCCCCACGCCTCCCCTTCATTAATTGGTCGGCTGCTCCGTGATCGGGGTCGGCCGGCCACATTTCACTCGTGTGGTGATGACACCCGCTTCCGGTGCCTCTGCCGAGAGCCGCACCGTTAGTTTAAAATTCAGCCCATGGGGTCAAGAGTGGAAAATCTCCCCTCTGATTCTCTCTACTTAAACTGATGGAGACACCAAATTAAAACTGATGAAACCAGGGATTGTATCCTGGTTCTTCAATCTAGTGTTCTCCCAACTGAGCTATTCCATCCTCACTGTGAACTCATCTTCATTGGAGACAAATATAACTCCCGGTGGAATTTCCCCACCCGTTCATTCCTCACTTCAGGGGAATGGGACCCGACCAGATCGCGGAACTCAGATTATGTTAATGTTCTGCTCTTGATATCTTAATATTATCTTGCGTTTGAGACACTTTTAATCAGGTTCACGGACAAATTCTTCCATCATCCCTTCTCCCACATTCTCTCTCTCTCATTCATTCTTTATTCCTCACAGTCCAGAAAGGGTTAGGAATCAGAGCTCACCCCCAAACCCTCTGCACACAGACCTGTCTGTTACCCTGTTTGATCCAAGAGACCAGTCAATAAATTACACTCTTTATAAACACAGAAAGCTGCCTCAGAGTGTTGGACAGAGATAAATACACTGAAGTATTTTGAAAAAAGTTCATCTTACGGGTTGTTACTGAGCCCACAGAGCAGGACGGGCCCAGGCTCCAGCCCCAGCCTGTGCTGTGTTAGCTGATGCCACCTGGTGTGATACTGAGCCACACGGAGCAGGAAAGGGCCTGGTTGTATTCATGGCCTGTGTTGAGTTAACTGATCCCACTCAGTGTGGTAGGAGCCACACAGAACAGAATGGGCCCAGGCTCCTTCCTCAGCCTGAGGGATGATAGTTCTTCTCACACGTTGTTGTACAGAGCCCCACACAGAACAGGGAAATCTCAGGCTCCATCCCCGGCCTGTGGTATTTTACTTCATCGCACCTGGTATGGTACGGAGTCCCAAGAGCAGGAAAGGTCCAGCTTCTATCTCCGGCCTGTGCTGAATTAGCTGATCTGACCTGGTTGGCACTGAACCGCAATCGGGGAAGGATGGGCCGAGGCTCCATGGCCTGTGGTGTGTTAGTAATTCTCATTTGGTGAGGTACTGAGCACCATATAGAGCAGGATGGGCCTGTGCTCAGTGAGCTGATCTCACCTTGTGTGGTCCTGAGACCCACACACAAAGCAGGACAGGCCTAGGCCTCATCCCCGGCCTGTGTTCAATTAGCAGATCTCAGCCAAAAGATTTTGATAAGGTTCCACACAAGACGCTTCTCTATAAGATTAAAGTCCCTGGTATCAGTGGTAATATATTGATCTGGATTGGGAACTGACTGGCAGATGTAGGCAGAAAGTAGTTCCAGATGGATCTGGATCTGTTTGGAGACCAGTTACCAGTGGTGTCCCACAGGGATCGGTGTTGGGTCTGTTGCTCTTTACTATTTTTATTAATGATCTGGATGTAGGTGTAGGGCGCACCATCTGTAAATTTACAGATGATTTGAAGATCTGTGCGAGTGTTTAGACTGCAGACGATGCTCGACTGTTTCAGGCTGATCTTAATGTGTTGGGAGATTGGGTTCATGACTGGTAAATGATGTTTAATTTGGGTAAGTGCAGTGTTATTCATGTGGACAGGGCGAATGCTCTACATTCATACACCCTTCAGGGAAAAACATTAAAGTAGGTGGAAAAAAGAAAATAATTTTGAGCAGAGATCTGGATGTTCTAGTGCACAGATCTCTAAAGTTACAGCAGCAATGCTGTGAAGTGATAGTTGGAGCAAATAGAGGGTTGGGCTGCATTCAGAGGACAATTGAATATAAAATGAGGCATATTCTTTCATGGGATGTGAGCGACACTGGCAAGGCCAGAATTTGTTACCCATCCCTAATTGTCCTTGACAAGGTGGCGGTGAGCTCCCTTCTTGAATTGCTGCACTCCATGTGGTGTAGGTACACCCACAGTGCTGTTAGGAAGGGAGATCCAGGATTTTGACCCAACATCAGTGAATGAACAGCGATATATTTGCAGATCAGATGGTGTGTGACTTGGAGGGGAGCTTGCACATGGTGGTGTTTCCATGCATCTGCAGCCCTTGTCCTTCAAGGTGGTGGAGGTCTTCGGTTTGGAAGGTGCTGTCTGCGGAGCCTTGGTGAGTTGCAGCATTGCATCTGGCAGATGGGACACACTACTGCCACTGTTCGTCAGTGGTGAAGGGAGTGAATGTTTAAGGTGGTGAATGGGGTGACAATCAAGACGGCTGCTTTGTCCTGAACAGTGTCGAGTTTCTAGAGTATTGTTGGTGCTGCACTCATCCTGGTTTGTGCCTTGTAGATGGTTGACAAGTTTTGGAGAGTCAAAAATCACAAAATTATTACAGTGCAGAAGGAGGCCATTCGGCACATTGTGTCTGCATAGAATCATAGAACATAGAAAGTTTACAGCACAGGCAGGCCAAAAAACGAGCCACCCAGCTGAATCCCATTGACCAGCATTTGGACCGTAGCCCTGCAGGTTCAGGTACTTGAGGTGCACATCCAGACTCCTTTTAAATGAGTTGAGGGTTTCTGCCTCAGCTACCCTTACAGGCAGTGAGTTCCAGACTCCCACAGCCCTCTGGGTGAAAAAACCTTTCCTCATCTCCCCTCTAATTGTTCAACACATCACTTTAAATCTATGCCCTCTAGTCACTGACCTCCCTACTAAGGTAAATAGACCCTTCCCATCCATTCTATCCAGACCCCTCACAATTTTGTACATTTCAATCAAATCTCCCCTCAGCCTCTTTTCTTCCAAGGAGAACAACCCCAGTCTATCCAATCTTTCCTCATAGCTGCATTTTTCCAGTCCTGGCAACATCCTTGTAAATCTCCTCTGTAACCTCTCTAGTGCAATTACATCCTTTCTGGAATGAGGTGACCAGAACTGCACACAGAAATCAAGTTGTGGCCTAACTAATGATTTCTACAGTTCCAGCATAACCTCCCTGCTCTTATATTCTATACATCGGCTAATAAAGGAAAGGGTTCCATAAGCCTTCTCAACCAACTTATCAACCTATCCTGCTACTTTCAGGGATTTGTGGACATTCACTTCAAGGTCCCTCACTTCCTCTACACCTCTCAGCATTCACCCATTAATTGTGTCTTCCTTTGCTGTGTTTGACCTCACCAAAGGCATAACCTCACACTTCTCCAAGTTGAATTCCATTTGCCACTTTTCTGCCCACCTGACCAGTCCATTTCTCCAGCTCTCCTAATGAGCATTTCACCACGTGCCTTGAGCTGAGTTACTCAACACAGAATTCCCACTATCTGATTTACTCTTGTAGCCAGAGTATGTATATGAATGATCCAGTTAAGCTTTTGTCAATGGTAACCCACAGGATGTTGATGGTGGGGGGATTCAGCGATGGTAATGCTGTTGAACGTCAAAGGGAGATGGTTACACTCTCTCTTGTTGGAGATGGTCATTGCCTGGTACTTATGTGGTGTGAATGTTACTTGCCACTTAGCAGCCCAAGTCTGAATGTTGTCCAGGTCTTGCTGCTTCTGGACACGGACTCCTTCATTATCTGAGATGTCCCGAATTTGTCCTTTTATGAAACCTTGGTCAGGACTCACTTGGAATATTGTATCCAGTCTTGGTCTCCTCACATGATGGGTGATATTGAGGCTTTGGAAAGGGTACAGAGGAGAGACATTCGACGAATTCCCAGTATAAGACATCTTGGTTATCAAGCTAGACTAAAAGAGTTGGGACCCTACACCTCAGAGAAACCTAGACTGAGGGGTGATCCGATTGAGGTTCATAAATAATGAAGGGTCCAATTCAGCATGGGAGAGGAGTCATAACTTGATATTGTCAAAGGCCAGATGGCACCCGGATCACATTAAATTTCATTTTCAGTGGCTGGTTAATGTATCAGGATGGCTGAGTGGTTAAGGTGTTGGACTTAAGATCAACTAAACATTTGTCTGCGTGGGTTCAAACCCCACTCCTGGTATCTGTGCTTACAAAATGTTACTTATTCTTTCCCTGACTTTTGCCTTGCACCATCATCTCTTCTGTCATTTAATCACTCTTGCCTTCCATCTGAGCACAGCTTCCTATTATTTGATCTGCCCCAGCACCGTTCCTTGGCTCTGCGCTTGCTTATAAACTGGTAAATCTTTAACTTAATCTCCTCTGTACCCTGACAATGACCTTCTCATCCTTCCTGGATTGTGGTTCCTCACAGGATCCGCTGCCTCTCCGACTCCCCTCCAGGTAACTGAAGGCCCTGAGCCTTGGTCTCGCTTTATACGCTAGCTGGTAGTTGATTCCTTCCAGGTCTGCCACCGCTCAGGAGAAGCTCAAGACCCAGATCAAGCAAAGTATCAAGAGGAATGTGAACAAAGGCTCCGTGGTGCAGAGCAAGGGACAGGGCGCCTCCCGCTCCTTCAAAATCAGCAAGAAGGAAAACCCAGGGAAAAGTGGGAAAGAAGGTGAAGAAACCAGCAGACAAGAAATCTTCAGTGAAGAAACCAGCAGACAAGAAATCTTTAGTGAAGAAACCAGCAGACAAGAAAGTGACAACAAAGAAAGTAACAGCCAAGAAAACGAGCAGCAAGGCGGCGGCAACGCCAAATAAGGCGGTGAAGAAAGCAGCGCTTCAGAAAAAGTCTCCTGCGAAGAAGGTCAAAAAAGGCAAGAGTGCGGCGGGCGGAAAGGCGCTGAAGAAAGTGCAGACATGGAAGAGCAAGGTCAAGCCGAAAGCAGCGAAGGCTCAGAAAGCAGGGTCTGGAAAGAAGTGAAAGAGCGCGGGAAACTTGGAAACATCTGAACACAAAGGCTCTTCTCAGAGCCACCCACATCTCTCAGGAAAGAGCTGATCCCCTGATCAAATGATCCCTGTCCCGGCCCCGCCTGCAGATTCCACATGGAAATGATTTGGGGTAAATCCAGGATCCCTGGTGACTCGCTGACATCCCCTCCACCCAGCCCTTTCCCCACTCTCTGTAATAAAACAGAGGGATATCCGGCCCTCACTCTAACTGGAGATGTGTTCGGTGTAGTCTCAGTTCACAAATTCAGGGGGAGAGTTTGTAAGACAGTAACACTGGCGGAGAAACCCCACCTCACAACTCAAACCCCAACACATGAGTTTCTCCAATTCAGCTGGAGTCGGGTGACAACAGGAGCTGGGATAGGCTGTGATCGGGAATGTTAGGAATGGATTTGTTCAGGGAGGAATGTACCTGGAATCTCCGAATATAATAGTTCCTTATTTCCCCAGATGACACATTCTGCAGTGAGAGTGAAAAGTCTCTTCACTGCTTCACATTTACTAATTGTTTGGTTCCAGATGAATAATGAGTCAGAGAGTAATGACAGGATCTGAAGCTTCTCTCACACCAGCCCTTGAATGATTCAGTGTGAAGTGTCCAATGTGTGAAGCTGCTGCCAGGGTTTGTCAATCTGAACAGTTTCAGCTCAGTTACTGGGGGCCTGGAATCCCCGCAGTTTGACTCTGTCTCTGATTGGTCATCCTCTTCTCAATCCAATTCTTAACCAATAGGAGAATCACATATAAGTAAATAGAAGTTCTCATTGGCTTAGATTTTCCTATTGGAAAAAGCCCGGCAATTCCAGAGCAGGAAGGAATTGAAGTGATGGAAAATTTCAATTTTCAGGCAACAATTTTAAAACCTCTCATTTTATGTTCTGTTTTACTGTATTTACCGTCACAAAATCCTGACGCGATTTTAGGAATCGTTTTCATTTTTCAATCTGTTAACTGAAAGCGGCGGGAGGAAGGTCCGGTTCAGCAATTTAAAACGGGACAAATATCAGCTTCCACTCTGTAAAAGGAACAAATTAGCGACTAACCGCTTCTCACAGGCTTCTCGGGGACTGACAGAAACGAGCGGTTTCTGATCTTTTCTCCTGAAAGAGGCGGATAATGCTGCAGGGAGCAATGAACTGCCCTTCACTTTCTGGCTGCTAATACACCCCTGACTTTAAACAGTTCAAACAGCGACTGATGCTTCTGCCGGAAAATGAGCAGATTCACCAGAATGATCCCGGTCCATCATGGCCAAAGACATCCAGCTGGCCCGCCGCATCCGCGGGGAACGCACCTAAAACCCAGCTTCAGTAACAAGTGTAACAAGCTCTTTTCAGAGCCACCAAATCAGCAAAGGAAAGAGCTGCCATCTCTGTTCATCATCAAACCCATTAGATTGGAGGGGCGGCCACATGGTTTCTGTTTTGTCACATCACTTTCCCGAAAGGCCTGCAGGACTGAGAGCTCATCTGGAATTTAGAAAGCAGCATTACCAGAGACTCATTGCTGCTCAGCACAATCTCAACCCCGCTCCTGGGATCCGTTAGCTGGCATTTGGGGAAAAGAAATGGATCCCAGTTTTATTTGGAAGGCATTAATGGAGCCGGGTACGTTCACATGAGGGTTATTTACAAACATTACCCAATGAGTTCACTAATATTTGAATCCATTGGAGATCAGTACACAGGATATGTAAGGCAGCTCGGTCACTCTGACTGAAACCGCCATTTCCCCGGGGCTGCAGACCCTGACACTGCGGGGAGAGAATCCCCGACTCTATCCCGCCGCCGGGGGAAACAGACAGCTCTGTGTCCGCAGAATAGGGAGGGCCGGGGGGAAGGCACATCTGAAAGCGCTGCAATGGACTCAGCTCCTGTGTGTGCACAACTCTCACTGATTCCGTCCTCTGGGAACAGTGCGGTCTAAACAGATCAGGTTAGGAGAGAAACACACAGCCCGAGAATGGCCTCTTCCTTCCTGCATTTACTCTGTTCCGGGAGCAGATTCTCATTGAGAAGCGGCGCTCAGATCACCGGAGAGAAAAAAAAACACAATTCAAACTGTCCAAATGAAAAACAGAGAATTAACCCGGACACTTCCATTATTAAATTAATTCATCAGCTCCGAACCAGTTCCCGTTTATGTACCGGGATAATCTCGGGATTTATAAAATCGAAGGCAGCGGGATTTATTAAATTGTTGATTCTGACACCCTGTAGTTCACTTCTTCACTTAACTAGAGGGGGAGATGTGTGAGCAGAGAAACAGAGCGAAATCCAGAGAGGGAACTGAAAACACACCTGAACAGATGTGAAACAGGTCAATCCACTGTGACAATAACTCCATCACTGACTCCCTCCTGACAGTAACCAGTCCTTTCACAGAGACTGTGGGTGGCTCTGAAAAGAGCCTTTGGTTTATTTGATGACATTTTGGCCGCTTTACTTTTTCTGGGAGCTCTGAGCGCTGGTTTTCTTGGGCAGCAGCACGGCCTGGATATTAGGCAGCACTCCGCCCTGAGCGATAGTCACTCCTCCCAGCAGCTTGTTGAGCTCCTCGTCGTTGCGGACGGCCAGCTGCAGGAGTCTGAGGACGTTGCGGGTCTTCTTGTTGTCCCGGGCCGCGTTCCCGGCCAGATCGAGGATTTCAGCGGTCAGATACTCGAGCACAGCAGCCAGATAGACCGGGGCTCCGGCACCCACACGCTCAGCATAGTTACCCTTTCTCAGGAGCCTGTGAACACGGCCCACCGGGAACTGCAGTCCAGCCCGGGAGGAGCGAGAATTGGCCTTGGCTCGAGCTTTCCCGCTGGTCTTTCCTCTTCCAGACATTTCCACAATCTCACAAATACTTTCACAAAGAATGAATAATTTCCTTAGCATTGATAGATTGTTGCAAGTAGTCAGGATGGCCGAGCGGTCTAAGGCGCTGCGTTCAGATCGCAGTCTCCATTGGAGGCGTGGGTTCGAATCCCACTTCTGACACCTTGTGTTTTGACTGCCCTGGAGGCGTTTGGGAGCAGCGGTGAAGAGCAAAGAGAAAGCAGGAAAGAACATGGACAAACAAAGTAACAATGGACCCAAAGATGTTGCAACAAAACATGAGAGCAAGAGGCAACTAAGCAAACAGCAGGGCACATAAAAGATCAAAAATGTAACCTTTGTATCGGGGTGGAAGATGTTGCCAATATCCTTAATGAATACTTTACTGTTTTCCCGAATGAGAGGGCGATGCAAATATTGTTATGAAGGAGGAGGAGTGTGAAGTATTGGACGTGATAACTTAACGAGAGAGGAAGTCTGAATGGGATGAACATCCTTGAATGTGGATAAATCAACAGGTCCAGATGAAATGTACCCCAGGCTGTTGAACGAAGCCAGGGAAGAAATAGGGGAAGGTCTGACCATCATTTTCCAGAGGATTGGAGGTCTTGTAACGTTGCAATAAAAGTAAAATACCACGCAGATCAAGCATGGCTGAGCCTTTAGAGTAGAGAAACAGGGCTGAATTCCCTGAACCAGTGCTACAGCTTTCAGAATAGAAGGAGCCTATACACACCTGATGGGTTCCACTTAAACAAAAGAGCTGGAGGTGTTGACGGTCAGAACAGATAAAATGTGGAGGAGTGTTTGAAGCAGATGCTGTGTGGTTACTGTAGTTGTACTATGGAGTTATTTCAAGGAGGTGATTCTGAATGTAATGGATCAACGTGGACCCGTCCAAAGCAAAGGTTCTAAGCTTCCCTGTGGTCCAGCCTGGTTGAATGGAACTGAAGCAAACAAATCATCCAGAAGAGGAAAAGATATGTAAGGCCATGAAAGCACAGAATTCAGATGGATGCAATACCAGATGGTATGGCAAGAGTGTAAAACAGCAACAGACTGGTGAATAAAACTTTCCCATTGAATGAGACAAGAGAAAAGAAGGGTAATAATAGTGTCAGGTGAGTTGTGACACTATTCACATTCCACCTTGATCTGAATAGGACTGTTGAAGGGAGTGATTGAGAAGAATAGAGGAGAAATGAAAAGAAAGGAGAAATAAACAAAAGGTCTTTTGATTTTAGAATGCTTGTTTTTGGAAATGACAGACTGTAAAGTGTGTGTGTCAGAAGATATAGAGCGAAGTTGGGTATGACAAGATCACAGGAAAGTTTTGCCCTGAGACAAGGTGTGTGTTGACAGGAAAGCTGCTTTCTTTTGCACAATATGTATTTTATTCATATAATTTGTGCAATTACATTGCAAAGCAGTTCAAATTTAATATTACATGAGGTACAATACAGATCAGTTTCCTTCAATAATGTACATGATGTATCTCACTATCCCTGCCTGCACAGGTTATATTTACAGTATTTACATTACACATCAAACATTCTCTGGTGCAAACAGTCAGAGGGGTTTTACACGGGTTCCAGCCCCTCACTGTACTATGGCCTACTAGGGCCTCAGACTGCAGCCTTTCCCCATTGAGTCTCCATGGTGGCTTCCCCAAGCTTTAATGCCGTCCCACAGCACATAGTCTTGGACGTTGCAATGTGCCAGTCTGCAACACTCGGTCATGGACAGCTCTTTGCACTGGAATACCTGTCCCACGGCCGGGCTCGTTCTCAATAGAGATCATTTCAAATGAACATTTCCTAAATCCGTGCTTTCTCTCTCGCAATAAAGAGAACAGGATGTCTGGCAGATTCAGTGTGAGACAATAACACTGCCGGGTAAAGGCCGCTTTCCAACTCCAATCTTAACACAGGAGATTCCCCAAACAGCTGCAGTAAGGTGTTTGTAAACTGCAGGAAGCGGATGTGTGAGGAAATGGTGATGTTACTGAGGAGGTTTCTTAGTATAGAATGGACTGTGTTTAGGTGGGAATATTACTGAGTGTTAATTGCATCGGGACCATATTTAAAAGCTCCGGCTTTCTGGAAAGCCTTCACTATGAAGGCCGAGTCTGGAAGGGTTTGTGTGGAGAGCTGGGTTTTGGTTCTACTGTTAATAAAGGGTTTGAAATTGGCAGCCCGGAGGAAACTGGAGGTGGAGCTGAAAGATGAGGGGCCGTTCTCTCTCTGTCTGTCACTCTGGGTGTCTCCTCCATCTAGTTCTCTGTTTAATCTTCACTCTTGTCTCCTCCCCTCCCTGCTCTCACTCTGCCTTTCTCAGCCAGGTCCAGGTGGCCTGTATAAAAAGGAGCCTGCAGAATCAGTCTCTTTTATTGTGCACTGATTTGAGGAAAGAATCAACATGTCTGCCAGTAAACAAGAGTATGCTCCAGGCTGGCAGCATGTTAGAATCCATGAGGAAAGGCATCATCACCCTCATCGACAAGCAGAAGGGGGAGAGGACAGAAATCAGAAATTGGTGGCCCAATTTCTGCTTAATGCTGACTACAAGATTCTGTCAAAAGACATAGCCAGTCGATTCATGTCTGCTCTGGAGTTGGTGATTCACCCTGATCAGACCTATACTAAACCAGGCAGGACAATCTCTGATAGCTTTGCGCTACTCAGGGATATGATCACCTATGTACGGGACAGGAGGGTGGACACCTGCCTCATCAGCCTGGACCAGGAGAAGGCTTTTGACAGGATATCGCACACTTACATGATGGATGTGCATTCCAAAATGGGGTTTGGGGAGGGAATCTGCAATTGGATCAAACGACTCTACACAAACATCAGTAGTGCAGAATCAATCAATGGGTGGGAATCAATAAGTTTCCCGATCCAATCTGGAGTCAGACAGGGCTGTCCTCTCTCCCCTGTCTTGTTTGTTTGCAGTATTGAACCCTTTGCTGAGACTATTAGGAAGAATGCGAGAATCAGAGGGGTGACAATCCCAGGCAGCGGAGGCACTCAGGTTAAAACCTCCCTGTACATGGATGACGTCGCCGTTTTATGCTCGGATCCACTGTCTGTGCGCAGAGTGATGAGCATCTGCGACCAGCTCGAACTGGCCTTGGGAGCCAATGTTAAACACGGCAAGAGCGAGGCCATGTTCTTTGGGAACTCGGCTGACCGATCCTTTGTCCCCTTCACCGTTAGGTCAGATTACCTGAAGGTGCTGGGGATATGGTTTGGAAGGGCTGAGATGTGCACCAAAACCTGGAAGGAGCGAGTAGCCAGGGTACAACATAAGCTGAGCATGTGGGAGCAGCGATCTCTCTCCATTATGGGTAAGAACCTGGTCATCAGGTGCGAGGCGCTCACATTCGTGGTGCAGGTCTGGCCCATACCGCATTCCTGCGCTGTGGCGATCACCTGAGCCATTTTCCGCTTCATCTGGGGATCCAAAATGATCCGGGTCCGGAGGGACACGATGTTCAAACCTCTGGATAAGGGCGGGAAAAATGTACCCAACGTCGCCTTCATCCTTATGGCTACCTTTGTGTGCGGCTGCATCAAGCTGTGTGTAGATCCCCAGTTTGCAAACTTCAAGTGTCACTACGTGCTGTGGTTCTATCTGTCCCCAGTGTTGCAAAGGATGGGCCTGGTCATATTGCCGTGGAATGCTCCATCCAGTTGGACTGTGCCGTACTGCCTATCCTTCATGGAAAAGTTTCTGTGGAAAAACACCTTTGACCACCAATCCATCAGGCAGGGGTCTGCACGGAATATCCTCAAGGCCCTACGGGAAAAGGAGATGGTGGATCCTGTCGGATGGTCCCCTGAGCAGAAGTCCAAAGTCATTTGGCAGAATGCCTCATCACCAGAACTTTCAAACAAGCACCAAGATGCAGCCTGGCTGATGGTGAGAAGAGCCCTCCCTGTCAGATCCTTCCTGCACACCCGAAGTCTCACCCCATCCACACGCGGCCCTCGAGGTGGCTGTGGTGGAAAAGAGACGTTGCCCACCTCTTTCTGGAATGTGTCTTTGCAAAGCAGGTGTGGAAGAGATGCAGTGGTTTTTGACGAGGTTCATCCCAAGCAGCTCTGTAGCACAGGAGTCTGTGCTCTATGGGCTGTTCCCAGGGACGCACACCAAGATAAAAATCAACTGTTGCTGGAGGACTGTCAATTCGTTGAAAGACGCTCTTTGGTCTGCCCGAAACTTGCTGGTCTTCCAGCGCAAAGAGTTGTCCATGACCGAATGTTGCAGACTGGCACATTCCAAGGTCCAGGACTACGTGCTGAGGGACGCACTAAAACTTGGGGCAGCCGCAGCAAAGGCTCAATGTGGAAAGACCACAGTGTAAGGTCCCCTCACCAAGCTGAACTGAGGAGCTGGATCCATGGGAAACCGCTCGAACTGTAGCCAGAAAATATTTGTTTGCTGTAAAATGTACATGGCATGACAATGAAATGGAAGGGTTGTGAGGCAACTCACTCCTGTATTGCAGGAAACTGATCTCCTTTGCACTCTTTGTATTGTTTGACTTGGTGCTTTTTGGAACTGTTTTGTAATGTATTTTTTTTTTACAGATTTTTATGAATAAAGTATATTTTGGAAATTAATAAAAGAAAGTCTGGCAGAGGAAAAGGAGGGAAAGGACTGGGCAAAGACGGAGCAAAGCGGCACCGCAAAGTGCTTCCTGATAATATCCAGGGCATCACTAAACCAGCAATCCGCCGCCTGGCTCGCCGTGGCGGGGTCAAGCGGATCTCAGGAGACTCGCGGGGTGTTGAAGGTTTTCCTGGAGAATGTGATCAGGGATGCGGTCACCTACACTGAGCACGCCAAGCGCAAGACGGTCACTGCCATGGATGTGATGTTCGCTCTGAAACGTCAGGGCCGCACTCTCTACGAATTCAGCGGCTGAACATCTCGACCCTTTCCAGCAAACACAACAAATGCTCTTCTAAGAGCCACCCACCGCCTCACAGAGAGCAGTGACCTGGAAACGGGAGCTGGGATAGGCTGTTTAGAACTGTCTGGAATAAATCTGTGCTGTGCTCGAGATACAAAACTAGAATCCCCAAATTTGACATTTCATTTGTAGCAAGGATGTGCAGTGGATTTGATTTTCTGAACGGGCTGTGTAAACAGTGCCCGAGGCTCTACAGTTGGTTATTTCTCCAGTCGACACATGCCCTCAGTGAAAAGCCATCACTCCTCCAGAATCACTCATTGTTTTCATAGAATTTCAAAATGATTTCGCTGCAATGAGAGAATCCGGGAGTTTTGCAGCAGCTGTCACTGGAACCAGACCCACTTGTGATGTTATTTCCCCCGAGACGGTGTTTCCTGCACTGAAACTGACAGGGTTTGTGAAACTGATCAGTTTCAGCTCATTCATTCAGGGACCTGGAATTCCCGCAGTTTGAGCCCGCGCTATCCAGAGCCCACTTCTGATTGGTCACCCTCTCCCCATTCGCATGTCTTAACCAATTGCCGAGCCTCGAATTAGAAAATACAGCAAATCATTGGCTTAAATTGTCGTCCTGGCAGAAAGATTGAATTCAAAAAAGCCGCCAATTTCAGTGTTGGGCAGAATCGAATTACTCAACGAATCTCAATAACGAATTGTCAGCACATTTTATACTTTCCCCGATTTTCCTTTCCATCGATTGGGGTGCTAATTCACTCGGGTGCGTTTGCTAATACTAACTGTAATCCTCAGATCCATTTAACATTTCAGTAATCCTATTAAATACAAAATGAATTTTATGATTGAATTTCCATTGGAAGATAGTGAATTAGCACCCCGATCGATGGAAAGGAAAATCGGGCAGAGGATAAAATGTGCTGCCAATTCGTTATTGTGATTTGTTTATATCACTGACCAGGATTGACTTCACCCGAACGCCGCTACTAGCTCCCACCCCACTGACCGCTCTCCCCCCTCTGCAACTCGCTTTCTCCCCCTCCTCCCTACTGGCGAAATTCCGCACTCTGGCTGTTCGCTCTCCGCACCCCCACCCCCCACCCTGTCCCAGCTCAGCCCACAGCTGCGAGCTCTGTCCATGACACTCGCTCCCACATTTCTTCACCAGGCGCCACCTGTAGAAGCAGGAGGGCCGCAAGGAGTGACGGGGCGAGGTAGGAGTGAGTGGCTGAGAGGAGGGAAGCGGCACGGCCTGGAGCGAGTGGCCAGAGAGTGGGGTGGTGCGAAGCGAGGAACAACTGGCCAGGGGAGTGGGGGGTGGGGCGAGCAGCGAGGTTTGGAGCGAGCGGCTGAGGGGGGGAATCGTCGAGGCCTGGAGTGAGTTGCCGAGGGGGGAGAGCTACAGCTTCAAAATCTCCCATTCAGCCACTTCCTCCAGCCAAGTGGTGGGGGGATGGGGTGGCTAGATACCTAATGATGCTTTATCACGCATGCACGAAGATGGATTTGTTGCGGAAATGTGATGATGTTGGCGCTGCAAAATGCTCGAGTATCTGACCGCTGAAATCCTCGAGCTGGCCGGTAACGTGGCCCAGGACAAAAAGAAGACCCGCATCATCCCCAGACACCTGCAGCTGGCCGTCCGCAACAACGAGGAGCTCATCAAGCTGCTGGGAGACGTGACCATCGCTCAGGGCGGGGTGCTGCCTAATATCCAGGCCTTGCTGCTGCCCAAGAAAACCAGCACTCAGAGCTCCCAGAAAAAGTAAAGCGGCCGAAATGACATCGAATAAACCAAAGGCTCTTTTCAGAGCCACCCACAGTCTCTGTGAAAGGGCTGGTTACTGTCAGGAGGGAGTCAGTGATGGAGTTATTGTAACAGTGGATTGACCTGTTGCACATCTGTCCAGCTGTGTTTTCATTTCGCTCTGTTTCTCTGCTCACACATCTACCCCTCTAGTTAATTGCAGAACTGAACTACAGGGTGTCAGAATCAACAATTCCCAGGATTGGGGGTGAGATTGTGCTGAGCAGCAATGAGCCTCCAGTAATGCTGCTTTCTAAATTCCAGATCAACTCTCAGTCCAACAGGCCTTTCGTATTTTAAATATCACAACAGAGCTGAGCGGGGGTGAGCGCAGCCTCAGCTGCACCGAGTCTGAGGGGCTCTCACGACCCCAATCAGAGCCACCAGGCCTGGCGGACGTGCAGCGAGGACCCCGGGGGAGGGAGGGTGCACCATTAAAGTGATGGTGCAGCACCTCCCCCATCCTCGCCGCCACTTCCCGGTTTCTTCTCCCATTTATCTCAACATTAAGAAGACGCTTTTGCTCTGGACTACACTGGTGATAAAGTAAGACCCAACTTTGTCTCTGAAAGCGATGAACAGCAGCAACAACAGCAGAATCCAACCCCTGCAGTTACATGTGAACTTTCTGATGTTGCAGCAGATTGAATGACTGAGTGAATCCCTTCCCACACACATGGCAGGGGAACGGCCTCTCCCCAGAGTGAGTGTGTTGTTGTTTCAGCAGATCATTACTGCTTTTAAAGCTCTTCTCACAGTCAGGACATTAAAAAGGTCTCTGATCAGTGTGAACAAGTTGATGTTCAGTGAGGTTGGATGACTGAATGAACCCCTTCCGACACATGGAGCAGGTGAATGATCTCTCCCCAGTGTGAACTCACTGGTGTTTCAGCAGGTTGACTCTGGCTGGGTTCACTTCCACACTCACTCTCTTCCCCTGAAGGTGCTGATTCTGACTGTATGTACCTGCTCTCTCCCCCTCCGACCCTCCCTGTCCAATGTAGTATCTCCCAGTTTTGGTGATGTGCTCTCCCTGACCTGTCTCCATTTCTCCTTCTTATACAGATTTGCCCTGACTGTCACTATTTCATGGAATCATACAGCACAGAAGGAGGCCAATCGGTCTTTTGTGCCTGTGCTGAATCTGTGAAAAAATTGATGCAATTAGTCCAACCCCCTGCCTATTTCCCCATAGTCCTGGAGAAATTCACTTTGAAATATTTGTCCAATTCCTTTATGAAAGTTATAATTGAATCTGTTTCCAGCACCCTGTCAGACAATTCATTCCAAATCCGAATCAGTTACTGGGTAAAAAGATCTCTCCTCGCCTCCCCTTGACATTTTTGGCCAACAATCCCAGCTTCACCACCCTGTCCAGAGAACTGAAACCCCTCATCTCTGGTATCATTCTCGTAAATCTCATCCGAACTGTCTCAAAAGCTTTGATGTCCTTTCTGAAACCTGGTGCCCAGAACTGGACACATTACTGTAGCTGAGATCGAGCCAGCGACGCCCACATCCCACGAACGGATAAAAAAACGCTCCCTGCCAAATCCCCAATTCTTATCCATTTACAGACGCTCCTTGCCCAGTCCCCAAATCTTATTCATTTAGAGAGGCTCCCTGCTCAATCCCCAATTCCTATCCATTTACAGACGCTCTCTGATCAGTTGACCTTGCTGGCGGGCAGTTTCGGGAAGCCTCACAGGGAAAAGCTTCACCGCCACCCGCAGGGACACAAACGGGATTGTTCCATCCTATTGTGGCCTTGACGCCCTGCTCCAGCTGTGTGCACCCGCTACGGGCGCGGTCTCCCTGCACTTTGTGAATATTCCGCTCCAGCTGCAGATGGAGCTCAGCCACTACCGCGCCTGCTCCTTATCAGAGACAAGGCAAATTCTGGAGCGCAGAGCATTCTGGGTACCACAACTGTCATTAATGCCAATCTCTGACATGATAATCAGGTTTTATTTCCTACATTTCATTTCCTGGTATGTTAGTGTGTGTTTTCTTTTGTACCTGTCAGTGCCTGGGAGGAGAGAGTCAGCTTCACTTTGTAGCCGTGAATTGCTGGTTTGAGAATGTGGGTTTTTACTCTGTATGTTTCAGTTTTTGGTTTGTGACTGTTTCTGCTATTGCTATGTGAGTTAACTTTGTGGAAAGAGATGCAGTGGTTTTTGTCGATGTTCATCCCAAGCAGCTCTATAACACAGGAGTCTGTGCTCTACGGGCTATTCCCAGGGACGCTCACCGAGACAAACATCAACTGCTGCTGGAGGACTATCAATTCGGTGAAAGACGCCCTTTGGTCTGCCCGAAACTTGCTGGTCTTCCAGCGAAAAGAGTTGTCCACCACCAAATGTTGCAGACTGGCACACTCCAAGGTCCAGGACGACGTGCTGAGGGACGCACTAAAGCTTGGGGCAGCCGCAGCAAAGGCTCAATGGGGAAAGACCACAGAGGAAGGTCCCCCCACCAAGCTGAACTGAGGGGCTGGATCCATGGGAAATCCCTCGAACTGTATCGGAGAAATTTTGTGTAAATGTAAAAATGTATATGGCATGACAATGAAATGGAAGGGTTGTGAGGCAACTCATGATTGTATTGAAGGAAACTGATCACCTTTGCACTGTTTGTATTTTTTGACTTGATGCTGTTTTAAACTGTTTGGGAATGTAATTTTTACAGATTTTTGTGAATAAAGTATATTTTGGAAATTAAAAAAATGTGAGTTTCACCACATATCTTTCAACAACTTGTATGTGAACATCAGCTTTTGTCCAGATCTATCAGTTTCTGATATAGAGTCATAGAGTTATACAGCACAGAAACAGGCCCTTCAGCCCATTGTGTCTGTGCTGGCCATCAAGCACCTAACTATTCTAATCCCATTTTCCAGTATTTGGCCCGTAGCCTTGTATGCTATAGCATTTCAATTGCTCATCTAAATACTTCTTAAATGTTGTGAGGGTTCCAGCCTCGACCACCTCTTCAGGGAGTTCGTTCCAGTTTCCAACCACCCTCTGGGTGAATTTTTTTTCCACAAATCCCATCTAAACCTCCTGCACCTTACCTTAAATCTATGCCACCTGGCTATTGACCCCTCCACTAAGGTAAAATGTTTCTTCCTATCTTACCCATCAATGCCCCTCATAATTTTGTAAACCTCAATCTTATCTCCCCTCAACCTTCTCTGCTCTAAGGAAAACAATGCAAGCCTTTTCAGTCTCTCTTCATAGCTGAAATGCTCCAGCCCAGGCAACATCCTGGTGACTCTCTTCTGCACCCTCTCCAGTGCAATCACATCATTCCTATAGTGTGGTGCCCAGAACAGTACACAGTACTCCAGCTGTGGCCTAACTAGCATTTTATACAGCTCCGTCATAACCTCCCTGCTCTTATATTCTCTGCCTCGGACGATCTATATTGGTCTGTAATCTAAGGCTTTCCTCCTCACTATTTACGACACCAGCAATTTTCGTGTCATGTGTGAGAAAGGGTTTGATTCTATCCCTATCAGTATCCGTTACATGCATGTGTTTTTAATCTGCACCCCCTCTATTTTATTCTCTGTACTTGTCAGCCTCTTGTAGGTGAGTCTGTTTTTTGCTCCTAATATCTCTCAGTCTTCGAAGTATGAGCCTGGGTTTGTACCTAATTTTCTTTGTACCTTGCAGGATGGATATTGAAGAGAGGTTTTTACACATTAACTGCCAAATCCTGATAAGTGATTTTTGGGTTTCACACAGTATCTGTCAGTTTCTTGTCTAGGACTGTTGGTTTTACTCTGTCCCTGGCATTTGCTGGTTTGTTAGTGTGGGGTTTACACTGTCCCTGTCAGTTTCTCATCTGTGAGTGTTGGTTTCACTTTGTAAGAATCATAGATCACAGAATACTTACAGCACAAAAGGAGGGATTCAGCTCATCGTGCTTGTGCTGCCTGTCTGCACAAGCAACTCAGCTCATGCCACATCCTCATGTCTTCAATGAAAACCTGATTTTTTTTCCCTTCAGATAATTATCATATATCCTTTTGAAAGCTATGGTTGAATCTTCCTCCGTCACACTCTCAGGCAGTACATATCAGATCTTAACCATTTGCTGCATAAAAAAGGTTTTTCCTCATGTTGCCTTTGGTTCTTTTCCCATTCACCTTAAATCGGTGTCCTCTGCTGGCTCAGCCATGAGTAATATTTCCCATTGCTTTCTCAGCACTGATGGATTGTGAGGTGGGAGACAGCAAGAAGTCCCACTGAGCCGCACTGACTCCCAGCTGAAAAAGAAATGAGATAAAGTTCAATCTTTCACAGCGAGATGCTGCAGAGAGTTATAGAACACAGAACATAACAACGCAGTACAGGCCCTTCAGCCCTCGATGTTGCGCTGACCTGTGAAACCATCTGACCTACACTATTCCATTTTCATCCATATGTCTATCCAATGACCACTTAAATGCCCTTAAAGTTGGCGAGTCTACTACTGTTGCAGGCAGGGCGTTCCACGCCCCTACTACTCTCTGTGCAAAGAAACTACCTCTGACATCTGTCCTATATCTATCACCCCTCAACTTAAAGCTATGTCCCCTCGTGTTTGCCATCACCATCCGAGGAAAAAGGCTCTCACTGTCCACCCTGTCCAGCCCTCTGATTATCTTATATGTCTCTATTAAGTCACCTCTTCTCCTCCTTCTCTCTAACGAAAACAACCTCAAGTCCCTCAGCCTTTCCTCGTAAGACCTTACCTCCATACCAGGCAACATCCTAGTAAATCTCCTCTGCACCTTTTCCAAAGCTTCCACATCCTTCCGATAATGCGGTGACCAGAACTGCACGCAATACTCCAGGTGCGGCCGCACCAGAGTCCTGTACAGCTGCAGCATGACCTCGTGGCTCCGAAACTCGATCCCCCTACTAATAAAAGCTAACACACCATATGCCTTCTTAACAGCTCTATTAACCTGGGTGGCAACTTTCAGGGATTTATGTACCTGGACACCAAGATCTCTCTGCTCATCTACACTACCAAGAATCTTCCCATTAGCCCAGTATTCTGCAATCCTGTTACTCCTTCCGAAGTGAATCACCTCACACTTTTCCGCATTAAACTCCATTTGCCATCTCTCAGCCAAGCTCTGCAGCCTATCTATGTCCCTTTGTAACCTACAACATCCTTCGGCACTATCCACAACTCCACCGACCTTCGTGTCATCCGCAAATTTACTAACCCACCCTTCTACACCCTCATCCAGGTCATTTATAAAAATGACAAACAGCAGTGGCCCCAAAACAGATCCTTGCGGTACACCACTAGTAACTAAACTCCAGGATGAACATTTCCCATCAACCACCACCCTCTGTCTTCTTTCAGCTAGCCAATTTCTGATCCAAAGCACTAATTCACCTTCAATCCCATACATCCGTATTTTCTGCAATAGCCTACCGTGGGGAACTTTATCAAACGCATTACTGAAATCCATATAGACCACATACACGGCTTTACCCTCATCCACCTGTTTGGTCACCTTCTCGAAAAACTCAATAAGATTTGTGAGGCACGACCTACCCTTCACAAAACCGTGCTGACTATCTCTAATGAACTTATTCTTTTCAAGATGATTATAAATCCTATCTCTTATAACCTTTTCCAACATTTTACCCACAACCGAAGTAAGGCTCACAGGTCTATAATTACCAGGGCTGTCTCTACTCCCCTTCTTGAACAAGGGGACAGCATTTGCTATCCTCCAGTCTTCCGGCACTATTCCTGTCGACAATGACGACATAAAAATCAAGGACAAAGGCTCTGCAATCTCCTCCCTGGCTTCCCAGAGAATCCTAGGATAAATCCCATCTGGCCCAGGGGACTTATCTATTTTCACACTTTCCAAAATTGCTAACACCTCCTCCTTGTGAACCTCAATCCCATCTAGCCCAGTAGTCTGTATCTCAGTATTCTCCTCGACAACATTTTCTTTCTCCACAGTAAATAGTGACGAAAAATATTCATTTAACACTTCCCCTATCTCTTCCGATTCCACACACAACTTCCCACTACTATCCTTGTTTGGCCCTAACCTATCTCTAGTCATTCTTTTATTCCTGATATACCTATAGAAAGCCTTAGGGTTTTCTTTGATCCTATCCGCCAATGACTTCTCGTGTCCTCTCATTGCTCTTCTTATATCTCCCTTTAGATCCTTCCTGGCTAGCTTGTAACTCTCAAGCACCCTAACTGAGCCTTCACGTCTCATCCTAACATAAGCCTTCTTCTTCCTATTGACAAGCTCTTCAACTTCTTTAGTAAACCACAGCTCCCTCGCTCGACAACTTCCTCCCTGCCTGACAGCTACATACTTATCAAGGACACGCAGTAGCTGCTCCTTGAATAAGCTCCACATTTCGATTGTGCCCATCCCCTGCAGTTTCCTTCCCCATCCTACGCATCCTAAATCTTGCCTAATCGCATCATAATTTCCTTTCCCCCAGCTATAATTCTTGCCCTGCGGTATCTACCTGTCCCTGCCCATCGCTAAGGTAAACCTAACCGAATTGTGATCACTATCACCAAAGTGCTCACCAACTTCTAAATCTAACACCTGGCCGGGTTCATTACCCAGTACCAAATCCAATGTGGCATCGCCCCTGGTTGGCCTGTCTACATACTGTGTCAGAAAACCCTCCTGCACACACTGGACAAAAACAGACCCATCTAAAGTACTCGAACTATAGTATTTCCAGTCAATATTTGGAAAGTTAAAGTCCCCCATAACCACTACCCTGTTACTCTCGCTCCTGTCAAGAATCATCTTTGCTTTCCTTTCCTCTACATCTCTGGAACTATTTGGAGGTCTATAGAAAACTCCCAACAGGGTGACCTCACCTCTCCTGTTTCTAACCTCGGCCCAGACTACCTCTGTAGACGAGTCCTCAAACGTCCTTTCTGCCGCTGTAATACTTTCCTTGATTAACAATGCCACCCCCCACCCCCCTCTTTTACCCTCTTCTCTGTTCTTAGTGAAACATCTAAATCCCGGAACCCGCAAAATCCATTCCTGTCCCTGCTCTACCCATGTCTCTGAAATGGCCACTACATCGAGATCCCAGCACCAACCCATGCTGCAAACTCACCCACCTTATTCCGGATGCTCCTGGCGTTGAAGTATACACATTTTAAACCAAGCTCTTGCTTGCCAGTGCCCTCTTGTGTCCTTATAACCTTATCTCTGCCCTCACTACTCTCAACATCCTGCACAATGGAACTACAATTTAGATTCCCATCCCCCTGCTGAATTAGTTTAAACTCCCCCGAAGAGCACTAGCAAATCTCCCCCCCCAGGATATTGGTACCCCTCTGGTTCAGGTGAAGACCATCCTGTTTGTAGAGGTCCCACCTACCCCAGAAAGAGCCCCAATTATCCAGGAAACCAAAATCCTCCCTCCTACACCATCCCTGCAGCCACGTGTTCAACTCCTCTCTCTCCCTATTCCTCACTTCGCTAGCACGTGACACGGGCAACAACCCAGAGATAACAACTCTGTTTGTTCTCGCTCTAAGCTTCCACCCTAGCTCCCTGAATTTCTGCCTTAAATCCCCATCTGTCTTCCTACCTATGTCGTTGGTGCCTATATGTACCACGACTTGGGGCTGCTCCCCCTCCCCCTTGAGGATCCCAAAAACACGATCAGAGACATCACGTACCCTGGCACCTGGGAGGCAACACACCAACCGTGAGTCTCTCTCGTTCCCACAAAACCTCCTATCTGTTCCCCGAACTATGGAGTCCCCAATGACTAATGCTCTGCTCCTCTTACCCCTTCCCTTCTGAGCAACAGGGACAGACTCTGCGCCAGAGACCTGTATCCCATTGCCTACCCCTGATAAGTCGTCTCCCCCAACAGTATCCAAAACGGTATACCTGTTGTTGAGGGAAACGGCCACAGGGGATCCCTGCACTGCCTGCTGGTTCCCTCTCCTTCCCCTGACAGTAACCCATCTACCTTCTTCTTTTACCTGAGGTGTGACTGCCTCCCGATAACTCCTCTCAATAATCCCCTCCGCCTCCCGAATGATCCGAAGTTCCTCCAGCTCCAGCTCCAGTTCCCTAACGCGGTCCTCGAGGAGCTGGAGCTGGGTGCACTTCCTGCAGATGCAGTCAGCAGGGAGACCCTTGGCGACCCTTACCTCCCACATTCTGCAGGAGGAACATTCAACTGCCTTAACCTCCATTCCCACTATTCTAAATACCCAAGTTTTTAACCAATCACACGATAAAACAAGAAGAGAAATTGAAAAAGCCTTACCTTACCTACACACAACCGAGTCCTTTTTTCTGGTAAGAGGAGGAGGGCGGGTGGGAGACACTACAAGAGTAGTGTCTCGGGTTCAGAAACAGCTCAAATATATAGGTTTCTGCTTACCCAGCAGTCCCTGCTCCACCGAAACTCCCGATGAAATTGACTTCCCAGCTGTTCACTCTTCGCTCGCAATGCCTGTGCTCCTGGAAAAGCTGCACAACGAAAAGGTAAGAGAATTTACACAGCCCAAATATATAGGTTTCTACTTACCCAGCAGTCCCTGCTCCACCGAAACTCCCGATGAAATTGACTTCCCAGCTGTTCACTCCTCGCTCGCAATGCCTGTGCTCCTGGAAAAGCTGCACAACGAAAAGGTAAGAGAATTTACACAGCCCAAATATATAGGTTTCTACTTACCCAGCAGTCCCTGCTCCACCGAAACTCCCGATGAAATTGACTTCCCAGCTGTTCACTCCTCGCTCGCAATGCCTGTGCTCCTGGAAAAGCTGCACAACGAAAAGGTAAGAGAATTTACACAGCCCAAATATATAGGTTTCTACTTACCCAGCAGTCCCTGCTCCACCGAAACTCCCGATGAAATTGACTTCCCAGCTTTTCCCTCCTCGCTCGCAATGCCTGTGCTCCTGGAAAAGCTGCACAACGAAAAGGTAAGAGAATTTACACAGCCCAAATATATAGGTTTCTACTGACCCAGCAGTCCCTGCTCACCGAAACTCCCGATGAAATTGACTTCCCAGCTGTTCACTCCTCGCTCGCAATGCCTGTGTTCCTGGAAAAGCTGCACAACGAAAAGGTAAGAGAATTTACACAGCCCAAATATATAGGTTTCTACTTACCCAGCAGTCCCTGCTCCGCCGAAACTCCCGATGAAATTGACTTCCCAGCTGTTCACTCCTCGCTCGCGAGAGTCCCGAATGAAAGAGAGCGTTTCTCATACTGTTGTTGAATTTCATTTCAAACACTCCTTGTACTCTCTGCTAATGAAGCCTAAAAAATGGAAAAACTAAATGGCGCTCAAACTCACAACCCTAAGTTTAAAAGTCGCATGATCGACAGACTGAAGTGAATATGTCACTTCTACTGTACCTCTGTTTGGATGGATGCAACTGTATGCTCCAATGCAAGGGCAGCTTTCAAATCCTCTCATGGGTCCACACATCAGACTAGGTTCCATGTTGTAAACTCAAGCAAAGGAAATCTGCTCACTTCCAAAACTATCAGCAAATTGAAGCTGATTACGATCAACATCATCAGAGGTCAGAACTACCTGGTGAAAGAAGACACCCTGAAGAAGGATCCACAATTATTCAAAGGCATCGACAAAGTGAAAAACAAGAAAATCGATGAGTCAATCCAAGCTAAACAGAAACACTGAAGAATTCCATTCCAGACCAGAACACAATTAGAGGCATTTTTTGTATTCAAAGCTGGGCATTAGTATTTAATAGTTGATATATAATTTTGAATATATTTGAATTTCTTTATTCATTTGGCACTGCTGAACATGAAGCAGTCTTAAATCATTTAATTTTTTTTTGTAAAATCTGACTTACCAGATTAAAATATTAGATCAAGGGAGAAATTTCAAAGATTACTGGACCAGTAATCCAGAGGCCTGGACTCAAGATCCAGTGACAGCCAGGACGTCAAGGCGGGAAACACTCCGCACTAGTCTGCAGTGAGCGATTCAATCGAAGGTAGAGCACAATCTCTTTAATATAAGAATGTATATTTTATAATAATTAATCACTCAAGACCTTCCTGGTCTCTGCATCTCAGCTGCTCTCTGGATAAACTTGCAGAAAGTATTTCAACCTGTAAAGCAGGAGTCTAGGGAATGTATAATGAAATTTTCTAGCCTTCGGGCAATATTTTAATCAATACAGTGTGAGACAACCTGTCTGGGCACAACTCCATGAGTTTCTCTTTAACTAGTGACCTCACAATCACTAACTTCTATGGTAACAATCTTCAGCTCATCACCTCCGGTACGTAGCTCTAATCTTAATGTACATTTAAACAACCTTTCAAGTCCAGTTACAGTTTTTGTTGCCTTACCTGCACAAGCTTATAAAGTGAAAAACGGAAGCAAGTTTAACTGAACATTCTGGTGGTCAGTTCGGGCACGGGAAAAAAATGAAAGGACTCGGACCAGGTCGGATGCGGTGCTGTCAGGCTTGGGTCGGGTTTCATTTGCTGACCCGAGCAGGCCTTTAGTTACTGTTGCAACCTTATATTCCCACTTGACAATCTGTATATTTTGTTCATTTCAATTTTGTCGACAAGCTCTTTGAATCCAGTTCCCCGGTCCTCAAGCAGGCTCAGTTTGGAAATCGATTCAGCTTTCTGGAAGGCTGAAAGCAATCGATGACCTTAAACTAAAAATGGCAACAGAGAAGGGCTCGTCTGGGATTTGAACCCAGGACCTCCCACATATTAATCACTTATATACCCAAAGCGAGAACCATACCCCAAAACCAACGAGCCACCGTTAGCTTGGCTTTTATTCGCTCCTGTGGAATTTCACTGGCACCCACAGCCGATCATGCATTTTTTTCAGATCAAAACAATATCCTACAAAGCTGAAATAAAAACAGAAAGTGCTGGAAATACTCAGCACCTCTGACAGCATCTGTGGAGAGAGAAACAGAGTTAACATTTCAGGGTTTTCACCTTTTGTTTGAGCCATCTTTTCAGACTGCTTCTGTCCATCCAATCTCACTTTTTACTCTATCCACATTCTAAGGGTGGTGCAGTGGTGAGCACTGCAGCTTCACAACTTCAATGACCCCGATTCAGTTCTGTATACTGCCTGTGTGGAGTTTGCAAGTTGTTTATGTGGGCTTCCACAAGGTACTCTGGTTTCCTCCCACAACGAAAGACTTGTGGGTTGATAGATAAATTGACTGTTGTAAATTGGCCCCAGGGTAGGTGATAGGAGAAATGTGGGGATGTGGTAGGGAATTCTGGGTTAACATAGGATTAGTATAAATGGGTGGTTGAAGGTCAGTGCAGACTCAGTGGGCCAAAGGGCCTATATCAGTGCTGTATATCTCTATAACCATTCTCTAAGCAAATGCATTTTTCATGAATTCCTCATTTCTTTTATTAACGACAATTTTATATTTCCGGCCCCTGCTTCATACGATACCACAAGTGGAATCATGTTTCCATCAACCCGATCAAACCCCTTCACTATTTCCTCATATTGCAATGTTTCTTTAACCCTGACAGACTGTGGAGTTTCTGCTGCTTGATTGCAGTTCTTGCTTCCCGCCAGTAGATGTCACCTCACTCCAATATAGTGAAGTTTACAAATCTGAGAGAGACACAACAGGAAATAATTGCTGACATTATAGTGAATGTGTGGGATTTAGAAATACTAGGAGTGGAGACGAGTTATTATTGAATTTGTCAAACCAAACATATGTTATAATGTTGTGTTAAATCTGTCACTCTGTTGTCTTGATTCTGAGAGTGACATAGACTCATCGAGTCATTGGGTCATTTGTGGTATAGAAGGAGGCCATTTGCCCCATCGAGTACCGGCCAGCTCTCCATGGAGCGATCCAGTCAGTCCCACTTGTCTGCTCGATCCCCCTAGCCCTGTAAATTTATTTCCTTCAAATGCCCATCGAAATTCCTTTTGTAACCAACGATTGTCTCCACTTCCTCCGCCCTCGGGGGCAGCGAGTTACAGATCATTACCAATCACTGTGTAAAAAAGCTCTTCCGCACATTCCCCCTGCATCTCTTGTCCAAAACCTTCAATCTGAATCCCCTAGTCCTTGTACCAATATTAATGGGAACAATTTTTCTTTGCCAACTTATCTAAAACTGTCATAGCCTTCGACACCTCTATCAATTCTCCCCTCAATCTCCTTTGATACAGGCAGAAAAAACCCTGTTTTTCTAACCTAACCTTGAAACTAAAACCCTCCATCCCTGGAACTATTCTGGTAAATATTCTCTGCATCCTCTCAAGAATCCGCACATCCTTTCTAAAGATTGGTGAGCAGATCTGAATGCAACACTCCAATTGGGGCCTAACCAGAGTTCAGCATAACAACCCTGCTTTTGTACTCAATGTCTCTATTTATAAAGCCCAAGATCCCACATGCTTTGCTAACCACTCTCGCAATATGTCTTGCCAACTTCAAAGAATGATGGACATGTACTCCAAGTCCCTCTATTCCAGCACACTCTTCAGAACTGCAGCATTGAGGATATATTGCCTCTACCTATTTCTTCTGCTAAAATGCATCACCTCACACTTGTCACTATTAAATTCCATCTGCCACCTGTCTGCCCATCCTACTAGCCGATAACTATCCTGTTTCAGGCAGTTCATATCATCCTCACTGTTTGCCACTCCTCCAAGTTTGGTGTCATCGGCATATTTTGAGATTCTGCTCGATATTCCAAGAACAAGTCATTAATCTGTAGCAAAAAAATGCAATGGTTCTAGCACTGACCCTTGGGGAACACCACTGTCGACTATCCTCCGGTCTGACCAAGAACCATTTCAAATGACTCGCTGTTTTCTGTCCTTAAAACAATTTCCTATCCAAATGGACACTGACCCTCCTAATCCATGAACCTCAATTTTGTTAACCACCCTTTTATGTGGTACTTCATAAAATGCTTTTGTAAAATCCATATAAACAACATCCACTGCATTCCCTTCATCAACTTTCTCAGATAGTTTATCAAAAAATGCAGTTAGATTCATCAAGCATGAACTTTCATTTATAAATCCATGCCCACTCTCCTAAATTAACTCAAACCTCTCCAAATAACTTGATTTTTTCCCTGACCTGTTGGTCTTGTGCTGATAGCAAGCTCACCACAGAGCATGTATTTGGCAATGTGACTGTCATTCATTTGGCCCAGTCAACAGAGCCGCCTCTGACTCAAGAGGGCAAACATGCTGTGGATCCCTGCACGCTGGTGTACTTCCTCATTCGGCACTCTGTCCTGCCAGGAGATGTCCAATATCCATCTGAGGCAGTGGAGGTGGAAGCTGGTCAGCTGCTTTCCTTGGCTTGCATAAGTTGTTGATGATTCTCTACTATAAAGGAGGGTGCTGAGAACACAAGCCTGGTACACGTGGAGCTTTGTATTTACGGTCAGTTTGCTGTCGGTTCACACCCGTCTTCTCAACTTTGACATGACAGCTGCAGCATTGGCAATCCTGGTGCTGATTTCAGCATCAAGGGACAGATTGCTGGTGATTGTTGATCCAAGGTATGTGAAGCTGTTGACAACCTCCAAAGTGATGTTGTCAATGTTGATGGAAAGTGGAGTCTCTACGTCCAAGTCTCTACGTCCAAGTGGAGTCTTGCCAAGATGAACAACTTGTCGTCAGCTCTGATATACAGGTGAACACCCCCATCTGTGTCACTGAAAGTGTACAATAGCAGCATGGAGAAGAATACACCAGTTATAAAGGATGTGATAAATAGACAGTTAGAAAATAATGATATGATTGGGCAGGGTCAACATAGATTTATGAAAAGGAAAACAGGTTTGAAAAAACCCGTTGAGTTTTTTGAGGATGTTACCTGTAGAACAGATAAAGGAGAACCAGTGGATGCTTTGGTAATGTCCCACACAGGAGGTGAGTAAACAAAATTAGAGCACATAGGATTGGAGATAATATACTGGTATGGATTGAGAATTGGTTCACAGACCGAAAACAGAGAGCAGGAACAACGGGTCCTCCTCAGGATGGCAGGCTGTTACTATTGGGGTACTGCAAGAATCAGTGTTGGAGCCACAGCTGTTAACAACCGAAATAAATGATTTGGATGTAGGGATTAAATGTAATATTTCCAAGTTTGCAGATGACACAAAGCTAGGTGAAGTGTGAGCTGTGAGAAGGATGCAGAGAGGCTTCCAGGGAACCTGGAGAGGCTAAGTGAATGGGAAAGAACATGGCAGATGGAATATAACGTGAGTAAGTGTGAAGTTCTCCACTTTGGTGGAATAAACAGAAAGACAGAGTATTTCTTAAATGGTGAGAGGTTGGGAAGTGTTGATGTCCAAAGGGACCTGGGTGTCCTTGTTCATGAGACACTAAAAGCTCTTGTGCAGGTGCAGCAATCAATTAGGAAGGCAAATGGTATGTTGGCCGTCACACGAGGGATCATGAGTACAGGAGTAAAGATGTCTTGTTGCAATTGTATAGAGCCTTGGTGAAACCGCGCTGGAGTATTGTGTATAGTTTGGTCTCCTCATCTAAGGAAGGATATACTTGCCATAGAGGGAGTGAAACAGAGGGTCACCAGACTAATCCCTGGGATGGTGGGATTGTCTTCTGAGGAAACTGGGACTGTATTCCTTAAAGTTTCGAAGAATGAGAGGTGATCTCATTGAAACTGATAAAATTCTTATAGGGCGTGACAGTGTGGATGTAGATAGGATGTTTGCCCTGGTTGGTGAGTCTAAAATCAGGGGACCAAGTCTCAGAATAAGGAGTAGGCCATTTAAAACTGAGATCGAGTTGAATTTCTACACTCAGACGGTGGTGAATCATTGGAATTCTCTACCGCAGAGAGCTGTGCCTGTTCAATCATTGAGCATGTTCAAGACAGAAATTGTTAGAAATCTTGATAGTCATGACATCAAGGGATATGGGGAGAGCACGGGAAAGGGGCGTTGAGGTAGATGATCAGCCATGATCGAATTGAATGGCAGAAAAGGCTCGACGGGCTGAATGGCCTACTCCTATGTTCCTCTGTTCCTAAGAGAGTTGGCGCCAGCACGCAGCCTTGCGTTACCCCACTGCTGATCTTGAAAGTGTCTGATGTTGCTCCATTGTAACTGATGGAACTGTGCATGTTCTCGTGGAAAGAAGAGATGATGCCCAAGAGTTCAGGAGGGCAGCCGAGTTTCCATCGCAGTTTGAAGAGTCCGTCTCTGCTGACAAGATCAAAGGCCTTGGTGATGTTTATCAAAATATGTGCGGCTCTGTGGCGCAATGGATAGCGTGTTGGACTTCTAAATAATGATAAAGAAGGCATTCAAAGGTTGTGGTTTCAAATCCCACCACAGTCAGATTTTGGACCAGAGACAGAAGAGCACGACGGAACAGAGAATTATCAAGTGTGTCAAAAGCACCGACTCAGAGACAGAGCGAGAGAGAGAGGAGCACAGCAGGAGCAGAGCTGGGGTAAAAAAATCAAAAAGTGATATTGCAATGGAGAGTGAGAGCAGGGAAACAGAGAGCCGCTGGGGTGAGTTTACAGGATTTGGTTCTTGCTTCGGTGCAGTGGAAGGAGCTGTTTGGTGAGGATCTGTTGAGCTGTGACATCACAGGCAAGCAGGTAGTTGATTGGTTTGGAAAAAGCTGCATGTTTGATGAGTATCTGGAAGTGATTAAGGTCCATTTTGCTGTAAATGTAAAACTGTAATTGACATGACAATTGTGAAACGGAAGGGTTGGGAAGAAACTCATGAGAGTATTGAAGGAAACTGATATCCCTTGCAATGTTTGTATTTTTTGGTGCTGTTTGGAAACTGTTTGGAAATGTAATTTTTACAGATGTTTATGAATAAAGTATATTTTGGAAATAAAAAAAAAAGTGTTTAGTTTCTGCGGCAAAACACCTTTGACCACCGGTCCATCAGGCAGTGGTCTGCACGGAATGTCCTCAAGGGCCTACGGGAAAAGGAGATCGTGGATCCTGTCGGATGGTTCCCCGAGCAGACCGTCAAAGGCATCTGGCGGAATGCCTCATCACCCGAACTTTCAAACAAACACCAAGACGTAGCTTGGCTGGTGGTGAGACTGGCCCTTTCCGTCAGATCCTTCCTGCACACCCGAAGTCTCGCCCCCTCCGCACAGTGCCCCCGCGTTGGCTGTGGTGGGGAAGAGACGGTCGCCCACCTCCTCCTGGAATGTGTCTTTGCAAAGCAGGTGTGGAAAGAGATGCAGTGGTTTTTGTCGAGGGTCATCCCAAGCTGCTCTGTAACACAGGAGTCTGTGCTCTCAGGGCTGTTCCCAGGGACGCTCACCGAGACAAACATCAACTGCTGCTGGAGGACTATCAATTCGGTGAAAGACGCCCTTTGGTCTGCCCGAAACCTGCTGGTCTTCCAGCGCAAAGTGTTGTCCACCACCGAATGTTGCAGACTGGCACATTCCAAGGTCCAGGAATACGTGCTGAGGGACGCACTAAAGCTTGGAGCAGCCGCAGCAAAGGCTCAATGGGGAAAGACCACAGTGTAAGGTCCCCCCACCAAGCTGAACTGAGGGGCTGGATCCATGGGAAATCCCTCGAACTGTATCGTTGATATTTTCTTTTGCTGTAAATGTAAAACTGTAATTGGCATGACAATAGTGAAATGGAAGGGTTGTGAAGAAACTCATGATAGGAGAGAAGGAAACTGATCTCCCTTGCAATGTTTGTATTTTTTGGTGCTGTTTGAAACTGTTTGGCAATGTAATATTTGCAGATTTTTATGAATAAAGTATATTTTGAAAATTAAAAAAAAGTGTTTGCGGCTCAAAGTGTGAGAAAAAAGGAATGTAGTGGTAGTATGGGACAGTATAGTAAGGTGGATTAACACTGTTCTCTGCAGCAAAGAGCAAGAGTCCAGACGGCTGTGTTGCCTGCCGGTGCCAGGATTCAGGACGTCTGCTCAGGGCTGGAGCGAAACATACAATGGGAGGGGGAGGATCCAGTTGTCGTGATCCATGTCGGTACCAACGACATAGGCAGGACAAGGATAGAGGTTCTGCATAGTCAGTATGAGGAACTCGGCACCAAATTAAGAAGCAGAACCTCAAAGGTAATCATCTCTGGATTATTACCTGAGCCATGTGCAAATTGGCATAGGACAAATAAGATTAGAGAAAGTAATGTGCGGCTGAAAGACTGGTGTGGTAGTAGTGGGTTCTGGTTCGTGGGGCATTGGCACCAGTACTGGGGAAAGAGGTGGCTGTACCGTTGGGACGGTCTACACCTGAACCGTGCTGGTGCCGGTGTTCTCGCGAGCCACATAACGAGTGACGTAGAGACGGTTTTAAACTGAATAGTGGGGGCAAGGGATCAAATTTGGGAAGATATGGTGAATCAAGGAGGAGAGGCAAGGCAAGAGAGAAAGGTATAAATATGGGAAATGATAAACAGACTGTGACAGGAAGGGACAGAATGTACAAATCTAAGAGTAAATCAACAGATAAGGCTAGAGGTTACAAAAATAATAAAAGGACAAAACTAAGTGCTCTGTATCTGAATGCATGGAGCTTTCGAAACAAAACAGATGAACAGAGAGCACAAATAGAATAAATAAGTACGATCTGATAGTCATTACAGAGACATGGCTGCAGGGCGACATAGATTGGGATGAGAATATTGGAGGTGACATGGCATTTAGGAAGGACAGGAAGCTTGGAAAAGGTGATGGGGTAACTCTGTTAATTAATGATGGTATTAGCGCAATAGAGAGGGATGACCTAAGTTCAGGAGATCACGATGTAGAAGCAGTTTGAGTTGAGATGAGAAATAATACAGGCAAGAAGACATTTGTGGGAGTGGTGTACAGGCCACCTAACATTAACCACACTGTAGGATGGGGTATAAAAAAAGAAATAATGGCAGCTTGTCAGAAAGGTACAGCAATAATTATGGGGGATTTTAATCTACATATAGTCTGGAAATTCTGATGGGCAGAGGTAGCCTAGATGAGGAGTACATAGAATGTTTTTGGGATAATTTCTTGGAAAAATAAGTTCTGGAGCCAACCTGAGAGCAGGCTATACTAGACTGGCATTGTTTAACGAGATAGGATTAATTAATGACCTCGTAGTTAAGGTGCCCCTAGGTAGTAGCGATCATAATATGATTGAATTTTACATTCAGTTTGAGGGAGAGAAGAGTGGGTCCCAAACGAGTATTTTAAACTTAAATAAGGGCAATTATAAGGGCATGAAAGCAGAGCTAGCCAAAGTGAACTGGCAAATTAGGTTAAGGGATAAGTCAATAGAGATGCAGTGGCAGACATTTAAGGAAAATTTCAGAATACACAGAATAGATATATTTCAACGAGAAAGAAAAATTCCAAAGGTGGGACTCACCATCCATGGTTCACGAAAACAGTTAAAGATACTATCAAACTTAAAGAAAAAGCCTATAATTGTGCAAAGATGGGAGGCAGGTCAGAAGATTGGACAGAATATAAAAAAAAACAGCAAAGAATGACTAAAAGATTGAAAAGGAAGGTAAAATTAGAGTATGAGAGAAAGCTAGCGAGAAATATAAAGACAACTAGTAAGAGTTTCGATAGATATTTTAAAAAGAAAAGAGTGAACAAAGTGAGTGTTGGTCCTATGGAAAGTGTGTCTGGGGAATTAATAATGGATAATTAAGAGATGGCAGATGAATTGAACAGATACTTTGGATTGGTCTTCACTATTGAGGATACAAATAACATCCCAGTATTAGCTGTAAGTCAGGAAATGGAAAGGAGGGAGGAACTCAAGAAAATTACAATCACCAGTGAAGTGGTACTAAACAAATTGTTGGAGGTGCGGGCTGACAAGTCGCCAGGTCCTGAAGTGGCTAGTGAGATAGTCGATGCGCTGGTTTTAATTTTCCAAAATTCCCTCGCTTCGGGAAGGTTCTGTTAGATTGGAAAGTAGCGAATGTAATTCATTTATTCAAAAAGGGAGGGAGACAGAAAGCAGGAAACGACAGGCCAGTTAGCTTAACATCTGTCTCAGGGAAAATGTTAGGAGCGATTACTGAAGATGTTATAGCAGGGCATTTAGAAAAAATAAAGGTAATCAGGCAGAGTCAACATGGTTTTGTGAAAGAGAAATCATGTTTAACCAATTTATTGGAGTTCTTTGAGGGAGTTACATGTGCTGTGGATAAAGGGGAACCGGTGGATGTATTTTACTTCGATTTCCAGAAGGATAAGGTGACATATCAAAGGTTATTGCAGAAAATAAAAGCTCATGGTGTCAGGGGTAACATATTGGCATGGATAGAGGATTGGCTAGCTGACAGGAAACAGAGAGTCAGCATAAATGGGTCATTTTCTGGTTGGCAAGAAGTAACGAGTGGTCCACAGGGATCTGTGCTGGGGCCTCAACCTTCTACAATTCTCGAAATGACTTTGATGAAGGGACCAAAACTATGGTTGCTAAATTTGCTGATGACAAAGATAGGTAGGAAAGTAGGTTGTGAAGAGGACATAAGGGGGCTACAAAGGGATATAGATAGGTTAAGTGACTGGGCAAAGACCTGGCAAATGGAGTATAATGTGGGAAAGTGGGAAATTGTCCACTTTGGCAGGAAGAATAAAAAAGCATATTATCTAAATGGTGAGAGATTGCAGAGATCTGAGATGCAGGGGATCTGGGTGTCCTAGTGCACGAATCGCAAAAGGTTAGTCTGCAGGTACAGCACGTAATTAGGAAAGCTAATAGAATGTTATCATTTATCGCCAGGGGAATTGAATACAATAGTAGGGAGGTTATGCTTCAGCTATACAGGGCATTGGTGAGACCTCTTCTGCAACACTGAGTACAGTACTGGTCTCCTTATTTATGGAAGGATGTAAATGCATTGGAGGTAGTACAGAGAAGGTTTACTAGACTAATACATGGAATGGGTGGGCTGTCTTACGAGGAAAGATTGGACAGGCTAGGTTCGTATCCACTAGAGTTTAGAAGAGAAAGAGGCGACATGATTGAAACATACAAGATCCTGAGGGGTTTTGACAGGGTGGATGTGGAAAGGATGTTTCCCCTTGTGGGAGAATCTAGAGCTAGGGGTCACTGTTTAAAAATAAGGGGTCACCCATTTAAGACAGAGATGAGGAGCAATTTTCCCCCTCAGAGGGTCGTGAGTATTTGGAATTTTCTTCCTCAAAAGGCGGTGGAAGCAGAGTCTTTGAATATTTTTAAGGGAGAGATGGATAGATTCTTTATCTGCAAGGGGGTGAAAGGTTATCGGAGGTAGATGTAAATGTGGAGTAATCAGTTCAGCCATGAGCTTATTGAATGGTGAAGCAGGCTCGAAGGGACGAGTGGCCCACTCCTGCTCCTAATTCGTATGTTCAAATGTAAAGACAATGTAGAGTGGTCTGTACTGTTCACAGTACTTCTCCTGTAACTGCCGAAGTGAGACAATCATGTCGACTGTCGATCTACCAGCTCTGAAGCTGCACTGAGACTCAGGATAGATGTGTGATGCCAGGGTCTGCAATCTGGTAAGAGCAATGCGAGCAAAGACCTTCCCCACAATACTTAGCAAGGAGATGCCTCGCTAATTGCTGCAGTCACTGCGATTCCCCCTTATTGTTGTACAAGGTGACAATGTTTGCATCACGCATGTTTTGAGGTGCAGATCTTTCCTTCCAACAGAGACACAGAAGTTCATGGAGATGCTGCAGTAGAACTGCTTTTCCACTCTTGATGATTCCAGGTGGAATACCATCATTTCCCGGGGCTTTACCACTGGCAAGATGGTCAATGGCTTTGTTGAGCTCCACTATGGTGGGGTCACTGTCCAGCTCCTCCATGACAGGGAAGTCTGGAATGGCACTGAGAGCCACTTCAATGACAATATTCTCCGTTATGTAGAGTTTAAGGTAATGCTCCACTCACCTTTCCATCTGCTTGTTAACAGATGATTCCACTTTGACACCGCACTGAGACCTTGAGCATTGTCGTCTGAAAGAGCCTGATCGAGGATGTTGAGGAACTCCTGGGTCCTTTCTGGATCAGTGGGTCGTCAAGTGTTGATCTGAGGACGACGTTCTTCTTGGATGGATGAAGCTTCCTTGGCTGAAGCCTGACCTTGTTACACACCAGGGAGTGGTCAGTGTCACAGTCAGCGCTGTGATAGCTGTGAGTGATGAGGACACTGCTGAGGGTGGTATGTCTGGTGATGATAAGGTCGAGCTGGTGCCAGTGGCGTGATCTCAGATGTCTCCAGGACACCCTGTGGCACAGCTTGACCTGGAAGTAGCTGTTCATCACACAGAATCCATGGTGACAGCATAGCTCCAGCAACCTCTGTCCATTTTCATTCATCTTGCCAATCCCCTGGTGCTCTATGCACATTGGCAAAGCTGTGTAGTCAGTACCCAAGCTTGTGTTGAAGTCTCCTAGAAGGTACAGTCCCTCAGTGCTGGGAATTCTACTGATGGCAGTATCAAGTGTCACATAGAATTGATCCTTGACATCTGGGGTGGAGGTGAGTGTCGGGACATAGATGCACATGAGATTAACTGGGCCCACGCTTGTTGACAAGTGAAGAGTAAGAACTCTCTCTGAGCCTACTGTGGCTGGTTCACTCATCTCAAGTGGCGTGTTTTTTACTGTGAAAACCACTCCATGCTCACGAGTTGCCTCTTGGGCTTTCCCCTGCCAGAAGAAGGTGTAGTGTTTCTCTTTGAGGGATCCACTTTGGACGAGTCTAGTTTCTTGCAGCACAGCAATGTCCACATCGAGCCTTGTGAGTTCTTTGTCCATCAAAGCTGTCTTGTTTGTCTCATCAACCTGCAGAAGGGTGTCAGTAAGGCCAGGACACATGGTCCTCACATTCCAGCTTGCGATGCGAAGGACTGGTGTCTTCTTTGTTGAGCTTGTTTTTCTTGGTGCATTGATTATCGATCCGCCTGTTGAGAGATGACTCTCTAAGCTCCAAACACCCATTGAAGCAAGCAGGTTGTGGCAGGCCAGCACCTAACTGATTGGGGGCTACCCAGCTTGGAGTGGGTGGTAGCTATCCAATGAGATGCGATGATCTCTTCAACTGTCAGAAGTAACCCCTGGTGCTCATACTCTGCACCAATTGAGTGAGAGCTTATAATCGGTAACCATTTCTTCCCGTGTTGTGCTAATGTTTAAGCACAAATAGTGTCCTCTTCACGGCACATTAGCACTGAACACAAAATGGCTCCTTTGGTCATGTGTTAATTATAAAATGGCTTTCTTGACCTTGTTAGTTATTACAATGGATACATTATAAAAATGGTCAAGTTAAACTAAGATCGAACTACCCAAGCTTACCTGCGTCCTCCAGTTCTCTGGCAACATTCCCATATTTAAGGAGGATTGAAAGATTGTGGTTCGAGTCTCTGATATTTCCACCCTTACTTCCCTCAGCAACCCAGGATGCAGCCCATTCAAACTGGGTGACTTTTCTACTGTGAGAGCTGCCAACCTTGTAATTGTCTCCACTTTATCTATTTTCATCCTGTCCAATTTCTTCACTTCCTCCTCCTTTACTGTGACATTTGCAGCATCCGCTTATTTTGTGATACTTAATTAGTGTCTCAGCCACACCCTCTGTCTCCACAGGATCTCCTAATTGATCCCCCCTTTTACTGACTGTCCATATGTTGGTAAAAGACCTCAGTGTTCCCAGTTATGTGACCTGCTAATCTTTTCTCATACATTCTCTTGCTGATCTCATTTCGTTTTTCAGCTCTCCTCTGTACTTTCTGTATTCTGCTTGTTTCTCCTGCATATGAATCCTCACATGATTTCGATATGAATGATTTTTGAACTATTTTGTTGAAGGATTGAGTTTTGTAAATTTCTCCCTAGCTCCCCTCATGGTCAGGCAGAAAGTTTAACTGCTGTGTTTTCAAACAGCAACAGCTTTATTTGAAAAGCCATTGGGACAGGATTCCGGGTTTTAATCCAGTCACAAATCTGGTTCTGATGTCTTGTGGCTCCAGCTGTCACATGACCTGTCAGAGGATGACCTCATAATTGACCCAGTCATGGAGCTGTGGGTTGATGTTTAAATTGTTGCAAAATAATTTTCCAGAAGGACAATCAAAATGAATCGATATATAAAAGGTAGATTTTGTGAATTTGTGCTCCCAGTGGAAATTCCTGCAGAGTCTGCTGGTTTTCATATCCCCAATTCCCCACAGGAAGCTCTGTGTCGGAATCTGTATTCATTATATCAATATTATACAGAATCATTTCATGGGAGACCCCAGTGTGAATTGTAAACAGGTGGTTCAGTTTTAACTTTCAAATTAACACAGAAGCAAAATACTGCAGATACTGGAAATCTGAAATAAAAACAGAAAATGCTGGAAATACTCAGCAGGTCTGGCAGCATCTGTGGAGAGAGAAACAGAGTTAACGTTTCAGATCTGTGACCTTTCATCAGAACTGGGCTGAAATTGTCTGAGGGCCAAGTGGCCTCTTTCTGTGCCTTAAACTTTCTATGAGTCTAAGATTCTATGAGATTGTGGAATCAATTTCAGGGTCGATGACATTACACTCTGTAAGGATAGGAAGATGGAGATTATTAAGTACAGTGCAAGAATATAGATGCTTTTACATTATTTTAATCAAAATTGATTTAAACTTTGTGTTCACGCATCCGATCTTTTCATCACAATGACACTGATAACAATGGAAAAAGCAAGACTTGCATTTCACGACCACAGGACGTTGCAAAGCCTTTTACAGCCAATGAAGGACTTTCCAAGTGTAGTCACTGTAGTCATGTAGGAAACATGGTGGCCAATGTGCGCACAGCAAGCTCCCAGAAACAACAATGTGATAAAAACGAGATAATCTGTTTTTAAGTGATGTTGATTCAGGGTTAAACAATGACCAGCACCCCAGAAATAATTCCCCTTCTATTCTCTGAAATAGTGCCATGGTACCTTTAACATCCACCTGAGAGGGCAGAGGGATCCTCAGTTTTCTGTTTCACCTGAAAAACAGCATTTCTGATAGTGCAGCACTGCCTTAGTACTGTACTGGAGTGTCAGCCATTTTTAAAGGGCTGTTAGTCCTACTGGAAAATATTTAAAGGAAGATTAAATGAAATGAAATAAATACATTGCTTTTGCCTCTCTCCCATCCCCCCAATAACAGTTAAATTAATTATTTGCCCTTCCCTCCCAAAACCTACCTTTACCATCTGACCTTCCGCCCAAAACTGCACAAACTGTAAACTATAAACCTTCCCACCATCCCCTACACCCATGACATTAATTTGACTCCGTCCCCCCTCCCCCACACTGAGAAACGTACCTTCCCCCCCCTCCCCACCAGTGTTGCACCTCATTTCCCGGATGGGGCTCCGAAGGCACGGCAGTGCCGGTCGCCGGGCTGAAGATCGCAGCTGGATATCAGGAAGTGATGGGATAATAATTAATGCAGGTTTGTGGTCCCGTTGCCGAGCGGTGGGGGTCCCCCCACAACGCCTCGCCGTCGCAGGCAATATCGAGCCAGGCCCTGCCGACGTTGAGGTCCATGGCGGGCCTCATCCGGGGCCATCTTCAGGCGGCTCCCACCCCACCCCCACCACAGATCTCGACGTTGAGGGCTCTATAGAATCCAGCCCATTATTTCTGTCAATCTCAACTCCACAAGGATTTGTCTGTTAATTGTAGAAACATTAAAGCTCTATCACCTTTTGATAAAAGGGGGTTTCAAATCCAATTCCAAACAAATGATAGTTCTCATTGTATCTAGAACATGTTTTCTTGCATACAAACATACCAATTAGGAGCAGGAGTAGACCACTCGGCCCCTCGAGTCTGCTCCACCATTCAATAAGATCATGGCTGATCTGATTGTAACCTCAACTCCACATTCCCACTGCCCCCGATAACCTTTCACCCCCTTGTTTATCAAGAATCTATCTACATCTATCTTAACATATTTCAGAATTTCTGTCGTCCAGCAACTCTCACTTTATTTCCTGGATTTCACCTAAAAAATGTATTTCCACACTTTGGATATCCTGTACTTCATTAATGTTTTTGCTCTCTGGGGATTTCCCTTTAATTATATTCAGTGCTGGTATTTTACTGCCACACACTGACTGAAAGTGTCCCATCTTTCTGCAGGAAAAACACTCAGCTTCTTTGGCGAGGCAGTTTTCCCACTTGTATCTCTCTCAGCCACACCGACTGCAATTGGTTGCAGCTTCCACTAGATGCTCTTCCCGTCTTTCTTGTCTTTTACCACTAATTTTTCCTTTTGTTTTCTGAACAAATTCAATTGAGTCTGCAACTCTGGAGATCAGACTCTCCCTGTCCCCTCGAACAACGGATTGGTTCAACTTTCTAACCTCTGTTTGTCTGCTCAATTGAAACTCTTTCGTTAATGTGAGATCAGCCCTGGACTGTAGATGATCTGAAAGGGTGTTGTCTAATACCCCGAACACAATCCTGTCTCCATTCAGCTCTTCTCTTAAGTTGCTGTATTCACAAACCTCCGTGAGTTTGTACAAGTCATTGATAAATGAATGAATACTCTCCCCTTTCTGTTTTGTACGCTTATTAAATTCAAAGTGATTCCTGACAATGCAGCGGCCAGCCGACGTCATCAGAGCGCCCCAAGCTGCGCACATGCACAAACAGTCTCCTGCGCTCTGAGATGCTGTGCATGCTCAGCCTCCGTCTTCCAGGACGAAGTGGCGCATGCGCAGGAAAACTCTCTACCCCCTCTCAGCCACTCACTCCAGGCCGCTCGCTGCCCGCTCCTCGCTACCCTGCTCCCCCGCCCTCCGGCCGCTTGCTACCCCCCCACCCCCGCACTGCCCTCTCTCCGTCCACTCACGCCCCGCTTCCCCCCCACGTCCCTCCAGACACTAGCTCAAAGCAATGCTGCTTCCCTCCTCTCGGCCTCTCGCTCCAACATTCGATCATTCTTCACCGCACCACCCGATAAAGCAAGGCGAGCCTCGAGGGGAGATGGGGCAATGTTGGAGCAAGTGGCCGAGAGGAGGGAAGCGGCAGAGCCCATGGCCTGGAGTGTGAGCGGCCAGAGAGCAGGATGGGGGTGGTGGTGGGGGAAGGGGGGAGTGAGCAGTCAGAGAGTGGGATGGGGGGAAGCGGGGAATGATCGTCCGGAGAATGGGATGGCACTGTTTAGAGGGGATTTGAGGAAAAAATGTTTCACCTCGAGGGTGGTTGGAATCTGGAACACATTGCCTGAAGGAGTGGTAGAGGCAGGAACCCTCACAACATTTAAGAAGTATCTAGATGAGCACTCAAAACGCCGCAGAATACAAGGCTACGGCCACGTGCTGGAAAATGGGATTAGAATAGACAGGTACTTGATGGCCGGCACGGACACGATGGCCGAAGGGCCTGTTTCTGTGCTGTATAACTCTCTGACTCTATGAAACCTCACTGAATTACAGAGGGTGTGCAGCACTGTCAGAGGTGCTGTCCTTCTGATGAGACTTCAAACAGCGCAACGTTCTACGAGTATCAACCAAAACATGTCCATTGTGTAGATATGTGCCGTATTTGATTATGAAATGACAGTCACTGCTCCGAAAGTAATTCACTTTCGATGAATTAAGATGACTTGGTACTATATAACTGGCGAATGCGCAAGAGGTAGCGGGGGACTATTGGGGTTGGGACGGAGGCGGCGATGGCAACCTTTGAGGGGATTTTTGGGTCTAAGTTGTTTTCTGTGATAAATTGAGTAGCTCCATCTTTAATCCTGGCAGCTGCCTGAATGTCACAGACAGTGACGTTTCAGTGGAAGAGGCTGCATTTGCGCATGTGCTAGTACAGCGTCAACTGGTGGTTGCATTGTCAGCAAATGCAGCGTTTTAACTTTGGCTCCACGATGACATTTTTTTCCTCAATTAAAATAGGTCTTGAGTGCCTTAATAACTTCTTCACACGTAGCCTACACACTCCCTCCATGGCAGACAATAGTGTACTGACCTGCTCCATGTCTGGCTTCTGCACGAGACCCGATGCAGTACGATACTTTGCAAACTTCTGGAACCATCTCGGCTACTCCTCGGCTTGGTTCAGTCCAGTGACCTTTTCAAAGGTACAGGCAAAGATTTCTCCATCATTGCTTTGGTTTACTGTGGCCCCCATATAATATTCTGATATCTGTCAAGGCTTAGTACACAATTTATAAGAATCTGACGGTTAAAATAACCTGAGTTTACTCCACACATCTTGCATTGAAAGTTTCATCTACAACTCTCCATGAGATGCCGTACAGATTATATTACATCACTTCCTGTGATGATGCACATAGTCTATTTATATAATCTGCCCAGTGACAACCCAATGTCCACTCTTATATTATTGTACAGATGTGAGAAAAGCTGAGGATGAGAATGGAACGTCTGAATGAAGATTTCATGATGCTGATGATGTAAATGAGGCTGATCTGTTTCCCATTCCACAATCCCTCTTTATTTCTGTGCATGTTTCTCGATGCTGTTTCAACCAAACTGAAAAAGAATCACAAATCCTCCTCTGGAGCCTCAGATGTCCATTAACAAAAGGCATGGTGGCCAAGTGGTAAGGCGTCAGTCTCGTAAACTGAAGATCACGGGTTTAATCCCCGTCCGTGCCTTATGATTAGTTTCTCACTCTAAATGTGATGTTTCCAGAAAAGATGTCCGTTGCATTTGTTTTGGCCATCTGGAAATCAGTGTGATGTTACACTTTATCCTGGACACTGGGAAGAACATGAGGAGCAGCCACATGGTCCCTCGAGCCTTCTCTGCCATTGATAGAGTGAAAATAACTGAGGTCCAAGCACTGAACCTTATTACTGTGCATTTGCTTGATACTTAACAGAGCTATTCTATTAATCCCACATCCCACACTCCTGTCCTTTCCCCCATTGCCCTGTTATATTTTCCATGTCAGGTATGTATCCAATTCCATTCAGAGTTAACATTGAATCTGCTTCCACTGACCTTTCAGGATTGCATTCCAGACCAGAGCAACACACTGCTGAAAAAACAATCTCCTCATCACAACTCTAATTCTTTTGTCAATTACTTTAAATGTGTTTCCTCTGGTTACTGACCCTTCTGTCACTGGCAACACTTTCTCCTTCTTCACTCTATCAAAACTCTTCAGGATTTGCATTTCCTGCTGCCTTTGCTGATATAACAAGGCTGAGCACACATCACCAAAAGGAATATGATTGGCTCTGAATCACATTTATCTTTCCTGTCAATCTGATGTGGACCTTGTATTTTCCCGGAACCAAACAACCTGAGCAACAAGTGTGGGTTCCAGTGATTCCACCCGCTCTGAGAGAGAGAGGATGTGATAATGAGCCAGATAGAAGAAAGGAATGAGATAGAGAGTAAAATAGCCCTGGTCTGTTTCTACTAACCCCCGGCCCCCTAAAATGGCATCATTTTCTCCTGCCTCTCCACATTCTAATCCATTAATTAATGCAATCCTTTCATCTGGAACATAGAACATAGAACAGTACAGCACAGAACAGGCCCATCGGCCCATGATGTTGTGCCGAACCTTTAACCTACTCGAAGATCAAACTACCTACATACCCTTCATTCTACTATCATCCATGTACCTATCCAAGAGTCGCTTAAATGTCCCTAATGTATCTGCTTCTACTACCACCGCTGGCAGTGCATTCCACGCACCCACCACTCTCTGTGTAAAGAGCCTACCTCTGACATCTCCCCGAAACCTTCCTCCATCACCTTAAAATTATGCCCCCTGGTGATAGCCCTTTCTGCCCTGGGAAAATGTCTCTGGCTATCCACTCTATCTATGCCTCTCATCATCTTGTACCCCTCTATCAAGTCACCTCTCATCCTTCTTCGTTCCAATGAGAAAAGCCCTAGCACCCTCAACCTTTCTTCGTAAAACATACCCTCCAGTCCAGGCAGCATCCTGGTAAATCTCCTCTGCACCCTCTCTAAAGCTTCCACATCCTTCCTATAATGAGGCGACCAGAACTGAACACAGTATTCCAAGTGTGGTCTAACCAGGGCTTGATAGAGCTGCAGCATAACCTTGCGGCTCTTAAACTCAATCCCCCTGTTAATGAAAGCCAACACACCATACGCCTTCTTAACAACCCTATCAACTTGGGTGGCAACTTTGAGCGATCTATGGACATGGACCCCAAGATCCCTCTGTTCCTCCACACCACCAAGCATCCTGTCTTTAAGCCTGTATTCTGCATTCAAATTCGACCTTCCCAAATGAATCACTTCACACTTTTCCAGGTTGAACTCCATCTGTCCCTTTAATTCCTGTTTCCTAATCCATTGATGTTTCACAATGTACTGAACTGTCCCAATCCATTGATATAACTCAGTCTATAGAATTTCCCAATCCACTGATATTTTCCAGTCCATTGACTTTCCCAATCCATTAATGGTTCCTGACCATTGACATTCCCAATCCATTTATATTGCCTGTGATTTCAAAGCAACTGTGGAATACAAATAGTATCAGTACTATCAGATACATCGAGACGAGGTGCAATAGCCAAGTGGACAGATGTCAGGTTTATAAAGAAAAAAGCACGAGCTCGACATTTGTCAAGTCTATCACTGGATCTGAACTCTCAACCTGCTGTATTTCTGTGGGTCTGCTGACTTGTATATGTGAAGAACCATTTTTCAATCCTCTGACTTTTCTCATTCTTGTGCCATATTTGTTCCTTTGGGTTCACCAGTGAAGAAAATTATTCCCTATTACATTTGGTGAAGACTTTAATAACCTCACATCCTTGTGTCTCACCATCTCAGGTCAAACTCCCAACAGAAACTTTAAACATTTAACTATTTTGCTGGAAACATTTTCAAGGGCGCAGACATTCCTTCATTACGCTTCCTTCTTTGACATTTGATTGACAAATATGTGTGTAATGGAGAGAGAGAGTGTGAAAAAAGAGAGAGAGAGAGTGCGATAGAAAGTTAGAGGACCAGCTAAAGACAGATAGAGAGAGAGAGGCAGAGAGAGGTAAAGCGATAGACAGAGAGAGAGAGAGAGAGAAGGAGAGAGCGTCATTGATTCCTGGAGTCACTACAGTACAGGAAGTCATTTTGCCCATCAAGCCCATGTAAATCAAACCATTCAGTCCCATTCCCCCGCTCTATCCCCATCGCCCTGTAAGTTATCTAAACCTGTCATATTTATTATAATCTTGTACATGTCTATCAAATCTCCCCTCAATCTCCTTTGCTGCAGGGAGAACAACCCCAGCTTCTCCAACTTTACCTTACAGTTAAAATCCCTCATGTCTGGAACCATTCTGTTAAATCTCCTCCACCCTCTCAAGGACACTCACATCCCTCCAAAAGTGTGTTGACTAGAACAGGATGAAATTCTCTGGTTGTGGCCCAACTAGAAATTTATACAGGTTCAGCATAACTTCCCTACTTTTGTACTCAGTACCTCTATTTATGAAGCCCAAGATCCCATATGCTTTGCTAACTACTTTCTCAATGTGTCCTGCCACCTTCAAAGAACTATGCATATGAATCCTCAGGTTTTTATTCCTAAAAATATGCTTTATTCATATAAATCTGTAAAAAATGCATCATACAACAGTTCAAAACAGCACCAAGTTGACATTCCAAAAAGTGCAAAGGAAATCAGTTTTCTTCAATACAGGAGTGAGTTGACTTACAACCCTTCCACTCCATTTTACCTGACATGGACATTTTACAGCAAACCCATATCTGGTGTATACAGCACGAGGGGTTTCCAATGAGTCCAGCTGCCCAGTTCACTATGGCGGTGGGACCTCACACAGTGGTCTTTCCCCATTGAGCCTTTGCAGTGGCTACCCCAAGCTTTAGTGTGTCCCTCAGCACGTAGTCCTGGACCTTGGAATGTGCCAGTCTGCAACACTCGGTCGTGGACAACTTTTTGCGCTGGAAGACCAGCATGTTTAGGGCAGACCAAAGATTGTCTATCACCAAATTGATGGTCCTCCAGCAGCAGTTGATGTTTATCTCGGTGTGCATCCCTGGGAACAGCCCGTAGAGCACAGACTCCTGTGTTACAGAGCTGCTTGGGATGAACCTCGACAAAAACCACTGCATCTCTTTCCACACCTGCTTTGCAAAGACACATTCCAGAAGGAGGTGGGCAACTGTCTCTTCCCCACCTACTCAGCAGAGATGACATCTGTTATTGAAACAAAAAGCAGAACCGACCTGATGCACAACATGAAACCAGCAGCCAGAACATTATATGACTTGAAATTAGCCAAGGCAATTGTGCAAAAGACAGTGAGACACTGCGAAAATAAACACTGGACAAAATCACAAATGTAACAATGCTTTCAAAAGCAAATCTCCCGAGTATGCTCACACTCGTCAAGCAGAGGTGACTTTGCTGGCTCAGGCACGTTCGCAGGATGGAAGATGACACATTCCCAAGGGTATTCTGTATGGGGAGGTCGCCGGAGACAGAAGACCAGTTGGATGCCCAAAGCCCCACTTCAAGGATGCCTGCAAGCAGGACATGAAGGCCCGAAACATCGATTTTCACACATGGGAGACACTGGCCAACAACAGAGGGAAATGGTGATATTACCCCTGGACTGGTGTGTGCGTCACCATGATAATCAGTGACTATAGCAGCTTGACAGCAGGTGCCAACATGGAAAACAGCGACACCTGATAATCCCACCTCATATGTGTCACTTGTGGAAGAACCTGCCTCTCACATATTGACCTCTTCAGCTATCGGACAAAGTGCACCATGGGAAACTATCCCATCACCAATGGATTTGCTGCACGTCCATCATCTCACGTAGAAGGAAGGATGACGACGGCATCTACAACCAGGGCGGCCCATCGTGCCTGTGGCAGCTCTTTCATTTCCTTTCAACTATTTATCGAAATTCCCTTTTCAACCTTACGATTGAGTCTCCTTCCACCATTCTCTCAGGCAATACATTCCAGACCAAAAACAACAACAACTTGTGTGTAAATTTATAGAGCACCTTTAACGTAATACAGCGTCCCATGGCACTTCACAGGAGTGTCGGAAAGCAAAATTGGAGCCCAAGCCACACAAGACCGTATTAGAGCAGATGGCCAAAAGCATGGTCACAGAAGTAGGCTTCCATGAGTGTTTTAAAGGAGGGAAGAGAGGTCGAGAGGCGGAGAGTTCAGGGAGGGAAATCTCAGGCTTCGGGCCTGGACAGCTGATGGCACAGCTGCCAGCCGTGGAGCGATAAAAATCAGCGATGCTCAAAAGACCAGAATTGGAGCAGGGCCGGAATCTCGGGGGGAGTGAACCAAATAAAATCCGGCCCTCTGTATCCCCCTCACAGCTGACATTCCCACCGAGCTTTTTATTATCAATCAATTTCCCTCTTGCAGTTCTATTTCACACCAAGAGATGGCAGTCTCATGCCATTTCACAGCAAGCTGCAGACAAGCTTATTTTCCTGCCAGTCCAATACTGTGTTGAGTGGACAAGGATGTGTGTGGTGTGCAGTGTGTGGTATGCAGCAAGGTTAGACTCAAACCAAAGAAGCTGCATCACTCCCAGCGGAAGGGCCGCCCGCGCATCAACACTAGCAGAATTTCCTATCCACAGCTGTTACGTAAGTTTCCAAATTCACTTGACAAAGTCCATCAAAACACTCCGACAGGGGATGCAGAGACCAAGTGGGCCCACATCAGAGAAGCCATCTATGACTCAGCTATGATCACCTATGGCAAACGTGTGAAGCAGAATGCAGACTGGTTTCAATCAAACTTTGAAGAGCTGGAACCTGTCATAGCCGCTAAGCGAATTGCACTGTTGAACTACAAGAAAGCCACCAGTGAGTTAACATCCGTAGCTCTTAAAGCAGCCAGAGGCGCTGCACAAAGAACAGCCAGGCACTGTGCAAATGACTACTGGCAACACCTATACAGTCATATTCAGCTGGCCTCTGACACCGGAAACATCCGAGGAATGTATGATGGCATGAAGAGAGCTTTTGGGCCAAACATCAAGAAGATCGCCCCCCTCAAATCTAAATCAGGGGACACAATCACTGACCAACGGAAGTAAATGGACTGCTGGGTGGAGCACTACCTAGAACTGTACTGCAGGGAAAATGTTGTCACTGAGACCGCCCTCAATGCAGCCCAGTCTCTGCCAGTCATGGATGAGCTGGACGTACAGCCAACAAAATCGGAACTCAGTGATGCCATTCATTCTCTAGCCAGCAGAAAAGCACCTGGGAAGCACAGCATTACCCTGAAATAATCAAGAGTACCAAGCCTGCTATACTTCCAGCACTCTACGAACAGCGTTGCCGGTGCTGGGAAGAGGGAGCAGTACCACAGGACATGCGCGATGGCAATATCATCACCCTCTATAAGAACAAGGGTGACCGTGGTGACTGCAACAATTACCGTGGAATCTTCCTGTTCAGGATAGTGGGGAAAGTCTTCACTCGAGTCGCTTTAAACGGGCTCCAGAAGCTGGCTGAGCGTGTCTACCCTGAGGCGCAGTGTAGCTTTCGAGCAGAGAGATCCAACATTGACATGCTGTTCTCCCTTTACCAGCTACAGGAGAAATGCAGTGAACAATAGATGCCCCTCAACGTTGCTTTCATAGATCTCACCAAAGCCTTTGACCTCGTCAGCAGACGTGATCTCTTCAGACTACTAGAAAAGATTGGATGTCCACCAAAGCTACTAAGTATCATCACCTCATTCCATGACAATATGAAAGGCACAATTTAGCATAACGGCACCTCATCAGACCCCTTTCCTATCCTGAGTGGCATGAAACAGGGCTGTGTTCTCGCACCTACATTGTTTGGGATCTTCTTCTCCCTGCTGCTCTCACATGCGTTCAACCCTTCAGAAGAAGGAATTTTCCTCCACACAAGATCAGGTGGCAGGTTGCCCGTCTAAGAGCGAAGACCAAAGTACGGAAAGTCCTCATCAGGGAACTCCTCTTTGCTGACGATGCTGCATTAATATCTCACACTGAAGAGTGGCTGCAGAGTCTCATCGACAGGTTTGCGGCTGCCTGCAACGAATATGGCCCAACCATCAGCCTCACGAAAAAGAACATCATGGGACAGGACATCAGAAATGCTCCATCCATCAATATCGGCGACCACGCTCTGGAAGTGGTTCAAGAGTTCACCTACCTAGGCTCAACTATCACCAGTAACCTGTCTCTCGATGCAGAAATCAACAAGTGCATGGGAAAGGCTTCCACTGCTATGTCCAGACTGGCCAAGAGAGTGTGGGAAAATGGCGCACTGACACGGAACACAAAATCCGAATGTATCAAGCCTGTGTCCTCAGTACCTTGCTCTACGGCTGCGAGGCCTGGACAACGTATGTCAGCCAAGAGCGACGTCTCAATTCATTCCATCTTCGCAGCCTCCGGAGAATCCTTGGCATCAGGTGGCAGGACCGTATCTCCAACACATCCCCAGCATATACACCCTAGTGAGCCAGTGGCACTTGAGATGGCTTGGCCATGTGAGCCACATGGAAGATGGCAGGATCCCCAAGGACACATTGCACAGCGAGCTCATCACTGGTATCAGACCCACCAGCCGTCCATGTCTCCGCTTAAAAGATGTCTGCAAACGCGATATGAAGTCCTGCGACATTGATCACAAGTCGTGGGAGTCAGTTGCCAGTGATCGCCAGAGCTGGCGGGCAGCCAAAAAGGTGGGGCTAAAATGTGGCGAGTCGAAGAGACTTCGCAGTTTGCAGGAAAAAAGACAGAAGCGCAAGGGGAGAGCCAACTGTGTAACAGCCCTGACAACCAATTTTATCTGCAGCACCTGTGGAAGAGTCTATCACTCTAGAATTGGCCTTCATAGCCACTCCAGGTGCTGCTTCACAAACCACTGACCACCTCCAGGTGCTTACCCATTGTCTCTCGAGACAAGGAGGCCAAAGAAGAAGAAGATTCTTACACCTCTCTGAGATTTGCCGACATATTTTCTCCTCTATCTCTTCCTGTCTGTTTAGAGGCCTGTAGTACACTCCCAGCCAAGTGATTGTCCCCTTTTTGTTTTTAAGGTCTACCCATATGGCCTCATTTGAGGAATTTCTAAGATATCATCCTTCCTTACTGCAGTAATTGACTCCTTGATCAACAGTGCAATGCCACCTCCTCTTTTACCCCGTCACCTGTCTTGCCTGTAGATTCTGTACCCTGGAATACTGAGCTGCCAGTCCAGCCCCTCCCTCAACCATGTCTCTGTGATAGGAATAAGATCATAATCCCATCGCCCTCAATTCATCTGCCTTATTAGTAAGACTCCTTGCATTAAAATAGATGCAATCCAGCCTTGCATTTTTCACTTGTGCCGTAACAGGTCTATATTTGCTCTGCCTTCCAGACTGACTCAGTTTCTCTTTTAAATTTGACTGTGTTTAACCCCCTACTGTACCTCCACTCTGTATCCGACCCCCCCTGCCAAATTAGTTTAAACCCCCCCTACCCCCCAAAACAGCACTAGCAAACCTCCCAGCAAGTATGTTGGTCCCGTTCCAGTTCAGGTGCAACCCGTCCAACTTGTATAGTTCCCACCTTTGCCAGAAACAGACCCAGTGGTCGAGGAAACTAAGGCCCTCCCTCCCGCACCATATCCTCAGCCATGCATTCATCTGCTCTACCCTCTTATTCCTATACTCATTAGCATGTGGCATTGGGAGTAATCCAGAGATTGCAACCATTGAGGTCCTGCTTTTTAATCTGCTATCTAGCTCCCTAAATTCTGGTTGCAGGACCTCATCCCTCTTTCTACCTATGTCATTGGTGCCAATGTGTACCAGGACCTCTGACTGTTCACCCTCCCACTTGTCCTGCAGCCACTCTGTGACATCCTTGACCCATGCACCAGGGAGGCAACATACCATCCTGGAGTCACGTTTGCAGCCACAGAAATGCCTATCTGTACCTCTTCCGATAGAATGCCCTATCACTATAGCTCTTCTACTCCTTTTCCTCCCCTCCTGTGCAGCTGATCCACCTGTGGTGCCACAGACATGGTTCTTGCTGCATTCCCCTGAGAAGCTATCTCCCCCAATAGTATTCAAAGTGGAAAATCTGTTAGAAAGGGAGATGGATCAAGGGGACTCCTTCACTACCTGCCTAGTTCTTCTACTCTGCCTGGTGGTGACCCATTCCCTTTCTACCTGAGCAGTCTTTACCTGCGATGTGACCACCTCCCTATACGTGCTATCCATGATGATCTCAGCCTCGCGGATGCTCCACAGTATCTCCAGCCGCCGCTCCAGATCTGAAACGTGGATTTCGAGTAGCTGCAGCTGGAGACACTTCCTGCACACGTGTTCGTCCTGGATACTTGAAGTGTCCCTGACTTCCCACGTTGCACAGGAGGATCACTCCACATTGCTGAGCTGCCCTGCCATAACTTACCCTTAATTTATCCCCTTAAATTACCCAAAAATTAAATTATTTACACTAGGGACCTTGATTCTCCCCCAAAAAACACGACCTCCTTTATTGAAAAAACTGTAGACCTTTCCCTTTACTTTTAGTTACTTACCCAGCTATTTAGAGTAACTCCCAAACAGCAGATACTCACCAACCAATCACCTTGCAGCCTTCCTGTGACATCACAGCTCCTTTGTTTTCAAACTCCGGCGTGCCTGGACTGCTCTCCGCTTCTCACCTGGAAGGTGAGTGACTAGGCCGCGATCCTCAGGCTCAATTTATCGGCTCCACTCTCGGTGTTCTCCCCACAGGTCCGCTCCACTCCCGGAAGGTGAGTGACTGGACCACGATCCTCGGGCTCAATTTATCGGCTCCACTCTCGGTGTTCTCCCCACAGGTCCAGTCCTCTCCCGGAAGGTGAGTGACTGGGCCGCGATCCTTGGGCTCAATTTATTGGTTCTGCTCTCGGCGTTCTCCCCACAGGTCCACTCCTCACCGCTCCGCCCCCGGAAGGAAAGTCAGTCTGGTATCTGTGACGGACAATGAGGAGAAACACAATATAAGGAGAGAGTGAAATACATTTTACTCTTTAGACGATATTATTTATTATATTTCAGCTGTTCCTTGTTTCACAAATATTTTTGCGGGCTTTTCAAATTTGTGGATGGATTTCAGCTCTGACAATTTGCCACTGTCAATCTCCGCCCCATTTTCTCATTGCCCTTTGATGATCGGCGAAATAGCAGCTACCTGATTGGTGACATGAACCAGCCAATGAGATTCAGCAGACAGTAACCAATCAGAAGTAGCCGGACTGCATTCCTCCAGAAGGTAAAGCAGGGAAGTGCGGGAGGAATTCCTCACTCTTTGTGAAAGTATTTGTGAGATTGTGGAAATGTCTGGAAGAGGAGCAGGGGAGAGACCATGATCCTGTCTCAGGTAAGTTTTTGAGTAAAATGGCTGTAACCAATTCTGTAACTTCAGGCCAGGGAGTGTGTAACACCGTTCGGGTGGTAGTGAAGGATAATGATGGAGATGCACCGGTTGATCGTACCTTCTTCATTAAGAAAATCCTTATTGATTGCTGTGGATTCCAAGCTGCGAACATCTTCTGCCTGCAGGACTTCCCCAGCTGTGGATATTTTGACGTGACGTCCAAGAACGTGGCGGATGCATCAAGTTCCTGAAGGTGTTCAAGGAGAAGGGAAACCAGGCGCCGCTGTCAATCCTCACAGTGGAGCCACTCTTCACACTGCCATCGCAACGTGACCGGGTGGTGAGAAGCCACCTCTACAACCCCCATGTTCCTGTCGTGGATGTACTCACCTTCCTCACCAGGTATGTTGAGGTGGCCGGCGGCAGCACTGATGTCAAGGACCCATTTGGATTTGGACCAGCTAGCGGCAGGTCAAGGTGACCTTGAAGGTCGATGCCAACGGAGCCATCATCCATCCTCCCTCCAACTTCGCTTTCGGGGGAAGTCGAGGCTTCATGGTCTACGCGGAGCAGCCCAGAGTTTGTCGTACCTGCGGCAAATCTGGTCACGTGGCAGCTAACTGCAGCACAGTCGTCTGCAAGAACTGCAAGAAGGAAGGCCATCAGACCAAGGACTGTAATCATTGTAAGTACTGCAACCTGTGAGGTGGGGCAGGCCACCTCTACAAAACCTGCCCAAACGCTGCCTCAGTTATGCTCAGGCAGCAAGGATCAAGGAAAGACCGGGTTAAGGAACGGTGAACATGTCTGGTGCTGGGAGGGAAACAAGCAATCCTCCCCACAGCGATGAAAGTCTATCTGAGAAAGAGAAGAAAGGGGAGGCAGCTGCAACCAGTGACCCAACACCTACTCCGTGCCTGGAAACTCCTCCTCCACAGACAGAATTAATGGAGGAGGAGGCAGCAGATGGACAAACAGGTCAGTGGCAGGTGGTACAAAGGAAGACCACAAAGAAAAAAGCTCCAAAAAAAGAACGGGTCAACACCCAACCAGTGGCAAGAGGAGGCTACCGTCTGAGACAGACTACAGCAGCTCCTCCTCACTGGACGAGGAAGGGCCGGAACGATGGCACCTCCAAAAGAAGCAGCAGAACTCAAAGGAGCTGGAAGATAAAGCCCACCAGCTCCGGGGCACTGGAAGCTGTGACACGCCCAGCGCACCCCAAACCAAAAGCATGGAACCCAAGGAGATGCTCAGTGCACCCCAGCTCCGGGAGACCGAGAGCAGCGAAGTGTCCTGCGCACTCCAGCTCCAGCTCCGGGAAGTCAGCAACAGTGATGTCTTCGAGGAGGGACCGAGGGGAAAGACACCAACAATAGAGGACAACCCAAGCCTTGCTGCCTACAAGACCCGCCCCCCCACCCGCCGATGTCACCCCAGTGGAACAAAACACTCATGAATAACCATGAGGGGTTTCTGGGCTCAACGAATGTGAAACAGCTTGCGTACACTATGGGTATGCAGGAACATACTCAAGGACCGGGACTAGCAAGGACACCTGGTGTGGTAAGCAACACCCAACTTTATAGTGGATATAAAGATTGCTTCGATTAACATGCATTGTGTTAAATCCACCACGTGATGTGTTTCAACCTTGGATGACTTCGCAAAGGTCAAAGCTGGCGTACTGTTTCGTCAGGAGTGTGGAATCCTGCACCGCAGCACTTACAGGCAATGGTCACGATGGTGATCCCATGGGTCATCGATCTGGTCCAGAGGAAATGGTTCCTGTTCCTCCGGCCTGGGGATTCTGCTGCGGGAAGGCAACTTAACCATCTCTGAAGTTAAGATGCTGGTGGGCGGTCGCCTTCTCGTAGCAGATGTAATGTACAACAATGCTCCGCTCCAGTTAAGCAACGTATATGCCCCGGTCCAATACAGTGAGCGGCTGACCTTCCTCCAGCAACTCCCACTGCTGCTGGCGACATCCAGGCCGATCATGCTTGGAGGTGACTTCAACTGCATCATTGATGCAGCTGGACGATCTGGCAGTGACGACAGAAAACTGGACGCTCCGTCCAGATTCTTAAAGGAAACAGTATAAAATGCCAAACTGCACAATGTCTTCAGCAAACCTGCAGACAGAGAGCAGCGTAGATACACCTGGTCAAGATCGGACGGGTCTGCCCGTCCCAGGATTGACTTCCTGTATGTGTCCCCTGCTTTCACGGTCAGATCCACCGACGTCAAGCCGGTGTTCTTCTCCGGCCACTGCCTCTTACTGGTTGACTGTCACTTACAGGATGACCAGCGGGTTGGCAGGGGGACATGGAAGCTCAATGCTACACTGCTAACCCCAGAGAACATTGAGGAACTCAAAAGAGATTGAAAAAGTTGGAGAACAGTGAGACCCTCTTTGAGTATCCGGTGAACTGATGGGAAGTGATCAAGGAGAACATCAAGAGGTTCTTTATCTCCAAAGGTGTTCAGAGGGTGAGAGAGACAGAGGGAAATGTCCGCACTCCAGAAAAGAATGCAAAATCTGCTCTGGCTGCAGTCGATGGGGGTTGAGGTCAAGGAGGACTTCCAAGAGGTGAAGAGCCAGCAGGCCTCGCTCTTTGCCACGGAGGCCTCCAAGATCATCCTCCGGTCCAGAGTCTGCTCCATTGAGCAGGATGAGACGTGCTCGCGTTTCTTCTTCCAAAAGGTACACAGAGAGAGCTCTGTGATCAGCAGCTTGAAGGAAGAAGATGGCTCGGTCACAACTTCGCAGTCCGACATACTAAGGATTAGCAAATCCTTGAATGCTGGGCTGTAAGACGTGAAGTCTATGGACAGCACGTCCTCCCAGTCCTTCCTGTCATCCATCACAGAGGTCTTAGATGACAGCATGCAGGAGAATCTGGACAAACCGCTAACTCTGGACAAGCTGACAAAGGCCATCAAGTCTTTTGAGACGAAGAAAACTCCCAGAAGCGACGGCTTACCAGTTGAGTTGTATTCGGCCCTGTGGTACTGGGTCAGCCCAGACCTGCTGGAAGTGTACGAGAGTACGCTCCTGGCCGGCAGCATGTCAGAATCCATGAGGAAAGGCATCATCACCCTCATCTACAAGCAGAAGGGGAGAGGGCAGAAATCAGAAATTGGCGGCCCATCTCACTGCTTAATGTAGACTACAAGGTTCTGTCCAAAGTCATCGCCAGTCGAGTCAACTCTTCTCTGGTGTTGGTGATTCACCCTGACCAGACCTGTACTGTACCCAGCAGGAAGATCTCTGATAGTGTCGTGCTACTCAGGGATACGATCGCCGATGTACGGGTCAGGAGGGTGGACACCTGCCTCATCAGCCTGGACCAGGAGAAGGCTTTTGACAGGATATCGCACACATACATGATGGATGTGCTTTCCAAAATGGGGTTTGGGGAGGGAATCTGCAATTGGATCAAACTGCTCTACACAAACATCAGTAGTACAGTCCAAAAAATTGGGTGGTAATCAGAATGTTTCCAATCAAATCTGGAGTCAGACAGGGCTGTCCTCTTTCCCCTGCCTTGTGTGTTTGCTGTATCGAACCCTTTGCTGAGTCTATTTGGAAGGATGCGGGCAGAAGAGAGGTGACAATCCCAGGTAGTGGAGTCACTCAGGTCAAAACCTCCCTGTACATGGATGATGTTGCTGTATTCTGATCGGATCCGCTGTCCATTCACAGACTGATGAGCATCTGCGACCAGTTCGAACTGGATTCGGGAGCCAATGTTAACAATGGCAAGAACGAGGCCATGTTCCTTGGAAACTGGGCTGACCGATCCTTTGTCCCGTTCACTGTCAGGTCAGACTACCTGAAGGTGCTGGGGATATGGTTTGTCAGGGCCGGGACGTGCACCAAAACCTGGGAGGAGCGAGTAGCCAGGGTACAACATAAACTGAGCAAGTGGGAGCAGCGATCTCTCTCTATTATGGGTAAGAACCTGGTCATCAGGTGCAAGGTGCTCACGTTGTTGCTGTAAGTGGCACAGGTCTGGCCCATACCCCCCTCCTGTGCTGTGGCGATCACCCGAGTCATTTCCCGCTTTATCTGAAGACGCAAAATGGACAGGGTCCAGAGGGACACGATGTTCAAACCTCTGGATAAAGGCGAAAAAATGTACTCAACGTCGCCCTCAACCTGATGGCCGTCTTAGTATGTGGCTGCATCAAGCTGTGCGTAGAGCCCCAGTATGCAAACACCAAGTGTCACTATGTGCTGAGGTTCTATCTGAACCCGGTGTTGCGAAGGATGGATCTGGTCACATTGCCATGGAACGCTCCATCCAGTTGGACTGTGCGCTCGTGGAAATGTTTGTGTGGAAAAACACCTTTGACCACCAATCCATCAGGCAGTGGTCTGCACGGAATGTCCTCAAGTCTATTTTTGGAAAAGAAAAGTCTGGAAGAGGAAAGACCGGCAGGAAAGCTCGGTCCAAGGCCAAGTCTCGCTCCTCCCCGGCTGGACTGCAGTTCCTGGTGGGCCGTGTTCACAGGCTCCTGAGAAAGGGCAACTATGCTGAGCGTGTGGGTGCCGGAGCCCCGGTCTATCTGGCTGCTGTGCTCGAGTATCTGACCGCTGAAATCCTCGAGTTGGCCAGTAACGCAGCCCAGGACAACAAGAAGACCCGCAACATCCTCAGACACCTACCGCTGGCTGTCCAGAATGACGAGGAGCTCACCAAGCTGCTGGGAGGGGTGACCATCACTCCGGGCTGGGTGCTGCCTAATATCTAGGGCATTCTGCTGCCCAAGAAAACCAGCGCTCCGGGCACCAAAACCAAGGCAATCTGCCAGGATTTTATCAAATACCCAAAGGTTCTTTTCAGAGCCACCCACAGTATCATTCTTGTAAATCTCCTCTGTACTCTCTACACAACAATTATGTCCTTTCTGGAATGTGATGACCAGAACTGTACGCAATACTCCAGCTGTGGCCAAACCACCGTTTTAAACAGTTCTCGCATTACATCCCTGCTTTTGTCAACCAAGAAAGGAAAGCATTCCATATGCCTTCTTCACCACTCTATCAACCTATCCTGTCACTTTCAGGGACTTGTGGGCATGCACTCCAAAGTCTCTCACTTCTTCGACCCATCTCAATATCTTCCCGTTTATTGTGTATTCCCTTGCTTTGTTTTCCCTCCCCAAATGCATTACCTCACACTTCTCCAGATTGAATTCCATTTGCCACTTTTCCGCCCACTCAATTAATCCATTCATAAGTCGACAGCTATCCTCCTCACCATCAATTACACAGCCAATTTCCCAATCATAGCTCCCACATTTAATTCCAAATAATTATTTTTTTTTTAAAGAGATACAGCACTGAAACAGGCCCTTCGGCCCACCGAGTTTGTGCTGACCATCAACCATCCATGTTATACTAATCCTACACTAATTCCATATTCCTACCACATCCCCACCTGTCCCTATATTTCCCTACCACCTACCCAGGGACAATTTATAATGGTCAATTAACCTATCAACCAGCAAGTCTTTGGCATGTGAGAGGAAACTGGAGCACCCAGAGGAAACCCACACAGGCAGTACCCAGAATTGAACCCGGGTCGCTGGAGCTGTGAGGCTGCGGTGCTAACCGCTGCGCCACTGTGCTGCCCGTGTGGCAATATACACCACAAACAGCAAGGGACCCAACATTGAACCCTGTGGAACGCCACTGAAAACCGCTTTCCATGTGCAAAAACATCCGTTGACTACTATCCTTTGTTTCCTGCCACTGAGTCAATTTTGGATCCAACCTGCCACATTCCCCTGTATCCCATGGGCTTTCATTTTATTGACCAGACTGCCATGTGGGACCTTATCAAATGCCTTACTAAAATCCATGTAAACCACATCCACCGCACTATCCTCATCAATGCTCCTTGTTACTTCCTCAAAAAACTCAATCAAGTTAGTGAGACATGACCTTCCCTTAACAAATCCATGCTGACTATCCCTGATTAATCCATGCCTTTCCAAGTGGTAGTTTATCCTGTCCCTCAGAATTGATTCGAATAATTTACCCACCACTGAGGTCAGACTTACCACATCCTTTTAAAATAATAGTACAACGTTCGCAGACCTCCAATCCTCTGGCACTTCCCCCATATCCAATGAGGATTTGAAGATGATCCTCAGCGCATCCACTATTTATTCCTTGGCTTCCTTTAACAACCTCAGATGCAAACCATCTGGCCCTGGTGATTTATTCATTTTCAAGGATGTCAGACCCTCTCGTACTTCCACTCTCATTATGCTTATCGTATCTAATATTTCACACTCCTCTTCTTTTACTACAATGTCTGCATCATCCCTCTCCTTTGTGAAGGCAGAGACAAAAAACTCATTAAGAACCCCGCCCACATCTTCTGGATCCACACAGAAGTTCCCTTGTACATCTCTGATAGGCCATACCCTTTCCTTAGTTATCCTCTCGCTCTTCATGGACTGATAAAACATCTTTGGGTTTCCTTCAAGTAGTTGTATCCAGTCCACATCCACCAAATCACCTCTCAGTTTTGTAAAATTTGCCTTCCCCCAATTTCGAACTTTTACTTTTCGAGTTGCCCTGCCATTACTTAGCTTTACAAACTCATTATTGCTCGTGTAATAAGTGGAATAATTTACCAGTTACTCACCGATCAGCTTCTTCCCCTGTATCATGGAGGCTGAAAAGGCAGAAGAGAAGAGACCAAAGAGCACCTCCTTCCCCTAGTCAGTGAAGTCCCTCACACATCAACTCACAGCTTTACACTCTGTCCAAACAGCACTTTCTAATTAGTAATTATTCATAAATTACACTAACTAAAACATTAGTAACCTGACCAATTATAAGGTAGCTATTTCAGGGTTTTTAAACAAAGAGTTTTTTTCCCTATCCCAAAGGCTCTTTTCAGATCCGCCCACAGTATCTGAAAGGGCTGATTACTGTCTGAAGTCTGCTGTACCCACACCTCTGTCTATCCCTCTTCATCGAGAACAACCAGCGTCATCTTCCATTCCTTTCACCATCATGTGTTTAACTCGCTTCTCCTTATAGACAGTCAGATATCAATGTAATAATGAAATGATCTGTGTCAGTGCTGGCCATTTCCCTGTCCTGATTTCAGACCCCACTCTGGACACTTGTTTCCCATTCCAGGACCTTCTTGTATTAATATTCAGCACCACCTGTCAGTCAGAAACTTGTCTCAATGAACCGATCCTTTTACTGAACTTCCAACTGCTGCTGTCTATTTCTCGAGGGAAAGAGCAGCTCACTGTGTAAGGATGTGAGGGGAATGTAACCCGGCTGCTGGTGAGAAGGTCCCGTCTTCTCAATCAAAAGTCTTTTATTTTACTTCAGTGATTCCCAGATTCCCAGCTGGTCCGTTGAGGATTTTGTTTTCACAGAAATAGCTTGTTAAATACAAATCTGATTCCAACATGTCAGTAACAGGACAGAATGGGAACCTTTTAAAAGGATGAAGCAACTATTTCAGCGGCTTCTCTCTGTCCCCCTGAAGCCTGTGTGAAGGGGAATTACCAATAGTCTGTAATTTATTACTTCCACACCGAGTTTGAGTTATTTGTCGTGTGAAAGATTGCTGAACGGAGTCTTTTACTGTCAGTTACGGATGAGAAGTTGACAAAAATTGGCAAAATAAAGCTGTTCATAAAATAGCACCAGCAATTTGAGTCGGTAAAAGCAAAATTGTGTTTTAAAAGTTTATTTAAACCGCTACGGGAAAATAGATTTTTATGTACTTTTCCAGTCGATCACTTCTTTTCCAAAGTGAAATTGGCGGCTTTCACAAATTCAAATATTCTGCCAGGTTGACAGGTTCAACCAATGATATTTTGTATTTTGTGCTTCGAGGTTCTCTGATTGAATCATTCCTGAGAACTAATGGCCGTGTGACCTAATGGATAAGGCGTCTGATTTCGGTATATTCGATGATGTTATCCGAAGATTACAGGTTCGAGTCCTACCACAGTCATTTTGACCCAAAGGGATTCTGCAGGGCTTTGGGGACCAAGTCGGGGACTGAACAGATTGGAAACCCGACATGGACTTGATGGGGCGAATGGCCTCCTCATGTGCTGTCGCTGACTTTATGAGAAGAGGGTGCCCAATCAGAAGTGGGCTGGGGTGACAGCGGGCTCAAACTGCAGGAATTCCAGGTCCCTGAATGACTGAGCTGAAACTGATCAGTTTCACTGCCGGAAACACCGTCTCGGGAGAAATAACATCACAAATAATTCCATTTGACTAATTATTCAATTATAAAACAATGGGCAGATGTGAAGGTGTGATGTTACTTTTCACTGTGAGGGGAGAATCCACCATCTGGGTAAATCAGCAACTTTATAACATCGTCTGTACGTTTGGAAAAGAAACGATGAAAACTCTCCCCATAACCCTGGTGCGGTGGAAAGGCTCAATTCAGAGATTGGACTATAACGAGAGCACAACATAAATCATTAACTGATATTTCCGGCATAAAACACACCCCAGCTCCCGTTCCCATGTCACTGCTGTCCCTATGAGGCGGTGGCTGACTCTGAAAAGAGACTTTGTTTTGTGTTTCTGCAGGAAAACCACAAAGATCCTCCCAGGCAGTGAAACTCACCTTCCCAGAATCTCCATACCAGATTGAAACAGAAAACACAAAGACAGTGAGAAAGTTCCAGAGAGTTACTGAGCATTAAAACCAATGAAATAAACCAATTGTAGAGAGATGTTGGTGCAGCTTTTTCAGAGAGATTGTGGGTGGCTCTTAAAAGAGCCGTTGTGTTTCGAGTGTTTTCACTACACGGTGGAGTTTTACTTGGAGTTGATGTACTTGGTCACTCACTTTGTCCCTTCTCACATTCCGAGCGCTTTGTTGGGTGGAAATGTTTCTTCAGGCAGTTTCAACAGCTCAGAGCCGACATTGAGTCAGAAACCAGAAATGGGAGTACGGGACACAGACAAGGAATTGAGGCTGAACCTTTCTAAATCTCACTGGTTATAGGCCTCAGCTGGAGCATTGTGTCTAATTCCATGCTCCACACTTTAGCAGGAATGGCAAGGCCTTAGAGAGGGTGCAGAGGAGATTTACTAGAATGTATCAGAGATGCAGGAATTCAGCTAATGTGGAAAGAATAGGGGTCTGGGGTGTGTGAAGCTGGGGTCCTTCTTCTGAGAGAAGAGATGTTAATGGGGCAGTTAATAGTTGTGTTCAACATTGTGAAGAGTTTTTATAAGAAGAAAGAAGTTTGACTACAATTAGGCAGAGCCTTGGTGAGATCACACCTGGAGCACTGTGTACAGTTTTGGTTCCCCTTATCTCTAAGGAAGGAAATACTTGCCTTAAAGGAAGTGTATCAAAGTGTCACTCGATTGCTTCCTGGGATGAGGGGATTGTCCTATGAGAAGAGATTGAGTAGACGAGGCCGATATTCCTCCGAATTGAGAAGAGTCAGAGGTAATCTTACTGGCACCTACAAATCTTAACGGATTTAACAGGGTAAATGCTGGGAGGATGTTTCCTCTGGCTGGGGAATCCAGAACTAGGAATCACAGTCTCAGTATAAATGGCTCCATCATTTAGGACTGAGAAGAGGAGAATTTTTTTTCACTCAAAGTATTGTGAATCTTTGGAATTCTCTACGCGCAGTGGTTAGCACCGCAGCCTCACAGCTCCAGTGACCTCGGTTCCGTTCAGGGTATTGCCTGTGCGGAGTTTGCAAATTTTCTCTGTGACCGCGTGGGTTTCCGCCGGGTGCTGCAGTTTCCTCCCACAGCCAAAGACTTGCAGGTTGATAGGTAAATTGACCATTGTAAATTGCTCCTCGTGGAGATAGGTCGTAGGAGAATGGTGGGAATGTGGTAGGGAATATGGGATGAATGTAGGATTAGTATAAATGGGTGGTTATTGGTCGGCACAGACTCGGTGGGCCGAAGGGCCTTTTTCAGTGCTGTATCTCTCTGTGACTCTAGAGATGTGGATGCTCAATCATTGGGTATATCCAAGAGAGAGATCGATAGGTTTTTGGATACGAAGGGAATCAAGGGATCTGTGCTAGTGTGGGAAGATGGAGTTGATGTAGGAGATCAGCTGTGATCTTATTGAATGGCAGAGCTATTTCGATGGGCCGAATGGCCTACTCCTATTTTTTATGTAAAGTTCCATTCCTCTCAGGGAATATTTAATTTTCAAAAAGAGAAATACTGCACACACTGGAAACCTGAATAATAACAGAAGATTCTGGAAACACTCAGCAGTTCCAGCAGTATCTGTGTAGAGAGGAAGGTAGGAGCAATGTTTCAGGTCTATAGAAGGGTCACAGAACTGGACCACTAACCCGAGCTTCTCTTCTCCACAGTTGTTTCCGGACTGGCTGAGTGTTTTCAGTATTTTAGGCTTTTTCTTTCTGTATTTCATCCTTTTCCCATTTGACTATTTGCTGTGAAACTTTCAGCGTTGTGCTCAATTCTTTGTGTCATTGTGTTTTCTTTATTTGAAGTAATGTAAATAGTAACCTGAAATGAATTTGCCAAATGGTTGGGCAAATTGTTACAACCAGTATTTGAGCAAGTTCTCCACAAACACAGTGAAGGATTCCTTCACATTTGTGAAGACCATCCAGGACTTGCATATCGATAGCAATGCCGTGTCCATGTGTCATTTGACATTGCTAGCCTATTCACCAATGTACCACTTCAGGAAGCCATAGATATTTGCACTGCAGTGCTATATCATGGTGATCTAGACCCGTCACCATTGTGCGAATCAGTATTCATTGAACTTATGAACTCGGCAACTTGCACAGTTGAGTTCAGTTTTATTGACACCATGTATCGCTGGTGTTGCCATGGGATCCCCTCTCGGCCCAGCTCTCACAAACATCTTTGTTGGATTCCATGACAAACCTGTTTTTAAGGGAATGACACCTAACCTCCGACCTCTTGCATATTTCCAATATGTAGATGATACGTTTGCTATATTTGAATCCGCTGCTGCATGAAATAATTTCCTTGCACGTCTTCATGGGCTCCATCCTGCACTCAAATTCACCTTTGGAATGGAGCTGTCAAATGAGCTCCCTTTCCTTGATGTACTAGTTGAGAAATCTGCTAAGGGGTTTTCTACCACGGTCTACCGCAAACCTACCTTCACTGGTCAATACACGCGTTGGGATTATTACAGTTCCACGCGCTATAAGATTGGCCTTATCGGCAACCAATCACTGACCGACATTGGCTCCTGGTCCAGCAACAACTCAACCTCAAAATCCTCAGACCTGCTGAGTGGTTCCAGCATTTCTTGTTTTTATTTCAAAATACTCATCCTTGTTTCTAAATCCTTATGTGTTCTCACCTGTCCCAACATCCTTCCTCCCTCCGTAACCAACTCCCTCCCTCCCTCCGTAACCACCTCCCTCCTTCCGTAATCACCTCCCTCCCTCCCTCCGTAACCACCTCCATGCAAGCTTGATGCTGAAATAGGGCGAATCAAAGACATCCTGCATTACAATGGCTACACTGATCAGATCATTTCTCACTGTATATCGCACAAACTTATAAACGGGCTGAAGGACGTCATTTTGAGCCCTGAAAAGTGCCCAGTCTCCCTCAAATTACCCTGAAAGGGTAATTTAACCCCAGTATTTGAGTAACAGGTGAAGCGAGCTGTTTCCTGCTGTTACTATGCAGGAGCAATAAGTGTGGTGTTCACCACTAACAGGATGCTGCTGTCAAACAAAAGAGACGTCCTGCCTATCACACAAATAAGTAACGTGATATATGAATTTCAATACCAGTGTGATGCTAGGTTTCTGGACCGGACATCCCAAAACTGGCGGATTGTATCAAATAACATGTCCCTTCCGCTGTTCGCAATGGGCCCTACCCAACCAACCCGTGCTTGCAAAACTCAAAACACAGTATCCCACATGAGATGTGATTCCACAATAGGACAACATTTGCTAAATAATTCTCAGTGTGCTAAGAATTACACTGACAACCAATTTAAGACTGTCAGTAGGGCTCGCAGTGTGGTGCATTGGTGTGTACTGTAAAATACATATATTAATACACAGGGCCCTGTTCTTTGCAGACAGAAAGAACATGCACACACATTGTGCCAGTTTAAGCTAAACAAAATAAGTGACAGCCATTCACTGGCTCATTCCACAGGGCAATGCCCTGACCAATCAGAGTCAAGCTGCCTGGTTTAAACTTCAAACAAAGCTGGGCAGTTATCTGTCAATGACCATAAACTGATGCATTCCGAATGGCAATGCCTCGACCAATGAGAGTTCACTTGCCAACCAATCAGCACTCTCTTCTCACACAGAAGAAAGTTGGTGTTTTCCCTTAAATTGGTATTCTTGTGGATTGCCCTGCTGAGTGCAAGACGAAAACAACTGGCTACCAAAGTTTGGACAACATGTCACTATTTTCACGAAATTATTACTTTTATTTTCAATATAAAAATATAAAGCAATATGAGTGTAACATTTACAGACAAAATCTATTACCTCACATTGCCTGATTCTTTCACACTGACAGACTATGTGAACTACTGTCCCGATTTTGCAGTTCTCACTTCCAGTTAGCAAATGTCAGCAATCTGTGATACAGTGCAGTTTGCAGACCAGACCGTCAATCACAACATGCAATAATTGTTCAGCTTATGTTGGACTGGTGGGATTTAGAAATACTAGGAATTGAGATGAGCTGTTATTGCATTTAATTATTTGTTTCATGGGATGTGGACGTCTCCAGCCAGGCCATCATTTATTGTCCATCCCTAATTGCCCATGAGAAGGTGGTGGTGAGCTTCCTTCTTGAACCACTGCAGTCCATGTGGGGTAGGTACACCCACAGTGCTATTAGGAAGGGAGTTCCAGGAATTTTACCCAGCGACAGTGAAGGAATAGCGATATAGTTCCAAGTCAGGATGATGTGTAGCTTGGAGGAGAACTTTCAGGTGGTGGTGTTCCCATGCATCTGCTGCCCTTGTCCTTCTCGGCAGTAGAGGATGCAGGTTTGGAAGGTGCTGCCTGAGTAGCCTTGGTGCATTGTTGCAGTGCATCTTGTAGATGGTACACACTGCTGCCACTGTACGTCAGTGGTGAAGGGAGTGAATGTTGTGGACGGGGTGCCAATCAAGCGTGTTGCTTTGTCCTGGATGGTGTCGAGCTTCTTGAATGTTGTTGGAGCTGCACCCATCCGGGCAAGTGGATAGTATTCCATCACACTCCAGACTTGTGCCTTGTAAATGGTGGACAGGCTTGGGGAGTCAGGAGGTGAGTTACTCACCGCATGCTTCCTATCCTCTGACCAGCTCATGTAGTCACACTATTTATAAGGCGACTCCAGTTCAGTTTCTGGTCAATCGGAACGCCCAGGAAGTTGATAGTGGGGGATTCAGCGATCGTAATGCTGTTGAATGTCAATGGGAGATCGTTAGATTCTCTCTTGTTCGAGATGGTCATTGCCTGGCACTTGTGTGGCGCGAATGTTACTTGCCACTTATCAGCCCAAGCCTGGATATTGTCCAGGTCTTGCTGCATTTCTACATGGACTGCTTCAGTATCTGAGGAGTCGCGAATGGTGCTAAATTTTGCAATCATCAGTGAACATCCCCATTTCTGACCTTATGATTGAAGGAAGGTCCCTGATGAAGTAATGAAGAAGGTTGGGCCGAGGATACTACCCTGAGGAACTCCAGCAGTAATGTCCTGGTGCTGAGATGATTGACCTCCAACAATCACAACCATTTTCCTTTGTGCTAGGTACGATTCCAACCACTGGAGAGTTTTCCTCTTGATTCCCATTGACTCCAGTTTTGCTCTGGCTCCTTGATGCCATACTCAGTCAAATGCTACTTTGATGTCAAGGGCAGACACTCTCACCTCACCTCTTGAGTTCAGCTCTTTTGTCCTTGTTTGAACCAAGGCTGTAATGAGGTCAGGAGCTGAATGGCCCTGGCGGAACCCAACCGAGCGTCACTGAACAGGTTATTGCAAAGCAAGTTCCCCGTCGATGACACCTTCCATCACTATACTGATGATTGAGAGTAGACTGATGCGGCAGCAATTGGCTGGGTTGGATTTGTCCTGCTATTTGTGTACAGGACATACCTGGGCAATTTTCCACATTGCCGAGTAGATGCCAGTGTTGTAGATGTACTGGAACAGCTTGGCTAGGGGCGCGGCAAGTTCTGGAGCACAGGTCTTCAGTACTATTGCCGGAATATTGTCAGGGCCCGTAGCCTTTGCTGTATCCAGTGCCTTCAGTCGTTTCTTGATATCACCTTGAGTGAATCGAATTGGCTGAAGACTGGCATCTGTGTTGCTGGGGACTTCAGAAGGAGGCCGAGATGGATCATCAACCCGGCACTTCTGGCTGAAGATTGTTTCAAATTCTTCATCCTTGTCTTTTGCACTGATGTGCTGGGCTCCCCCATCATTGAGGTTGGGGATATTTGTGGAGCCACCTCCTCCTGTTGGTTGTTTAATTGTCCACCACCATTCATCATTGGATGTGGCAGGGTGTAGATCTGATCCGTTGGTTGTGGGATCACTTCGCCCTGTCTATTACATGCTGCTTCTGCTGTTTGGCATGAAAGTAGTCCTGGGCTGTAGCTTCATCAGGCTGACGCCTCATTTCAAGGTATGCCTGGTGCTGCTCCTGGCATGCCCTCCTGCACTCTTCATTGAATTAGGGTTGATCCCCCAGCTTGTTGGTAATGTTAGAGTGGGGGAATATGCCGGGCCATGAGGTTATAGAATGTGGTTGACAACAATTCTGCTGCTGGTAATGGTCCACAGCACCTCATGGATGCCCAGTTATACATTGCTAGATCTGTTCAAAATCTATCCCATTTAGCACAGCGGTAGTGGCACACAACACGAGAGAGGGTATCCTCAATGTGAAGACAGGACATCATCTCCACAAGGACTGTGCAGTGGTCACTCCTACCAATACTGTCATGGACTGATGCATCTGCGGCAGGCAGATTGGTGAGGATGAAGTCAAGTATGTATTTCCCTCTTGTTAGTTCCCTCACCACCTACTGCAGACCCAATCGAGCAGCTATGTCCGTTAGGACTCGGCCAGCATGGTCAGTAGTGTTGCTACCGAGCCACTCACGGTGATGGACATTGAAATCCCCCAGGCAGAGTACATTCTGGACCCTTGCCACCCTCAGTGCTCCCTCCAAGTGGTGTTCATCAGTCTCTCGCTGTCTCTTGCTGGTTTGCTCAGTCCCTTTCTCTGTACCTTTCAAAACGTCAAAGGGTCACTGACCCGAAACGTTGACTCTGCTTGTCTTTCCACAGATGCTGCCAGACCTGCTGAGTGATTCCAGCATTTCTTGTTTTTGTTTCAGATTTCCAGCATCCGCAGTATTTTGCTTTTACCTTTCTCTGTCTGTTCATTTCTGGGTCCTGATAATCTCTTCCTGGTTTTCTGTGTGTCTTTCTCCGCCTGCCTCATTGTTGGTGCTGTTACTCTGTGTCCTTGTGTCATTGTGCAATGAGGGTGAGTCCGTCAGCACGTGTGTTGCTGAGTCCGGGATTCTTGAGAAATCCGACGACAATCCTATTTTCAAAAAGCATGGGGGAAATGAACATATTTCACTAACAGGCAGCTACAATTTGATGCAGCAGTTAGCAGAGTGGCGCAGCGGAAGCGTGCTGGGCTCATAACCCAGAGATCGATGGATCGAAACCCTTTTCTGCTATTTATGCTTTGTAATAATACAAACCGTTCACTTTCAATATGTCAATTATTTACCCATAATGACAAGATGCTTCCAAAGGCACTCTATTGCAATCAGCTTTTTCCTTCCAGTGAACACATCAATCAGCAACAACTCACTTTTGCTCACACGAACACAAGCTCCAAACACAGACCAGCCGAGTCTCTCCCACTTTGTCAACCCCTTCCTGCAGAGCCTCCGCTCCACCACCAGATGGTGATGTTAGCCACAATAAAACCAGGGCAAATGGTCACAGTGAGGAGACGGTCAGTTACAAAAAATAAAACAATAACAGGGAAAACCTTTACACAACAACAGGGTACATCTTTACACAACAGAAACATATTTACACACCAGGAAATACCTTCAGACAACAGGGAGAATACAATCATGTTTCTCCATCTCAGTCTCGTTGTCTCTCTCTCTCTGTCCCTCAGTTTTGCTTCCTCACAGTCTATTGGTTTTCTGTGTGTTTTTCTCTGTCCTGTTGTCGATGGTGTTACTCAGCGTCTTTGTAACATTGTGTAGCCAGGTTGAGCCTCCCAACACCTGTGTTGCTGTAATAAAAACAGAAAATGCTGGAAATGCTCAGCACGTCTGGCAGCATCTGTGGTGAAAGAAACAGTTAACTGTTCAGGTCTGTTTCCTTAGCTCACATTAACTTTGTTCTCTCGCCACAGATGCTGCCAGACCTGCTGACTATTTCAAGCATTTTCTGTTTACGTTTCAGATTTCCAGCATCTGCAGTATTTTGCTTTTGTATGTGTGTTGCTATGTCTGGGACTGTTTGAGTGCAATGCTATTGCTTTATAAACAGCGTTGAAACAAACATTTATCTCGCTAACACACAGCACTAATACACAGCTGGATATAAACAGCAGCCTGCAGCAGATGGTGCAGTGGAAGTTTATTGACACAAATAATTCACCAACACTATATTTACAGCTATCCACATTCACACCACGCTTCATCTTAACACGTTTTACTCTTTACTTACATCAACTTCTTGCTTCCAATAAACACTTCAATTTGGAACACAGCTTCCAAATCACCTTTGTTCACAAACCCGAACACAAGCTGCAAATGCTGCAAACACACACCAGCCCAGACTTTCACCTTTCTGTCAACACATTCGTGCATCACTGCCTCTCCACCAACAGTTGTCGCTAGAATCATACAATCAGAATGGCGACAGCACAGAAGGAGGTCATTCGGCCTGTCGAGCCCGTGCTGGCTCTCTGTTGGAGCAACTCACCTCGTCTCACTCCCCAGTCAGTTCAATTTTGGTGGTGGGAAAACTTCTCGAAAGAATAATTCGGGACAAAATTAATAGTTCCATGGACAAACGTGGGTTAATTCAAGAAAGCCAGCATGGATTTCTTCAGGGAAAATCATGTTTAACTGTCCTGCTGGAGTTTTTTGATGAGGTAACAGAGAGGGTTGATGAGGGCAATGCTGTTGATGTGGTGTACATGGACTTTCAAAAGGTCTGGCAGCATCTGAATGGTCACTGACCTGAAACATTAGCTCTCTTTCTCTCTCCACAGATGCTGCCAGACCTGCTGAGTATTTCCAGCACTTTTTGTTTATATTTCAGATTTCTAGCTTCTGCAGTATTTTGCTTTTATTGACTTTCAAAAGGAGTTTGATACAATGCAACACAACAGACTTGTGAACAAAGTTATAACTCATGGAATAAAAGGGACAGTAGTAACATGGATATGGAATTGGCTGAGTGACAGGAAACAAAGAGCAGTGATCAATGGATGTTCTTCGGGCTAGAGGAAGGTTTGTTGTGGAGTTCCCCAGGAGTCAGTGTTGGGACCCTTGCCTTTCCTGATATATATTAATGACCTAGACCTTGGTGTACAGGGCAGAATTTCAAAGTTTATGGATGATACGAAAATTGGAAGCATTGTGAATGTGTAGTAACAATTCTGTGATTCTGTGATTCCAATATTCAAGTCATTTATATATATGGTGGTCCTGACACTGACACTTGTGGACATCACTGTCCACCATCTTCCATTCTGAAAAACAACTAAATACCACAACTCGCTTTCCTTGATATTTCATACATTTTTTAATCTAAGCAGATACTGACCCTCCTATTCCAGGAGCCTCAGTTTTGTTACCCAGCCTTTTATGTGGTAGTTTGTCAAACGCTTTCTTAAAATCCATATAGACAACATCCATTGCTTTCCCTTCATCAACCATTCTGTTACTTCATCAAAAAAGTCAGTTATTTATTAATAGATGCAGTACTGAAACAGGCCCTTCGGCCCATCAAGTCTGTGCCGACCAACAACCACCCATTTATGCTAATCCGACATTAATCCCATATTCCCTATCACAGCCCCACCATTCTTCTCCCACCTCCCTGCACTGGGGGCAATTTACAATGGCCAATGTACCGATCAATCTGCAAGTCTTTGGCTGTGTGAAGAAACACACGCAGTCACAGGGAGAACTCAAACTGCGCACAGGGACTGAACACGGGTCGCTGGAGCTGTGAGGCTGCGGTGCTGAACACTGATCGCCCAAAATGACCGTGGCAGGACTCGAACCTACAATCTTCTGATAACCTCCTTAAATACACCGAAGTCAGACGCCTTATCCATTAGGCCACACGGCCAGTAGTGAAGGCTCGAAAAGGTGCTGAACCTCTCAGTTTTCGGTCTACCCAAACCAAGTTCAAGGCCTGAATAATGAACCAATTGCCTCATTAGTTCTGTGAATAATACAATGATTTAATAGACAAAGTTTTGAAACATTCCTGCCCATCAATCTTGATAACAGAGAGTGTGTGGATCTCCTGACTCAGAATGTTTAATGGATACAGTCCTCAGATCCGACAAGGAACCCCTGAACATCCACAGTAAAGACAGTGTGGATGAGGAAATGGAAGAGCCGGGAGCTGAAACTCAGGGACGGCCGAGATCTCCTGTCATTGAGCTTGTGTGTCTGCTCTGCTCGCCGCACTTCCGGCTCTACTTTGTTTCCAATGAAAAGATGAAAAGGGCCGTTCGGTTTTCCTCTCACTGACAGCGTGTTTCACTCGGGTTAATATAACCCGGGACTTTTGCTGCTGAAATGAATTCTGCAAGGTCCCAGCAAACACACCGGCTCCCTCCTTTCTCCCCTCTTTCTATCGGATTGTTTTACCAGGAGGGGCTCAATAATAACAAACCCCCTGCAGGGAATGACCGCAAATTGAGCATCAAAATGGGGCACGTGGGCAGCTTTCTGGGTTCTAGGTTCCCCCTACCCCGTCCCTCCCTCCAGTCCAAGCCCCTCTTCACTTTCTATGGGACTTTGATGAGGGTGAAATGGGGAAAGTTCCCATTGGTGTTTGAATGCTGAATTGCTGCAGAGATCTGCGCACGCGCGGTGTTGCCCCGCCCCCAGTGGGACGTCACAATGAGGAGTGGAGCCATTGCGCATCCTTTCCCCAACCCAGTCTGTGAGGCTATTCACTCAATCAGGGGAAGATGCTTTAAATCAGCTGCTAATGGAGACTTCCCGGGCCCGGGGGAAGGGAACAAACAGCATCTGCTTCCAGCAGCCATTGCTTTGGGAGCGTGTCCGCAGATGTGCTCAGAGATTAGCATTGAGTGGTGGGAAGTTGAGGGGGAGTCGGGGAGTGTTTGTAACAGAAACTGTGGAGCAGGAGCTGCTCCCGGAACATGGAGTGAGCCGGGGACACGGGGAAGGGAGAGTTCATTCTCGGACAGTGTCTGGACAGGCTCAGGGAGACACAATGGGAAGAAATCACTATTGAAAATCACTGACAATTTTACCACCCAAAGGAGAGGGAATTTTCCTGCTTTAGTTCCAGTCTCTCACTGTTTGTTGGATTGTGAACAGTGGGGGAAAAATAGCCGCAAAATAACGATGTGGACAGTTAGACAAAGAGCATTTATTGCAGACACCAGGTGAGAAGTGTGAAAGGCACATTTTAAATAGTGGCTGCTTGTTTTCCGTTGAAATAGAAATGTGACTGTGTAAAGGTCACTGCTCCATCGGACAGTCCCAGTCATTGAGCAGTGCAGGGCTTGTGTTGTTTCTGAATGTCACAAACTTGTTGTAAATCCACTGCAAACACCTGGTAAACAGAAGCTGAATACTGCAGTACTGCAGTGGAGTCAGACACTGACACCGTTTGTGTTCCTGGTTTTCATTTAATGATTGTTCATAATGATTATTATTGGGACGATGACATTGATCGCTTTTGTATCTTCTATCTCACCAGTTCTTTCATTCCTGCAGGAAAATACATGAAGGAACCTGACTGGATGTGGTGATTCTTGGACACAAGGAAAAGTGCAGTGATCTCGTTCCAACACACAGTCGGTACAGGATCACTCCCAAAGCATAGAGATACTGCCAGCTCATCAGTTCCACTGGAACAAACAAAAGAAGTAGTCAGACAGACACTGATCCCAAAGTCAAGAGAGACACATTTTCAATCCAACAGTCAAACAACAGCAGGAGAGACAGAAGTTGTTTCTATTTCACTCCAATTCAGTACAGCTGACAGGTTGATACATCAATCACAGTCCAAAAACAACCCTCACTATCAGATCTAAATAAACTCTGTCACCATGGTCACATTTTAAATATAAAATCTGAAATAGAACAGGCAAAATTTACAGAATTGAAAGGTACAGAATGAATGCAAGGAGGCTTCAAGGGGATTTGGACAGGTTAAATGAATGGGCAGAACATGGCAGATGGAATATAATGTGAATAAGTGTGAAGTTCTCCACTTTGGTCGAATAAACCGAAAGACAGAGTATTTCTTAAATGGTGAGAGGTTGAGAAGTGTCGATGTCCAAAGGCACCTGGGTGTCCTTGTTCATGAGACACGAAAAGCTAGTATGCAGGTGCAGCAAGAAATTCGGAAGGCAAATGGTATGTTGGCTTCATTGAAAGCGTATTTGAGTACATGAGTAAAGATGTATGAAGTCTAGATGAGACCGCACCTGGAGTATTCTGTCTAATTTTGGTTTACTTATCTAAGGTAGGATAGACTTGTCACAGAGGGAGTGCAACAGAGATTCACCGGTCTCATCCCCTCGGATGGTGGGATTGTCTTATGATGAGAGACTGCAGAAACTGGGCCTAAATTCTCTAGAGTTTTGAAGAATGAGAGGTGATCTCATTGAAACAGACAAAGTTCTTACAGGGTGTCACAGGGTAGATATGGAAAGGATGTTTCCTCTGTCTAGTGAGTCCAGAACAAGGGGACACAGTCTCAGAATAAGGGCAGACTGAGATGAGCAGGAATTTCTTTACTCAGAGGGTGAGAAATCTGTGGAATTCTTCATCCCAGAGGGCATTGAACATATTCAAGACAGAAATCGATAGATTTCTAAATACTAACAAGATCAAGGGATATGGAGATGGCAGGGAAAAATGGCGTAGAGGTAGATGATCAGTCACGATCTGTTTGAATGTTGGAGCAGGCTTGATGGGCTGAATGGCCTAATGCCCCTATTTCCTATGATCCTATGAATCCCAATAATGTACATCAGAACGTTAGACCAAGTTATGCATTACATACCAGTTCAAAAATCCCACAGAGATTAAGACTGAAAGATACAGTATCAAGCCATTACTACAAAATGAAGGACTTGGAGCATGCAGACCAGCCCATGTATAAGATTGAAAGTTATATTTTCATTCACAATCATTTTCACAGAGCTTAATATTGAATACCAATCCACAACTTGCATAGGATTACCAAATAAAACCTACAACTGTAAAATACAGTTAATCCATATTTTAAATTAAACAAAAGACAAACAAATATTGATACATTAAGAGAGCGGGAAACAGTGAGAGCAGAGTGGAGCATAAAGAGCCCAGGAGAGAGAGGGAGCAAGATTTCACTCGGAGAGCAGGGAACAGCGAGAGCAGGCGTCAAAAAAGGCAAAGGAATACACAATTAATGGGAGAACACTGAACGGTGTAGAGGAAGTGAGGGACGTTGGAGTGAATGTCCACAGATCCCTGAAGTAGCAGTGCAGGTCAATAAGCTGGTTCAGCAGGTAAATGGAATCCTTTCCTTTATTAACTGAGGTATAGAGTATTAGGGTGACCTGGTATCCATGGCAATAAGTCACTGACAGCTAACATTCAGGTGCAGCAAGCAATTAGGAAGGCTAATAGTATGTTAGCCTTTATCACAAGAGGATTTGAGTACAGGAGTAGTGAATTCTTGCTTCAATTGTATAGAACCTTGGTTAGACTGCACTTGGAGTACTGTGTGCAGTTTTGGTCCCCTTGCCTTAGGAAGGATATCATTGCCATAGATAGAGTGCAAAGAAGGTTCATCAGACTTGTTCCTGGGATGGTGGGACTGTCCTATGAAGAGAGATTGGGGAAACTGGGGCTGTATTCTCTGGAGTTTTGAAGAATGAGAGGTGATCTCATTGAAACCCACAAAATATTTAAAGGACAGTCAGGGTAGATGCAGCTAAGATGTTTCCCCTGGTTGGGGAGTCGAGAACCAGGGGACGCAATTTCAAAATAAGGGGCAAGCCACTTAGGACAGAGATGAGGAGAAATGTTGTTACTCAGAGGGTTGTGAATCTTTGGAATTCTGTACCCCAGAGGGCTGTGGAAGCTCAGTCATTGAGTATGTTTAAAGCAGAGATTGACAGATTTCTAAATACAAATGACATAAGGGAATATGAGGAAAGTGTGCGGAAAAGGGCATTGAAGTGGATGATCAGCCATGATCATGTTGAATGGTGGGGCAGGCTCGATGTGCTGAATGGCCGACTCCTGCTCCTATGTTCCTATGTTCCCAACTCCACATTATCGATGAGACACAGCCTCAGGCCGACTTGTCGGGTGTTGCAAACAGATAACACTGCTTCTGATCTTCACCAGAACAGAGAGTGAGATGTAAAATTGATCATCAAACAGACTGTGAGAGAATACAACAGAATAAAACACATGGAGAGACACTGTGGAATAACAAATAGATTTGATTGGAATGTTGAATTATGATTGGAATGGATAAAACAGCAGATTAAATTGGGACAGAAAAGAGAAACTGATGGGAAGAAGGAAGAAAAGAAAGGATGGATCTGTTCACTTTTTTCAGTTTTTTCACTGGTCCATAAAAGCTGGATTAAAAAAGATGCAAAAAACAGAGAATTTCACCAAAAAGGGAGATTAAATGCTGCCGAAACCTTGGATCGAAGGATGCCCCAACAGATCACCTGTTTAACTGTCTCCTCACTGGGGGATTTCAATCAATGAGCAATATTATTCTCTCCTTTTCTTTTGTTAAATGAAACCACTACTGTCACTTGCAGTTAATATCACAGTGTTCCAACTCCTGAATAATGAAATTGAGAGTTTCGTGATATTTTCTGCACACATTTCCTGCTGAAAGAACTAAGAACTCTTTTCTAATTTACACAATACTATATACACACTCATCAGGCCTCCGAAACTCGCATCCTTGGTGCTGCTCTCTCCTCCCAAACCTCATCTCATGTGACTGTTACATCATCACTCTGATTGTGGGAGGGGTTAATCCCACTGTTTTCAGCATTAACCCTTTACATCCTCATACTGCACTGTCTGTCCAAAAAAATCGGCGGAGGGAACTTGAATTATCAAAACAGCAACAGCTGCCAGTTGAAAATCAACTCAACCCATCAGAGAGAGACTGTCAGAGAACTTCCTGCATCCAGTCCTGACCCTGTCACATGAAGCAGCTGCTCACCCAGACCCCACTCTCATCAACACTGAACATTTTTACTGAGACCCTTCAAATACTGTTTATAAAAGGCAGGAAAGATCAAAGTTCACACAGTTGTATTAAATACAACAAAGTTTAATATCTTCTCACCGTTTCTCGGTAACCACATGAGACTTAGGTTTTCTTATTTGGTTCCTTTGATTTTTCTTGTTCCTGACTGACAAATATTCCAAACCTCAGATAAACCCTCCCACTTGCGTCATGTCCCAGTCTCGGTTAAAAGCAACACATAATGACACAAACACTCTCCTTCAGTGAGATTAATATCAAGCTGTTTTCCAGGTTGAATGTAACTGTGAACAAATTTATGTCAAAGAAGTTACCTTTGATGTATCAGCACTGAAATTCTGTCCAAGGAGGAACAGCCATTCCAAACTCACATCCTTCACAAAGGCTGTTTTTCTATGTGATTGAAATTCATCAAGTATTTTGAATTAAAGTTCACAAGACACAGATGTCAGTGTTGATAATGAAACTTTTCAAGCATGTTGCTACTGTGAAATAAGGCTCTGCTGGGAGTTGAACCCAGGATCTCCTGTTTACTACACAAGTGCTTTAACCAACTAAGCTACAGAGCCAGATCACGAATGCGTGTGCAATTGAAATCAGAGGAAGGCCTTGTAGATAGTGGGCAGGCTTTGGCGAGTCAAGAGCTGAGTTCGTCACGGCAGTGTTCCCAGCCTCTGACTCGCTCCTGCAGTTGTAGCTGTAGTTGTAATTGTAATCGGCAACCATCCGTCTCGGAAGACGATGGGCTACACCCGGGGTGTACGTCACTTCTGTGTGAAACATCGTTTGTTGTGGCTGGAGAGGACGACTCGTGAGTGACGATCCCTTCCACAGCTGGTACAGATGAATATCATTGGCCCGAGGTCGACTGATAATTTTTCCTTCCTCTGAGCTCTCTTTCCCACCATCTGGTCATTTCTTTTGTCCTCTGCTTTTCCCATGGTCTTCCTGAATGCCTTTCTCCAGGAATTCCAGTCAGCAGGAAGTACTTCCCATGCATCGACTCCAATCCCAGTCAGCTTGAGATCTCGCTTTGCAGATATCCTTGTATCACAGACGTGGGTGACCTGTTGGTCTCGTGCTGATAGCAAGCTCACCAAAGAGCATGTCTTTGGCAAAGCGACCGTCATCCATTCAGCACACATGACCCAGTCAACAGAGTCACTGCTGACTCAAGAGGGCAAACATGCTGCAGATCCCTGCACGCTGGTGTACTTCTGCATTCGGCACTCTGTCCTGCCAGGAGATGCCCAATATCCATCTGAGACAGCGGAGGTGGAAGCTGTTCAGCTGCTTTTCTTGGCTTGCATAAGTTGTTGATGCTTCTCGAGTATAAAGGAGGGTGCTGAGAACACAAGCCTGGTACACGCGGAGTTTTGTATTTTCGATCAGTTTGCTGTCGGTTCACACTCGTCGTCTCAACTTTGACATGACAGCTGCAGCATTGACAATCCTGGTGCTGATTTCAGTATCAAGGGCCAGATTGCTGGTGATTGTTGATCGAAGGTCTGTGAAGCTGTTGACAACCTCCAAAGTGAGGCTGTCGATGTTGATAGAAGGTGCAGTCTCTACGTCCTGGCCCATAACTTTGATCTTCCTGATGCTGATCGTCAGTCCAAACTCCTTGCAGGCCAGGGAGAACCGATATACAAGCTGCTGTTAATGAACTTCATTATGGGATGTCAGCACAGCGTCATCAGCAAACAGCAACTCACAGACCAAGAACTGACTCATTTTGGTCTTGGTGCGCAGTCTTGCCAAGATGAACAGCTTGTCATCAGCTCTGGTATGCAGGTGGACACCCCCATCTGAGTCACTGAAAGTTTAAAATAGCAGCATGGAGAAGAATATGCCAATTGTAAAGGATGTGAGCTGCGAGGAGGTTACAAGGAGGCTTCCAGGGGACTTGGACAGGATAAGTGAATGAAATGACAGATGGAATATAATGTGAATAAGTGTGAAGTTATCCATTTTGGTAGAATAAACAGAAAGACAGAATATTTCTTAAATGGTGAGAGGTTGGGAAGTGTTGATGTCCAAAGGGACCTGGGTGTCCTTGTTCATGAGACACTAAAAGCTCGCATACAGGTGCAGCAATCAATTAGGAAGGCAAATGGTATGTTGGCCTTAACACGAGGGGTCATGAGTGCAGGAATAAAGATGTCTTGCTGCAATTGTATAGAGCCTTGGTGAGATCGTGCTGGAGTATTGTGCACAGTTTTGGTTTCCTTATCTAAGGAAGGATATACTTGCCACAGAGGGATTGCAACGGAGGGTCACCAGACTAATCCCTGGGATGGTGGCATTGTCTTATGAGGAAACTGGGCTTGTATTCCTTAAAGTTTCATTTAAAAGGCCATTTAAAACTGAGATAGGGTGGAATTTCTTCACTCAGAGGGTGGTGAATCTTTGGAATTCTCTACCTCAGGGGTTTGTGAAAGTTCAATCATTGAGCATGTTCAGGACAGAAATTGATAGAAATCTTGATACTCATGACATCAAGGGATATGGGGAGAGCGCGGGAAAGTGTTGTTGAGGTAAAGGATCATCAAGGATGTAATTGAATGACAGATCAGGCTCGACAGGGTAAACTGCCTCCTCCTACGTTCCGAAGAGAGTTTGCACCAGGACACAGCCCTGTTTTACCCCACTGCTGATCGTGAAAGTGTCTGATGTTGCTCCATTGTAACTGACGGAACTGTGCATGTTCTCGTGGAAAGAAGAGATGACGCCCAAGAGTTCAGGAGGGCAGCCTAGTTTCCACAGCAGTTTGAAGAGTCCGTCTCTGCAAACAAGATCGAAGGCCTTGGTGATGTCTATAAAGACAATGTAGAGTGGTCTGTACTGTTCACAGTACTTCTCCTGTAACTGCCGAAGTGAGAAAATCATGTCGACTGTCGATCTACCAGCTCTGAAGCTGCACTGAGACTCAGGATAGATGTGATGTCAGAGTCTGCAATCTGGTCAGAGCAATGCGAGCAAAGACCTTCCCCACAATAATTAGCAAGCAGATGCCTCGCTAATTGCTGCAGTCACTGCGATCGCCTTTATTGTTGCACAAGGTGACAATGTTTGCATCACGCATGTTGAGAGGCGCAGATCTCCCCTTCCAACAGAGACACAGAAGTTCATGGGGATGCTGCAGCAGAGCTGCTTTTCCACTTTTGATGATTCCAGGTGGAATATCATCATTTCCCAGGGCTTTACCACTGGCAAGACGGTCAATGGCGTTGCAGAGCTCCATGGTGGTGTCGCTGTCCAGCTCCTCCATGACAGGGAAGTCTGGAATGGTGCTGAGAGCTACTTCAATGACAATGTTCTCCGTTATGTAGAGTTCAAGGTAATGCTCCACTCACCTTTCCATCTGCTTGTTATGTTCAGTGATGATCACCCCTGTCTTTGTCTTCAAAGGTGTTGATTTAGTTACTGCTGCTCCCATTGCTTTCATAATTTTTTTTTATTCATTCATGTGATGTTATCATCACTGGCTAAGCCAGCATTTATTGCCCATCCCTCATTTCCCATGAGAAGGTGGTGGTGAGCTGCCTTCTTGAACCGCTGCAGTCTGTGTGAGGTAGGTACACCCACAGTGCTGTTAGGAAGGGAGTTCCAGGATTTTGACCCAGCAACAGTGAAGGAAAGGCGATATAGTTCCAAGTCACGATAGTGTGTGGCTTGGAGGGGAACTTGCAGGTGGTGGTGTTCCCATGAATTTGCTGCCCTTGTCCTTCTAGTTGGTAGAGGTTGCGGGTATGGAAGGTGCTGTCTAAGGAACCTTGGTGTGCTGAATTCCTTCATATGTCCCTCTAGCATCCCCCAGATTCAGTGGCAGTTTGTATGCTGTTGCAGAATTTTAACCAGTACTGATTGGTGCAGTGCTGAGCAGTCTGCAGAGACTTGTTTCTGGCAGCTCTGAGAGCGTCTAGAGTTTGTTTGCTGGGGACTTGTTTGTAGTTCATGAGGACTCTCTTCTTAGTTGCAGTAACTGACTCCATTTCAGTCCAATGAGCCTCAAACCAGTCAGCATTCCTCCCATCTCTTTTCCTATACACAGCGAGTGCAGAGTCAGAGATGGTGGCGTGCAGATGATTCCACTTTGATACCACACTGAGGCCTTGGGCGTTTTCTGAAAGAGCCTGATCGAGGATGTTGAGGAACTCCTGGGTCCTTTCTGGATCAGTGGTTCGGCAAGTGTTGATCCGAGAACGACCTTTCTTCTTGGATGGGTGAAGCTTTCTTGGCTGAAGCCTGACCTTGCTACACACCAGGGAGTGGTCAGTGTCACAGTCAGCGCTGTGATAGCTGCGTGTGATGAGGATACTGCTGAGGGTGGTACGTCTGGTGATGATAAGGTCTAGCTGGTGCCAGTGGCATGATCTCGGATGTCTCCAGGACACCTTGTGCCACAGCTTGACCTGGAAATAGCTGTTCGTCACACAGAGTCCATGGTGACAGCATAGCTCCAGAAACCTCTGTCCAAAAATGTTCATCTTGCTAATCCCCTGGTGCTCTATGCTCGTTGGCCAAGCTGTAGTCAGTACCCAAGCTTGCGTCGAAATCCCCTAGAAGATACAGTCCCTCAGTGCTGGGAATTCTACTGATGGCAGTGTCAAGTGTCTCATAGAATTGATCCTTGACATCTGGGGTGGAGGTGAGTGTCGGCACATAGATGCACATGAGATTAACTGGCCCCGCGCTTGTTGACAAGTGATGGGTAAGAAGTCTCTCTGAGCCTACTGTGGGTGGTTCACTCATCACAAGTAGCGTGTTATGTACTGTGAAACCCACTCCATGCTCACGAGTTGCCTCTTGGGCTTTCCCCTGCCAGAAGAAGGTGCAGTGTTTCTCTTTGAGGGATCCACTTTGAATGAGTCTAGTTTCTTGCAGCACAGCAATGTCCACATTGAGCCTTGTGAGTTCCTTGTCAATCACAGCTGTCTTGTGTGTGCTATCAACCTGCAGAAGGTTGTCGGTAAGGCCAGGACACATGGCCCTTATTTTCCAGCTTGTGATGCGAAGCACTGGTGTCTTCTTTGTTGAGTTTGTCTTGCCTGGTGCATAGATTATCAATCCGCCAGTTGAGAGATATCTCTCGAAGCTGCAAGCACCCATTGAAGCAAGCAGGTCGTGGCAGGACAGCACCTAACTGACTGGGGCCTTCACAGCTTGGAGTAGGTGGTAGTTATCCATTGAGACGCGATGATCTCTCCCACTGTCAAAAGTAGCCCCTGGTGCTCATACTCTACACCAATTGAGTGAGAGCTTACAATCGGTAACTGTTTCTTCCCATGTTTTGCTAATGGTTAACCATGAAGCTGGAGTGTCCTCTCCAGGGCACAGGCCTGGGCAAATAGTATGGAGACACTGAGCATCAGGACCCCCTCTCAGCATTGCTAGTATTGTCCAAAGGAAAGGAAAAAACCAGTACTATTTGGAACCAGCTCTGCTGTAGGAGTTGCTGGAAAACTACCTGATAAGTAACAGGTATGGAACTCCACTCCGGATTTACTGTCCAGGTTTACTCCCTTAGCCTTCTTCTCTCTCAAGACACCCACAGGGAAGTGAAACTTTTTGCCCATAGATGGGGCTCTGTTTCTTGGCATCAGGATGGAACCACACGCCAGTGGGCCTGCATGACATGCACAAGGATATCAAACACTGCCCCATCCCTGTGACAGCTCAGAGAGATACCCTGATGATAATATACCCCACAGGAAAATCACAAACAGCCCCCTCCCTGGGACAGCTCAGGGTCGGACACTGCACACACTGCAACAACAGTGACATTACTGTATTAGTCCCTCCATTCTGAAAAACAAGCATTCACCCTACTTTATGCTTTCCGTCTCTCAGCCAATTTTGTATCCACTCTGCCACTGCCTCTTTAATCCCATCTGCTCAAATTTTGTTATCAAGTCTATTTTATGGTACTTTTTCAAACACAATTTTGAAGTGCAGACACACACCATCAACCTCACCACCCTGGTCAACTCTCTCTGAAACCTCATCAAAGAAATTAATTCATTAATTAATTCATACACAATCTTCTGTTAACCAATCTGTACTGGCTGTCATTTATTAGCCCATGTTCTACCAAGTGCCAGTTAATTTTCTCCTGGATAATTGTCTCTAAAAGTTTCCCCACCACTGACATTAGACTAACTGGTCTGTAGTTCCTGGGTTTATCTCTCTTTTTAAACAGGGCTGTAAAATTAGCAATCCTTGCAGACTTATCTTTCAGTTCTGGAAAGTCTATTGTGGACAATCTCTTTGGGCATGACTTTAACCAATTAAAGCAACAGGATACTTGATTAATAAGTCCAGAACTTTTATTGAGAGTAAAATAGTACTTAATAATTGGAAGTAAAATTATCTTGAACAAACTTGGGGAATATAACTTTACAGCTCTAGCAGGTGTGTGGACTAGTCGAGCTTGGTCTCAGAGTGTCACGGTCCTCTTTGTCCAGCCTAGATCCCTCATCAGGTGGAGAACTTGGTCGATGATCTGAGCCTTTACCCCTGAGATCTTCTCGTGTTCCTGCACACTGAAACCTGACAAGATCCCTACTTTGAACCCCTGGATGGCCATCACACCACCTTGTAAAATAATAATTGGTCTGAGCTGTTGCTACGTACATTTAATTGATGATGTCTTCCACTAACAGCCAACTGTCCTCAGAATCTCAGACATGAGTACAATGGAGTGGTTTCACACTGTCTCCCAATCTTATCTGAAACAAGTTTCCTGTTCATTAAATCGAGACTCTTGAAAATGATGGAAATACTCAGCAGGTCTGGCAGCATCTGTGGAGAGAGAAACAGAGTTAACGTTTCAGATCTGTGATCTTTCATCAGAACTGGGCTGAAATTGTCTGAGGGACTGAGATTGTGGAATCAATTTCAGGGTCAAAAACATTGTACTCTGTAAGGATAGGAAGATGGTGATTATTAAGTATAGTGCAAGAATATAGATGCTTTTACATTATTTGAATCAACATTGATTTAAACTTTGTGCTCACGAAACCTATCTTTTGATCACAATGACATTGATAACAATGGAAAAAGCAATACATGCAGTTCACGACCACAGGACTTTGTAAAGCCTTTTACAGCCAATGAAGTACTTTCCAAGTGTAGTCACTGTACAGTACAATACAATACCCTACAATAAGGATATTTCACATTCGAGTCACGCAAGTCCCAGGCAATGACCTTCTGAAACAAGAGAGAATCTAACCCTCTCCCCTTGACATTCAACAGCATTACGAGTGCTGAATCCCCCACTATTAACATCCTGGGGGTTACCATTGACCAGAAACTGAACTGCAGTAGTCATATAAATATCATGGCTACAAGAGCAGGTCAGACAGTAGGAATCCTGCGGCGAGTAACTCACCTCCTGACTCCCCAAAGCCTGTCCCCTATCTACAAGGCACAAGTCAGGAGTGTGATGCAATCCTCTCCATTGCCTGGATAGGTGCAGCTCCAACAACACTCAAGAAGCTCAACGTCATCCAGGACAAAGCAGCCCACTTGATTGGCACCTCATTCACTATATTCACTCTCTCCATCACCAACGCACAGTGGTAGCAGTGTGTACCATCCATAAGATGCACTGCAGCAAGGCAGCAAGCCTCCTTACACAGCACCTTCCAAACCCGTGACTTCTACTACCTAGAAGGACAAGGGCAGCAGATGCATGGGAACACCATCACCTGCAAGTTCCCCTCTGAGCCACACACCATCCTGGAATTGGAACTATATCACCGTTCCTTCACTGTGGCTGGTTCAAAATCCTGGAACTCCCTTCCTAACAGCACCACATCGACTGCAGTGGTTCAAGAAGGCAGCTCACCACCACCTTCTCGAGGGAATTAGGGATGGGCAATAAGTGCAATAAATAAAAATAAAATCAATAAAAAATGACAATATCCTGTAATCCCCAAAAGTAGAAAATACATATAAAAATGAAAATATAATAAAACACAGTCAGCATGGATTTCACAAAGAAAGACTTGATTAAACTTATCTTTGAAGAATCAACAGCAAGAGTAATACAGCAGATGTAGAAGAGTTTAAGTTAATAAAGCCTCATCCTCTTAAGTGCTTGAACCAACAAATTGTGGGTTAACAAACAAGCACACTAACTGACAGAGCTGGGTGCTGTGCTTTCTAGATTACCCGAAAGCAGGGTGTCAATGAGTTAAATCTTCAGGTTGCTGCAACCAGAATAGCCATTGTCCACGATCAGTTTTACTGTTATAAATAAAGGGTGGAACATTCATTGTGAATCTATAGAAACAGTCTGGTCCTGCACACTGCAGACACATCCACGTCATCACCAACCAGCTCTCCTATAATAGATGCAGTTATTTGACTTTTCCCCATTAGCTCCATGGAATTAATTTTGAAAGATTTTAAATTCCAAGAAGCTTTGTGAATATTCAGCCCTTGAGAAGAAATCATTCCCTGGCCACAGTGGAGAGAGCATTGAAAATAAAACAGTAGACTATCAGGTAACACAGAGAATGCTCATCAGCTAATCTATAATTGCTTAGTTTTCTTACTTTTGCTCTTGCTATTCGGTTTTTCATCCTTTTCAGTTCCTGACTGTGGATATTATTGTGATTAAATGTGAAAAGATACACTGTGTCTCAGCCCCGGTATATTGGCTCTTTCTCTGTGCAGTGCTGTGTGCACTCAGATACTGACAGTGTCTCTCCCTCCCTCCCTCAACTTTCCAGCCCTGACGGTGCAGAAAGCGCTGCTCAAAGTTACACATTCTGACTGTTTGCAGTTGATTAGTGAGAGATTATTAACGTATCCTTCTGCAGCGCTGCCTCGGTTAATAACAGCAGATCGAAGTCACATTTCAGATACAGAAACAGATGCATCAATTATTCACTCTTTCCCAGAGTGAGTGAGGCCGGGACAAGCAGCAACATTCCGGCCCCACAATTACCCAGCACCAGCGGAAAGCAGTGAATACAGATTCAATCAGTGGGTTAATGTCCATTACAGGGATGCAAGATTCCACGGCCCAGGACAAACATCCCCATATACCGAGAACAAGCTCAGGAAAACCCGGGGGAGTTAATATCCCAATCACTGAGCATTCCAGTAACATTGAACAAGTTCCTGAACTGAGTGAACCTTTCAAAGGACTGAAGTGATGACGAGGTCAAAAAGGTCTGAACAGTTGAGGTGACTGAGCGGTTTCAGCTTCTCTGTTCAGGTTGCAGCTTTCACTGGAGGCATGTGTTTAAATCCCACTTCTGACAACTTGATTTTCAGTTACTTTGCAGAGTTTCCTTGAAGGTTTGAGGGAGTGTAAATACTGAGGAACTGTTTCTAACTGCTGAACGGTCAGTAACCGAAGGTTACAGATTTAAAGTGACTCACAAAACCAGAAGGAACATGAGGAAAAATTCCTTTCTGCAACGTGTGGTTAGGATTTCAGTTATGTGGATAGATTGGAGAAGCTGGGGTTGTTCTCCTTCGAGAGAAGATTTGATAGAGGTGTTCACAATCATGAGGGGTCGTGACAGATCCGATAGAGAGAAACTGTTGGTAGAAGGATTGAGACTCAGGTAAAAGCTGTGGCTCAGTTGGTCACACTCACCTCGAAATCACAAGCTTCTGGGTTCAGATTGCACAGCTGACACTCCAGTGCAGCACTGAGGGTGTTGAAGGTGCTGCCTTTCAGGTGTGATGTTAAACCAAGACCTGGTCTGCATGTTTGGGTGAATGTAAAAGATCCCATGCTGCAATTTCAAACAAGTGAAGAGCAATTCTCCCTGGTGTTGTGATCAATATTTGCCCCTCAATCAGATCAGTTGGTCATTATCACATTGCTGTTTGTGGGTATTAGCTGCTGCATTTCTGACATTACAACATTGATTACACTTCAAAAGTATTTCATTGTTTACAAAGTGCTTTGATATGTCCAGTGGTCAGGAAAGGTGCTATATAAATGCAAGTCTTTTCTTTCTTTATCACAACACATTGCAGTGTAAAAAATGGTTCCTCATGTCACCTCTGGTTCTTCTGCCAATCACCTGATATCTGTGTCCTCTGCTTACTGACCCTTTTACCACTGGAAACAGTTTCTCCTTATTTAAACTATTGAAAACCTCCATGATTTTGAACAAATGTGTCAAATCTTTTCTGAATTTTCTCTGCTGCAAGGAGAAGAACCCCAGCTTCTCCAATCTCTCCACATAACTGAAATCCCTCACCCTGCTACCATTGTGGTAAATCTCTTTTTTATTCTTTCCTGGGTTGTGGGCACTGCTGACACAATGTGATTCCTATCAACGGAGCGGCCTGCTGTCATCATCAGAGAGCGCCAAGCTGCGCATAGGCACAGCTACATCTTGCCAGGGTTAAGTGGCACATGCACAGGATGATGTCATGGCTCAGCACCAACATCATCGCAAATCAGCGCCTGGTCCATTTTCGCACATGCACGCTAAAGCGTCATCGGGTATCCAGCCTCTCCCTCAGCTGAAGGATGCAGCTGAATGGGAGACTTTGAGGTTGGAGCTCTCCTCACTCGGCCTTGACGCTTCTTCCCCTCAGCTGCTCGCTCTCCACCTCGCTGCTCCCCTGGCCGATTGTTCCCTGTTCGCGTCACCCAGCTCTCCTGCCACTCGCTCCCAGCCCCCCAACCCCCACTCCAGCCATTAGCTCTATGCCGTGCCACTTTCCTCCTCTTGGTCACTCGTTCTTCACTCCTACGTCACGCTTTATGAGAGGCATAGATAGTGTAGATAGCCAGACTCTGTTTCCCATGGTAGGGGTAACTAAAACTAGAGGGCATAGATTTAAGCTAAGAGGGAGGATGTTTAAAGGGGGTCAAAGGGGTAAATTTTTCACAGAAAGAATAGTGGGTATCTGGAATGAGCTGCCTGGTGGAGGCAGGAACAGTAGTCACATTTAAGAGGCATCTGGACAGGTACTTGAATGAGCAAGGCATGGAGGGATATGAAATAAATGCAGGCGGGTCGGATTAGTATAGATAGGCATTATGGTCGGCATGGACGCGGTGGGCCAAAGGGGCTGGTTCTATGCTATGTGACTCTATGACTCTCTGTGACTCCTGTTAATTGTTTAATTATCCACCACCATTCAGGACTGGATGTGGCAGGACTGCAGAGCTTTGATCTGATCTGTTGATTGTGAGATTGCTGAGCTCTGTCTATTGCATGCTGCTTCCGCTATATGACATGCAAGTAATTCTGTGTTGTAGCTTCACCAGGTTGACACCTCATTTTTAGGTCTGCTTGGTGCTGCTCCTGACATGCCCTCCTGCACACTTCATTGAACCACTATTGCTCCCTTGGCTTGATGGTAATGGTAGAGTGAGGGATATGCCAGGCCATGAGGTAACATATTGTGTTTAAATACAATTCTGCTGCTGCTGATGGCCCACAGTGCCTCATGGATGCCCAGTTTTGAGCTGCCAGATCTGTTCATTTCTTCCCTCAGACATAATTGAAAAAAAAAATTCTGAAGAAATGCATGAACTAAATAAAAAGGAGAGAGAAATAAATACTGACAAAATAGATGGCAGCATTTGGAAGGTAAAAAGATTTCAGATTTATTATTGATGAGTGAGAGGAATTTCTCACACTTTGGGGCTTCTGTAAGTGGATTTACTGTATCAGAGTAGAAGTACTGTTTCAGGCCTTGTTAGCTCAGTTGGTAGAGCATGAGACTTTTAATCTCAGGGTCTTGGATTTGAGACCCTTGTTGTGTGGTTGCTCTTCCCTTTTCCAGTCTTCATCGGCAGAGAGTTCAAGGAGTGTTTGAAATTAAATTCAACAACATCACCAGATTTCAACCCCCACCCCTTGCCCCCCTCCCAGTGTAGTTGACAGGACCATCAACCTCTGCCTTCCCCCTTCCCCTCCCTCCCAGAACTGCGACAGGGATCCCCTTGTCCTCACTTTCCACCCCACCTGCCTCCACATCCAAAGGATCATCTTCCACCATTTCCACCACCTCCAGCGTGATGCCACCACCTACCTCATCTTCCCCTCCCCTGTCAGCATTCTGTGAGAATAAGAAATACTGAAATGTTGTTTCTACAGCTTGTGGAAAGTTACCAAGAAGTCATTTGTACACAACATAATGAAATCACTGAAAAAGAGAACTGATAAGGGTATGTAAGTAGAGACCTTAAGACAGTACATCACTGACAAAGAGAACTGATAAGGGTATGTAAGTGGAGACCTTAAGACAGTACATCACTGAAAAAGAGAACTGATAAGGGTATGTAAGTACAGACCTTGGGACAGTACATCACTTAAAAATTGTGCTTCGGCAGATAAAAGAGAAACAGCAAGAGTTAGAACAAAGGATGCAGTGAATAAGAAACTGCCCCACTAAGATAAAGGCTGACAGCTGCAAGTTAAAACACACAATGGAGAGCCAAATAAGGTAAAACAAAAACAAGAGTTAGGGGCTAGAAAGTTAGAGTAGGGGGAGAAGTAAACAGAGGAGGAGACTGTAGCAACCATAGGATAGGTTAGTGTCATAATACGTTGTAACCAATAATGTAAAATAAAGGCGTGGACAAATGGATTTGTATTGTATAAACATGAACTGAATATGTTGATCGGTGTGCCTGCTTGTAGGACACCCGATCTTGCAAGAACGTTAAATAAACTTACTTCTTCAGAGTTTGACTTGGTGTAAATTATTATTAAGTGGGCTACGTTTCTCACATTTGGGGGCTCGTCCGGGATCTCTTCATCATTGCCGGGACCGCGGCCGACGACAGACGAGAAGACGCGTCCCGTTAATTTAAAAACGGTCTCGTTTCTCTCGTTGGTAGCGGACCCGAGTAATTGACTGAAAACGATCCCAGGGAAGTCACTCTGAACGAGTATTTAGTGCGGCAGGTCCACATGTGAAGTCAGGCAACTCCGTGCACGGACCAATGTAAGAAAAACGACTTTTAAGTATTAACTTGGTGACTTGTGGTTAACTGTAGGATAAGACCTTCTAAGTACCAAAAGCCCTTGAGGAGTGAATTTTACAGTCCTGCAGTATAAGACCCTTCAGCTAGGAGGTGAGTACTGTATGGTATAAGACCCTTCAGTTAGGAGGTGAATACCGTAAGGTATAAGACCCTTCAGCTAGGAGGTGAATACCGTAGTGTGCAAGACCCTTCAGTTAGGAGGTGAATACTGTGGGGTATAAGACCCTTCAGTTAGGAGGTGAATACCATAGGGTACAAGACCCTTCAGTTAACCATGGGAAATAAATCGTCTAAAAAGGAAGACGATGGGAGACAAGGAAAGTCTGCCGGCAACATCCCTCCAGAAAGTCCATTGGGACGGATGTTGGAGTATTGGGATTTAGAGTCAAAAACCAAGGAGAAAAAGACCCAAATATGATCTAAGGACAGCAAGAAGGACCACCCCTAAACCCGACGATAACGACGACGATAGAGACAGAGAGTCTCCTAAGACAATGATGCCCTTGAGAGAGGTACCAATAGGAAATAATGAAATTGGATTTGTTAGTGCACCATTAACGTCAGGAGAGGTAAGAGTGTTTAAAAAGGAAATGAAAGTCCTCGTAGAAGACCCCTGAAAATTTGGGAAAGAGAAAACCCTCCCGGGGTAGGGGGAAACGAACCAGCTGAACAAAAATACCCTAATCAAGACCCGCAGTGGCAGAACAATAATATCGGCCATAGGGGCCAGATGAAAGACCTTAGAAATCTGATAGTAAAAGGCATTGTTGTAAACAAGTAGTTGAAGCCCCTGCAAAACTTATGCCTTTACAGAGTTACCGCAGGCCCCTCTTATGGCACAAGCAGGCGACGTATTGAGTGCGACCCCTCTGGGTGTTGAAGGCTGTTTCTAGACAAATAGAGACCATTAAAGGCACCTAGGTGGGATCAAGGGATTGATTTTTAAAAATGTTTTGAAGAATCAAAGGGGGGACTGTGAGAACAGAATTTAGATTTTAGAATTTTTAAGAACAGAATTACATGGGAACATTTAAGATGAAACAATTAATCAGTCATGTATTGCTAACAAGCTAGCTGACTTCATAACTTCAGGGCTGCAGAGGCAACTTGGCCTTGCAGCTGGTACAGCGAGAGAGAGAGAGAGCGAAACATTGTACTTCAACAGCACTCTTCTTATCACCCAGACATGACAATCCTAGGGAAAGGCTAGAATGAAAAACATACCGACCAGGCGAATACACGCCCCCTTGTTAGAGGGTGGCTCAGCCTACCCTGAAACAATTAATCAGTCATGTACTGCTAACAAGCTAGCTTCAGTGCTGTAGGGAGGGACAGCTTATCAGAAATGACTTCATAACTGTTAGAGGGTGGCTCAGCCTACCCTTCTGATTCAGCAGTGGCTGAGTTTTTTATATTTGCTTTTATCTTATACTGTTTAAATGTTATTTGAGTAAATAGATCCATATAATCCTAGTGAATATATATAATCATATATAAGTTGATCAGTAGAGAGAGAAGTTTATCACAGAATGATAAAAGGGGGGAATGTGGAAGTGAGCAGAAAGGCATGGCACTATGCTTAATGGGAAATATAGCCAAGTTAGGAATAGTAGCTTTGCTGAGCTTTGATTTTAAGTGGCAGAAACCACAATGAAATAGCTAAAAGGGATGGCCAGAGTGTGTACAAGCTGTGGCAGCCACAGCACTTCAGACCAAGGAAGTCATTTTACCTTGAAGCTATTGCAAGAAATAGTTAGGGGATTGGGAATCCAATGGGACTTCCATACCCCTTGGCACCCTCCCTCTTCAGGGCGGGTGGAAAGAATGAATCAGACCTTTAAGAAACACCTGTCCAAACTGATACTTGAAACAAGGTTACCCTGGACAGAATGTTTACCTATAGCGATACTCAGAATTCGGACAGCCCCTAGAAAAGATGTGGGACTGTCCCCCTATGAAATGCTATTCGGATTACCCTATATGGGAACCAGGGGCAAGATGCCAACCTTAGAAACTAAAGATTCGTTTCTAAAGAACTATATACTGGCGTTGTCTTCCTCATTGTCATTCCTCAGGAAGCAAGGCCTGTTAGCACAGACACCACCTCTCGAATTTGCAGTGCACAAGATCCAACCAGGAGATTGGGTTCTGGTGAAATCGTGGAAAGAGACTAAACTACAACTGAACTGGGAAAGACCATACCAGACTCTCCTAACCACTGAAACAGCCATAAGAACGGCAGAAAGAGGTTGGACCCACTACACAAGAATCATGGGGCCGGTACAAACCCCGGCCGAGGAAGGAACTTGGACAACCGAATTAACAGAAGAACCATTGAAAATAAAGCTATAAAGACTTTGAGTAACAAACTTTTTTTTAATATAACGGCGCGAGCGCGGAAATACTGTCTGTAATATTGTGTGCCTTCTTTCTTTCTTTTCAAAAGTAGCCAGGAAATAAAATGGGTTGGATGTTTTTGTATTACCCACTTCCAATTAGACAACAAGGTGTTTGGAGTAACAGTTAGAGAAGGGAAAAAGAAAGGTGAATTAAAATGTTGTTTTCAGGTAACAATAGATAAGACTGGTAAACCAGCTAACAAACTAAAAGGGACCTCTCATAACGATCCTAACATTGTAAAAATAATAGAGGTAAAAGACTTGAGAAAGACAATTGAGATAGAAACCGGTTACGGGGACACAAATGCCTGGGTAGAATGGATAAAATATACTGTAAAAAGTTTGAACAAAAACAATTGCTATGCTTGTGCATCTGGTAGACCGATAGCTCAAGTAGTACCTTTCCCGCTGGGGTGGGAGCGTGACCGAAAGGGCATGGAATGCATGTTAGCCCTATATCAGGATAAGACGGCTTGGGGTATTCAAACTTGCATATCCTTGTCAATAATGTTCCCTCCCCTAGAGAAAGAAGATTCAAGGACTCCCCCTTCATTTTTAGCCACCAGTGTGAATCACACATCATGCGTATGTCGACACGGTGCGGAGCTAACCAGCAATATGGGAGAGTTGAAGTCATGCATAGAGACTGTGGACGTAACTGGAAGAGTCAGGGGAGGGAACTACTCATCATTGAATGTTCCCAGAGCGGATTTATGGTGGTATTGCGGAGGAAAAATCCTGAGACAGACCCTACCCTCCCAGTGGAAGGGGACGTGCGCAATTGTTCAATTGGCAATACCATTCACCTTGGCATTTGAGAAACAAAAGATAATAACGAGGGAAAGGGGTAAAAGGGAAGCGATACCGAACTCTTTTGACGACCAGGTATACATGGATTTCATAGGGGTCCCAAGAGGGTTACCTGATGAATTCAAGGCCCGAAACCAAATAACCGCCGGTTTCGAGTCTTTGTTTTGGTGGGTCAGTATTAACAAAAATGTAGATTGGATAAATTATATTTATTACAACCAACAAAGATTTATAAATTATACTAGAGATGCGGTAAAAGGTATAGCTGAACAATTAGATGCCACTAGTAGAATGGCTTGGGAAAATCGACTGGCTCTAGATATGATCTTCGCAGAAAAAGGAGGTGTGTGTATAATGTTAGGAGGGAAATGTTGCACACTTATCCCAAATAACACAGCACCCGATGGTTCAATCACCCGAGCACTGCAAGGGTTAACAACTTGAGCAGAGGAGATGGCCGAAAATTCAGGAGCAGACACTTCCCTGACGGGGTGGCTTGAATCCTGGTTTGGAAAATGGAAAGGCATGATAATCTCGGTTTTTACCTCCCTGATCATGGTTGTCGGAATACTAATAGCCATCGGGTCTTGTATTATTCCTTGTGTAAGAGGGCTGACACAGCGATTGATTGAGACAGCTTTGACGAAGCAGATGTCAATACAAAGAGGCCAGGAAGAGAGTATGTACCTGTTAGGTAATGACAAAGTGGATAGTATCAACGGAAATACAGACATTGAAAAGGCGGCTGAAATAATGCTCAGAGGATTTGAGAGGACATATGAGAACCCTCCGCAGTATGTAGAAAACAACAAGGATTAAGTAAAAGAAAAGGGGAAATTGTGAGAATAAGAAATACTGAAATGTTGTTTCTACAGCTTGTGGAAAGTTACCAAGAAGTCATTTGTACACAACATAATGAAATCACTGAAAAAGAGAACTGATAAGGGTATGTAAGTAGAGACCTTAAGACAGTACATCACTGACAAAGAGAACTGATAAGGGTATGTAAGTGGAGACCTTAAGACAGTACATCACTGAAAAAGAGAACTGATAAGGGTATGTAAGTACAGACCTTGGGACAGTACATCACTTAAAAATTGTGCTTAGGCAGATAAAAGAGAAACAGCAAGAGTTAGAACAAAGGATGTAGTGAATAAGAAACTGCCCCACTAAGATAAAGGCTGACAGCTGCAAGTTAAAACACACAATGGAGAGCCAAATAAGGTAAAACAAAAACAAGAGTTAGGGGCTAGAAAGTTAGAGTAGGGGGAGAAGTAAACAGAGGAGGAGACTGTAGCAACCATAGGATAGGTTAGTGTCAAAATACGTTGTAACCAATAATGTAAAATAAAGGCGTGGACAAATGGATTTGTATTGTATAAACATGAACTGAATATGTTGATCGGTGTGCCTGCTTGTAGGACACCCGATCTTGCAAGAACGTTAAATAAACTTACTTCTTCAGAGTTTGACTTGGTGTAAATTATTATTAAGTGGGATACGTTTCACACAATTCTGAAGGGATAGTTCCCTCCACGACACCTTGGTCCACTCCTCCATTATCCCTGACACCTCGTCCCCTTCCCAAGGCATCTTCTCATGCAATCGCAGGAGATATAATACCTACCCTTTTCCCTCCTCTCTGCTCATTATTTAAAGCCCAAACACTCCTTTCAGGTGAAGCAGCGATTTACTTGTACTTCTTTCAATTTAGTGTACTGTATTCGCTGCTCACATTGCAGTCTCCTCCAAATTGGGGAGACCAAACGCAGATTATGTCGAACACCTCTGCTCAGTCCGAAAGCATGACCCCGAGCTTCTGGTTCCTTGTCGTTTCAACACTCCCCCCTGCTCTCATGTCAACATTTCTGTCTTGGGCCTGTTCCAGTGTTCCAGTGATCATCTCCATGGAAAGATCAATCTTACACGCTAGCTCAAATGTTGGATTTTGTATGTTAAGTATCTTTTCTCATCCAAAGATTACACTATCAATAATTCACCACTCTGTCTTCTCCTGAACTTCGAGTTCAAATTTGTTTGTGAAGTTGAGTGACACGTTAAGACAGCACAGTCTTTGTCTTTGTGAAGGAAGTGATTTCGGAATGGCTGTTTGAAACTGCCCCTCCTTGCACAGAAATTCAGTGCAAATACTCAAATCACCCACAATTTCTTTGTGAGAAATTTGTTCACAATTGCATTCGACATGGAAACCGCCTCAACATTAATCTCACTGAAGGAAAGTGTGAGTGTGTTGTTTGTTTCAGAGTGTTGGTGCTGTTATGTGTCGCTTTTAACCAAGACTGGGACACAACGCAAGGTTGATCCAAGGTTGGCATATATTATCATTCAGGAGCAAGAAAAATCAAAAGGAACCTAACAAGAAAACCCAGTCTCCAGATGTGAGAATCTGTAGATCTGCTTTGGGAAAGTGAATCAGAGCAGAATGAAGGGTGAACTGTCCGACTGCCCAGAAGAGATGAAGACACAGCTCAGTCAGCACGTTCCCCTGGTTTATGATGCTGGAACATTCCTCACACAGAAATTATTCAACCCGATGACAAACGTGCTTACAGCCGATAATTTATTAAGATAATTTTTTTTGAGCAACAACACAAACAGCTACTCGACAATGTGGAAAATTGCCGAGGTGTGTCCTGTCCATAAAAAAAAAGCAGGACAAATCCAATCTGACCAATTACCGCCCCATCAGTCTACTGTCAATCATCAGCAAAGTGATGGAAGATGTCATCAACAGTGATATCAATCACCACGCATTTAGCAATAATCTGCTCATCGATGCTCAGTTTAGATTCCGCCAGGGCCTCTTGGATCCAGGCAAACATTTGGAAGCTGGAGTAGAATGTGGGAAAATGTGAGGTTATTCACTTTGGTAGTAAGAACAGATAAATTAAATATTATTTAAATTGTGAGAGACTACAGAATGCTGCGGTATAGAAGGATCTGGGTGTCTTCGTACGTGAATCACAAAAAGTTAGCATGCAGGTAGAGCAAATAATTAGGAAGGCAAATGGAATGTTACCCTTTATTACAAAGGGGAATGGAGTATAAAAGGAGAGAAGTCTTGCTACAAATGTACAGGGTGTTGGTGAAACCACACCTGGAGTACTGTGTACAGTTTTGGTCTCCTTATTTAAGGAGGGATATACTTGCATTGGAGGCAATTCAGAGAAAGAGGTGGGCAACTGTCTCTTCCCCACCACAGCCACCTCGAGGGCATTGTGCGGAGGGGGTTAGAGTTCGGGCGTGCAGGAAGGATCTGATGGGGAGGGCTCTTCTCACCACCAGCCAAGTTTCATCTTGGTGCTTGTTTGAAAGTTCTGGTGATGAGGCATTCCGCCAAATGACTTTGTTAGTTTGCTCGGGGAACCATCCGACTGGATCCACCATCTCCTTTTCCTGTAGGGCCTTGAGGACATTCCGTGCAGACCACTACCTGAAGGATTGGTGGTCAAAGATGTTTTTCCACAGAAACATTCCCACGAAGGATAGGTGGTACGGCACGGTCCAACTGGATGGAGCATTCCGCGGCAATGTGACCAGGCCCATCCTTCACAATGCTGGGGACAGATAGAAACTCTGCACGTAGTGACACTTGGAGATTGTGCACTGGGAATCTGCGAACAGCTTGATGCAGCCGCACACGAAGGTAGTCATCAGGATGAGGGCGACGTTGGGTACATTTTTCCCGCCCTTATCCAGGGGTTTGAACATCGTGTCCCTCCAGACCTCGTCCATTTTGGAACCCCATATGAAGCGGAAAATGGCTCGGGTGATCGCCACAGCGCAGGAGTGGCGTATGGGCCAGACCTGCACCACGTACAGCAACGTGAGCGCCTCGCACCTGATCACCAGGTTCTTACCCACAATGGAGAGAGATCGCTGCTCCCACATGCTCAGCTTATGGTGTATCCTGGCTACTCGCTACTTCCAGGTTTTGGTGCACGTCCCAGACCTTCCAAACCATATCCCCAGCACCATCAGGTAGTCTGACCTGATGGTGAAGGGGACAAAGGATCGGTCAGCCCAGTTCCCAAAGAACATGGACTCGCACTTGCCGTGGTTAACTTTGGCTCCCGAGGCGAGTTCGAACTGGTCGCAGATGCTGATCAGTCTGCGAACGGACAGCAGATCCGAGCAAAAGACGGCGACGTCATCCAGGTACAGGGAAGTTTTAACCTGAGTGACTCCACTGCCTCGGATTGTAACCCCCCCCTTATGCTTGCATCCTTCCTAATAGACTCAGCAAAGGGTTCAATACAGCAAACAAACAAGACAGAGGAGAGAGGACTGCCCTGTCTGTCTTTGCAAAGCAGGTGGAGAAAAAGATGCAGTGGTTTTTATCGCGGTTCATCCCAAGCAGCTGTGTAACACAGGAGTCTGTGCTCTACAGGCTGTTCTCAGGGATGCACACCGAGATAAACATCAACTGCTGCTGGAGGACTATCAATTCGGTGAAAGACGCCCTTTGGTCTGCCCGAAACTTGCTGGTCGTCCAGCGCAAAGAGTTGTCCACGACCTAATGTTGCAGACTGGCACATTCCAAGGTCCAGGACTACGTGCTGAGGGACGCACTACAGCTTGGGGCAGCCGCTGCAAAGGTTCACTGGGGAAGACCACTGTGTAAGGTACCCCCACCAAGGTGAAGTGAGGGACTGGATCCATGGAAATCCCCTCGGGCTGTATCCAGAAAATATTTCTCCGCCTCCAGGCTCACTTCTTTGACCAGGAGTCCTCCTCCCGACCAGCAGACCCATTCTCCCACCTCCAGCATTCTCCCTCTACTTGGACCCCCCCCCCCCGCCCCACGGCCACTTACCCGCTCTTGATCTCTTCATTGAAAACTGTCGGCTAGACATTTGTCATCTCAATTTCTTTGCCCCCCTCACTCACTCTAACCTGTCCCCCTCTGATCTTGAGGCACTCCGTTCTCTCAGGTCTAACCCCGACATGGTCATCAAACCTGCAGACAAGGGTGGTGCTGTTGTTGTATGGCGTACCGACCTCTACCTTGCAGAGGCTCAGTGCCAACTCACAGACACTTCTTCCTAGCTCCCTCTGGACCATGACCCCATCACCGAACATCAAACCACCGTCCAAAGGACTGTCACTGACCTCATCTCCTCTGGAGATCTTCCCTCTACAGCTTCCAACCTCATAGTCCCGCAACCCCGGACAGCCCGCTTCTACCTCCTTCCCACAATCCACAAACGGGTACGTCCCAGCAGACCCATTGTGTCAGCCTGCTCCTGCCCCACTGAACTTATATCTTCCTATCTTGACTCTATCTTTTCTCCGCTGGTCCAGTCTCTTCCCAACTACATCCATGACTCTTCTGACGCCTTACGTCATTTTGACAATTTCCAGTTTCCTGGTCCCAACCGCCTCCTCTTCACTATGGACGTCCAATCGCGCTGCACCTCCATCCCCCGCCAGGATGGTTTGAGGGCTCTCCGCTTCTTCCTGGAACAGAGGCCCAACCAGTCCCCATCCACCACCACCCTCCTCCACCTGGCTGAACTTGTTCTCACATTGAACAACTTCTCCTTCAACTCCACGCACTTCCTTCAAGTAAAAGGTGTCGCTATGGGTACCCGCATGGGTCCTAGTTATGCCTGTCTTTTTGTGGGATATGTCGAGCATTCTATGTTCCAGCCCTACTCAGGCCCCCTCCCCCAACTCTTTTTCCGGTACATTGATGACTGTATCGGTGCCATTTCCTGCTCCCGCCCCGAACTGGAAAACTTTATCAACTTTGCTTCCAATTTCCACTCTTCTCTCACCCATACGTGGTCCATCTCTGACACTTCCCTTCCCTTCCTCGACTTCTCTGTCTCCATCTCTGGGGATAAGTTGTCTCCCAATATCCATTATAAGCCCAACGGCTCCCACAGCTACCTCGACTACACTTCTTCACACCCTACCCCCTGTGAGGACTCCATTCCATTCTCCCAGTTTCTCCGTCTTCGACGCATCTGCTCTGATGATGCTACCTTCCATGACGGTGATTCTGGTATGACCTCCTTTTTCCTCAACCGAGGAATCCCCCCCACTGTTGTTGACAGGGCCCTCAACCGTGTCCGGCCCATTTCCCGTACTTCTGCCCTCAACCCTTCCCCTCCCTCCCAGAACCGTGACAGGGTTCCCCTTGTCCTCACTTTCCACCCCATCAGCCTCCTTATCCAAAGGATCATCCTCTGCCATTTTCGCCACCTCCAGCGTGATGCCACTACCAAACGCATCTTCCCCTCCCTTCCCCTGTCAGCATTCCGAAGGGATCGTTCCCTCCGCGACAACCTGGTCCACTCCTCCATTACCCCCACCACCTCGTCCCCATCCCATGGCACCTTCCCCTGCAATCGCAGGAGGTGTAATACCTGCCCATTTACCTCCTCTCTCCTCACTATCCCAGGCCCCAAATACTCCTTTCAGGTGAAGCAGCGATTTACTTGTACTTCTTTCGATGTAGTATACTGTATTCGCTGCTCACAATGTGGTCTCCTCTATATTGGGGAGACCAAGCGCAGTCTGGGTGACCGTTTTGCGGAACACCTCCGCTCGGTCTGCAAGCAGGACCCTGAGCTTCCGGCTTCTTGCCATTTCAACACTCCCCCCTGCTCTCATGCTCACATCTCTGTCCTGGGATTGCTGCAGTGTTCCAGTGAACATCAACGCAAGCTCGAGGAACAGCATCTCATCTATCGATTAGGCACACTACAGCCTGCCGGACTGAACATTGAGTTCAATAATTTCAGAGCATGACAGCCCCCCATTTTACTTTCATTTTTAGTTGTTTTTTCTTTTTTCTTCTTTTTTGCTTTTTTACATTTTTTACAACCTTTTATATTGCATTTATTTCATTTCATCTTAGTTTATTCAGTTTGCTTACCCACTGTTTTTTTGCAGGTTTGCACTTGCTGCTGTTCAATATTCAGTCCCTTAACACCTATTCTGTACTAATGCTTTGTCTTTCAACACACCATTAACATATTGTTTGCCTTTGCTCCATGACCTTTTGGTCAGCTATGTGGCCTTGTCCAACCTGCACCTTCTCCTTTGTTATCTCTTGCCCCACCCCCACCTCACTTGCTTATAACCTGTGACATTTTTAATATTTGTCAGTTCCGAAGAAGGGTCACTGACCCAAAACGTTAACTCTGCTTCTCTTTCCACAGATGCTGCCAGACCTGCTGAGTGGTTCCAGTATTTCTTGTTTTTATTCCAGAAAATATTTGTTTGCTGCAAAAAGTACATGGCAGGTAAAATGAAATGGAAGGGTTGTGAGGCAATTCACTCCTGTACTGAAGGAAACTGATCTCCTTTGCAATCTTTGTATTGTTGACTTGGTGCTGTTATTGCACTGTTTTGTGATGTATCTTTTTATAGTTTTTTTAACGAATAAAGTATATGTTGGAAATTTAAAAAAAAGTTCAGAGAAGGTTCACTGGATTTATTCCTGTGATGAAAGGGGTTGTCTTTTGAGGAGGATTGAGCAGGTTGGACCCATACTGATTGGAGTTTAGGAACATGAGAGGTGATCGTATTGAGACATATAAGATTCTGAAGGGTCTTGACAGGGTAGATGCTGAGAGGATGTTTCCCCTCGTGGTGGAATCTAGAACTAGGGGACACAGTTTCAGAATTAGGGATTTTCCATTTAAGAAGGAAATGAGGAGGAATTTCTTCTCTCAGACAGTTGTTCATCTTTGTATTTTTATCTACAAGAAAGTCAAGGGTTATGGGGGGCAGGCAAGAAAGTGGGGTTGATGCCATGATCAGATCAGCCATGATCCTATTGAATGGCAGAGAAGGCTCGAGGGGCCAAATGGCCTACTCCTGCTACTATTCCTGTTCTTATGATCTCATTGCAGCTTGTTCCAAATAGAGACAAAAGAGAGGAATTCCAGAGGAGAGGTGAGAGTAATTACCCTTGAGTGAGTGTGGCATCAAGGATCCCCATCAAAATTGAAATCAATGGGAATCAGGGGAAAACTGTCCACTTGTTGGAGTCATACCTAGCACAAAGCAAGATGATTATGGTTGGTGGAGGCCGATCATCTCAGCCCAGGACATTGCCTCAGGAGTTTCGCAGGGTAGTGTCCTTGGCTCAACCATCCTCAGCTGTTTTATTAATGAGTTTCCCCTCAACTTAAGTCAGAAGTGGGAATGTTAGGTGATGATTCACAACTCCTCAGATACTGAAGCAGTCCATGTCTGCAAGCAGCGAGACCTGAACAACATTCAGGCTAGAGCTGATAAGTGACAAGCGACTTGGTTGCCACAAAAGTGCCATGCAGTGAACATCTCCAATGAGAGAGAATCAAACCATCTACCTATTAATACTCAGCAGCATAATCATCACTGAATCCCTCACCAGCAACATCTTGGGGGTTATCATTGATTATAAACTAAACTGGACCAGTCACATCTATGCTGCGGCTTTTAGCGTAGGTCAGAAATTGGGAATTCTGCAGCAAGTATCTCACCTCCTGACATGCCAAAGCCTGTCCATTGTCTACAAGGCACAAGTCAGGAGTGTGATGGAATACTCTCCACTTTTCTGGATAGCTGCAGCTCCAAAATCACATAAAAAGCTCAATACCACCCAGGACAAAGCAGTCCTCTTCATCGGTACCTCACCCACCACCATAAACATTCACTCCCTCCACCACCAGAGCACAGTGGCAGCAGTGTGTACCACCTACAAGATGCACTGCAGTAACTCGCTAAGTAACGTTCGACAGCACCATCCAAACCCGTGATCACTATCACCTCGAAGGACAAGGGCAGCAGATGCATGGGAACACCACCACCTGCAGGTTCACCTCCAAGTCACTCACCATCATGACTTGGAACTATATCACCATTTCTTCACTGTTGCTGGGTCAAAATCCTGGAACTCCCTCTGCAATAGCACTGTGGGTGTTCCTACACCACATTGACTGCAGCAGTTCTAGAAGGCAGCTCCCCACCACATTCTCAAGGGCAATTAGGGATGGACAATAAATGCCAGCCTTGCCAGCGATACTCACACCCAAGAATGAATAAAAAACAAATCATTCTCCACAGATTCCCCACAATTCAGGCTTGGACATTTACTTCAGGAGCACAGAGCTTTATATAACTACAACATGAGTTCCAATCTTCAGATTCCATTCGCCTTTCACATTATTTTCTACCAGTCCACTAGCGTTTAGTGATTCAGCACTCGGGTCTCTGCTTCTCCAGTTTCTAACATCTCACCACTTATAAAACACACTCTGATCTATCTTTCGTAGGTCCTAGATGACCCCTCATTTTAAACTCCATCTGCCAAAGCATTGCTCACTCACTTAATCTATCAAGAAGATTTGAAAATAAATTTCTTGCCAAAGGATAATGTTCTGCTTCTGCTCCCTCGCCGTTTGCTTTTCCCGTTAGTCTTTCATTTGGTGTAAATCCAGGGAAAGTAAAGATGGAAGGAAGGAGGGAGGGAAAAATCTCCTTTTCGTGATCCCTATTTGATCTTCATTCCAGTCCAATTTGGGTGAAGAATTCCGATTGTCTGTCTCAATTTTAATAAAGGATAAACAATTCTGGAATCACCAGCAAGATATTGACAAGAACATGTCTCCAGGCCAACTTTCCACAAAAGCTCCCCCACAACAATGTACTGGACACTTCATAAACTAATGACAAAATTGGGATCCGAACCCACACATGCAAAGCAAAATGCATCAGCACGCCCCCGTCTTAACCTCTCGACCACCTTGTCAGCTGTTTGGACAGTACAGATCCTGGCTGTGCAGCCAGATGTGCAATGATGGAAATGCAGCTTCTGTAAGTAAATGAAATTTCCATCACATCAGGACATGGCCTGTTGGGAATGGAGCGGTGTGAAACATTTCCAGACCATGTCCAACACGTTTCTACTCAGTGTGAAAACCCACCACGGAAAGACTGGAACATACAATCATATCATCACATCATGATTAACATCACTCAGACACCTGAACCACGAGGTCACTGATGAAGTCATGATGACTGAATTTCTCATGAAATGACAACTGAACTAACTGACTGGAAGAATTGCTATAATTCCACATGATCAGAGAGGCACAGCCTCAGACCGACTTGGCAGATGAGTATTGATTGAATAATTTCTGTGTGAGGAATGTTCCAGCATCATAAACCAGGGGAACGTGCTGACTGAGCTGTGTCTTCATCTCTTCTGGGCAGTCGGACAGTTCACCCTTCATTCTGCTCTGATTCACTTTCCCAAAGCGGATCTACAGATTCTCAAACAGATCTGTTCACAAGAAAACAGATGTAAACGATTGATAGCTAAACCTTTGAAGCAAGGATATGAATCCAAGATTTTCTGATTATTGGACAAACACTCGAGCCAACAAAGCTGCAGAGGCAGGTCACAAATGCTGTGACAACTAAGGGCAGAGGAGGGCACTCTTTATTCTCATCCCACTTCTCCACAGGTCACAACATCTATCTTAACTTTTCCCACTTACTGAAACAGTCAATCATATACTCTATTTTTCCCAGAATAGAAGACACTGACCAGGTTTCTTTAATGAACAACAAAATGATTCATTTATTGTAGAACAACTGTTAACTAGTCATGAAGTAAAGCATAAACACACAGGTGGAAATTTTAAAAGTTCCCTTTTCACCTTTACTTTTAAAGTCTTTTTTTTTGATCTTCGAGCCACATGCACACACACACATACACCGGTTAACTGAAAAGATAAAAGGGATTTAAAAAAAAATTTTTTTTACATTTTGTTATGTTGCAGAAAATCCAGATTGCGCGCAATTGTTGAACAAATTCTCCGGACTCAGACCTTGAGAATCAAACACTTTATTGCATGATATCATGGGGGATAACACCTTACCTAAAGGCGGTCCAGTGCTACTCCCAAAAAGCTACAGATCGCCGTGGACTTATATAGTATAAAAGAGGCAGAGCTAACAGTTTCACAATTAGATAAGCACCCACAAGACTGCCTCCGTAACGGTGCACCATGCAGGGTCCGAGGTCAGCAAAACATCAGTTTCAACAATAACAAGCTAGTTCCTTAATTCAATGCCCACTCCAGACACCATATCTGGCCGTAACGTCTGATTGTGGTTAGCTGCTCTGTCTACATTTTATGACCGTTTTTTGTGGTTAGATTAGCTAGAAGCTGTCTCCTGCTTTTCTGCTTCTACAAAGTTAAGTAATAATTAGCAAAGCTAAGAAAATTTCTCCAACAATCCCTCCTTTTATCATACCATGATAATACAGCATCATCATGAGTCGAGGGAGAGGCAGGGGCTTAAAGTAATCATTGAAGCATAATATCTTTTTCTGCCATTGCGCTGTAGCAGCCGCAAGGCCAAGTTAGCAATACATGATTGATTAATCTCAGCTTAAATGTCCCCATAATATTCTGTTCTGAAAATTCTAAAATTCTGTTCTCACAGACCCCTCTTGACTCTTCTACAACCCTTTTAAGAATCCGTCCCTTGATCCCACCTAGGTGCCTTTAATGGTCTCTATTTGTCTAGAAACAGCCTTCAACACCCGGAGGGGTCGCACTCAATACGTCGCCTGCTTATATCACAAGGGGGCAGCGGGAACTCTGTCAAGGCATAAGTTTTTCAGGGGCTTCAAATACTTGCTAACAAAATAAAAGGGTGGTACACTTGTACAATTACAAATTCATTTAAACATCACTGTTACATTATTGATTGTATAAACATAATACAATTTCATAAAGTACATTGATCATTCATTTGCTCACTTTAAGTATATATGAAAAGGTTATACAATTACCCTTTTATGGCACAACTAATTGTCCCTCCTTTGACAGAGCAAGTTCGAACACTAATTGCTTTTCGGGTAGCTGTCCAACCTGTGTTCATACATCCTCTTGCATCGCCTAATTAATTTCTTAAGTTGCCAAATTAAGTATGTCACATCTAACACCATGATACCCAAAACCACTATCAGGACATGGGAGATGATTCTAAACCAGGGGTGTATCTGCACGTCTGACCCCAGTTCCAGAAGTCCTCCTGCAAGGTAGAATCATTTATCTTGTCAATCTCATCTTGTAGCATCTTCGACTGTTGTTCCAGCTTGCAATGGCTTCTAGCTGCTGTCTATCTTTACCCAAGTGTGTGGGCAATGGTTGAATAGTATATTCATAGTCCCGGAGGTAATATGTCAAATCCTCCTTAATACTTTCTGTCACAGTTATCGTTTCTGCCTTTTGTTTATGTATCTCTACCAACTCCATTTTCCCTACTCGGGTTGGTATTTGTGGGTTGAACCAAAATGTACTGTTACTCATCGGACAAGTCCGTTTCTGTCCATACTGGTACTCCTTCGCTGTGGTGGTTAAGCAATATCTCCCCTTTCCCACATAGGCCACATGGGTTAGTCCTGACAATGCTTTCCCAGCCTCCCTGGTGCTATTTACAGTGGCATTAAATCCACATTTTGATTCTGCCAATTTATCTATAGGATGAGGACATATGATCACCTGGTTTTCCAGACTACACTCAGACAATGGACAATGTTGTTCCAATTGCCTCTTTTCCAATTTCCACAACATAGGGTAAAATATCATTGTATTTTATGTAATATTTTCCCCTTATCATTTTCTCATTACCAAATTCCTGTCTCAACAATTGTCACAGTAATATCTTGTACAACTCTCGGGTCTTCTCAGGGCACCAGTCAGGTAGCTGGATGTCTGAGAAAATCAATATTACCGTTACCAACTCAAGCTTTACAATATCATATACAATTTTATTCGTTTTTTATTATCGCAAGTCCATTTTCTGGTCCTGTAGTCAATGCAAGGCAAGGGAGACCAGTCACTTGTGGCTGTTGGGTCGGAACCTTACTCGTCGGTAATTCGGATGTGGGGTTAACCGTGGGGTTGGTGCTTCTTGTCTGTTTAATCTCACAACCTGAAATAGGAACTATCCTTTTTTTATCTTAGAGCTTTAATATCTTGCGCTAGGGGGAGTTCGAGGATTGGCTGCACTCACTTTTGCTCTGTCTCATGCTTTCCCTGTGTTATTACTATTCCCAAATAAGAAACCTTTTCCTTCATTATCGGTGCCATTTTCAGCCTAACTTTCACTCTGACCTTCTGAAGGAAGGTGGAATATCGATGGATTATTATAAAATCCCTGGGAGAGACACGTCCAGATGTACTGTTGTCCCTTGAACATAAACGCAAATTTATATTCACACTCTTGTGCCAACTGTATGGACCAGAATCCATTGCTAATGTTCAACCACTGATTTTGTTATTTTCTAAAACTTCGATTGTCCTCTTAAATATCAGATAGATATCCCTTTGAGTGCTTTAAATAACCACTCATATCAATTAAATTTTGTTTATTGATTCCAATTTCTTATGCCCAGACTTGGTTGCACTTTTTGTCCATTTAAGGACAGAAGTGTTTGCAACTATCTTTCCTTCTCAAGCATTTTGTCTCATTGATAAAGATGCTGTGATATTTGATGTCTGCAATTAAGTTTTAAATTCTCAAAGCTGCTGGATCTCTTGTTGTGGCATCAGTTCTCATGTGGCCTTGGAACCTGCCGTCACCTGCTTAAAAAGAATCCATTGTGGCTCTGCCCCTGAGCCGAATGGGTTAATTTGTCCAATTCTATCTGTCAACTTAGAAATGTAAAATTTGGCAATGTCCAATATGTATAAATTTGACTCTCAGCAATGCAAAAACTGCAGCGGGTTAAGTTCTTTGTTTGTATCCAAGGGGGCGGAGCAAAACATTCTCAGCTACGTGATCAAAAAGAACTATCCATTTTAAATTTTTTTCAATCCTTTTGGTATCCTTAGGGTTTATAAACAACAAAATCATGTGTAACATTTTCAACTTCAAAGGAAAGCATCTCCATCAGGAAAGACAGCATTTTTAGATTAAACTCCAATTGTTTCCAAATTCCAATTCACTGCAATAAATATTTTTTTAAAAAAATCAAAACTGCCGATGTTTCTGAGTGAGTCCCACGTCCGGAACTTAAGACTCCTCCAAAACATGACATAATAAACTTGAAAGTTCATTGTTGCAACAAATGAAATTTCCAGTTCTTCAACTTAAACAGGTCAATTAACCTTAACAGTATTAATTCAATTCAGACTTATTAACTTATAATACTTATTAACTACACACAACAGAACAGAATAGCATGTGCTTATTTTAAAAGATAGGTAAATTACGTCATTTTTCTTGCTCTTTCTTCAGGTGCCAGCCTGTAATAAAACCAAAAACTAAAGAAAAGGTTATTTAACATTCTTACAACAAAAGATTTAACACCAGCTTTTTAAACAGACAGAATCTTTCCTATATCTCCTTTGTTTATTTATCTCTCCCTTAAAACAATATAACAGTCAATAAAACATGTCTTCAAATTTAGACTGTAAAATAAAACAATAGCAAAGTTTCCAATTAAAACAATGTTCCAAACCCCAAATTAGATTTCTGCCAGACATCTTCAGACCTTCAAGGCTGAAGCTTATCCCTCAGAAAATTGTTCATTGCCTTTTCAGAGTTGCAAAAACAACTAAAAATAAAACTTTAACTTAAAATATAATTCAATTTTATATCCCATTCCTGGGTGCACAATCTTAAATCGAAATGAACACACTCAACAATCACTTTTCACACTCATTCAATTCCAACTTAATAGACTCATGCTTTTAACATTAAAGCCAGACAACAAAGAGTTAACGACAGTCAGTTCCACAGAACACAAACTGTAAAATCCAGATATTCAATTCATTCGCGGAAGCTTCCGACATTCTCACAGTCGAATCAAAGACACAGTTACTTGTTTTACTCTAAAACATACCTATCTTTCAAACACATATTTACCGTGGCGCTTCTGCGTCTTCTTCGAGGGGGGAAACGGACGTGGGTCGCCTTTCTCCAGAGGACATGGATTACTCGTCCCCGGGGGCAACCCTTCCTTCTTGGAAGCCGTTGAGTCCACTCCTACTTCTACTTTCTCAAAACCTTCTAATTTTATGAGTTAATTTCGATGGAATAAACAACATTAACACAAACAAAAGACAAAACCACACACAAGGAGACAAACAGGCGCAGTTAATGTTAAATTCTCAAGGTCAGCTAACCGGCTCATCCCTGTCTCTTCAGGTCAACGGTATTTTCGTTCTCCAACTCTTGTCACCCGCATCTTTCTCTAGGGCCAGATCAGCGGGTGTACTCAGGAGCCCCAAAAACGTGCCTGTTGGGTCAATTTGGTAATTTAGTTACAGCCCCAGTCATCTCTGTCCCATATCTTGTCACCGTATTTTACTCACTTCCCATGTGTGAGAGTTAACTTCGTATACTCAATGGGATCAGGTATTCGGCCCAGCCGACTATGCCAGATTCCTAAATTTACTGGATTTTCCACTTATCTACTTTTCAACTTCCCTTCGCAGAATTACTCACTTCCCATGTGTGAGCTTAACTTACTCAATTTTAGACCTTTTCTGATCAGGTTTCAGCCAATTCTTCCTTGACCCCTTTGTTCCCTTCGCCCATTTAAATCCTGGCCTTCACGTGGCACCCAATTGTCCTCTTAATTCCGGCTCAGGCTGGGTGATTGGGATATCAGGGTCGCAGAAAAGTTGACTTACCCCTGATCCTGTTGATTATTTTTTCACTAGGTTCTTTTGGATCCCGTGAACTCAGGGATCCTGCCAACTATGCCAAACTGTTGGAGAAAATCCAGATTGTGCCCAATTGTTTAACAAATTCTCCGGACTCAGACGTTGAGAACAAACACTTTATTGCATGATATCATGGGGGAACACACCTTACCGAAAGGCGGTCCAGTGCTACACCCAAAAAGCTACAGATCGCCGTGGACTAAGATAGCATAAAAGAGGCAGAGCTAACAGTTTCACAATTAGATAAGCACCCACAAGACTGCCTACGTAACGGTGCACCATGCAGGGTCCGAGGTCAGCAAAACATCAGTTTCAACAATAACAAGCTAGTTCCTTAATTCAATGCCCACTCCAGACACCATATCTGGCCGTAACGTCTGATTGTGGTTAGCTGCTCTGTCTACATTTTATGACCGTTGGTTGTGGTTAGATTAGCTACAAGCTGTCTCCTGCTTTTCTGCTTCTACGAAGTTAAGTAATAACTAGCAAAGCTAAGAAAATTTCTCCAACATGTTACAAACACACAAAAAAACTCTTGGGCTGTTTACTTGCTCATTTTTGAAGAAAACATCAGATGATATACGTTGCTCCAAAATTGGAATACATTCTAACTTCTGAGTATACGTAGACAGGTCACTAGGGTATTTTAGAACAGTTCTTTTCAGAAGGCATTGAGAATTAATTTTAGCAGGCCTTCTTCAAAGACATGCAACAAGATGAATTAACTCAGTGGACTTCGCAGGGTCTTTTAAAGATTTTCTGGAAAACAAGCTGGGTTGTGGTCTTCTCTCCTTCCTTGACACTTTTTCAGGCAAACTTTATCAGCTGCTCACTCCAGCAGGTAAAACACACTGACTCTACAACCAAAAGCTTGTGAGTTTTCTGCTGTCTTAGGTGTACGCTGCTGCTGCCGAGCTTGTCCAATCAAGGGGCGTGAATGACTTCCCTAACCACATCTCCATGTTACCATGGTTTCTGTTCTATATTTAACTTGAATTATGTGACAAACAGTAAACATCGTTGCCAAATTGGCTCTTATGGTGCTCTCTTGAAAAAGAACTGGTCCTACATTTATTCAGTTTGATTATGACTTCCTCAAAAAATATTTTAACAGAAGAAACAGAATCACTTCCATAACATCATGTACTTTCCCTGAGCTACGGTTTATTGCAAGTCTCTCTGGCTGTGTTTATGTTAGGTGATTTTGTACTCAGGTTCTTTTGGAATCCATGTGTTTGCAGATCTTTGTGAGTTAGAGATGTGGTAATATGTTTAAAAGATTTCCCTATAAATTATTCATATCTCCGCCTTTCCCCGAACTTTGTGCAAACATATTAATGAGGGAATCACACACATCAAGCCGTCAAACCTGTCCGCTAAACATTGAAAGGTAACGGTGTTTATTGTAACGGGGTTCCATTTATTCAGACACATCTTGATGATTCACACATGTAATGTATTTGTATATTATATTCATGACATAATGACGTAAATAAACACTTCCTTGCACTTGCCACGCTTGGTAAACATTTTCTCTGCTGATGCCCCCTGAATATATTAGAGAACATGGTGTCGAGGTTGAGATAAAAGTCTGTAAATGTAGGCAGCAAACAGCAGCAGGGACTGCAGTGAACAAGATTTACGTGACATATTTGTGCTTCTATTGGTGGGTGAAATAAGATACTAAACACACAAAATCCTACATTTGAGCTCGCGTAAAAGATTGCTCTGTCTATGGAGATAGCATCAAAGAATGCTCAGGAATTTTGTCCTATACCAGTGATAGTAACACACTTCAGGGGAACTTAAAAAAAATGGTAAAATGGGCTTTCACATAACAGATGAAATTTTACACAGAGAAGTGTGAGGTGATACAATTTGGAAGGAAGAATGCCATATAAATGAAACGTTACAATTCTAAACAGGGTGCAGGAGCAGAGAGACAATGTACACCAATGTTAGAAGGATTGAAAAGGTAGCTAAGAGCAAACAGGACACTTGGCTTTATTAATAGAGGCACAGAGTAAAAACATATAAGTTTTGCTAAACCTTTATAAAATACTGGGAATGAATGGCCTCCACCTGTACCTCCACAGAAAGCTTCCATTCCAGGTTTACACACACTCGTCAGGATCAGTCTCCACAGATTCTGCCCTCCAGGCTCAGACACCCACTTCAGGATCACTCTCCACAGATCCCGCCATTCCAGGTTCGGACACCCACTTCAGGATCACTCTCCATAGATCCCAGCACTATGGGCTCGGTGACCCTCTTCAGAGATCCTAAATCTCCAGACACGGACATCCTTTGAGGACCACTCTCCACAGATTCTGCCTTCCAGGCTCAGACATCCTCTTCAGAATCACTCTCCATACATCCCGCCACTCCACGCACGGATATCTCCCTCAGGATCAGATCAAAGAATGTTGCTTGTCACTTATCAGCTCAAGCCTGAATGTTGTTCAGGTCTTGCTGCTTGCAGGCACAGACTGCTTCAGTATCTGAGGAGTTGTGAATCATCAGCGAACATTCCCACTTCTGACTTATGTTGAAGAGAAAGCCATCAATGAAACAGCTGAGGATGGTTGGGCCTTGGACACTGCCCTGAGAAACTAGGTATCCAGTCATGAAAGGTGGAGGATAATTAAATAACGAACCAGATGAGGAGGCTCCAAAAACATCCCTATCCTCAATGTTGGTGGAGCCGAGCACGTCAGTGCAAAAGATAAAGCTGAAGCATTTGAAACCATCTTCAGTCAGAAATTGCTCAGTGGATGATTCATCTTGGCCTCTTGAGGTCCCCAGCATCACAGCTTCCAGTTTTCAGCCAATTTGCTTCACTCCGCATAATGGCAAGAAACAGCTGAAGGCACTCGAAACAGCAAAGACTCTGGGCCCTAACAACATTCCGGCTCTAGTGTAAATCTGAGTTCTTTTTGCCTTCAGTCTGGTTCAGTAAATATACTGAGTCGGATGTATAGGTAAAATCAATTACTTTATTTGCGCATTTAGCCGGCTGACTTACTCTAATGCAACGACACTGACTCCACCCAGAGTCTGTCTGGTCCACTAGAGTAAGTGAAGTTTTTTGATACAGGTACTACTGTTTATACATTAAGATTCATGCTATACCCCCTTGTTTAACCAATCAGTGCGATACAATTCGACTTCACCCACGTGGTGACATGCAGTCCATCTGTTACTGAGGTGACAATACACTCCATTTTCAATACATACTTGTTACTAATAAAATATTGTTTTGTACCAGCAAGATAAAACAAAGCAGACAAGCAAGCTAATTAGCAAGAGCATCGGAATCATCAATAATCATTCTCGTCTCACTCCCTGCATGGATCATGAGTCTGTCTCTACTTTGTGACAAGTAATTGCGGCGCATCCTGCTATCTCTGTTAGGTGTACATTCCTGAGTGTTTCATGCAGTCTGCAGCTACATCAAGTAGTGGCAGTTCACGAAGATAAGAGGGGCCGTGCACTCCTTATCACTCACACAGGGATGGACATAATTTGATTCACAGGAGTCCATTTGTTCCAAACCACAGGGAGTCACACAATCAGGCCATAAAGAACAGATGTCTTTGCAATTACCAGTGTCGGCTAGTCTTTACAGTCTCACACGCTCTGCCTTTACTTTTAACTATTTCATTGTGGTTTCTGCCACTTAAAATCAAAGCTCAGCAAAGCTACTATTGCTAACTTGGCTATATTTCCCATTAAGCATAGTGCCATGCCTTTCTGCTCACTTCCACACTAGTACTGAAGACTTGTGCTCCAGAACTAGCTGCGCCCTCAGCCAAGCTGTTCCAGTGGAGCTACAACACGGGCATCTACTTGACAATGTGGAAAGTTGCCCAAGTGTGCCCACTCCACAAAAAAAATGCAGGACAAATCCAATCTGACCAATTGCCGCCCCATCAGTCTACTATCAATCATCAGCAAAGTGATGGAAGATGTCATCAACAGTGCTATCAAGCACCACACACTTAGCAATAATCTGATAATCGATGCTCAATTTAGGTTCTGCCAGGGTCTCTCAACTCCAGGAAATAATTTGGCAGATAGAGTATAATGTGGGAAAATGTGAGGTTATCCACTTTGGTAGGAAGAATAGAAAAGGAAAATATTATTTAAATTGTGAGAGATTACAGAATGCTGCTGTGTAGAAGGATCTGGGTGTCCTCGTACATGAATCACAAAACGTTACCATGCAAGTGCAGCAAATAATTAGGAAGGCAAATGGAATGTTACCCTTTATTGCAAGGGGGATGGAGTATAAAAGTAGAGAAGTCTTGCTACAAATGTACATGGTGCTGGTGAAACCACACCGAGAGTACTGTGTACAGTTTTGGTCTCCTTGTTTAAGGAGGGATATACTTGCATTGGAGGCAGTTCAGAGAAGGTTCATTGGATTAATTCCTGTGATGAAGGTGTTGTCTTATGAGGAAAGTTGAGCAGGTTGGACCGATACTCATTGGAGTTGAGAAAAATGAAAGGAGAAAGTATTGAGACATATAATATTCTGAGGGGGCTTGACAGGGTAGATGCTGAGAGAATGTTTCCTCTCGTGGTGGGATCTAGAACTAGGAGACACAGTTTCAGATTTAGGGCTTTTTCATTTAAGAAGGTATTTCTTCTCTCAGAGGGTCATTAATCTTTGGAATTCTTTACCGCAGAGAGCAGTGGAGGCTGGGTCATTGAATGTCTTCAAGATTTTTATCTACAAGAGAGCCAAGGGTTATGTGGGCAGGCAAGAAAGTGGGGTTGAGGTCATGATCAGGTCAGCCATGATCCTATTGAATGGCGGAGCAAGCTCGAGGGGCCTAATGGCCTACTCCTGCTTTGAGTTCTTCCGATCTTCTGTTCGTATGACCTCATTGCAGGTTGGTCCAAACAGAGACGAAAGACTGGAATTCCAGAGGAGAGGTGAGAGTGATTGCCCTTGAGTGCGTGTGGCATCAAGCATCCCTCGCAAAATTGAAGTCAATGGGAATCAGGGGGAAAACCCTCCACTTGTTGAAGTCATACCTTGCACAAAACAAGATGTTGTGGTTAGTGGAGGCCAATCATCTCAGCCCAGTACATTTCCTCAGGAGTTTCTCAGGGTAGTGTCGTAGACTCAAACATCCCAGCTGTTTCATTGACGACTTTCTCTTCAACATAAGTCAGAAGTGGGAATGTTAGATGATGATTCACAACTCTTCAGATACTGAAGCAGTCTGTGCCTGCAAGCAGCAAGACCTGAGCAACATTCAGGCTTGAGCTGATAAGTGACAAGCAACCTTCTGGCCACACAAGTGCCAAGCAGTGAACATCTCCAATGAGAGAGAAAAAAAATCTACCTTTTGATATTCAGAAGCATTATCATCGTTAAATCCCCCACCATCAACATCTTGACCAGAAACGTAACTGGACCAGTCACATCTATGCTGTGGCTATAAGCGCAGGTCAGAGATTACGAATTCTGCAGCAAGTATCTCACCTCCTGACACCCCAAATCCTGTCCACCATCTACAAGGCACAAGTCAGGAGTGTGATGGAATACATCCCACTCAACAACACTCAAGAAGCTCAACACCATCCAGGCCAAAGCAGCGCACTTGATCGGCACCTCACCCGCCACCTTAAACATTCAATCCCTCCACAACCAGTAAACAGTGGCTGCAGAGTGTACCATCTCCATATGCACTGCAGCAACTCGCCAACTATCCTTCAACAGCACCTTCCAAACTCGTGACCACTACCACCTCGAAGGACAAGGGCAGCAGATGCATGGGAACTCACTACCTGCAGGTTCCCCTCCAAGTCACTCACCATCCTGACTTGGAACGATATCGCCATTTCTTCACTGTTGTTGGGTCACAATCCTGGAACTCCCTCCCCAATAGCACTGTGGGTGTTCCTGCACCATATGGACTGCATCAGTTCAAGAAGGCAGCTCTCCACCACCTTCTCAACGGCAATAGGAATGGGTAATAAATGCTAGCCTTAACAGCGATACTCACACCGAAAAATGAATAAAAACCAAATCACTCTCCACAGATTCCCCACAATCTGGGCTTGGACATTTACTTCAGGAGCACAGAGCTTTATATCACTGCAACATGAGTTCCAATCTTCAGATTCTGTTCACTTTTCACATTATTTTCTACCAGTCCACTAGCTTTTATTAATTCAGTATTCGGGTCTCTGCTCCTCCGCCGTTTCTAACATCTCACCTCTTACAAAAAAACACTCTGATCTATCGTAGGTAGTAGATGACCCCTCATTTTGAACTCCATCTGCCAAAGCATTGCTCACTCACTTAATCTATCAAGAAGATTTGAAAATAAATTTCTTGCCAAAGGGTAATTTTCAGCATCTGCTCCCTCGCCATTTGCTTTTCCCATTTGTCTTTCACTTGGTGCAAATCCAGAGAAACTAAAGATGGAAGGAAGGAGGGGAGGAAAAATCCTGCTCCGTTTCGTGATCCCTATTTGATCTTCATTCCAGTGCAGTTTGGGTGAAGAATTCCAATTGTCTGTCTCAATTTTAATAAAGTATAACAAATTCTGGAATCACTGTCTGGACATTGACAAGAACAGGTTCCGAGGCTGACTTTGCACATAAACAATACACGGAACAGTTCATAAACGAACAACAAGGATGGGATTCGAACCCACGTGTGCAGAGCACAATGGATTAGCAGTCCATCGCCTTAACCTCTCGGCCACCTTGTCAGCTGTAGAGGCATAGCTGTCACCTTCAGCACAGCTTCTGGCTGTGCAGCCAGCTGTGTAATGATGGAAATATATTTTCTGTCAGTAAATGAAGTTGGGAATGGAGTGGTGTGAAACATTTCCAGACCATGTCCAACACGTTTCTACTCAGTGTGAAAACCCACCACGGAAAGACTGGAACATACAATCATTTCATCACATCATGATTAACATCACTCAGACACCTGAACCATTAGGTCACTGACGAAGTCATGATGACCGAATTTCTCATGAAATGAAAACTGAACTAACTGACTGGAAGAATTGCTTCAACTCCACATGATCAGTGAGGCACAGCCTGAGGCCGACTTGTCGGGTGGTGTAAACAGATATCACTGCTTCTGATCTTCACCAGAACAGAGAGTGAGATGTAACATTGAACATCAAACAGACTGTGAGAAAATACAACAGAATAAAACACATGGAGAGACACTGTGGAATAACAAATAGATTTGATTGGAATGTTGAAATTTTGATTGGAATGGATAAAACACCAGAAACAGCAGATTAAATTGGGTTTCTCATCATTATATTGATCTGGGACAGAAAAGAGAAACTGATGGAAAGAAGAGAAGGAAGAAAAGAAAGGATGGAACTGTTCAATTTTTTCAGTTTTTTCACTCGCCCAACAAAGCTGATAAAAAAAGTTGCAAATAACAGAGAATTTCACCAAAAATGGAGATTAAATGTTGCTGAAACCTTGGATCGAAGGATGCCCCAACAGATCACCTGTTTAACTGTCTCCTCACTGGGGGATTTCAATCAGTGAGCAATATTATTCTCTACTTTTTTTGTTAATTGGTCCCAGAACTGTCACTTGGAATTAATATCTGTGTTCCGACTCCTGAATAATAAAATTGTGAGTTTCTCGATATTTTCTGGACACAGTTCCTGCTGAAAGAACTAAGAACTCTTTTCTAATTTACACAATGTCCTTGGTGCTGCTCTCTCTTCTCCCAAACTACATCTCATGTGACTATTACATCATCACTCTGACAGTGGGAGGGGTTGATCACACGATCTTCAGCATTAACACTTTACATCCTTATACCACACTGTCTGTCCAAATAAAATGGGTGGAGGGAACTTCCTTCATTAATCAAAACACCAACAGCAGCACAGTGGCGCAATGGTTTGCACCGCAGTCTCACAGCTGCAGCGACCAGGATTCAGTTCTGGGTACTGCCTGTGTGGAGTTTGCAAGTTCTCCCTGTGTCTGTGCGGGTTTCCGCCGGGTGCTCTGGTTTCTTTCCACCTCCAAAAGACTTGCAGGTTGATAGATAAATTGGCCATTGGAAATTGTCCCTTGTGCAGGTACGTGGCAGGAGAATGGTGGGGATGTGGCAGAGAATGTGGGATTAATGTAGCATTAGTATAAATGGGTGGTTGCTGGTTGGCACAGACTCGGTGGGCCGAAGGGCCTGTTTCAGTGCTGTATCTCTAAATAAGAAAAGTAAAATAAAAGCTACCAGTCGGAAATCAAATCAAATCCATTAGAGAGATCGAGGGAGACTGTCAGAGAACTTCCTGCATCCAGTCCTGACCCTGTCACACTCAGCAGCTTCTCACCCAGACCCCACTCTCATCAACACTGAACATTGTTACCAAGACCCTTCAAATGCTGTTTATAAAAGGTAGAAAAATTCAAACTTCATCAGAGCTAGATTGAATAGAACAAAGTTTAATATCTTCTCGTCGTCACTCGGTAACCACATGAGACAGTCCTTAAATCAGTTGCATAAATTATCAGCTGCAAGAATGTTTGTCATTGGGTTGAATCATTTCTGTGTGAGGAATGTTCCAGCATCATTAGCCAGGGGAACGTGTTGACTGAGCCGTGTCTTCATCTCTTCTGGGCAGTTGGACTGTTCACCCTTCATTCTGCTCTGATTCACTTTCCCAATGCGGATCTACAGATTCTCAAATTGGAGACTGGGTTTTCTTATTTGGTTCCTGTTGATTTTTCTTCCTCCTGAATGATCATATATTCCAAACTCGGATGAACCTTTCCCTGTGTCCCGGTCTCGGTTAAAAGAGACAAATAACGGCACCAACATTCTGAAACATACAACACGGTCACATTCTGCTTCAGTGAGATTAATGCTGAGGCAGTTTCCGTGTCGAATGCGATTGTGAACAAATTTCTCTCAAGGAAATTGTGAGTGATCAAGTCTTTGCACTGAATTTCTGTGCAAGAAGGGACAGTTTCAAACAGCCATTCCCAAATCAATTCCTTCACAAAGACAAAGACTGTGCTGTCTTAACGCGTGACTCAACTTCACAAACAAATTTGAACTCGAAGTTCAGGAGAAGACAGAGATGTGAATGATTGACAGTGTAATCTTTGAATCATAACTTTCCGTTTCTTCGTTGAAGTGAGGCTCAACCCTAAGCCACGACAGATCGCGGAAAGCTGCAAACTTGGATCCAAAAATCAGAAAAGTAGTGAAACAGTTGGTGAGTGCATTGTGACACTGAAGAATTTATCACCACATTGCAACATTGGCACATTCTTAGACCGCACATTTTGAGACAGATTTGTGCTTATATTGGTGGATGAGGAAAGATACCAAACACACAAAATACCACATTTGAGCTAGTGTGCATGATTGCTCTTTCCACGGAGAAAGCATCAAAGAATGCTCGTGAATTTCGTCCTATGCCAGTGACAGTAACACACTTCAGAGGAACTTAAACACACTGGTAAAATGGGCTTTCACACAACAGATAAAATTTTACACAGAGAATTGTGAAGTGATACAGTTTGGGCGGAAGAATGAGACAATGTACACCAATCTTTTTTGATCAAGGTTTGAAAAGGTTGCTAAGAACAAACAGGACACTTGGCTTTATTAATAGAGGCACAGAGTAAAAGCAAATAAGTTATGCTAAACCTTTATAAAACAGTGGGGCTGAATGGCCTACTCCTGTACCTCCACAGAAAGCTTCCACTCCAGGCTCGGACACCCTCTTCAGGATCACTCTCCATACATCCCGCCACTCCACGCACGGATATCTCCCTCAGGATCAGATCACAGCTCCACAGTCCTGCCACATCCAGTCGTGAATGGTGGTGGATAATTAAATAACTAACAAGATGAGGAGGCTCCAAAAACATTCACATCCTCAATGATGGTGGTGCTGAGCACGTCAGTGCAAAAGATGAAGCTGAAGCATTTGCAACCATCTTCAGTCAGAAATATTAAGTGGATTTGATCTGTGCTAATTTCAGCTCCTCATGCTCGCTGGTGCCTTGGTTCTCTGGTGCTAATTTCAGAGTAAATCATGCAGCTTGACAATTGGAGCCAAAGAAAAAGACACAGGAGAGGTTGAAAGTGCCAAAACCTGGGATTGAACCAAGAACTGTTTAACTGTTAGGACAACACGAACTCAACAAAGCTATTTCAACAACACACTAAAGCCACCATTCTGTCACTGCTTTGGAAGACAATATATACATTAAAGTGTTTGTAAAAAGTTACAGAACACAACATGTGAGTAATATTCCCCATTGTTTTCTCAGTACTGATGGATTGTGAAGTGGGAGACAACCAGAAGTCCCACTGTGCCACACTGACCCTGAGCTGTGAGTGAAATGAGATAAAGTTCAATCTTTAGCAGAGAGATTCTGGAGAGAGGTCAGAGTCCTGAATCAAGGAAAGACTTTCTGACACAATAAAAGCAAAATACTGCAGATGCTGGAAATCTGAAATGAAAACAAAAAGTGCGGGAAATACTCAATAGCTCTGGCAACATCTGTGGTGAGAGAAACAGAGTTAATGTTTCTGGTCTGTGACCTTTCATCAGAACTGACACAGGTTAGAAAAGAATTCGGTTTTAAACAAGTGAAAGGGAGGGGCATGTGGGAGAGAACAAAGGGGAAGGTGTTTGATAGGGCAGAGGGCCGGAGAGATTAAATAACAAAGCTGTCCTGGGACAAAGGCAAAGAGTGTGTTAATGCTTGTGGTTGCCTGACACCAGTCATGCTCTGATGTTATTGAACACAATGTTCAATCCACAAGGCTGTAGAGTGCCGAATCAAAAGGTCAGGTGCTGCTCCTCGAGCTTGGGTTGATTTTCACTGGAACACTGGAACAGGCCAAAGACAGAAATGTTGACATGAGAGCAGGGGGGAGTGTTGAAATGGCAAGCAACCAGAAGCTCAGGATCATGCTTTCGGCCTGAGCAGAGGTGTTCCATCTAATCTGCGTTTGGTCTCCCCAGTTTAGAGGAGACCGCATTGTGAGCAGTGAATACAGTATACATAATTGAAAGAAGTACAAGTAAATCGCTGCTTCACCTAAAAGGAGTGTTTGGGGTTTTAGATAATGAGCAGAGAGGAGGGAAAAGGGCAGGTATTATATCTCCTGCGATTGCATGGGAATGTGCCTTGGGAAGGGGACGAGGTATTGGGGGTAATGGAGGAGTTGACCAGGGTGTCGCGGAGGGAACAATCCCTTCGGAATGCTGACAGGGGAGGGGAGGATGCGTTTGGTGGTGGCATCACGCTGGTGGTGGCGGAAATGGTGGAGGATGATCCTTTGGATGTGGAGGCAGGTGGGGTGGAAAATGAGGACAAGGGGAACCCTGTCGCAGTTCTGGGAGGGAGGGGAAGGCGGAAGGCAGAGGTTGAGAGTCCTGTCAATTACACTGGGAGGGGGCGGGGTGGGAGTAGTTGAAATCTGGTGATGTTGTTGAATTTAATTTCAAACACTCCTTGAACTCTCTGCTGATGAAGACTGAAAAAGGGAAGAACAACCACACAACAAGGCTCTCAAATCCAAGACCCTGAGATTAAAAGTCTCATGCTGTACCAACTGAGTTAACAAGGCCTGATACAGTACTTCGACTCTGTCTGTTATTGGACGGATGCAGCTGTTGTCTCCACCCCAAGGGCGGGAATTTGTTCCACCAACTATGAAGCAGTTTCCTATCAATTCCCCAGATTATCAGTAAATCCACTTCCAGAAGCCCCAAAGTGTGATATATTCCTCTCACTCATCAATAATAAAACTGAAATATTTTTACCTTCCAAATGCTGCCATCTATTTTGTCAGTATTTATTTCTCTCTCCTTTTTATTTAGTTCATGCATTTCTTCAGTATTTTTTTTTCAATTATATCTGAGGGAAGAAATGAACAGATCTGGCAGCTCATAACTGGGCATCCATGAGGCACTGTGGGCCATCAGCAGCAGCAGAATTGTATTTAAACACAATATGTTACCTCATGGCCTGGCATATCCCTCACTCTACCATTACCATCAAGCCAAGGGAGCAATAGTGGTTCAATGAAGTGTGCAGGAGGGCATGTCAGGAGCAGCACCAAGCAGACCTAAAAATGAGTGAAGCGACAACACAGGAATACTTGCATGTCAAATAGCGGAAGCAGCATGCAATGGACAAAGCTGAGTGATCTCACAACCAACAGATCAGATCAAAGCTCTGAAGTCCTGCCACATCCAGTCCTGAATGGTGGTGGATAATTAAACAATTAACAGGAGGACGAGGCTCCACAAATATCCCCATCCTTAATGACAAGGGAGACCAGTATATCAGTGCAAAATACAAGGTTGAATCATTTGCAACCATCTTCAGCCAGAACTGCCAAGTAGATGATCAATCTCGGCCTCCTCCTGAGGTCCCCAGCATCACAGGTGCCAATCTTCAGCTAAATCCACTTCACTCCACATGATATCAAGAAATGGCTGAAGGCTCTGGATACTGACAACATCCTGGCTGCAGTGCTGAAGACTTGTGCTCCAGAACTAGCCACACCGCCCGCCAAGCTACAACACTGGCATCTACCCAGCAATGTGGAAAATTGCCCAGGTATGTTCTGTATACAAAAGGCAGGACAAATCCAACCCGGTCAATTCCTGCCCGATCAGCCTCCTCTTGATCATCAGTAAAGTGATGGAAGGTGTCGCTGACAGTGCTATCAAGCAGCACTTACACAGCAATAACCTACTCACCAATGCTCATTTTGGGTTCCACCAGGGCCACTTAGTTCCTGACCTCATTATGGCCTTGGCCCAAATATGGACAGAAGAGCTGAATTCAGGAGGTGAGGTGAGGTGACAGTGACTGCTCTTGCCAAGGGCATCAAGGAGCCCTTGCAAAATTGAAGTCAATGGCAATCAAGGAGAAAAATCTCCACTGGTTGGAGTCATACCTTGCGCAAAGGAATATGGTGCTGGTTTTTGGTGGCCAATCATCTCAGTACCAGACATCGCTCAGGAGTTCCTCAGGGTAGTGTCCTAGGCCCCAACCGTCTTCAGTTGCTTCATCAATAAACTTCCTTCCATCATAAGGTCAGAAGAAGAAATGTTCACTGATGATTGCAAAATGTTCAGTTGCGTTAGTAATTCCTCAGATACTGAAGCAGTCTGTGTCCACATGTAGAGAGACCTGGGCAAGATTGGGCTTGGACTGATAAGTGGCAAGTAACATGCACGCCACAAAAATGCCAGGCAATGACCATTTCCAACAAGAGTGAATCTAACCATCTCCCCTTGACAGTCAATGACATTACCATTGCTGAATCCTTCACAATCAACATCCGGGGGGTTACCAATGAGCAGAAACTGAATTGGATCAGTCATAAAAATACCGTAGCTACAAGAGCAGGTCAGAGGCTGGGAATTCTGCTGCAAGTAACTCACCTCCTTTTCACCATCTACAAGGCACAAGTCAGGAGTGTGATGTAATACTCCCCATTTGCCTGGATGAGTGGAGCTCCAACAACACCAAAGAAACTCAACACCATCCCGGACAAAGCAGATCACTTGATCAGCACTCCATCCACTACTTTAAATATTCACTTCCTGCACCACCAGTGAACAGTGGCAGCAGTGTGTACCATCTACAAGATGCACTGCAGCAACTCACCACGCCTCCTTCGACAGCACCTTCCAAACCCCCAACCTCGACCACCTAGAAGGACATTGGATGAATGGGAACACCACCATCTGCAAGCTCCCCTCCAAGTTACACACTGTACTGACTGGGAACTATATCACCATTCCTTCACTGTCACTGGATCAAAATCTTGGAACTCCCTTCCTAACAGCACTGTGGGTTTACGTACAACACATGGACTGCAGCAGCTCCAAAAAGGCAGCTCACCACCACCTTCTCAAGGGCAATTAAGGATGGACAATAAAGGCTGCGTTTGCTGACAACGCAACCACTAAGTGGCACAACTCGCTTTCTCCCCCTGCTTTGCACCGGCCGCTTCCACCCGCCACAGTCGCTCGCTCCAGACCTCGCTGCTCCCCCCCCACTTCCCTGGCCGATTGTCTCCCGATCATGTCACCCCATTCTCCAGTCGTTCGCTCACTCCCCACCCCCCCTCCTCTCCAGCCGCTAGCTCTAGGCTGCGCTGCTTCCCTTCTCTCGGCTACTTGCTCCCACGTTTGTCCAGTCTCCACGTGCCGCCCGAAGAAGCAAGGTGGGATGCAAAGTATGACGTAGGAGTGAGTAGTGAGTGGCCTAGAGGGGGGAAGTGGCACGGCCTAGAGCTAGCGGCTGGAGCGGGGGTTGGGGGGCAGAGAGCAAGCGGCCATAGAGCTGGATGACGCGAGTGGGGAACAATTGTCCAGGGGAGCATCGAGGTGTAGAGCGAGCGGCTGAGGGGAGGAAACGTCGAGGCCTGGAGCGAGTTGCCGAGGGGGGAGAGCTCCAGCCTCAAAGTCTACTATTCAGCCGCTTCCTCCAGCTGAGTGAGGGGCTGCATACCCGATGACTCTTTAGCGCACATGTGCGAAGATGGACCAGGCGCAGATATGCGATGATGTTGGCGCTGCGCAATGACATCATCCTACGCATGTGCCACTTAATCCTGGCAAGATGTAGCTGTGCCTATGCACAGCTTGGCACAGTCCGATGATGTCAGCGGGCCGCTGCGTTGACAGGAATCACATTGTGTCAGCAGTGCCCACATCCCATGAAAGAATAAAAAAGAGATTTACCACAATGGTAACAGGGTGAGGGATTTCAGTTATGTGAAGACATTGGAGAAGCTGGGGTTGTTCTCCTTGCAGCAGAGAAAATCCAGAAGAGATTTGACACATTTGTTCAAAATCATGGAGGTTTTCAATAGTTTAAATAAGGAAAAACTGTTTCCAGTGGTAAAAGGGTCAGTAAGCAGAGGACACAGATATCAGGTGATTGGCAGAAGAACCAGAGGTGACATGAAGAAACATTTTTAACACAGCAATGTGTTGTGATAAAGAAAGAAAAGACTTGCATTTCTATAGCACCTTTCAAGACCACTGGATATATCAAAGCACTTTGTAGACAATGAAATACTTTTGACGTGTAATCACTGTTGTAATGTCAGAAATGCAGCAGCTGATATTCACAAACAGCAATGTGATAATGACCAACTGATCTGATTGAGGGGCAAATATTGATCACAACACCAGGGAGAATTGCTCTTCACTTGTTTGAAATTGCAGCATGGGATCTTTTACATTCACCCAAACATGCAGACCAGGTCTTGGTTTAACATCACACCTGAAAGGCAGCACCTTCAGCACCCTCAGTGCTGTCCTGGAGTGTCAGCTGTGAAATCTGAACCCAGAAGCTTGTGATTTCGAGGTGAGTGTGATCAACTGAGCCACAGCTTTTACCTGAGTCTCAATCCTTCTACCAACAGTTTCTCTCTATCGGGTCTGTCACGACCCCTCATGATTGTGAACACCTCTATCAAATCTCCTCTCTAAAGAGAACAACCCCAGCTTCTCCAATCTATCCACGTAACTGAAATCCTAACCACATGTCGCAGAAAGGAATTTTTCCTCAAGTTCCTTCTGGTTTTGTGAGTCACCTTAAATCAATAACCTTTGGTTATTGACCTTTCAGCAGTTAGAAACAGTTCCTCAGTATTTACTCTACCTCAAACCTTCAAGGAAGCTCTGCAAAGTAACTGAAAATCAAGTTGTCAGAAGTGGGATTTAAACACATGCCTCCAGTGAAAGCTGCAACCTGAACAGAGAAGCTGAAACCACTCAGTCACCTCAACTGTTCAGACCTTTTTGACCTCGTCCTCATTTCTGTACTTTGAAAGGTTCACTCAGTTCAGGAACTTATTCAATGTTACTGGAATGCTCAGTGATTGGGATATTAACTCCCCCGGGTTTTCCTGAGCTTGTTCTCGGTGTATGGGGATGTTTGTCCTGGGCTGTGGAATCTTGCATGCCTGTAATGGACATTAACCCACTGATTGAATCTGTATTCACTGCTTTCCGCTGGTGCTGGGCAATTGCAGAATGTGGGGCTGGAATGTTGCTGCTTGTCCCAGCCTCACTCACTCTGGGAAAGAGTGAATAATTGATGCATCTGTTTCTGTATCTGAAATGTGACTTCGATCTGCTGTTATTAACCGAGGCAGCGCTGCAGAAGGATACGTTAATAAGCTCTCACTAATCAACTACAAACAGTCAGAATGTGTAACTTTGAGCAGCGCTTTCTGCACCGTCAGGGCTGGAAAATGGAGGGAGGGAGAGACAGTGTCAGTATCTGAGTGTGTACAGCACTGTACAGAGAAAGAGTCAATATACCGGGGCTGAGACACAGTGCATCTTTTCACATTTAATCACAATAATATCCACAGTCAGGAGCTGAAAATGATGAAAAACCGAATAGCAAGAGCAAAAGTAAGAAAAGTAAGTAATTATCGATTAGCTGATCAGCTTTCACTGTGTTACCTGGTAGTCTACTGTTTTATATTCAATGCTCTCTCAACTGTGGCCAGGGAATGATTTCTTCTCAAAGGCTGAACATTAACAAAACTGCTTGTAATTTAAAATCTTTTCAAAGTAATTCCATGGAGCGAATGGGGCAAAGTCAAATAACTGCATCAATTATAGGAGAGCTGGTTGGTGATGACGTGGATGTGTCTGCAGTGTGCAGGACCAGACTGTTTCTATAGATTCACAATGAATGTTCCACCCTTTATTTATAACAGTAAAACTGATAGTGGACAATGGCTATTCTGGTTGCAGCAACCTGAAGCTTTAACTCATTAACACCCGACTTTAGGGTAATTTAGAAAGAACAACATGCAGCTCTGTCAGTTAGTGTGTTTGTTTGTTCACCTGCAATTTGATGGTTCAAGCACATAATTGGATGAGGCTTTATTAAATTAAACTCTTCCACATCTGCTATATTACTCTTGCTGTTGATTTTTCAAAGATAAGGTTCATCAAGTCTTTCTTTGTGAAATCCATGCTGACTGTGTTTTATTATATTTTCATTTCCATCTGTATTTTCTACTTTGGAGGATTACAGGATATTATCATTTTTTAATTCATTCATGGGAGGTGGGTGTCGCTGGCTGGGCCAGCATTTATTATCCATCCCTAATTGCCTTGAGAAGGTGGTGCTGAGCTGCCTTCTTGAACCACTGCAGTCCATGTGCTGCTGTTATGAAGAGAGTTCCAGGATTTTGACCCAGCAACAGTGAAGGAACGGTGATACAGTTACAATTCAGGATGGTGTGTGGCTTGGAGGGGAACTTGTGGTGTTCCCATGCATCTGCTGCCCTTGTCCCTCTAGGTGATAAAGGTCGCGGGTTTGGAAGGTGCTGTCTCAGGAGCCTTGGCGCATTGCTGCAGTGCATCTTGTGGATGGTACACACTGCTGCCACTATGTGCCAGTGATGGAGGGCATGAATGTTGTAAATGGGGTGCCAATCAAGCGGGCTGCTTTGTCCTGTTGAGTTTATTGAGTATTGTTGGAGCTGCATCCAGCCAGACAAGTGGAGAGTATTCCATCATACCGCTGACTAATGTACAGGCTTTGGGGAGTCAGGAGGTGAGTTACTTGCCGCAGGATTCCTAGTCTCTTGACCTGCTCTTGTAGCCATAATATTTATATGGCTACTGCAGTTCAGTTTCTGCTCAATGGTAACCCCCAGGTTGTTGAGAGTGGGGGATTCAGCGATGGTAATGCCATTGAATGTCAAAGGGAGATGGTTAGATTCTCTCTTGTTTGGGATGGTCATTGTCTGGCAGTTGTGTGGTGAGAATCTTATACATCTTTATTGTCGGGTACTCTATTGTACTGTTGAGTGACTACACTTGAAAAGTCCTTCCTTCATTGGTTGTAAAAGGCTTTGCAATGTCCTGTGGTCGTGAAATGCAAGTCTTGCTTTTTCCATTGTTATCAGTGTCATTGTGATCAAAAGATCGGATTCATGAGCACAAAGTTTAAATCAATTTTGATTAAAATAATGTAAAAGCATCTACATTTTTGCACTATACTTAATAATCTCCATCTTATTATCCTTGCCAAGTACAATGTCTTTGACCCTGAAATTGATTCCACAATCGCAGTCCCTCAGACAATTTCAGCTCAGTTCTGATGAAAGGTCACAGATCTGAAACGTGAACTCTGTTTCTCTCTCCACAGATGCTGCCAGACCTGCTGAGTATTTCCAGCAGTTTTTGTTTTTATTTCAGATTTCCAGCATCTGCAGTATTTTGCTTCTGTGTTACTTTGAAAGTTAAAACTGACCCACCTGTCTACAATTCACACTGGGGTCTCCCATGAAATGATTCTGTATAATGTTGATGTAATGAATACAGACTCCGAGCACAAAGCTTCCTGTGGGGAATTGGGGATATGAAAACCAGCAGACTCTGCAGGAATTTCCACTGGGAGCACAAATTCACAAAATCACCCTTTTATATATGGATTCATTTTGATTGTCCTTCTGGAAAATTATTTTGAAACAATTTAAACATCAACCCACAGCTCCATGACTGGGTCAATTATGAGGTCATCCTCTGACAGGTCATGTGACAGCTGGAGCCACAAGACGTCAGAACCAGATTTGTGACTGGATTAAAACCCGGAATCCTGTCCCAATGGCTTTTCAAATAAAGCTGTTGCTGTTTGAAAACACAACAGTTTAACTTTCTGCCTGACCATGAGGGGGGCTGGGGAGAAATTTACAAAACTAAATCCTTTCACAAAATAGTTCAAAAACCATTCACTGAGAAATCATGTGAGGACTCATATGCAGTCGAGAATCAAGCAGAATACAGAAAGTGCAGAGGAGAGCTGAAAAAGGAAAAGAGATCAGCAAGCTGTATGAGAAAAGATTAGCAGGTCACATAACTGGGAACACTGAAGTCTTTTCCCAACATATGAACAGTCAATGAAAGGGTGGGTCGATTAGGAGATCCTGTGGAGGCAGAGGGTGTGGCTGAGGCACTAATTAAGTACATTTCATCTGTCACAAAACAAACGGGTGCTGCAAATGTCACAGTAAAGGAGGAGGAAGTGGAGAATTTGGAGGGGATGAAAATAGATAAAGAGGAGACAATTACAAGGTTAGCAGTGCTCACAGTAGAAAAGTCACCCGGTCTGGATGGGCTGCATCCTGGGTTGCTGAGGGAAGTCAGGGTGGAAATAGCGGAGACTCGAACCACAATCTTTCAATCCTCCTTGAATATGGGAATGATGCCAGAGGACTGGAGGATGGAGGTAAGCTTGGGTAGTTCGATCTTAGTTTAACTTGACCATTTTTATAATGTATCCATTGTCATAACTAACAACATTACGAAAGCCATTTTATAATGAACACATGACCAAAGGAACCATTTTGTGTTCAGTACTAACGTTTATATCCTGTATAATTAATGAGTAGCTACCCATCCTGAAACAGATGATTGTAAAAGTAATGAACCTTGATTGAGTTATAATTAATGAATCAATAAACATTTTAGAGAGAATGGGTTTTCATTTAAAGTTAGTTCAATCTAATTACTGTGAGTTTCTGTGTCTTTGTGGGAAAGGGCAGTTTCAGCTAAATTTATTCAAACAATGGACCTTTCTAGGACCCCTGATAAAACCCATGGTATGCTACATCGTGACCTTCAAGAGTCTTGATTTAATGAACAGGAAACTTGTTTCTGATCAGATTGGGAGACAGTGTGAAACCACTCCATTGTACTCATATCTGAGATTCTGAGGACAGGTGACTGTTGGTGGAAGACATTATTAAGAACTAATTAAATGTACCTAGCAACAGCTAGGACCAATTATTATTTTACATGGTGGTGTGATGGCTATCCAGGGGTTAAAAGTAGGGATCTTGTAAGGTTTCAGTGTGCAGGAACACTAGAAGATCTCAGGGGTAAAGGCTCAGATCATCGACCAAGTTCTCCACCTGATGAGGGATCTAGACTGGACAAAGAGGACCGTGACACTCTGAGACCAAGCTCGACCAGTCCCCAGAGCTGTAAAGTTATATTCCCCAAGTTTGTTAATGATAATTTTACTTTCAATTATTAAGTACTATTTTACTCTCAATAAAAGTTCTGGACTTATTAATCAAGTATCCTGTTGCTTTAATTGGTTAAAGTCATTCCCAAAGTGATTGTCCACAATAGACTTTCCAGAATTAAAAGATAAGTCTGCAAGGGTTGTGAATATTACAGCCCTGTTTAAAAAGAGAGATAAACCCAGGAACCACAGACCAATTAGTCTAATGTCGGTGGTGGGGAAACTTTTAGAGACAATTATCCAGGAGGAAATTAACTGTCACTTGGTAGAACATGGGCTAATAAATGACAGCCAGTACAGTTTGGTTAACAGAAGATTGTGTCTGAAATAATTAATGAATTAATTTCTTTGATGAAGTTTCAGAGAGAGTTGACGAAGGCGGTGAGGTTAATGGTACGTGTCTGGACATCAAAATTGTGTTTGAAAAGATACCATAAACTAGACTTGGGACAGCACAATGGCACAGTGGTTGGCACTGCAACCTCACAGCTCTCGCAACCCAGGTTCAGTTCTGGGTACTGCCTGTGCAGAGTTTGCAAGTTCTCCCTGTGACTGTGTGTGTTTCTGCTGGGTGCTCTGGTTTCCTCCCACAAGCAAAGACTGCAGGTTGATAGGTAAATTGGCTGTTGTAAATTGCTCCTAGTGTAGGTAAGAGAATGGGGATGTGGTAGGGAATATGGGATTATGGTGTAGGATTACGATAAATGGGTGGTGGTTGGTCAGCACAGACTCAGTGGGCCGGATGGCCTGTTTCAGTTTTGCATCTCTCTATGACTTGCTAACAAAATTCAAGCAGATGGGATTAAAGAGGCAGTGGCAGTGTGGATCCAAAATTGGCTGCAGGGTAAAAAGTAGGGTGAATGCTTGTTTTTCAAAATGGAGGGAGTTATACAGTGATGTCCTTGTTGCAATATGTTCAATGTCAGACCCCGAGCTGTCCGAGGGATGGGGCAATTTGTGACATTCCTGTGGTTGCAATATTTGCAGTGTCTGACCTTGATCTGTCACAGGGACTTGGCATTTATGAGGTCCCTGTGGGGTGCTGTTTGTTTGGTGTATCACACTGACCTGTCCCAGAGAGCGGGAAGGTTGTGATGCCCTTGTGGGTTGCAATCTGTTCAGTGTCTGACTCTGATCTGTACCAGAGATGGGGCAGTGTGTGATATCCTTGTGCATGTCATACAGGCCCACTGGTATGTGGTTCCATCCTGATGCCAAGAAACAGAGCCCCATCTCTGGGCAAAAAGTCTCACTTCTCAAGGGGTGTCTGGAGAAGACACAGTGGCGCAGTGGTTAGCACCGCAGCCTCACACCTCTAGTGACCCGCGTTCGATTCTAGGTACTGCCTGTGCAGAGTTTACAAGTTCTCCCTGTGACTGCGTGGGTTTCTGCCGGGTGTTCTGGTTTCCTCCCACAGCCAAAGACTTGCAGGTTGATAGGTAAATTGGCCGTTGCAAATTGCCCCTAGTGTAGGTAGGTGGTAGGGGAATTGAGGGGATGTGGTAGGAATATGGGATTAATGTAGGATTAGTAGAAATGGGTGGTTGATGGTCGGTACAGACTCGGTGGGCTGGAAGGACCTGTTTCAGTACTGTATCTCTAAATAAATAAATAAGAAGGCTGAGGCAGTAAACCTGGACAGTAAATCCGGAGTGGAGTCCTGGAGACTTATCAGGCAGTTTTCCAGCTACTCCGACAACAGAACTGGTAACAAACAGTACTGGTTTTTCCTTTCCTTTGGACAATCCGAGCAATGCTGAGAGGGGGTCCTGATGCTCAGGGTCTCCATACTGTTTGCCCAGGCCTGAGCTCCAGAGAGGACACTCCAGCTTCTTGGTTAAACATGAGCACAACCCGGGAATAAACAGTTACTGATTATAAGCTCTCATTCAATTGGTGTAGAGTATGAGCGCCAGGGGTTACTTCGGACAGTGGGAGAGCTCTTAGTGTCTCATTGGATAGCTACCATTCACTCCAAGCTGGGCAGCCCCCAGTCAGTTAGGTGCTGTCCTGCCACGACCTGCTTGCTTCAATAGGTGCTTGGAGCTTAGAGAGTCATCTCTGAACAGACGGATTGATAATCTATGCACCAAGAAAAACAAACTCAACAAAGAAGACACCAGTCCTTCGCATCACAAGCTGGAATGTAAGGACCATGTGTCCTGGCCTTACCGACAACCTTCTGCAGGTTGATGACACACACAAGACAGCTGTGATGGACAAGGAACTCACAAGGCTCAATGTGGACATTGCTGTGCTGCAAGAAACTAGACTCGTTCAAAGTGGATCCATCAAAGAGAAACACTACACCTTCTTCTGGCAGGGGAAAGCCCAAGAGGCAACTCGTGAGCATGGAGTGGGTTTCACAGTAAAATACATGCCACTTCAGATGAGTGAACCACCCACATTAGGCTCAGAGAGAATTCTTACTCTTCACTGGTCAACAAGTGTGGGCCCAGTTAATCTCATGTGCATCTATGTCCCGACACTCACCTCCACCCCAGATGTCAAGGATCAATTCTATGTGACACTTGACACTGCCATCAGTAGAATTCCCAGCACTGAGGGACTGTTCCTTCTAGGAGACTTCAACACAAGCTTGGGTACTGACTACACAGCTTTGCCAATGTGCATAGGGCACCAGGGGATTGGCAAGAAGAACGAAAATGGACAGAGGTTGCTGGAGCTATGCTGTCACCATGGATTCTGTGTGATGAACAGCTACTTCCAGGTCAAGCTGTGCTACAAGGTGTCCTGGAGACATCCGAGATCATGCCATTGGCACCAGCTAGACCTTATCATCACCAGACATACCACCCTCAGCAGTGTCCTCATCACTCGCAGCTATCACAGCGCTGACTGTGACACTGATCACTCCCTGGTGTGTAACAAGGTCAGGCTTCAGCCAAGGAAGCTTCATCCATCCATGATGAAAGCTCGTCTCCTGATCAACACTTGCCGAACCACTGATCCAGAAAGGACCCAGGTGTTCCTCAACATCCTTGATCAGGCTCTTTCAGGCAACAATGCTCAAGGCCTCAGTGCAGTGTCAAAGTGGAATCACCTGCACACCACCATCTATAACTCTGCACTCACTGTGCATAGGAAAAGAGATGGGAGGAATGCTGACTGGTTTGAGGCTTATTGGACTGAAATGGAGTCAGTTACTGTAACTAAGAGGAGAGCCCTCATGAACTACAAACAAGTTCCCAGCAAACAACATCTAAATGCTCTCAGAGCTGCCAGAAACAAGTCTCTGCAGACTGCTCGGCACTGCACCAATCAATACTGGTTAAAACTCTGCTGATGAATCCGGGGATGCTAGAGGGATGTATGAAGGAATTAAGAAAGCAATGGGCCCAGTAGTAACTAAATCGGCACCTTTTGAAGACAAAGAGAGGGGTGATCATCACTGAACCTAACAAGCAGATGGAAAGGTGAGTGGAGCATTACCTTGAACTCTACATAACGGAGAACATTGTCATTGAAGTAGCTCTCAGTGCCATTCCAGACTTCCCTGTCATGGAGGAACTGGACAGTGAGCCCTCCATAGTCGAGCTCAACAAGGGCTCAAAACATGCGTGATGCAAACATTGTCACCTTGTACAAAATTAAGGGGGATCGCAGTGACTGCAGCAATTATCGGACCCAGCTACTCAGTTCCACTCACCTGCTCGATCCCTTTCCACCTGCAAGTTCCTTTGCTTCAGGTATCCATCCAATTTCCTTTTCAAATCATTGATTGTCTCTACTTCCACCACACTCGTGGGTCAGGACATTACCACTCACAGCATAAAAAAATTCCACCTCAAACAAGGATGGGAAATATTTATATCTTCTATATTTAGCTTATTCTCTATCTCTACGAGAATAGAATGGCAGTCAACATGAAAGGGAACCCAAAAATCTTCGAGCAGTATATAAATAATAAGCAGGTAGTCAGCGGTGAAGTGGGCCCCATTAGGGACCAAGATGGTAATATATACTTAGAGCTGCAGGGCAATGTTAATCTAGTTAATAAGTACCTTGTATCAATGATCACTAAGGAAGTGGAATTTGACAAAATATCAGTAGAAGTGGAGAGTGTAGAGGCAATGGAGCGGGTACAAATTGAGAGAGGGAGGTACTAAAAAGTCTGGTTATGCTTCAGGAAGATAAATTACCTGGTCCGGATGGCTTTCATCCCAGATTGCGAAAGGAAATGTGGATGCAGATAACAGAAAGGCTTTCTATAATCTTCCAATCTTCCCTGAATACGGGGGAGGTGTCAGAGGATTAAACAGTTGCAAATGTGACACCCTTATTCAAGAAAGGGTGTAAGGACAGTCCGGCTAACTACAGGCCAGTTAGATTAACAGCAGTGGTGGGTAAGGTTTCAGAAAGAACAATCAGGGAAAAAATCAACAGTCACTTGTAGAGGTTTGAGTTAATTAAGGAGAGTGAGCATGGATTTATAAATGGGAGTTCATGCTTGACTAATCTAACTGCATTTTTTTGATGAACTAACAGAGAAGGTTTATGAAGGGCATGCAGTGGATGTTCTTTATATGGATTTTAAGAAACGACACATAAAAGGGTGATTAACAACATTGAGGTTCATGGAATAGGAGGGTCAGTGTCCAATTGGATAGAAAATTGGCTTAAGGACAGAAAACAGCAAGTCGTAATAAATGATTCATTCTCAGACTGGAAGGTTGTCGACAGTGCTGTTCCCCAAGGGTCACTGCTGGAACCACTGCTTTTTACTTGCGACAGATAAATGACTTGGATCTTGGAATATAGAGTAGAATCTCAAAATATGCCGATAACACCAAACTTGGAGAAGTGGCAAACAGTGAGGATGAAATGAACCACCTGCAACAAGACAGTGATAGGCTAGCAGAATGGGCAGGCAGGTGCAGATGGATTTTAATAGTGACTAGTGTGAGGTGATGCATTTTAGCAGAAGGAATAGGGAGAGGCAATATATACTTAATGGCACAGTTCTAAAGAGTTTGCAGGAATAGAGGGACCTGTTCACTGAACAATGAACAACGTGAACAATTACTTCTTGTTGTGTGCTCTCAGATTTGTCACCTTCACTGCACTGGAGTGAGGTGACATCTACTGGCAGGAAGCAAGAACTGCAATCAAGAAGCAGAAATTCCATCGTCTGTCAGGGTGAAAGAAACATTGCAATGTGAGGAAATAGTGAATGGGTTTGATTAGGTTGATGGAGGCATGATTCCACTTGTGGTGGAGTCCAAAGCAAAGGCCAGAAATATAAAATTGTCATTATTAAAAGATATGAGGAATTCATGATAAATGTATTCAGGTAGTGAGTGGGTGGAATCTAGATAAAATAGAAAGTGAGATTGGGTGGACAGAAGCAGTGTGAAAGGATGGCTCAAACAAAAGGTAAACGCCCTGAAAGGTGAACTCTGTTTCTCTCTCCACAGATGCTGCCAGAGTTTCTGAACATTTCCAACACTTTCTGTTTTTTTTCAGAATTTGCAAGATGTTGCTTTGCTCTGAAAAAAAAAATGGATGGTCGGCTTTGGCTGCCAGTGAAATACCACAGGAGCTAAAAGGAAGTGGCATGTTGATCTAGGGGTATGATTCTTGCTGAGGGTGAGTGATGAGTTAATGTGTGAGAGATCCTGGGTTCAAATCCTGGACAAGTCCTTCTTCTTTGGCATTTTTAGTTTAAGGTCATTGATTGGTTTCAGCCTTGCAGAAGGCGGAATTGATTTCCATATGGAGCCTGCTTGAGGACCAGAGAGCTGGATTCAAAGAGCTTGATTAACTAAATGTACAGATAGCCAAGTGGGAATATAAAGTTTTTGCAGTAATTGTGACCTGACTCCAAAAACAACAGGACTGGGTTCTGGACTGGAATGGAATCGAATTCTTCAGTGTTTCTGCTGTTTGGCTTGCATTGACTCATCGATTTTCTTGTTTTTCACTTTGTCGATGCCTTTGAATAATTGTGGATCCTTCTTCAGATTGTCTTCTTTCACCAGGTAGTTCTGACCTCTGATGATGATGATCGTAATGAGCTTCAACTCACTGATAGTTTTGGAACTGAACAGATTTCCTTTTCTTTTGGGCCTCCTTATCTCGAGAGACAATGGATACGCGCCTGGAGGTGGTCAGTGGTTTGTGAAGCAGCGCCTGGAGTGGCTATAAAGGCCAATTCTGGAGTGACAGGCTCTTCCACAGGTGCTGCAGAGAAATTTGTTTGTTGGGGCTGTTGCACAGTTGGCTCTCCCCTTGTGCCTCTGTCTTTTTTCCTGCCAACTACTAAGTCTCTTCGACTCGCCACAATTTAGCCCTGTCTTTATGGCTGCCCGCCAGCTCTGGCGAATGCTGGCAACTGACTCCCACGACTTGTGATCAATGTCACACGATTTCATGTCGCGTTTGCAGACGTCTTCATAACGGAGACATGGACGGCCGGTGGGTCTGATTCCAGTGGCGAACTCGCTGTACAATGTGTCCTTTGCTTGAGTCTATAACATGGAACTCAGTCTGACATGTGGACCCATGGGACGATTTGAATGCCACCCCTGCGTTGGAGAATACAGTTGCATCCATCCAATAAGAGAGCGAGTAGAAGTGACAGTTCAGTCAGTCAAATATTAAACTTTTAATTTCAGGGTGGTGAGTTTGAGTGCCATTTTGTTTTTCCCTTTTTTAAGGCTTCATTAGCAGAGAGTACAAGGAGTGTTTGAAATGAAATTCAGCAAAAGTATGAGAAAGTCTCACTTTGATTCGGGACTCTTATCTCTCTGCAGCATCTCGCTGTGAAAGATTGAACTTCATCTCATTTCATTCCCAGCTCGGGGTCAGTGCGGCTCTGTGGGACTTCTGGCTGTCTCCTGCTTCACAATCCATCAGTGCTGAGAAAGCAATTGGGAATATTATTCACGGCTCTGTAACCTGAGGACACCGATTTAAGGTGAATGGCAAAAGAACCAAAGGCAACATGAGGAAAAACTTCTTTTGCACAGCGAGTGTTTAAGATCTGATATGCACTGCTTGAGAGTGATGGAGGCTGATTCAACCATGGCTTTCAAAATGGTATAAGATAATTATCTGAAGTGGAAAAATTGCATGTTTTCATGGAATACATGAGTCTGTGGCATGAGCTGAGTTGCTCGTGCATAGAAGCAGCACAAGCACAATGAGCTGAATGGCTTCCTTTTGTTCTGTAACTATTCTATGATCTCTGATTCTTTTCAGAGTGAAATCAACACTCACATACAAGAAACTGACAGGTACACTGTAAACTTCGCATTACCAGATAAGAAATTGACAGATACAGTGTGAAACCCACAGTCACGTAGCAGCAGTTGGCAGGTAACGTGTAAAAATCTTTCTTTCATATCCCAACTGCAAGGTACAAAGGAAATTAGGTACAAACCCAGGCTCACACTTCAAAGACTGAGAGATACAAAGCAAAACACATATTCACCTACAAGTACAGAGACGAAGACACACTCAGAGGAGGTGCAGATTAAAGACACATGCATGTAACAGAAACTGATAGGGATAGAATCAAACCCTTTCTCACTTCTCAGAAACTGATAGATATAGACAAAAGCTGATGCTCACATACAAGTTGTTGAAAGATATGTGGTGAAACTCACAGAGCAATAGCAGAAACAAACAAGTACTGAATAATACCCACAGTCACAGACCAAAAACTGAAATATACTGAGTTAAACACCACTTTCTCACACCAGAAACTCATGGCTACAAAGTGAAGCTGACTCTATCCTCCCAGGCACTGACAGGTGCAAAAGAAAACACTCACGACGATTCCAGGACATGAAATGTACGTAATAAAACCTTTCAGCTGAAAGAATAGCATTACTGACAGGTGTGATACCCAGAATGCTCAGCGGCCTAGAATCCGCCCTATCTGTGACAGGAGCGGGGCGCGCAGGCGCGGTAGAGAGCTTTGTCAGCAGCAAGAGCTGCGGGTTCGGAGTTGGAGCGGGATATTCACAAAGTGCGAGAAGACTTTGCGGGCTCACACAGCTGGAGCAGGGCCTCAGGGCCACAATAAGATGGAACAATCCCATATGTATCCCTGCGGATAGCGGTGGTGAATCTTTTCCCGGTGAGGCTTCCCGAAATGGCGTCCATAAATGGACAAGAATTGGGGACTGGGCAGGGAGCGTCTCTAAATGAATAAAATTTGGGTACTGGTCAGGGAGCGTCTGTAAATGGATAAGAATTGGGGACTGGGCAGGGAGCGTCTGCAAATGGATAAGAATTGGGGCACTGGGCAGGGAGCGTCTCTAAATGAATAAGATTTGGGTACTGGTCAGGAAGCGTCTGTAAATGGATAAGAATTGGGGACTGGGCAGGGAGTGTCTATAATTGAATAAGAGTTGGAGACTGGGCAGGGAGCGTTTCTAAATGAATAAGATTTGGGGACTGGGCAGGGAACGTCGATAAATGCTTAAGAATTGGGGACTGGTTCGGGAGCGTTTTTTTATTCGTTCGTGGGATGTCGGCGTCGCTGGCTCGATCTCAGCTCGAGTAATGTGTCCAGTTCTGGGCACCAGGCTTTAGAAAGGACATCAAAGCTTCTGAGACAGTTCAGAGGAGATTTACTAGAATGATACCAGAGATGAGGGGTGTCAGTTCTCTGAACAGGCTGGTGAAGCTGGGATTGTTCTCCTCAGAGTAGAGAAGGTTAAGGGAAGATTTAATAGAGGTGTTCAGAATCATGAAGGATTTTCATAGGGTAGAGAGGGAGAAACTGCTTCCACTGTCCTGGGGGTCAGTAACCAGAGGACACAGATTTAAAATAATTGGCCAAAAATGTCAAGGGGAGGTGAGGAGAGATCTTTTTACCCAGTAACTGATTCGGATTTGGAATGAATTGTCTGACAGGGTGGTGGAAACAGATTCAATTATAACTTTCATCAAGGAATTGGACAAATATTTCAAAGTGAAATTCTCCAGGATTATGGGGAAATAGGCAGGGGGTTGGACTAATTGCATCTTTTTGTCAGAGAGTCAGCAGAGGCACAATGGGGCCGAATGGCCTCCTTCTGTGCTGTATGATTCTATGAACATAAGAACAAGGAGCCAGAGTCGGCAAGTCAGCCACTCGAGCCTGCTCTGCCATTCAATACAATCATGGCTGATCTCATCACGGCAGTTCTTGTTTCTTGCCAGTAGGTGTCACTTCACTCCAATACAGTGAAGTTTACAAATCTGAGAGAGACACAACAGGAAATAATTGTTCACATTATAGTGAATGTGTGGGATTTAGAAATACTAGGAGTGGAGACGAGTTATTACTTGTCTGCTCGATTCCCAATCGCCCTGTAAAATTATTTCCATCAAGTGCCCATTCAAATTCCTTTTGTAATCCTCTATTGTCTCCATTTCCACCGCCCTCGTGGGCAGCGAGTTACAGATCATCACCAATCAGTGTAAGAAAGCTCTTGCGCACATTCCCCCTGTACCTCCTGTCCAAAACCTTCAATCTGTGTCCCCTAGTCCTTGTACCAATAGTTAACGGGAACAATGTTTCCTTGCCAACTTATTTAAGACTGTCATAGCCGAAAACACATCTATCAATTCTCCCCTCACTCTCCTTTGATGCAGGTAGAACAACCCTAGCTTTTCCAACCTAACCTTGTAACTAAAATCCTCCATCCCTGGATCCATTCTGGTGAATTTCCTCTGCATCCTCTCAAGGACGCTCACATTCTTTCTTAAGTGTGGTAAGCAAAACTGGAAGCAACACTCCATCTGGGGCCTAACCAGAGCTTTATAATGGTTCAGCATAACTTCCCTGCTTTGTACTCAATGCCTCTTTTTTTCAAGCCCAAGATCCCATATGCTTTGCTAACCACTCTCGCAATATGTCTTGCCACCTTCAAAGATTGATGCACATGAACCCCAAGTCCCTCTATTCCAACACACACTTTAGAACTGTGCCATTAAGTAAATATTGCCTCTCCCTATTCCTTATGCCAAAATACATCACCTCACACTTGTCACTATTAAATTCCATCTGCCACCTGTCTGCCCATTCTGCTAGCCTATCATTGTCCTGTTGCAGGCAGTTCATATCATCCTCACTGTTTGCCACTCCTCCAAGTTTGTTGTCATCGGGATATTTTGAGATTTTACTCAATATTCCAAGATCCAAGTCATTTATCTTTAGCAAAAAAAGCAGTGGTTCTAGCACTGACCCTTGGGGAACACCACTGTCGACTATCCTCCAGTCTGACAAAGAATCATTTAATAAGACTCGCTGTTTTCTGTCCTTAAACCAATTTTCTATCCAATTGGACACTGACCCTCCTATACCACGGACCTCAATTTTGTAAACCCCACTTTTATGTGGTACCTTGTCAAACGCTTCCTTAAAATCCATATAAACAACATCCACTGCATTCCCTTTAGCAAGCTGCTCTGTTAGCTCATCAAAAAATGCAGTTCGATTAGTCAAGCATGAACTCCCATTTATAAATCCATGCTCACTCTACTTAATTAACTCAAACCTCTCCAAGTGACTGTTGATTTTTTACCCTGATTATTCTTTCTAAAACCTTACCCACCGCTGCTGTTAATCTAACTAGCCTGTAGTTAGCCGGACTGTCCTTACACCCTTTCTTGAATAAGGGCGTCGCATTTGCCACTGTTTACTCCTGGCACCTCCCCCGTATCCAGGGAAGATTGGAAGATTATGGCAAACTCTTCCATTATCTGCATCCGCATTTCCTTTCGCAACCTGGGATGCCAGCCATCCAGACCAGGTGATTTATCTACCCTAAGCACAGCCAGCCTTTTTAGTACCTCCCTCTCTCAATTTGTACCCTCTCCATTGACTCTACTCTCTTCACTTCGACTGATATTTTGTCAAATTCCACTTCCTTCGTGATCACTGATACAAAGTACTCATTAAGTAGATTAACATTGCCCTGCACCTCTAAGCTTATATTATCCTTTTTGTCCCTAATAGGCCCGACTCAACCTCTTACTACCCACTTATCATTTACATGCTGCTCGAAGATTTTTGGGTTTCCTTTCATGTTGACTGCCAGTCTATTCTCATTGAAATAGAGATTAAGCAAATATAGAAGATGTAAGTATTTCCCATCCTTGATGAGGTGGAACTTTCTTTTGTTGTGGGTGGTAATGACTTGGCCCACGAGTGTGGTGGAAGCAAAGACAATCAATGATTTGAAAAGGAAATTGGATGGATACTTGAAGGAAAGAAACTTGCAGGAGGAAAGGGATCGAGCTGGTGAGTGGAACTGACTAGATTGCTCCGGGGAGAGCCAGCATGGACGTGATAGGCCAAACGTCCACCTTCTGTGCTGTAAATGACTCTGTGTTGTTTCTCAAATTCAATCCACTGGTGCTTGGTAAATAATTTCAAAGTAAATTGTGCAACCGGAAAATCAGAACCAAGGCAAGGGACGCAAAAGGAAGCAAAATTGCTGAAATCCGGGATTGAACCAGGGACTTTTAGATCTTCAGTCTGACGCTCTCCCAACTGAGCTATTTCAGCCCTGCATTAACAGTGGCTGGGTGTCCTTGTTTTGGAAGAAAATACATACATTCAAGTTTTCCAAAAAATTAAAGAACACAACATGTGAGTAATATTCCCCATTGCTTTCTCAGTACTGATGGATTGTGAAGCGGGAGACAGCCAGAAGTGCCACTGAGCCGCACAGACCCCGAGCTGAGAATGAAATGAGATCAAATTCAATCTTTCATAGTGAGATGCTGCTGAGAGGTAAGAGTCCTGAATCAAAGCGAGACTTGCTCATTTCAAACACTCCCTGTACTCTCTGCTCATGAAGCCTTACAAAAGGGAAAAACAGAATGGCACTCAAACTCACAACCCTGCCATTAAAAGTCTCATATTCGACTGACAGAACTGTCACTTCTACTCGGTCTCTTATTGGATGGATGCAACTCCAACGCAGGAATGGCATTCAAATCGTCCCATGGGTCCACATGTCAGACTGAGTTCCATGTTGTAGACTCAAGCAAAGGAAATCTGCTCACTTCCAAAACTATCAGCGAGTTGAAGCTGATTACAATCAACATCATCAGAGGTCAGAACTACCTGGTGAAAGAAGACACCCTGAAGAAGGATCCACAATTATTCAAAGGCATCGACAAAGTGAAAAACAAGAAAATCGATGAGTCAATGCAAGCCAAACAACAGAAACGCTGAAGAATTCCATTCCATTCCAGTCCAGTTGTTTTTGGAGTCAGGTCACAATTACAGCAACAACTTTATATTCCCACTTGGCTATCTGTGCATTTAGTTAATTGCAATTTAGTCGACAAGCTCTTTGAATCCAGTTGTCTGGTCCTCAAGCCAGCTCCGTTTGGAAGTCAATTCCACCTTCGGCAAGGCTGAAACCAATAGATAACCTTAATCTAAAAATGCCAGCAGACCAGGGCTCGTCCGGGACTTGAACCCGGGAGCTCTGGCATGTTAATTAACCATACCCCCGATGCGAGAATCATACCCCTAGACCAACGAGCCACTAACAAGTTAAGCTTTATTAGCTGCTGTGGAATTTCACTGGAACCCCCCAGCCAATCATCCATTTTTTTTCAGATCAAAGCAACATCCTGCAAATGTGGAAATAAAAGCAGAATGTGCTGGAAATGTTCAGCAGCTCTGGCAGCATCTGTGCTGTGAGAAACACAGTTAACGTTTCAGGGCACTCACCTTTTGTTTCAGCCATCCTTTCAGACTGCTTCTGTCCATCCAATCTCACTTTCTATTCTATCCACATTCTAACCATTCACTACGTTACTACATTTTTCATGAATTCCTCATTTCTTTTATTAATGACAATTTTGTATTTCTGGCCTTTGCTTCAGACACCACCACAAGTGGAATCATGTCTCCATCTACCCAATCAAACCACTTCGCTGTATCCTCACATTGCAATGTTTCTTTAACCCTGACAGACTGTGGAGTTTCTGCTGCTTAATTGCAGTTCTTGCTTCCCGCCAGTAGATGTCACCTCACTCCAATACAGTGAAGTTTACAAATCTGAGAGAGACACAACAGGAAATAATTGTTCACATTATAGTGAATGTGTGGGATTTAGAAATACTAGGAGTGGAGACGAGTTATTATTGCACTCTGCTATTACATCTTTTATAATGGACTCCAGCATTTTCCCCACGACTGATGTCAGGCTAACCGGTATATAATTCGCTGTTTTCTTTCTGCCTCTTTTTTTAAATAGCGGAGTTACATTAACTACCGTCCAATCCATTGGAACTGTTCCAGAGTCGATAGAATTTTGAAAAAAGACCAGAAATGCATCTGCTATTTCAAGGGCCACTTCCTTAAGTACTCTGGGATGTAGATTATCAGGCCCTGGGGATTTATCGGCCTTCAATCCCATCAATTTCCCAAACATTCCCGACGAATACTGATTTCATACAGTTCCTCCTTCTCACTAGACCCTGTGTTCCCCAACATTTCTGGGAGATAATTTGTATCCTCCTTTGTGAAGACAGATCCAAAGTATGTATTTAATTGGTCTGCCATTTCTTTGTTCCCCATTATAAATTCCCCCGTTTCTGACTGCAAGGGGCCCACATTTGTCTTCACTAATCTTTTTCTCTACACATATCTATAGAAGCTTTTACAGTCAGTTTTTATGTTCTCTGCTAGCTTACTCTCATACTCTATTTCCCCCTTCTTAATCAATCCTTTTGTCCTCCTCTGCTAAATTCCAAACTGCTCACAATCTTCAGGTTTGCTGCTTGTTCTGGCCATTTTATATTTCTCCTCCTTGGATCTAATACTTTCCTTAATTACTTTTGTAAGCCGCAGTTGAGCCACCCTTCCTGTTTTACTTTTGCACAGAAAGGAATGAACAATTGTTGTAATTCATCCATGCGCTCTTTAAATGCTAGCCATTGCCTATCCACTGTCAACCCTTTAAGTAACATTCCCCAATCTATCATAGCCAACTCCCACCTCATACCTTCATAGTTTTCTTTGTTTAGATTCAGGACCCGAGTCTCGGAATCAACTCCATCTTAATGAAGAATTTTATCATATTATGGGCGCACTTCCCCAAGAGAACAACAAGATTGTTAACTAATCCTTTCTCATTACACAATACCCAGTCCAGGATGGCCTGTTCTCTGGAGGTGTTATACACCTCTATCAATTCTCCACTCAATCTCCTTTGAGAAAGGCAGAATAATCCTATCTTTTCCAACCTAACCTTGTAACTAAAATCCCCCATCCCTTGATCCATTCTGGTAAATCGCCTCTGCATCGTCTCAAGGACCCTCACATTCTTTCTAAAGTCTGCTGAGCAGAACTGGAAGCAACACTCCAATTGGGGCCTAACCAGAGTTTTATAATGGTTCAGCATAACTTCCCTGCTTTTGTACTCAATGCCTCTATTTTCAAGCCCAAGATCCCATATGCTTTGCGAACCACTCTCGCAATATGACTTGCCTCCTTCAAAGATTGATGCACATGAACCCCAAGTCCCTCTATTCCAGTACACTCTTTAGAACTGTGCCATTAAGTATATATTGCCTCTCCCTATTCCTTATGCCAAAATACATCACCTCACACTTGTCACTATTAAATTCCATCTGCCACCTGTCTGCCCATTCTGCTAGCCTATCACTGTCCTGTTGCAGGCAGTTCATATCATCCTCACTGTTTGCCGCTCCTCCAGGTTTGGTGTCATCGGCATATTTTGAGATTCTACTCTGTATTCCAAGATCCAAGTCATTTACCTTTAGCAAAAAAAGCAGTGGTTCTAGCACTGACCCTTGGGGAACACCACTGTCGACTATCCTCCAGTCTGACAAAGAACCATTTAATAAGACTCGCTGTTTTCTGTCCTTAAACCAATTTTCTATCCAATTGGACACTGACCCTCCTATACCACGAACCTCAATTTTGTTAACCGCCCTTTTATGTGGTACCTTGTCAAACGCTTCCTTAAAATCCATATAAACAACATCCACTGCATTCCCTTCATCAAGCTGCTCTGTTAGTTCATCAAAAAATGCAGTTAGATTAGTCAAGCATGAACTCCCATTTATAAATCCATGCTCACTCTCCTTAACTAACTCGAACCTCTCCAAGTGACTGTTGATTTTTTACCCTGATTATTCTTTCTAAAACCTTACCCACCGCTGCTCTTAATCTCACTGGCCTGTAGTTACCCAGACTGTCCTTACACCCTTTCTTGAATAAGGGCGTCGCATTTGCCACTGTTTAATCCTCTGGCACCTCTCCCGTATCCAGGGAAGATTTGAAGATTATAGCAAGCCCTTCCGTTATCTGCATCCGCATTTCCTTTCGCAACCTGGGATGTGAGCCATCCGGCCAGGTGATTTATCTACCCGAAGCTCAGCCAGCCTTTTTAGTACCTCCCTCTCTCAATTTGTACTCTCTCCATTGCCTCCACTCTCTTCACTTCTGCTGATATTTTGTCCAATTGCACTTCCTTAGTGATCACTGATACAAAGTACTCATTAAGTAGATTAACATTGCCCTGCACCTCTAAGCTTATATTATCCTTTTTGTCCCTAATAGGCCCTACTCAACCTCTTACTACCCACTTATCATTTACATGCTGCTCGAAGATTTTTGGGTTAAGTTTCATGTTGACTGCCAGTCTTTTCTGATAGAAATAGAGAATAAGCAAATATAGAAGATGTAAGTATTTCCCATCCTTGATGAGGTGGAACTTTTTTATGTTGTGGGTGGTAATGACTTGGCCCACGAGTGTGGTGGAAGCAGAGAAAATCAATGATTTGAAAAGGAAATTGGATGGATACTTGAAGGAAAGAAACTTGCAGGAGGAAAGGGATCGAGCTGGTGAGTGGAACTGACTAGATTGCTCCGTGGAGAGCCAGCATGGACGTGATAGGCCAAACGACCACCTTCTGTGCTGTAAATGACTCTGTGTTGTTTCTCAAATTCAATCCACTGGTGCTTGGTAAATAATTTCAAAGGAAATTGTGCAACTGGAAAATCAGAACCAAGACAAGGGACGGATAAGGAAGCGAAATTGCTGAAACCCGGAATGGAACAAGGACCTTTAGATCTTCAGTCTAACGCTCTCCCAACTGAGCTATTTCAACCCTATATTAGCAGTTTCTTGGTGTCCTTGTTTTGGTGGAAAATACATACATTCAAGTTTTCCGAAAAAATCAAGAACACAACATGTGAGTAATATTCCCCATTGCTTTCTCTGTACTGATGGATTGTGAAGCGGGAGACAGCCAGAAGTGCCACTGAGCCGCACAGACCCCGAGCTGAGAATGAAATGAGATCAAATTCAATCTTTCATAGTGAGATGCTGCAGAGAGGTAAGAGTCCTGAATCAAAGCGAGACTTGCTCATTTCAAACACTCCCTGTACTCTCTGCTCATGAAGCCTTAAAAAAGGGAAAAACAGAATGGCACTCAAACTCACAACCCTGCCATTAAAAGTCTCATATTCGACTGACAGAACTGTCACTTCTACTCGGTCTCTTATTGGATGGATGCAACTCCAACGCAGGGATGGCATTCAAATCCTCCCATGGGTCCACATGTCAGACTGAGTTCCATGTTGTAGACTCAAGCAAAGGAAATCTGCTCAGTTCCAAAACTATCAGCGAATTGAAGCTGATTACGATCAACATCATCAGAGGTCAGAACTACCTGGTGAAAGAAGACACCCTGAAGAAGGATCCACAATTATTCAAAGGCATCGACGAAGTGAAAAACAAGAAAATCGATGAGTCAATGCAAGCCAAACAACAGAAACACTGAAGAATTCCATTCCATTCCAGTCCAGAACCCATTCCTGTTGTTTTTGGAGTCAGGTGTCAATTACTGCAACAACTTTATATTCCCACTTGGCTATCTGTACATTTAGTTAATTACAATTTTGTCGACAAGCTCTTTGAATACAGTTGTCTGGTCCTCAAGCCAGCTCCGCATGGAAGTCAATTCCACCTTCTGCAAGGCTGAAACCAATAGATAACCTTAATCTAAAAATGCCAGCAGGCCAAGGCTCATCTGGGATTAGAACCCTGGATTTCTTGCATGTTAATCAACCACATTCCCTACGAAAGAATCATACCCCTAGACCAACGAGCCACTGACCAATCAAGTTTCTTTAGCTGCTGTGGAATTTCACTGGTACCCCCCAGCCAATCATCCATTTTTTTTTCAGATCAAAGCAACATCCTGCAAATGCTGAAATAAAAACAGAAAGTGCTGGAAATGTTCAGCAGCTCTGGCAGCATCTGTGCTGAGAGAAACACAGTTAACGTTTCAGGGCACTCATCTTTTGTTTCAGCCATCCTTTCAGACTGCTTCTGTCCATCCAATCTCACTTTCTGTTCTATTCACATTCTAACCATTCACTACGTTACTATATTTTTCATGAATTCCTCATTTCTTTTATTAATGACAATTTTGTATTTCTGGCCTTTGCTTCAGACACCACCACAAGTGGCATCATGTCTCCATCTACCCAATCAAACCACTTCGCTGTTTCCTCACATTGCAATGTTTCTTTCACCCTGACAGACTGTGGAGTTTCTGCTGCTTGATTGCAGTTCTTGCTTCCCGCCATTAGATGTCACCTCACTCCAATACAGTGAAGTTTACAAATCTGAGAGAGACACAACAGGAAATAATTGTTCACATTATAGTGAATGTGTGGGATTTAGAAATACTAGGAGTGGAGAAGAGTTATTATTGCACTCTGCTATTACATCTTTTATAATGGACTCCAGCATTTTCCCCACGACTGATGTCAGGCTAACCGGTATATAATTCGCTGTTTTCTTTCTGCCTCTTTTTTTAAATAGTGGAGTTACTTTAACTACCGCCCAATCCATTGGAACTGTTCCAGAGTCGATAGAATTTTGAAAAAAGACCAGAAATGCATCTGCTATTTCAAGGGCCACCTCCTTAAGTACTCTGGGATGTAGATTACAGGCCCTGGGGATTTATCGGCCTTCAATCCTATCAATTTCCCAAACATTCCCTACTAATACTGATTTCATACAGTTCCTCCTTCTCATTAGACCCTATGTTCCCCAACATTGCTGGGAGGTAATTTGTATCCTCCTTTGTGAAGACAGAACCAAAGTATGTATTTAATTGGTCTGCCATTTCTTTGTTCCCCATTATAAATTCCCCCGTTTCTGACTGTAATCGACCCACATTTGTCTTCACTAATCTTTTTCTCTACACATATCTATAGAAGCTTTTACAGTTAGTTTTTATGTTCTCTGCTAGCTTACTCTCATACTCTATTTCCCCCTTCTTAATCAATCCTTTTGTCCTCCTCTGCTAAATTCCAAACTGTTCACAATCTTCAGGTTTTCTGCTTGTTCTGACCATTTTATATTTCTCCTCCTTGGATCTAATACTTTCCTTAATTACTTTTGTAAGCCACAGTTGAGCCACCCTTCCTGTTTTACTTTTGCACAGACAGGAATGAACAATTGTTGTAACTCATCCATGCGCTCTTTAAATGCTAGCCATTGCCTATCCACTGTCAACCCTTCAAGTAACGTTCCCCAATCTATCATTGCCAACTCCCGCCTCATACCTTCATAGTTTCCTTTGTTTAGATTCAGGACCCTAGTCTCGGAATCAACTCTCTCACTCTCCATCTTAATGAAGAATTTTATCATATTATGGGCACACTTCCCCAAGGGACCCCACACAACAAGATGTTAACTAATCCTTTCTCATTACACAATACCCAGTCCAGGAATGCCTGTTCTCTGGAGGTGTTATACACCTCTATCAATTCTCCACTCAATCTTCTTTGATATAGGAAGAATAATCCTAGCTTTTCCAACCTAACCTTGCAACTAAAATCTCCCATCCCTGGATCCATTCTGGTAAATCGCCTCTGCATCCTCTCACGGACCCTCACATTCTTTCTAAAGTCTGCTGAGCAGAACTGGAAGCAACACTCCAATTGGGGCCTAACCAGAGTTTTATAATGGTTCAGCATAACTTCCCTGCTTTTGTACTCAATGCCTCTATTTATAAAGCCCAAGATCCCATATGCTTTGCTAACCACTCTCGCAATATGTTTTGCCACCTTCAAAGATCGGTGCACATGAACCCCAAGTCCCTCTATTCCAGCACACTCTTTAGAACTGTGCCATGAAGTATATATTGCCTCTCCCTATTCCTTATGCCAAAATACATCACCTCACACTTGTCACTATTAAATTCCATCTGCCACCTGTCTGCCAATTCTGCCAGCCTAGCACTGTCCTGTTGCAGGCAATTCATATCATCCTCACTGTTTGCCACTCCTCCAAGTTTGGTGTCATCGGCATATTTTGAGATTCTACTCTGTATTCCAAGATCCAAGTCACTTACCTTTAGCAAAAAAAGCAGTGGTTCTAGCACTGACCCTTGGGGAACACCACTGTCGACTATCCTCCAGTCTGAACAAGAACCATTTAATATGACTCGCTGTTTTCAGTCTTTAAAACAATTTACTATCCAAATGGACACTGACCCTCCTAATCCATGAACCCCAATTTTGTTAACCACCCTTTTATGTGGTACTTTATATAATGCTTTCGTAACATCCATATAAACAACATCCACTGCATTCCCTTCATCAGCATTCTCAGATAGTTTATCAACAAATGCAGTTAGATTTGTCAAGCATGAACTCCCATTTATAAATCCATGCTCACTCTCCTGAATTAACTCAAACCTCTCCAAAGGACTTGATTTTTTTTCCCTGACCTGTTGATCTCGTGCTGATAGCAAGCTCACCATAGAGCATGTATTTGGCAATGTGACCGTCATCCATTTGGCCCAGTCAACAGAGTCACCGCTGACTCAAGAGGGCAAACATGCTGCGGATCCCTGCACGCTGGTGTACTTCCGCATTCGGCACTCTGTCCTGCCAGGAGATGCCCAGTATCCATCTGAGGCAGTGGAGGTGGAAGCTGTTCTGCCGCTTTTTTTGGCTTGTATAAGTTGTTGATGCTTCTCTACTATAAAGGAGGGTGCTGAGAACACAAGCCTGGTACACGTGGAGCTTTGTATTTTCGGTCAGTTTGCTGTCGGTTCACACTTGTCTTCTCAACTTTGACATGACAGCTGCAGCATTGGCAATCCTGGTGCTGATTTCAGCATCAAGGGCCAGATTGCTGGTGATTGTTGATGGAAGGTATGTGAAGCTGTTGACAACCTCCAAAGTGAGGTTGTCGATGTTGATGGAAAGTGGAGTCTCTACGTCCTGGCCCGTAACTTTCATCTTCCTGATGCTGATTGTCAGTCCAAATTCTTTGCAGGCCAGGGAGAACCGATTTACAAGCTGCTGTGACTGAACTTCATTATGGGATGTCAGCACAGCATCATCAGCAAATAGCAACTCACAGACTAGGAATTTACCCACTTTGGTCTTGGCGCACAGTCTTGCCAAGTTGAACAGCTTGTCGTCAGCTCTGATGTGCAGGTGAACACCCCCATCTGAGTCATTGAAAGTGTACAATAGCAGCATGGAGAAGAATATGCCAATTATAAAGGATGTGATAACTAGACAGTTCTAAAATGATGACATGATTGGGCAGAGTCAACATAGATTTATGAAAAGGAAAACAGGTTTGAAAAACCTGTTGAGATTTTTGAGGATGTTACCTATAGAACAGATAAAGGAGAACCAGTGGATGTGTGGTATTTGTATTTTCCTTTGGTGAGGTCCCACACAGGAGGTGAGTAAACAAATTTAGAGCACATAGGCTTGGGGATAATATACTGATATGGATTGAGAATTGGTTAACAGACCGAAAACAGAGAGCAGGAATAACGGGTCCTTCTCAGGATGGCAGGCTGTTACTATTGGGGTACTGCAAGGATCAGTGTTGGAGCCACAGCTGTTAACAACCTATATAAATGATTTGGATGTGGGAATTAAATGTAATATTTCCAAGTTTGCAGATGACACAAAGCTCGATGAAGTATGAGTTGTGAGGAGGATGCAGAGAGGCTTCCAGGGGACCTGGAGAGGTTAAGTGAATGGGCAAGAACATGGAATATTTTGTGAATAAGTGTGAAGTTATTCACTTTGGTATAATAAACAGAAAGACAGAGTATTTCTTAAATGTTGAGAGGTTGGGAAGTGTCGATGTCCAACCAAGGGTGTCCTTGTTCCTGAGGCACTAAAAGCTCCTGTGCAGGTGCAGCAATCAATTAGGAAGGCAAATGGTATGCTGTACCCACACGAGGGGTCATGAGTACAGGAGTAAAGATGTCTTGCTGCAATTGTATAGAGCCTTGGTGAATCCGCACTGGAGTATTGTGTACAGTTTAGTCTCCTCATCTTATGAAGGATACACTTGCCATAGAGGGGGTGAAACAGAGGGTCAACAGACTAATCTTTTTTTTGCATTTATTTCATTTCATCTCAGTTTGTTCAGTTTGCTTACCTACTGTTTTTTTCAGGTTTGCACTTGCTGCTGTTCAATATTCAGTCCGTTAACACCTAATCTGTACTAATGCTTTGTCTTTCAACACACCATTAACATATTGTTTGCCTTTGCTGCATGACCTTTTGGTCAGCTATGTGGCCTTGTCCAATCTACACCTTCTCCTTTGTTATCTCTTGCCCCACCCCCACCTCACTTGCTTATAACCTGTGACTTTTCTAATATATGTCAGTTCCGAAGATGGGTCACTGACCTGAAACGTTAACTCTGCTTCTCTTTTCACAGATGCTGCCAGACCTGCTGAGTGGTTCCAGCATTTCTTGTTTTTATGTCACCAGACTAATCCCTGGGATGGTGGGATTGTCTTATGAGGAAACTGGGCCTGTATTCCTTAAAGTTTCGAAGAATGAGAGGTGATCTGATTGAAACTGACAAAATTCTTACAGGGTGTGACAGTGTGGATGTAGACAGGATGTTTGCCCTGGTTGGTGAGTCTAAAACTAAAGGACATCGTCTCAGAATAAGGAGTAGGCCATTTAAAACTGAGATGGGTGGAATTTCTTCACTCAGACGGTGGTGAATCATTGGAATACTGTGCCCCAGAGGGCTGTGGCAGCTCAATCATTGAGCATGTTCAAGACAGAAATTGATAGAAATCTTGATACTCATGACATCAAGGGATATGGGGATAGCATGGGAAAGGGGCTTTGAGGTAGGTGATCAGCCATGATCGAATTGAATGACAGAGCAGGCTCGACGGGCTGAATAGCTTACTCCGATGTTCCTCTGTTCCTAAGAGAGTTGGCGCCAGAGCGCAGCCCTGCTTTACCCCACTGCTGATCTTGAAAGCGTCTGATGTTGCTGCATTGTAACTGATGGAACTATGCATGTTTTCGTGGAAAGAAGAGATGATGCCCAAGAGGTCAGGAGGGCAGCCTATGTTCCATTGCAGTTTGAAGAGGCCGTCTCTGCTGACAAGATCAAAGGCCTTAGTGAGGTCAATACAAATGTGTGAGGCTCTGTGGCGCAGTGGATAGCGTGTTGGACTTCTAAATAGTGATTAAGACGATATTCAAAGGTTGTGGGCTCAAGTCCCACCAGAGTCAGATTTTGGACCAGAAACAGAGGAGCACAACGGAACAACAAATGATGAAATGCGCCAAAAGCACAGACTCGGAGACAGAGCGAGAGAGAGAGGAGCAGAGCAGGGGAAAAAATAGAGGAGTGACGGCACAATGGAGAGTGAGAGCAGGGAAACAGAGAGCCGCTGGGGTGAGGATACAGGATTTGGTTCTTTCTTCGGTGCAGTGGAAGGAGCTGTTTGGTGAGGATCTGGTAAGCTGTGACATCACAGGCAAGCAGGTAGTTGATTGGTTTGGAAGAACCGACCTGCTTGATGCGCATCTGGTAAGTGATTAAGATCCATTTTAGTCCTAACGTTTAAAATAGTAAACAAACTAGTGGTAAGTTTAATAAAATATGCAATAAAATGAATAATTGAATAAAATATTTAAGTAGTTAATTGAAACACGTTAAGGATGACAGGACAGGTGATGTGTCACAGCTGCAGCATGTGGGAGTTCCTGGATGCCAGTGTGATCCAGGGCAAACACGTCTGCAGTAAGTGTTTGCGGCTCAAAGAGGGAGAAAAAAGGAATGTAGTGGTAGTAGGGGACAGTATAGTAAGGTGGATTGACTCTGTTCTCTGCAGCAAAAGCAAGAGTCCAGACGGCTGTGTTGCCTGCCGGTGCCAGGATTCAGGACATCTGCTCAGGGCTGGAGCGAAACATACAATGGGAGGGGGAGGATCCAGTCGTCGTGGTCCATGTCGGTACCAACGACATAGGCAGGACAAGGATAGAGGTTCTGCAAAGTCAGTATGAGGAACTAGGCACCAAATTAAGAAGCAGAACCTCAAAGTTAATCATCTCTGGATTATTACCTGAGCCATGTGCAAATTGGCATAGGACAAATAAGATTAGAGAAAGTAATGTGCGGCTGAAAGACTGGTGTGGTAGTAGTGGGTTCTGGTTCGTGGGGCATTGGCACCAGTACTGGGGAAAGAGGTGGCTGTACCGTTGGGACGGTCTACACCTGAACCTTGCTGGTGCCGGTGTTCCAGCGAGCCACATAACGAGGGAAGTAGAGACGGTTTTAAACTGAATAGTGGGGGCAAGGGATCAAATTTGGGAAGATATGGTGAATCAAGGAGGAGAGACAAGGCAAGATAGAAAGGTATAAATATGGGAAATGATAAACAGACTGTGACAGGAAGGGACAGAATGTACAAATCTTAGAGTAAATCGACAGATAAGGCTAGAGGTGACAAAAATAATAAAAGGACAAAACTAAATGCTCTGTATCTGAATGCATGGAGCATTTGAAACAAAACAGATGAACTGGGAGCACAAATAGAATAAATAAGTACGATCTGATAGTCATTACAGAGACATGGCTGCAGGGCGACATAGATTGGGATGTGAATATTGGAGGTTACATGGCGTTTTGGAAGGACAGGAAGCTAGGAAAAGGTGGCGGGGTAGCTCTGTTAATTAATGATGGTATTAGCGTAATAGAGAGGGATGACCTGAGTTCTGGAGATCAGGATGCAGAAGCAGTTTGGGTACAAATGAGAAATCATAAAGGCAAGAAGTCACTTGTGGGAGTGGTGTACAGGCCACCTAACATTAACCACAATGTCGGATGGGATATAAAGGAAGAAATAATGGCAGCTTGTCAGAAAGGTACTGTGATAATTATGGGGGATTTTAATCTACATATAGATTGGAAAATTCAGATGGGCAGAGGTAGCCTAGATGAGGAGTACATAGAATGTTTTGGGGATAATTTCTTGGAACAATACATTCTGGAGCCAACCAGAGAGCAGGCTATACTAGACCTGGCATTGTGCAACGAGATAGGATTAATTAATGACCTCATAGTTAAGGTGCCCCTAGGTAGTAGCGATTATAATATGATTGAATTTTACATTCAGTTTGAGGGAGAGGAGAGTGGGTCCCAGACTAGTATTTTAAACTTAAATAAGGGCAATTATAAGGTCATGAAAGCAGAGCTAGCTAAAGTGAACTGGCAAATTCGGTTAAGGGATAAGTCAATAGAGATGCAGTGGCAGACATTTAAGGGGATATTTCAGAATACACAGAATAGATACATTTCAACGGGAAAGAAAGGTTCCAAAGGTGGGACTCACCATCCATGGTTCACGAAAAAAGTTAAAGATACTATCAAACTTAAAGAAAAAGCCTATAATTGTGCAAAGGCGGGAGGCAGGTCAGAAGATTGGACAGAATATAAAAAACAGCAAAGAATGACTAAAAGATTGATAAGGAAGGTAAAATTAGAGTATGAGAGAAAGCTCGCAAGGAATTTCAAGACAACTAGTAAGTGTTTCGATAGATATTTTAAAAAGAAAAGAGTTAACAAAGCGACTGTTGGTCCTATAGAATGTGTGTCTGGGGAATTAATAATGGATAATTAAGAGATGGCAGATGAATTGAACAGATACTTTGCATCGGTCTTCACTATTGAGTATACAAATAACATCCCAGTATTAGCCGTATATCAGCAAATTGAAGGGATGGAGGAACTCAAGAAAATTACAATCACCAGGGAAGTGGTACTAAACAAATTGTTGGAGCTGCGGGTTGACAAGTCGCCAAGTCCTGAATTGGCTAGTGAGATAGTTGATGCGCTGGTTTTAATATTCCAAAATTCCCTAGATTCGAGAAGGTTCCGTTAGATTGGAAAAGAGTGAATGTAACTCATTTATTCAAAAAGGGAGGGAGACAGAAAGCAGGAAACGACAGGCCAGTTAGCTTAACATTTGTCTTAGGGAAAATGTTTGGAGCTATTACAGAGGATGTTATAGCAGGGCATTTAGAAAAAAATAAGGTAATCAGGCAGAGTCAACATGGTTTTTTGAAAGGGAAATCATGTTTAACCAATTTATTGGAGTTCTTTGAGGGAGTTACATGTGCTGTGGATAAAGGGGAACCAGTGGATGTATTGTATTTCGATTTCCAGAAGGATAAGGTGCCATATCAAAGGTTATTGCAGAAAATAAAAGCTCATGGTGTCGGGGGTAACATATTGGCATGGATAGAAGATTGGCTAGCTGACAGGAAACAGAGAGTCATCATAAATGGGTCATTTTCTGATTGGCAAGAAGTAACGAGTGGTGTGCCACAGGGATCTGTGCTGGGGCCTCAACTTTTTACAATTTATATAAATGACTTAGATGAAGGGACCGAAGGTATTGTTGCTAAATTTGCTGATCACAAAGATAGGTAGGAAAGTAGGTTGTGAAGAGGACATAAGGGGGCTACAAAGGGATATAGATAGGTTAAGTGATTGGGCAAAGACCTGGCAAATGGAGTATAATGTGGGAAAGTCGGAAATTGTCCACTATGGCAGGAAGAATAAAAAATCATATTATCTAAATGGTGAGAGATTGCAGAGCTCTGAGATGCAGAGGGATCTGGGTGTCCGAGGGCATGAATTGCAAAAGGTTAGTATGCAGGTCCAGCACGTAATTAGGAAAGCTAATAGAATGTTATCATTTATCACCATGGGAATTGAATACAATAGTCGGGAGGTTATGCTTCAGCTATACAGGACATTGGTGAGACCTCTTCTGCAGTACTGAGTACTGTACTGGTCTCCTTATTTGCGGAAGGATGTAAATGCATTGGAGGTAGTACAGAGAAAGTTTACGAGACTAATACATGGAATGGGTGGGCTGTCTTACGAGGAAAGATTGGACAAGCTAGGCTTCTCTCCGCCAGAGTTTAGAAGAGAAAGAGGCGACATGATTTGTTATTTAATTTATTAATTAACAAATTAGCTATCCTCCAGTCTTCCGGTACCTCACCCGTGGCTAACGATGATACAAAAATCTCTACCAGCGCCCCAGCAATCTCCTCCCTTGCTTCCCATAGCATCCTAGGATACATCTGATCAGGTCCTTGGGATTTATCCACCTTAATGCGCTTCAAAACCTCCAACACCTCCTCCTTTGTAATGTTGATATGCTGCAGGATATCGCTGTTCCCTCCCTTGAACTCACTAGCTTCCATGACCGTCTCCACGGTAAATACAGACGAGAAATATTCATTTAAGACCTCGCCCATTTCGCGTGGCTTCACACATAGATTGCCACACTGATCCTTCAGGGGACCTACTCTCTCCCTAGCTACCCTTTTACTCTTAATACACTTATAGAATCTTTTAGGATTCTCCTTTATCTTATCTGCCAGGGAAATCTCATGGCCCCTTTTCGCCCTCCTAATTTCCTTCTTAAGTATACTCCTATATCCCCTATACTTCTCGAGGGACTCGCTCGATCCCAGCTGCCTATACCTGACGTATGCCTCCTTCTTTGTCCTAACCAGACCCTCAATATCCCTTGTCAACCAAGGTTCCCTAAACTTGCCAGCCTTGCCCTTCCATCGAACAGGAACATGCTGGCCCTGAACTCTTCCTATCTCACTTTTAAAAGCCTCCCACTTGCCAGACGTCCCTTTACCTGTAAACAGCCTCTCCCATTCAACTTTTGAGAGTTCCTGTCTGATGCCATGGAAATTAGCCTTCCCCCAATTTAGGACTTCAACCTGAGGACCAGTCCTATTCTTTTTCATAACTATCTTGAAGCTAATAGAGTTATGGTCACTGGTCCCAAAGTGCTCCCCCACTGCCATATCAACCACCTGCCCATCCTCATTTCCTAAGAGGAGATCGAGTGTAGCCCCTTCTCTAGTCGGGCCATCCACGTACTGCTTCAGAAAACGATCCTGGACTCAATTAACAAATTCTTCCCCATCTGATCGCTTAGCACTAAGGCAGTCCCAGTCAATATTAGGGAAGTTAAAATCACCTACTATTACAACCCTAGAATTCCTATACCTATCTGTGATTTCCCTACATATATGCTCCTCCACTTCCCCCTGACTATTGGGGGGCCTATAGTATAATCCCATCAAAGGGATCACCCTTTTATTATTTCTAAGTTCTACCAGTATGGCCTCACTGGACATTCACCCCGGGATATCCTCTCTAAGTACTGCCGTGATGTCCTCTCTAATCAATAGTGCAACTCCCCCTCCTCTCTTACCTCCACCTTTGTCACGCCGGAAGGATCGGTACCGCGGAACATTGAGCTGCCAGTCCTGCCCATCCCTCAACCACGTTTCCGTAATAGCTACAATACCACAATCCCATGTACCGATCCATGCTCTGAGTTCATCTGCCTTACCTGTAAGGATACTTGCATTAAAGTAAATGCAGTTTAGCCCACCAGACCTTCCACGCTCCCTGTCCTGCCCCTGCCTGGCCTGCCTACTGGACTTGCTTGCTTTAACCTCTCCATTTGCCTCAACTATCTCATCGGAGAGACTACTACTTTGGGTCCCACCCCCGCTGCAAGACTAGTTTAAACCCTCCAGTGTATTACTATAAAATCTCCCTACAAGGATATTGGTCCCCTTCCAGTTCAGATGCAACCCGTCCCACTTGTACAGGTCACCTCTGCACCAGAAGAGATCCCAATGATCCAAGTACCTGAAGCCCTCCCGCCTTCGCCAGTCTTCAGCAACGCATTCATTTTCCTAATCCTCCTATTCCTACCCGCACTAGCACGTGTCACAGGGAGTAATCCTGAGATTACAACCCTAGAGGTCCTGCTCTTTAACCTTCTGCCTAACTCCCTATATTCACTTTGCAGAACCTCATCTCTCTTCCTGCCTATGTCGTTCGTACCAATATGGACCACGATCTCTGGCTGCACACCCTCCCCTTTCAGAATTTCCGGCAGCTGCTCCGAAACATCCTTGACCCTAGTAATAGGGAGGCAACATACCATCCTGGAGTCTCGTTTGCGGCCACAGAAACGCCTATCTGCACCCCTTATGATAGAATCCCCTATCACAATAGCTCTTCCACCCCTTTTCCTCCCCTGCTGTGCGGCAGAACCCTTTGTGGTGCCACGGACCGCGCTGTTGCTCTTTTCCCCTGGGAGGTCATCCCCCCAACAGTAACCAAAGCGGTGTATCTGTTTGAGAGGGGGATGGCCACAGGGGACTCCTGCACTACCTGCCTGCTCCAAATATTCCATCTGGTGGTCACCCATCCTTTTTCTGCCTGTGCATCCATTACCTGCCGTGCGACCACCTCACTAAACATGCTATCCATGACGTCCTCAGCTTCGCGGACGCTCCACAGTGAAACCACCCGCAGGTCCAGCTCCATAATGCAAGTAGCCAGTAGCTGCAGCTGGATACACTTCCTGCACACATGGTCGTCATGGAGACTGGGAGGGTTCCTGAATCCCCACATAGCGCAGGAGGAGCATATCACGGGACTGAGTTCTCCTGCCATGACTTACCCTTAGATTAATTAGTTACTCCCTTAATTAAAAAATGCTAATGACACTCGGGGCCTTGTTCTACCCACTACAATCTAAAGTCCTTCATAAGTTACACTGAATAAAAAAAACACTTTAGTAGTACTCATCTTATCAGCAGAGGTTTTTTTTCAACCAAAAAACTTTGCCCTTTTCTTTATGATATTTAAATACACTAACAGCAGTGACTCACCAACCAATCACCTTGCAGCTCTCCTCTGACGTCACAGTTGGCTTCTTTTTTTTCAAAACTCCAGCACACTGGAAGATCTCCATTCCACTCCTGGAAGGTAAGAGACTGGGCCTCGATCCTCGGATTGGATTTATAGGCTCCGCTCTCGGCGTTCTCCTCATATCGGTCCATATAGGTCTGCCCCGCTCCGCTCCTCTCCGCTCCCGGAAGGTACTTCACCAGCTTTTGCAGAAAAGTAGGTCTCAAGCTGTTGCAGTACCTGTTAGAAAGATAGTCTAAGCTATTCTGAAGTCATCTTCCAATGTCATCTACATGGAAGCAGGATTTTAAAGGATAAGAAGTAGTTTTTAAAAGTCACTTCAATCTTGCTCAAGAGTCTTTACAAAGAAGCCAAGTAAATCTTGATATAAAGTCATATATATTTAGAGATCTTTTAAAAACCCTTCAATCTTGTTAATAAAAAGTCAGATGTAACTTTAAGAACTCTGATCAGGCCATGCTAAAAACTTACATACAATTAAGAAATAAAATACAACATTTAAAATGTCTGAACTCCCTCTGAAAGTTGACCCCTGCTGCTGCCGGTGTCTTCCTGGAATAGTGGAGCTGTTGTGTCAACAGAAAAGTCCTTCCCGAGCGGCCCAGAGCCTGTTGGTACCGGCTTTAATCCAACCCAGGTAAAAATCAGGGTACATTGTGGGCAATGAGCCCAAATTGCTGAACTGCAGGTCCCTGTCACTTTGAAGAGTGGGCTGGTGCGATTATGATCAGAGGCTCCTTCTAAGCACATTTCTCACCACCACAACTTCCAGATGCTGGTGTTAGTGTGTGCATGTACCGGCAGTTGCAGTGCTGTTCAGACCCTCAACAGCAGTGAAAGTCTCAGAGTTCACCGCTATTGGGGCTGTAAAATCCAGGCCAATGTCTCACAGTCCTGTTAGATTTGCTCTCCCTCTGTACAAAATCAAACTCCACACAGTGTCTTTCACTCACTCCTGTTTCCAGCCCTGACGGTGCAGAAATCCCCTCTCAAAGGTACACAATCCAGTTGATTTCTGATCAAATACCTCCTTCCTCATTCAATAGAGGAAACAGAGACATGAACAGGAGTCAGGTGCAAGAATGTTTCACCAACAGAGCAAAGAAAGGCACCAACAAAAGTCACACCTACTTTCCAAATCATTTCACTGGAATATTCTTTCACTTGTTTTGTCGGATGACTGCAATAAATCTGAAAATGAGCACCATGAGGTTTGTGTTCACTAGTCACTTGTTCTCCTGTGTTTGTCTGTCAGGTTTGTAATTCAGTTTGTATTGGATATTGAAGAGAATCTCTTTTCAAGATGATTGCACATCGTACTGTGTTTAAAGCAACCAACTTGGAAAATGGCAGAAAATGAATGTTTCAATCCCTGTGTGACCAGATTCTTCCAATGCTTTTCAACAGCTAGATTGATGATGCCTGTAATCTGTATCCTGTGGAGAATGGGAGAGGAGAATAAAAACATGGTGCATGAACAGGACAGACTGTGTAAAATGGGAGCACAGAAATACTGCCACCTCATTGAAAGTTAATGAGATTTATTCCAAGTCAGACACCTGTCCACAATGAACAAGTGAATACATTAATTGTCCACTTTCAATCTAAATGGGACTGAGGTTCCAACAGAGATGTTTTCTGGAAAATACCTACTGCAGTTTTAAAATTGATGAACTGGAACATCTTACACTAACTTTCAAATAACTGGAGTGATTGTTTAGTTCTCATAGTGGAGAGAAGGAGTTGTTTATAAATATAAGCAGAAAGACACATTTGTGGATTGGTGAATGAGCTTTATCATTCTGAAATGTATTTGTCCATTGGTTGCAGGTCACTGGAAATTCTTTTTTACATTTCAATTGTAGCAGCAGCAGTTAGCAGCAAAATGTCTGATTAATCAGAGTAGTGGGTCTGGGAAACACTTAAACAGCCGAGACCCTGTAAAACAGAACTCCAAGTAATAGTTTAAATAAGGCACTGAACTGACAGAGCGGTAAAGGCCTGCTCAGGTCAGGAAAAAAAACCCGACCCGAACCTGACAGAACCACATTGGACTCGAGCCCGAGCCGGCCCGAGTATCTCCATTTATTCCCACGCCCAAACCGACCCGAGCCTTACCCGACCACCGGAATGTTCACTTTACCTACCTCCCGATTCCGAATCTACAGGAAGCTGCAGCATGAGCGCAATGACATCATTGAGATGCTCACTTGCTCACTGAGCAGACTCAGAGTTTCCCTCCTTGATGTCCCGGACTCCCAGCTCAGGTTGGCTTTTCAACTTTTGACACTTACTAAACTCAACTTCCCAGCAGAGCAAAATGTAATACTTCCTGTGTGTTTCCGACCCAGACACAGCCCGAACTGGACCCAGCCCGACCCGAACCTGGCCGGACCTGACCTGAGCCCGAAAGCTAGACCCGGAAGAGCGACCCGACATGACCCGGACCCGACACAGGTCGCGGGTCTCGTCGGGTTCAGGTCGGGTAGCAGGCCTTCACAGAGTGGAGGTCAGATGAGGATTGAATTAATTTCAATCACTGAATCTAAACAAGAAGTAAATCTGTCAGGAATGAAACATTTTATTTTTTTTGTGAGCTAGTGGCATAATGGTAGCGCGTCTGACTACAGATCAGAAGATTGTGTGTTCAGATCACGTCAGGCTCAGTTATGTTTTACAGCAGCTCAAGTTCCTGGATTTTATATCAGAAGAGAGTTAGTTCTCTTGGAATGTTCGTGCATGGTAGAATTTCAAGATCAACTTTAATAGATTAAAGTCCTGATTTCTGGTACCGTTCCATTTCCATGCTCAGTTCTTATTTCACACTGTTTTATATCAGAACAATGTTTCAGGGATGTGATGTGTCCATTGTTTGTACAATCGCTCTGTCACCCAGTGTGAGAAATAAAACACAAACCGCCCAGCGTGCCGCTCAAACCCATACCTGGCTCTGTCTATAGGCCGCTTAGTTCAGTTGGTTAGGACGCAGTGTTGATAACAACAAGGCTGTGGATTTGATCCCCATGTGCGCTGTCACATGGTCAGTCATTAATTTGACACATTTTTGTAACACTTAAAATCCAACGTTTAGATGCAAACAAGTTTACATAAAATGTCAGAGGGAATTTATTTTGAATAACATCCATTGCATCTTTGTCACTGGTCTGGAGTAACACAGAATTCTTTCCAGTTATCTTCCGTTTGCTGATAAACATTGAACTCGTGGCCTGTTCTCGTTAATGGTCACGAGCAGCAAAAACAGACAGAGTGAGTCTGACCGCCCAGAGATGTGGAAAAGGCTTCAGTTTGGGACAAATGCAGCAAATCAAATGTTCACCCGACCCCGAAAGATTCAAAAACTGGGGAAAAGGACACAAGGAGATAGAGAATAAGCTAAAGCAGACAATGTAAATATTTCCCATCCTTGATATCTCTCTATTCCAATCCAACCTTCAGAGTTGGGGAAATAATTTCAGTGTAAATTGTGCAGCTCAAGAGTCAAAACCAAAGGGCGATGCAGAATAAAGGAGAACTGCCAAAACCCCAGATTGAACCAGGGATCTTCAGTCTAATACACTCCCAACTGAGCTATTTCAGTCTCACAGGCTTGGGATGATAAGGGGCAAGTAACATTCGCACCACACAAGTGCCAGGCAATGACCATCTGCAACAAGAGAGAATCTAACTATCTCCCCTTTACATTCAATAGCATTACAATCACTGAATCCCCCACTATCAACATCATGGAGGTTACCATGGGTAGCCATACAAATAACGTGACTACAAGAGCTGGTCAGAGGCTTGGAATCCTGAGGCGAGTAATTACAGTGCAGCTGTTGGCTCCACCCCAGGGGCTGAATTTGTTCTGTAAACCATGAAGCAGCTTCCTCTCAAATCCCAGATTTATCAATAAATCCTCTTACAAAAGCCCCAAAGTGTGATATATTCCTCTCACTCATCCATGACTCCTGACTCCCCAAAGCCTGTCCACCATCCGCAAGGCACAAGTCAAGAGTGTGATGGAATACTCTCCAATTGCCTGGATGGGTGCAATTCCAACTCAAGAATCTCAACACCGTCCAGGACAAAGCAACCCACATGATTGGCACCCCATCTACAAACATTCACTCCCTCCACCATCGGCACACAGTGGCAGCAGTGTGTACCGTCTACAAGATGCACTGCAGCAATGCACCAAGACTCCTTAGACAGCACCTTCCAAACCCAGCGACCTTTACCACCGAGAAGGGCAAGGGCAGCAAATGCAGGGGATACCACCTGCAAGTTCCCCTCCATGCCACACACCATCCTGACTTGGAACTATATCACCGTTCCTTCACTGTCGCTGGGTCAAAATCCTGGAACTCCCTTCCTCACAGCACTGTGGGTGTACCTACCCCACATGGACTGCAGCGGTTCAAGAAGGCAGTTCACCACCACCTTCTCATGGGCAACTAGGGATGGGCAATAAATGCTGGCCTAGCCAGCGATGCCCACATCGCATGAATGAATGAATAAAAAAGTGAAGTATCCCTTGTGTCATTGTTTTGGTAGAAAATATAACCCTGGTGGAATTGCCCCTCCCAATCACACCTCACTTCATAGAACATAGAAAATGGAGAAAATTTATGGCACAGAATGAGACCATTTAGCAATCGTGTCTGTGCCAGCTGAAAAAGAGTGATCCAGCCCAATCCCACTTTCCAGGTCTTGGGAAAGGGATCTGAACAGATCGCAGAGCTCACATTATGTTAATGTTCTGTTGAAGTGTTGGTGAGCTGATATACCAGGGGAGATTCACACTGTTAGACACAGTGTGAAATACATTCAAGTATTTATAAAACATTACAACATGTGAGTAATATTCCCCATTGATTTCTCAGCACTGATGGATTGTGAAGTGGGAGACAGCCAGAAGTCCCAGTGAACCACACTGACCCTGAGCTGAGAATGAAATGAGATAAAGTTCAGTCTTCAGCAGTGAGATCCTGCAGAGAGGTAAGAGTCCTGAATCAAGGAGAGACTTTCTCATACTGCTGTTGAATCTCATTTCAAACACTCCTTGAACTCCCTGCCGAGGAATTCAGAGCTGGATAACGCCTGTAAAATCAGCCTAAAAAGGAAATAGAAAACACCCACCGTGGGCTCAAACTCAAAAACTTGAGATTCAGAGTTTCATGCTTTCATCGACTGAGCTCACTAGGCCTGAGACAGCGTCCCCGGCCTCTCTTTTATTGGACGGTGCAGCTGTTGGCTCCACCCCAGGGGCTGAATTTGTTCTGTAAACCATGAACCAGCTTCCTTTCAAATCCCAGGTTTATCAGTAAATCCTCTTACAAAATCCCCAAAGTGTGATATATTCCTCTCATTCATCCAGAATAAAAGTTACATCTTTTGCTCTTTTTTCCTTTCAAACATTGACTTCTATTTTACTCAGCATTTATTTCTCTCTCCTTTTTATGTTGTGCATTTCCTAATAAACATTTCATTTCAATTATTTTGGAGGGATGAAATGAACAGAAAATATTTTCTGCAATGGTACCAGGGGTGTGGGACAGAGTGAGTGGTTCGGATCTGGAATACACTGCCTGAGAGTGTGCTGGAGGCAGATTCAATCGTGGCTTTCAAAAGGGAATTGGATAAACACCTGAATAGAGAAAATTTGCAGGGCTACAATGAAAGGGCAGAGGAGTGGAATTCGCTGATCTGCTCTTGCAAAGAGCTGTCATGGACATGATGGACTGAATGGTCTCCTTCTGTACTGTTACCATTTGATTCCTTGATTCTAACTCTGTCAAAGTTGTTCTGAACTTGCTCTGCTCCAAGGAGAACAACCCCAGCTTTTCCAGTCTCTGCACATAACTGAAGTTATGAGGAACCATGGGGAACCCACTGTAAACCTTCCTCCAGACAGAAATACAACTGTTCACCACCACACTGTGACCCAGCTGTTCACATGATTTGGATGTGGGGACCAAATGTAGTATTTCAAAGTTTGCAGATGACACAGAACTAGGTGGGAATGTGTGTTGTGAGTTAAATGCAAAGCGGCTTCAAGGGAATTTGGACAGACTTAGTGAGTGGACAAGAAAGTGGCACATGAAATATAATGTGTAAAAATGTGAGGTTATCCACTTTTGCAGGAGAAACAGATGTGCAGATTATTTGTTAAATGGTAAGAGTGTGAATGTACAAAGGGGCCTGGGTGTCCTTGTCAATAAGTGACTGAAAGCTAATATGCAGGTGCAGCAAGCAATTCAGAAGACGAATGATATGTTAGCCTCTATCACAAGAGGATTTGAGTATAGGAGTAGTGAAGTCTTGCTTCAATTGTATATAACCTTGGTTGGACTGCACTTTTGAATACTGTGTGAAGTTTTGTTCCCCTTACCTTAGGAAGGATATCATTGCCATCGAGGGAGTGCAACGAAGGTTCACCAGACTTGTTCCCGGGATGGCGGGACTGTCAAATGAAGAGAGATTGGGGAAACTGGGCCTGTATTCTCTAGAGTTTTGAAGAATGAGAGGTGATCTCATTGAAACTTACAAAATATTTAAAGGGATAGACAGGTAGATGAAGCTAAGATGTTTCCCCCGGTTGAGGAGTCTAGAACCAGGGGACACAATTTCAACGTAAGGGGAAAGCCACTTAGGACAGCGATGAGGAGAAATTTCTTTACTCAGAGGGTTGTGAATCTTTGGAATTCTCTACCTCAGAGGGCTGTGGAAGTTCAGTCATTGAGTATGTTTAAAGCAGAGATTGACAGATTTCTAAATACAAATGACATAGGGGAGATGGAGATAGTGTGGGAAAAAGGCATTGAAGTGGACGATCCGTCATCATCATATTGAATGGCAGGGTGGGCTCGATGGGCTGAATGGCCTACTCCTGCTCCTATGTTCCTATCAGTCTGCAAACTTCATATGCATGCTGTCATTGTCCCTTTTATTCCATGGGCTTCAGTTTTACTGGCAGTCTAGTATGTGACATCTTCAAGAAGGTTTTCAATAAGTTAAATAAGGAGAAATTGTTTCCAGTGGCAAAAGGGTCAGTAACCAGAGGATGTATTTATCAGGTGATTGAGAAAAGACCAGAGGCGAAATGAGGAATGATTTTTTTATACAGTGATGTGTTGTGATCTGGAATGCACTGTCTGATCAGGACTTGAAAGCAGATTCAGTAGTAACTTTGAAAAGCGAAAGGGATAAATACTGGAAAGAAAAATGTACAGATTACAGGAGACAGCACTGACACAATGGACCAAATGGTCTCCTTCTTTGGGTATCATTCTATGGTTTTATGAACATAATGTTGATACAATTCGCTGAGTTGGAAGGGAAGTGAACCCAGATTCCGGGTATTCTAAACACCAGACCCAAACCAAATGAACAAGCCTGTTGTTTAATCTCTGTTTTTCACACCAGCTTCTCCTCGCTCTTTCTGTGTTTCCTGCCTGGTCTGTTCCTCTGACCTTCATTCCTGACACTCTATTGAGAATGGCCAACTCACTGCGCCTCTCACTCACACCGTCACTCCACCCCTTCACCCACTTCCAAACCTCTCTGTTCAACAGTACCTCACATCTGCTCCTCTGCTCCATTAATATAACAGGAAAACATTTTCAAACAGACATCTCCAGACAGTGAACGTTCCAGTAAGACAAGGTAAAGAGCAGATTCATTCACTTTAAACACAGAGAGAGCAGCTCTCCCTGTTCAGTCTCAGGAGCAGATCTGGTTTCACTCCCATTAGTCTTAGAGACATGCGCCAGAATTTTAAGGGACCGTTGGAGACGGGAATGGAGGCCGGGGAGGGGGAGGGGGGTGTATAAAATAGGGATGGAAGACGTTGGACCGGATTTTTCTGTCGGTGGCTGACATGGAGGGCAGAATTCGCACATCCACATGGCAAGAAGGCATTTAAAGTATTTATGAGTTCAATTGTCAGCAATTTTATTCACTGGATCCAATTGAACTAATAGCACACGGGAACCACGGGGCTTCAGAGCCTCGCCTGGTTAAAGGAGGTGACTGGATGGTGGGAGCTGAGTGTTGTCTTCACTGGGAAGCTATCGGGTGAGGCAGCAAAACTTGGCAGCAAGGGTGGAGGGGGAAAGGGCATCGGGAAACACTGTCAGGAGTGGGGGCCAATGTGCCAGCTCTGCAGAGGGAACAACACCAGGGTGCCATTGGGGCAGTGCCACTTCATTGAGGGTGACAAGTGAGGTAAATGTGGCTGGGTGTTGTTTACTGTGAAGGTCTTGCACTCAGGGAGGGGCAACCTGTCATGGGCCTCATTCGAGGCTCTCATTGGATTCGAGGCTCCCATTGAGGAGGAGGAGGAGGAGTAGAGAGGAAGGGAGGGAGGCGCAGGCACCAGCAGGGGCACCACAGCAGCTTGGGGGCCCACAGGAAGGCCAGCCTCGAACAGGAGGCTGGAGAAGGAGGCAGAGGAACACGTCAGCCGAGGTTCAACTACCTGCAGATGTCCGAGTGACAGTGTCTCCGCAGACTGCACCTCTCCACGGAGGTCGTCACTGATCTCTCTGCCATGATGCAGCTGTGCCCCATGCGACTTGGTGGGCACCTGATGCCAGTGTCACTGAAGGTCACCGTGCCACTGAACTTCTTCACCACCAGATCATTGCGGGGATCCACTGGAGATATGTGTGGAATCTCACAGTCTGTAGTGAATCAGTGCATCAAGGAGGTCACCAATGTCCTGTTCAGGAGGGCCAGTGACTATGTACACATTGATCCAAACAGTCAAGCTGAGAGAGCTATAGGATTCGGGGCCATCGCTGGATTCCACCAGGTGTAGGGTGTCATTGACTGCACCCATGTGACCATCAAGGCTCCTGCAGACCAGCCAGCAGCCTTCAACAGGAAGGGCTTCCACTTGCTCAGTGTGCAATTGGTCTGCGACCACTGCAAATGGATCCCACAGGTGTGTGCACAAATCCCGGGAAGCAGCCACAACGCCTGCATACCAAGGCACTCCCAGGTGCCAGAACCTTTTCGCAGCCCCATCCGCTTTCAGAGATGGATCCTTGGAGACAAGGGCTACCCACTGAGGACATGACTACTGACGTCTGTGAGGAACCCACGCACGGATGCAGAGGAGAGGTACAACACCTGCTGCGGGTCAACCCGAGCGACCGTCAAGGAGGCCATTGGTCTCCTGAAGATGAGATTCAGGTGCCTAGATCGATCCAGTGGAGCCCTTCAGTATGTCCCGGCGAGGGTCTCGCATATCGTGGTGGCTTGCTGTGCACAGCACAATCTGGCATTACAGAGGGGTGAGGTGTTGACTAGTGAGGATATCGTGGAGTGTGATGTCTCCTCTGATGATGAGGATGTGGAGGAGGATGCTGCCCAAGCAGTGCCAGATGAAGAACCTCAGGCACAGCAGGAAAGGGGCCATGAGATACACACAAGGGAGACATGAGACACCCTTATACATTCAAGTTTCCTTTGAGCCTTACCACCTTCTGGAACCACAGCAATAAAGTCTTAGCTTTAAGCAGCCCTGTTGTCACCTCCTTCCTTCTGTTCTGCAGCGTCCAGGTACACATCGCACAGTGACAAGGCCGAAGCTTTGTAAACTCAGGGCTTGGTCCCTCACTTCCAGCCCCTTGGGAGGAAGGGTTTAAATGAAGTCCCAAAGGGTATCAACAATAAGAAGGAGACATAGTGAGAGAACATCATTTCTTTATTCCGTGTGACACCAAACACAACCCTATCCATCTGGAATGTACATTCACCCGTGAACCCCTCAGTGAATCTAGGTGCTCTTCTTAAATCTTTTCCGGGTGCTCCTACGTGGTGCTCCCCTGCTCTGTCAGCTGAGATGGAGACAGGCTGCTGACCTTGCTGCCCCATGGCTTGGGATGACATTGGTGGCCGTCCTCTTGCTGCCTGAGGCCTGGAGGGCCCCGGCACACTGAGGGCCTCCTGCACAGGTACAGGGACCCCCCTCTGTCATCGAGGATGATGGAGGCAGGCACTGGCATCACTTGTGTCACTGGCAGAGGGGCTTTGGAGCTACTGTCCACACCAGGAGCACCCTGAGAGGAGACCCCAGATGTAGCAGCCAGCTGCTCCTCCCCCTTATAAGACACACTTGTACCTCGCTGCTGACCTGAGAGGGATGTGGACCTGGTGAAGAGTTCAGGTGCCTCGTCCCCCCTCTCACCTTGTCACCGCTGGATGGATCTCATGGACAAAGCGATGGAGTGCAAGTCTGCGCGCATCTCCGGCAGCCACTGATTGGTCGGCTGGATCTGGCTCTCCATCAGAGTCACCAATCTCTCAAGGAAGGAAGCCAGACACACCCCCATCAGAGACAGTGCAGCATGCAAGGCCTGGATGGACTCCTCCATCATCCGAACTTGGGTACACATAACCTCTGGCAACTCTGCCAGATGTTGCCTGACCTCTTGCTGCAGCTGCAGTATTTCCCGTGTTGCTGGAGACACCAGAGGCACGTCATCAGCCTGGGACTCAGCATGGGCCTGGCCTCCCACAGACTTCCAACTGCCAGTGGCCTCGGCTGTCACAGCCTCCGTCAGCTGCCCGGGCCTGTCTGTGACGTGCTCACCAGCTTGTGTGCCCAAATCTAACAGCAAGTGGATACCCACCGAGTGAGGGTTTCTGTGCTGGTGGAGGGTGCAGGGGAATGAGGTGATGGTGCACCATCTGAGGCTCCCTCCTCCTCCTCAGAGGTGTCTGGCTGTCCCACAGTCTCTCCAGCTCTTCGCTCTTGTTGTTCATTCGGGCCTTCATGTGAAAACAGGGACATTGAAGGGTTAGGGTCTGCCCATCGTGACATTCCAACCACCCCTACTGTGCAGCGCCATTGATGCAGTGGTGAACAGATGAGCAGTATGGCTCCTTTGCAGCGGATGCTCCCTTGTGCCCCAGGAGATGTTCACTCACTCTCTTAGGTAGGTGTCCCTGTCTCTCCATCAGCTATGGAGCAGCTGCTTTGCTGCCCGGCCTGTTCCATGGCCTCCTCCTCCATCGGGATGAGGACATGGAGATAAGGCATCCACTGCCAGTCTTGACATGCTCTTTCCGATTGTGGGCTGTCTTCTCCTGCAGCCACTATGATCAACAAAGTTAGTCTCCCAGCGGGGACAAGCCCAATATCTCTGATGGTGATAGTCCAGCAGTCCATGATGTGGACACACATATTCCTCCTGCATGTGGCCCCTCTCGAGGGACTGTGTGAGTTTATACAATGACTGATGTGCACCTCCCACCGAGATGCAGCCAAGCCTCAGGCAGCATGTCCTGCTGCCCTTCCCCAATACACATGACTGGGTGGTCACTCCCTTTCCACCAAACACTCCCTCTCACTCTGCCATGCGCAATGTCCAAAGGGTCCAAAGTGTTTTGAGTTTGCACCTGAGCAGCCCGGATCCGGTCATTGACCCACTTCGTGCACTGGATCCATGTCTTGGGGGTGACCCCACGGCTGCTGACTTCACCTACTATCTCAAAGCAGCTTTGCTTGGTCAGGTGGACAGGTCTCCACCTCCCATCCCTGGGGAAGAGGATCTTCCACCTATCTGTTGTCACCTGGAGGCAAACCTGCAGGAAGGCATCGCCAAACCATTGGACCATGGTCACTGCAGGCTCGCATTCAGCTCCTTACCTATCAGGCAGCAGAGACAGCAGAACGGGTCCTGGGGCATCAGTGACAGCAGAACGGGTCCTGGGGCATCAGTGACAGCAGAACGGGTCCTGGGCAGCAGAGGCAGCAGAACAGGTCCTGGGGCAGCAGAGGCAGCAGAACAGGTCCTGGGGCAACGGAGGCAGCAGAACAGGTCCTGGGGCAGCAGATGCAGCAGAACAGGTCCTGGGGCAGCAGAGGCAGCAGAACTGGTCCTGGGGCAGCAGATGCAGCAGAACTGGTCCTGGGGCAGCAGAGGCAGCAGAACAGGTCCTGGGGCAACTGAGGCAGCAGAACGGGTCCTGGGGCAGCAGAGGCAGCAGAACAGGTCCTGGGGCAACGGAGGCAGCAGAACAGGTCCTGGGGCAGCAGATGCAGCAGAACAGGTCCTGGGGCAGCAGATGCAGCAGAACAGGTCCTGGGGCAGCAGAGGCAGCAGAACAGGTCCTGGGGCAGCAGAGGCAGCAGAACAGGTCCTGGGGCAACGGAGGCAGCTGAACAGGTCCTGGGGCAGCAGATGCAGCAGAACTGGTCTGGGGCAGCAGAGGCAGCAGAACAGGTCCTGGGGCAGCAGATGCAGCAGAACTGGTCCTGGGGCAGCAGATGCAGCAGAACGGGTCCTGGGGCAGCAGAGGCAGCAGAACAGGTCCTGGGGCAGCAGATGCAGCAGAACAGGTCCTGGGGCAGCGGAGGCAGCAGAACAGGTCCTGGGGCAGCAGATGCAGCAGAATGGGTCCTGGAGCAGCAGAGGCAGCAGAACGGGTCCTGGGGCAGCAGAGGCAGCAGAACGGGTCCTGGGGCAGCAGAACGGGTCCTGGAGCAGCAGAGGCAGCAGAACGGGTCCTGGGGCAGCAGAACGGGTCCTGGGGCATCAGAGGCAGCAGAACGGGTCCTGGGGCAGCAGAGGCAGCAGAACGGGTCCTGGGGCAGCAGAACGGGTCCTGGAGCAGCAGAGGCAGCAGAAAGGGTCCTGGGGTGGCAGAACGGGTCCTGGGGCATCAGAGGCAGCAGAACGGGTCCTGGGGCAGCAGAATGGGTCCTGGAGCAGCAGAGGCAGCAGAACGGGTCCTGGGGCAGCAGAACGGGTCCTGGGGCAGCAGAGGCAGCAGAACGGGTCTTGGGGCAGCCGAACGGATCCTGGGGCAGCAGATGCAGCAGAACGGGTCCTGGAGCAGCAGAGGCAGCAGAACGGGTCCTGGGGCATCAGAGGCAGCAGAACGGGTCTTGGGGCAGCAGAACGGGTCCTGGGACAGCTGAACGGGACCTGGGGCAGCAGAGGCAGCAGAACGGGTTCTGGGACAGCAGAGGCAGCAGAACGGGTTCTGGGGCAGCTAAGGCAGCAGAACGGGACCTGGGGCAGCAGATGCAGCAGAACTGGTCTGGGGCAGCAGAGGCAGCAGAACAGGTCCTGGGGCAGCAGATGCAGCAGAACTGGTCCTGGGGCAACTGAGGCAGCAGAACGGGTCCTGGGGCAGCAGAGGCAGCAGAACAGGTCCTGGGGCAACGGAGGCAGCAGAACAGGTCCTGGGGCAGCAGATGCAGCAGAACAGGTCCTGGGGCAGCAGATGCAGCAGAACAGGTCCTGGGGCAGCAGAGGCAGCAGAACAGGTCCTGGGGCAGCAGAGGCAGCAGAACAGGTCCTGGGGCAACGGAGGCAGCTGAACAGGTCCTGGGGCAGCAGATGCAGCAGAACTGGTCTGGGGCAGCAGAGGCAGCAGAACAGGTCCTGGGGCAGCAGATGCAGCAGAACTGGTCCTGGGGCAGCAGATGCAGCAGAACGGGTCCTGGGGCAGCAGAGGCAGCAGAACAGGTCCTGGGGCAGCAGATGCAGCAGAACAGGTCCTGGGGCAGCGGAGGCAGCAGAACAGGTCCTGGGGCAGCAGATGCAGCAGAATGGGTCCTGGAGCAGCAGAGGCAGCAGAACGGGTCCTGGGGCAGCAGAGGCAGCAGAACGGGTCCTGGGGCAGCAGAACGGGTCCTGGAGCAGCAGAGGCAGCAGAACGGGTCCTGGGGCAGCAGAACGGGTCCTGGGGCATCAGAGGCAGCAGAACGGGTCCTGGGGCAGCAGAGGCAGCAGAACGGGTCCTGGGGCAGCAGAACGGGTCCTGGAGCAGCAGAGGCAGCAGAAAGGGTCCTGGGGTGGCAGAACGGGTCCTGGGGCATCAGAGGCAGCAGAACGGGTCCTGGGGCAGCAGAATGGGTCCTGGAGCAGCAGAGGCAGCAGAACGGGTCCTGGGGCAGCAGAACGGGTCCTGGGGCAGCAGAGGCAGCAGAACGGGTCTTGGGGCAGCCGAACGGATCCTGGGGCAGCAGATGCAGCAGAACGGGTCCTGGAGCAGCAGAGGCAGCAGAACGGGTCCTGGGGCATCAGAGGCAGCAGAACGGGTCTTGGGGCAGCAGAACGGGTCCTGGGACAGCTGAACGGGACCTGGGGCAGCAGAGGCAGCAGAACGGGTTCTGGGACAGCAGAGGCAGCAGAACGGGTTCTGGGGCAGCTAAGGCAGCAGAACGGGACCTGGGGCAGCAGAGGGCTCTCAGGAAGACACTCCTTTAAACCAGGCAGCAGTGAATGCAGGTCTGGCAGCCCTTTCAATATGGTGCCAGCACCTGCCGTTGTGTCAGATGTCGGTGCCATCGGTGCCTCGTTCCCTACCTCTGGTCCTTGTTTACATGGGCCCCACGCCTCCCCTTCATTAATTGGTCGGCTGCTCCGTGATCGGGGTCGGTCGGCCACATTTCACTCGTGTGGTGACGACACCCACTTCCGGTGCCTCTGCCGAGAGCCGCACCGTTAGTTTAAAATTCAGCCCATGGGGTCAAGAGTGGAAAATCTCCCCTCTGATTCTCTCTACTTAAAATGAAGGAGACACCAAATTAAAACTGATGAAACCAGGGATTGTATCCTGGTTCTTCAATCTAGTGTTCTCCCAACTGAGCTATTCCAGCCACAGTGTGAACTCATCTTCATTGGAGACAAATATAACTCCAGGCGGAATTTCCCCACCCGTTCATTCCTCACTTCAGGGGAATGGGACCCGACCAGATCGCGGAACTCAGATTCTGTTAATGTTCTGCTCTTGATATCTTAATATTATCTTGCGTTTGAGCCACTTTTAATCAGGTTCACGGACAAATTCTTCCATCATCCCTTCTCCCACATTCCCTCTCTCTCATTCATTCTTTATTCCTCACAATCCAGAAAGGGTTAGGAATCAGAGCTCACCCCCAAACCCTCTGCACACAGACCTCTGTCTGTTACCCTGTTTGATCCAAGAGACCAGTCAATAAATTACACTCTTTATAAACACAGAAAGCTGCCTCAGAGTGTTGGACAGAGATAAATACACTGAAGTCTTTTGAAAAAAGTTCATCTTACGGGTTGTTACTGAGCCCACAGAGCAGGGCGAGCCCAGGCTCAAGCCCCAGCCCCAGCCTGTGCTGTGTTAGCTGATGCCACCTGGTGTGATACTGAGCCACACGGAGCAGGAAAGGGCCTGGTTGTATTCATGGCCTGTGTTGTGTTAACTGATCCCACTCAGTGTGGTAGGAGCCACACAGAACAGACTGGGCCCAGGCTCCTTCCTCAGCCTGAGGGATGACAGTTCTTCTCACACGTTGTTGTACAGAGCCCCACACAGAACAGGGAAATCACAGGCTCCATCCCCGGCCTGTGGTATTTTACTTCATTGCACCTGGTATGGTACGGAGTCCCCAGAGCAGGAAAGATCCAGCTTCCATCTCCGGCCTGTGCTGAATTAGCTGATCTGACCTGGTTGGCACTGAACCGCAATCAGGGAAGAATGGGCCGAGGCTCCATGGCCTCCATGGTGTGTTAGTTATTCTCATTTGGTGAGGTACTGAGCACCATATAGAGCAGGATGGGCCTGTGCTCAGTGAGCTGATCTCACCTTGTGTGGTCCTGAGACCCACACACAAAGCAGGACAGGCCTAGGCCTCATCCCCGGCCTGTGTTCAATTAGCAGATCTCAGCCAAAAGATTTTGATAAGGTTCCACACAAGAGGCTTCTCGATAAGATTAAAGGCCCTGGTATCAGTGGTAATATATTGATCTGGATTGGGAACTGACTGGCAGACGTAGGCAGAAAGTAGTTACAGATGGATCTGGATCTGTTTGGAGACCAGTTACCAGTGGTGTCCCACAGGGATCGGTGTTGGGACTGTTGCTCTTTACTATTTTTATTAATGATCTGGATGTAGGTGTAGGGGGCACCATCTGTAAATTTACAGATGATTTGAAGATCTGTGCGAGTGTTTAGACTGTAGACGATACTCGACTGTTTCAGGCTGATCTTAATGTGTTGGGAGATTGGGTTCATGACTGGTAAATGATGTTTAATTTGGGTAAGTGCAGTGTTATTCATGTGGACAGGGCGAATGCTCAACATTCATGCACCCTTCAGGGAAAAACATTAAAGCAGGTGGAGAAAGAAAATAATTTTGAGCAGAGATCTGGATGTTCGAGTGCACAGATCTCTAAAGTTACAGCAGCAATGCTGTGAAGTGATAGTTGGAGCAAATAGAGGGTTGGGCTGCATTCAGAGGACAATTGAGTATAAAATGAGGCATATTCTTTCATGGAATGTGAGCGACACTGGCAAGGCCAGAATTTGTTACCCATCCCTAATTGTCCTTGACAAGGTGGCGGTGAGCTCCCTTCTTGAATTGCTGCACTCCATGTGCTGTAGGTACACCCACAGTGCTGTTCGGAAGGGAGATCCAGTATTTTGACCCGGCATCAGTGCATGAACAGCGATATATTTGCAGATCAGATGGTGTGTGACTTGGAGGGGAGCTTGCACATGGTGGTGTTTCCATGCATCTGCAGCCCTTGTCCTTCAAGATGGTGGAGGTCTTCGGTTTCGAAGGTGCTGTCTGCAGAGCCTTGGTGAGTTGCAGCAGTGCATCTGGTAGATGGTACACACTACTGCCACTGTGCGTCAGTGATGAAGGGAGTGAATGTTTAAGGTGGTGAATGGGGTGACAATCAAGGCGGCTGCTTTGTCCTGGACAGTGTCGGGTTTCTAGAGTATTGTTGGTGCTGCACTCATCCTGGTTTGTGCCTGTAGATGGTTGACAAGTTCTGGAGAGTCAAAAATCACAAAATTATTGCAGTGCAGAAGGAGGCCATTCGGCCCATTGTGTCTGCATAGAATCATAGAACATAGAAAGTTTACAGCACAGGCAGGCCAAAAAACGAGCCACCCAGCTGAATCCCATTGCCCAGCATTTGGACCGTAGCCCTGCAGGTTCAGGTACTTGAGGTGCACATCCAGACACCTTTTAAATGAGTTGAGGGTTTCTGCCTCAGCTACCCTTACAGGCAGTGAGTTCCAGACTCCCAGAGCTCTCTGGGTGAAAAAACCTTTCCTCATCTCCCCTCTAATTGTTCAACACATCAATTTAAATCTATGCTCCCTAGTCACTGACCTCCCTACTAAGGTAAATAGACCCTTCCCATCCATTCTATCCAGACCCCTCACAATTTTGTACATTTCAATCAAATCTCCCCTCAGCCTCCTCTATTCAACCCCAGCTGATCCAATCTTTCCTCATCGCTGCATTTTTGCAGAGCTGGCAACATCCTCGTAAATCTCCTCTGTAACCTCTCTCGTGTAATTACATCCTTTCTGGAATGAGGTGACCAGAACTGCACACAGAACTCAAGTTGTGGCCTAACTAATAATTGATACAGTTCCAGCATAACCTCCCTGCTCTGATATTCTATACATCGGCTAATAAAGGAAAGGATTCCATAAGCCTTCTCAACCAACTTATCAACCTGTCCTGCTACTTTCAGGGATTTGTGGACATTCACTTCAAGGTCCCTCACTTCCTCTACACCTCTCAGCATTCACCCATTAATTGTGTATTCCTTTGCTGTGTTTGACCTCACCAAAGGCATCACCTCACACTTCTCCAAGTTGAGTTCCATTTGCCACTTTTCTGCCCACCTGACTAGTCCATTTCTCCAGCTCTCCTAATGAGCATTTCACCACGTGCCTTGAGCTGAGTTACTCATCACAGAATTCCCACTATCTGATTTACTCTTGTAGCCAGAGTATGTATATGAATGGTCCAGTTAAGCTTTTGTCAATGGTAACCCCCAGGATGTTGATGGTGGGGGGATTCAGCGATGGTAATGCTGTTGATCGTCAAAGGGAGATGGTTACATTCTCTCTTGTTGGAGATGGTCATTGCCTGGTACTTATGTGGTGTGAATGTTACTTGCCACTTAGCAGCCCAAGTCTGAATGTTGTCCAGGTCTTGCTGCTTCTGGACACGGACTCCTTCAGTATCTGAGATGTCCCGAATTTGTCCTTTTATGAAACCTTGGTCAGGACTCACTTGGAATATTGTATCCAGTCTTGGTCTCCTCACATGATGGGTGATATTGAGGCTTTGGAAAGGGTACAGAGGAGAGACATTCGACGAATTCCCAGTATAAGACATCTTGGTTATCAAGTTAGACTAAAAGAGTTGGGACCCTACACCTTAGAGAAACCTAGACTGAGGGGTGATCCGATTGAGGTTCATAAATAATGAAGAGTCCAATTTAACATGGGAGAGGAGTCATTACTTTATATTGGAAAAGGCCAGATGGCACCCGGATCACATTAAATTTCATTTTCAGTGCTGGGCTAATGTACCAGGATGGCCGAGTCGTTAAGGCGTTGGACTTAAGATCCAATAGACTTGTGTCTATGTGGGTTCAAACCCCACTCCAGGTATCTGTGCTTACAAAATGTTACTTATTCTTTCCCTGACTTCTGCCTTGCACCATCATCTCTTCTGTCATTTAATCACTCTTGCCTTCCAACTGATCACAGCTTCCTATTATTTGATCTGCCCCAGCACCGTTCCTTGGCTCTGCGCTTGCTTATAAACTGGTAAATCTTTAACTTAATCTCCTCTGCACCCTGACAATGACCTTCTCATCCTTCCTGGATTGTGGTTCCTCACAGGATTCGCTGCCTCTCCGACTCCCCTCCAGGTAACTGAAGGCCCTGAGCCTTGGTCTCGCTTTATACGCTAGCTGGTAGTTGATTCCTTGCAGGTCTGCCACCGCTCAGGAGAAGCTCAAGACCCAGATCAAGCAAAGTATCAAGAGGAATGTGAACAAAGGCTCCCTGGTGCAGAGCAAGGGACAGGGCGCCTCCGGCTCCTTCAAAATCAGCAAGAAGGAAAACCCAGGGAAAAGTGGGAAAGAAGGTGAAGAAACCAGCAGCCAAGAAATCTTTAGTGAAGAAACCAGCAGACAAGAAATCTTCAGTGAAGAAACCAGCAGACAAGAAATCTTTAGTGAAGAAACCAGCAGAAAAGAAAGTGACAACAAAGAAAGTAACAGCCAAGAAAACGAGCAGCAAGGCGGCGGCAACGCCAAATAAGGCGGTGAAGAAAGCAGCGCTTCAGAAAAAGTCTCCTGCGAAGAAGGTCAAAAAAGGCAAGAGTGCGGCGGGCGGAAAGGCGCTGAAGAAAGTGCAGACATGGAAGAGCAAGGTCAAGCCGAAAGCAGCGAAGTCTCAGAAAGCAGGGTCTGGAAAGAAGTGAAAGCGCGGGAAACTTGTAGACATCTGAACACAAAGGCTCTTCTCAGAGCCACCCACATCTCTCAGGAAAGAGCTGATCCCCTGATCAAATGATCCCTGTCCAGGCCCCGCCTGCATTTTCCACATGGAAATGATTTGGAGTAAATCCAGGATCCCTGGTGACTCCCCTCCACCCAGCCCTTTCCCCACTCTCTGTCATAAAACAGAGGGATGTCCGGCCCTCACTCTAACTGGGGATGTGTTCGGTGCAGTCTCAGTTCACAAATTCAGGGGGAGAGTTTGTAAGACAGTAACACTGGCGGAGAAACCCCACCTCACAACTCAAACCCCAACACATGAGTTTCTCCAATTCAGCTGGAGTCGGGTGAAAACAGGAGCTGGGATAGGCTGTGATCGTTAATGTTAGGAATGGATATGTTCAGGGAGGAATGTACCTGGAATCTCCGAATATAATAGTTCCTTATTTCCCCAGATGACACATTCTGCAGTGAGAGTGAAAAGTCTCTTCACTGCTTCACATTTATTAATTGTTTGGTTCGAGATGAATAATGAGTCAGAGAGTAATGACAGGATCTGAAGCTTCTCTCACATCAGCCCTTGAATGACTCAGTGTGAAGTGTCCAATGTGTGAAGCTACTGCCAGGGTTTGTCAATCTGAACAGTTTCAGCTCAGTTACTGGGGGCCTGGAATCCCCGCAGTTTGACTCTGTCTCTGATTGGTCACCCGCTTCTCAATCCAATTCTTAACCAATAGGAGAATCACATATAAGTAAATAGAAGTTCTCATTGGCTCAGATTTTCCAATTGGAAAAAGCCTGGCAATTCCAGAGCAGGAAGGAATTGAAGTGATGGAAAATTTCAATTTTCAGGCAACAATTTTAAAACCTCTCATTTTATGTTCTGTTTTACTGTATTTACCGTCACAAAATCCTGACACGATTTTAGGAATCGTTTTCATTTGTCAATCTGTTAACTGTAAGCGGCGGGAGGAAGGTCCGGTTCAGCAATTTAAAACGGGACAAATATCAGCTTCCACTCTGTAAAAGGAACAAATTAGCGACTAACCGCCTCTCACAGGCTTCTCGGGGACTGACAGAAACGAGCGGTTTCTGATCTTTTCTCCTGAAAGAGGCGGATAATGCTGCAGGGAGCAATGAACTGCCCTTCACTTTCTGGCTGCTAATACATCCCTGACTTTAAACAGTTCAAACAGCGACTGATGCTTCTGCCGGAAAATTAGCAGATTCACCAGAATGATCCCGGTCCATCATGGCCAAAGACATCCAGCTGGCCCGCCGCATCCGCGGGGAACGCACCTAAAACCCAGCTTCAGTAACAAGTGTAACAAGGGCTCTTTTCAGAGCCACCAAATCAGCAAAGGAAAGAGCTGCCATCTCTGTTCATCATCAAACCCATTAGATTGGAGGGGCGGCCACATGGTTTCTGTTTTGTCACATCACTTTCCCGAAAGGCCTGTCGGACTGAGAGCTGATCTGGAATTTAGAAAGCAGCATTACCGGAGACTCATTGCTGCTCAGCACAATCTCAACCCCGCTCCTGGGATCCGTTTGCTGGCATTTGGGGAAAAGAAATGGATCCCAGTTTTATATGGAAGGCATTAATGGAGCCGGGTCCGTTCACATGAGGGTTATTTACAAACATTACCCAATGAGTTCGCTAATATTTGAATCCATTGGAGATCAGTACCCAGGATATGGAAGGCAGCTCGGTCACTCTGACTGAAACCGCCAGTTCCCCGGGGTTGCAGACCCTGACACTGCGGGGAGAGAATCCCCGACTCTATCCCGCCGCCGGGGGAAACAGACAGCTCTGTGTCCGCAGAATAGGGAGGGCCGGGGGGAAGGCACACCTGAAAGCGCTGCAATGGACTCAGCTCCTGTGTGTGCACAACTCTCACTGATTCCGTCCTCTGGGAACAGTGCGGTCTAAACAGATCAGGTTAGGAGAGAAACACACAGCCCGAGAATGGCCTCTTCCTTCCTGCATTTACTCTGTTCCGGGAGCAGATTCCCATTGAGAAGCGGCGCTCAGATCACCGGAGAGAAAAAAAAGCACAATTCAAACTGTCCAAATGAAAAACAGAGAATTAACCCGGACACTTCCATTATTAAATTAATTCATCAGCTCCGAACCAGTTCCCGTTAATGTACCGGGATAATCTCGGGATTTATAAAATCGAAGGCAGCGGGATTTATTAAATTGTTGATTCTGACACCCTGTAGTTCACTTCTTCACTTAACTAGAGGGGGAGATGTGTGAGCAGAGAAACAGAGCGAAATCCAGAGAGGGAACTGAAAACACACCTGGACAGATGTGAAACAGGTCAATCCACTGTTACAATAACTCCATCACTGACTCCCTCCTGACAGTAACCAGTCCTTTCACAGAGACTGTGGGTGGCTCTGAAAAGAGCCTTTGGTTTATTTGATGACATTTTGGCCGCTTTACCTTTTCTGGGAGCTCTGAGCGCTGGTTTTCTTGGGCTGCAGCACGGCCTGGATATTAGGCAGCACCCTGCCCTGAGCGATAGTCACTCCTCCCAGCAGCTTGTTGAGCTCCTCGTCGTTGCGGACGGCCAGCTGCAGGTGTCTGAGGATGTTGCGGGTCTTCTTGTCGTCCCGGGCTGCGTTCCCGGCCAGCTCGAGGATTTCAGCGGTCAGATACTCGAGCACAGCAGCCAGATAGACCGGGGCTCCGGCACCCACATGCTCAGCATAGTTACCCTTTCTCAGGAGCCTGTGAACACGGCCCACCGGGAACTGCAGTCCAGCCCGGGAGGAGCGAGACTTGGCCTTGGCTCGAGCTTTCCCGCTCGTCTTTCCTCTTCCAGACATTTCCACAATCTCACAAATACTTTCACAAAGAATGAATAATTTCCTTAGCATTGATAGCATGTCGCAGGTAGTCAGGATGGCCGAGCGGTCTAATGCGCTGCGTTCAGGTTGCAGTTTCCATTGGAGGCGTGGGTTCGAATCCCACTTCTGACACCTTGTGTTTTGACTGCACTGGAGGCGTTTGGGAGCAGCGGTGAAAAGCAAAGAGAAAGCAGGCAAGAACATGGACAAACAAAGGAACAATGGACCCAAAGATGTTGCAACAAAACATGAGTGTAAGAGGCAACGAAGCAAACAGCAGGGCACATAAAAGACCAAAAATGTAACCTTTGTATCGGGGTGGAAGATGTTGCCAATATCCTTAATGAATACTTTACTGTTTTCCCGAATGAGAGGGTGATGCAGATATTGTTATGAAGGAGGAGGAGTGTGAAGTATTGGACATGATAACTTAAGGAGAGAGGAAGTATAAATGGGATGAGCATCCTTGAATGTGGAAAAATCACCAGGACCAGATGAAATGTACCCCAGGCTGTTGAAAGAAGCCAGGGAAGAAATAGTGGAAGGTCTGACCATCATTTTCCAATCCCTCACTGGATACAGGTGTGGTGCCAGAGGATTGGAGGTCTTGTAACGTTGCAATAAAAGCAAAATACGAGGCAGATCAAGCATGGCTGATCCTTTCGAGTAGAGAAACAGGGCTGAATTCCCTGAACCAGTGCTACAGCTTTCAGAATAGAAGGAGCCGAAACACACCTGATGGGTTCCACTTAAACAAAAGAGCTGGAGGTGTTGACGGTCAGAACAGATAAAATGTGGAGGAGTGTTTGAAGCAGATGCTGTGTGGTTACTGTAGCTGTACTATGGAGTTATTTCAAGGAGGTGATTCTGAATGTAATGGATCAACGTGGACCCGTCCAAGGCAAAGGTTCTAAACTTCCCTGTGGTCCAGCCTGGTTGAATGAAACTGAAGAAAACAAATCACCCAGAAGTGGAAAAGAAATATAAGGCCATGAAAGCACAGAATTCAGATGGATGCAATACCAGATGGTATGGCAAGAGTGTAAAACAGCAACAGACTTGTGAATAAAACTTTCCCATTGAATGAGACAAGAGAAAAGAAGGGTAATAATAGTGTCAGGTGAGTTGTGACACGATTCACATTCCACCTTGATCTGAATAGGACTGTTGAAGGGAGTGATTGAGAAGAATAGAGGAGAAATGAAAAGAAAGGAGAAATAAACAAAAGGTCTTTTGATTTTAGAATGCTTGTTTTTGGAAATGACAGACTGTAAAGTGTGTGTGTCAGAAGATATAGAGCGAAGTTGGGTATGACAAGATCACAGGAAAGTTGTGCCCTGAGACAAGGTGTGTGTTGACAGGAAAGCTGCTTTATTTTGCAAAATATGTATTTTATTCATATAATTTGTGCAATTACATTGCAAAGCAGTTCAAACTTAATATTACATAAGGTACAATTCAGATCAGTTTCCTTCAATAATGTACATGATGTATCTCACTATCCCTGCCTGCACAGGTTATATTTACAGTATTTACATTACACATCAAACATTCTCTGGTGCAAACAGCCCGAGGGGTTTTACACGGGTTCCAGCCCCTCACTGTACTGTGGCCTACGAGGGCCTTCGACTGCAGCCTTTCCCCATTGAGTCTCCATGGTGGCTTCCCCAAGCTTTAATGCCGTCCCACAGCACATAGTCTTGGACGTTGCAATGTGCCAGTCCGCAACACTCGGTCATGGACAGCTCTTTGCACTGGAATACCTGTCCCACGGCCGGGCTCGTTCTCAATAGAGATCATTTCAAATGAACATTTCGTAAATCCGTGCTGTCTCTCTCACAATAAAGAGAACAGGATGTCTGGCAGATTCAGTGTGAGACAATAACACTGCCGGGTAAAGGCCGCTTTCCAACTCCAATCGTAACACAGGAGATTCCCCAAACAGCTGCAGTAAGATGCTGTAAACTGCTGGAAGCGGATGTGTGTGGAAATGGTGATGTTACTGAGGAGGTTTCTTAGTATAGAATGGACTATGTTTTGGTGGGAATATTACTGAGTGTTAATTGCATCGGGACCATATTTAAAAGCTCCGGCTTTCTGGAAAGCCTTGACTATGAAGGCCGAGTCTGGAAGGGTTTGTGTGGAGAGCTGGGTTTCGGTTCTACTGTTAATAAAGGGTTTGAAATTGGCAGCCCGGAGGAAACTGGAGGTGGAGCTGAAAGATGAGGGGCCGTTCTCTCTCTGTCTGTCACTCTGGGTGTCTCCTCCATCGAGCTCTCTGTTTAATCTTCACTCTTGTCTCTTCCCCTCCCTGCTCTCACTCTGCCTTTCTCAGCCAGGTCCAGGTGGCCTGTATAAAAAGGAGCCTGACAGAATCAGTCTCTTTTATTGTGCACTGATTTGAGGAAAGAATCAACATGTCTGCCAGTAAACAAGAGTATGCTCCAGGCTGGCAGCATGTTAGAATCCATGAGGAAAGGCATCATCACCCTCATTGACAAGCAGAAGGGGGAGAGGACAGAAATCAGAAATTGGTGGCCCAATTTCTGCTTAATGCTGACTACAAGATTCTGTCAAAAGACATAGCCAGTCGATTCAAGTCTGCTCTGGAGTTGGTGATTCACCCTGATCAGACCTATACTATACCAGGCAGGACAATCTCTGATAGCTTTGCGCTACTCAGGGATATGATCACCTATGTACGGGACAGGAGGGTGGACACCTGCCTCATCAGCCTGGACCAGGAGAAGGCTTTTGACAGGATATCGCACACTTACATGATGGATGTGCATTCCAAAATGGGGTTTGGGGAGGGAATCTGCAATTGGATCAAACTAGTCTACACAAACATCAGTAGTGCAGTCTCAATCAATGGGTGGGAATCAGAAAGTTTCCCGATCCACTCTGGAGTCAGACAGGGCTGTCCTCTCTCCCCTGTCTTGTTTGTTTGCTGTATTGAACCCTTTGCTGAGTCTATTAGGAAGAATGCCAGCATCAGAGGGGTGACAATCCCAGGCAGCGGAGGCACTCAGGTGAAAACCTCCCTGTACATGGATGACGTCGCCGTTTTATGCTCGGATCCACTGTCTGTGCGCAAAGTGATGAGCATCTGCGACCAGCTCGAAATGGCCTTGGGAGCCAATGTTAAACACGGCAAGAGCGAGGCCATGTTCTTTGGGAACTCGGCTGACCGATCCTTTGTCCCCTTCACCGTTAGGTCAGACTACCTGAAGGTGCTGGGAATATGGTTTGGTAGGGCTGGGACGTGCACCAAAACCTGGAAGGAGCGAGTAGCCAGGGTCCAACATAAGCTGAGCATGTGGGAGCAACGATCTCTCTCCATTATGGGTAAGAACCTGGTCATCAGGTGCGAGGCGCTCACATTGCTGTACGTGGTGCAGGTCTAGCCCATACCGCATTCCTGCGCTGTGGCGATCACCTGAGCCATTTTCCGCTTCATCTGGGGATCCAAAATGATCCGAGTCCGGAGGGACACGATGTTCAAACCTCTGGATAAGGGCGGGAAAAATGTACCCAACGTCGCCCTCATCCTTATGGCTACCTTTGTGTGCGGCTGCATCAAGCTGTGTGTAGATCCCCAGTTTGCAAACTTCAAGTGTCACTACGTGCTGAGGTTCTATCTGTCCCCAGTGTTGCAAAGGATGGGCCTGGTCATATTGCCGCGGAATGCTCCATCAAGTTGGACTGTGCCGTACTGCCTATCCTTCATGGAAAAGTTTCTGTGGAAAAACACCTTTGACCACTAATCCATCAGGCAGTGGTCTGCACGGAATATCCTCAAGACCCTACGGGAAAAGGAGATGGTGGATCCTGTCGGATGGTGCCCTGAGCAGAGGTCCAAAGTCATTTGTCAGAATGACTCATCACCAGAACTTTCAAACAAGCACCAAGATGTAGCCTGGCTGATGGTGAGAAGAGCCCTCCCTGTCAGGTCCTTCCTGCACACCCGAAGTCTCGCCCCCTCCGCACAGTGCCCCCGCATTGGCTGTGGTGGGGAAGAGACGGTCGCCCACCTCCTCCTGGAATGTGTCTTTGCAAAGCAGGTGTGGAAGAGATGCAGTGGTTTTTGTCGAGGTTCATCCCAAGCAGCTCTGTAGCACAGGAGTCTGTGCTCTATGGGCTGTTCCCAGGGACGCACACCGAGATAAACATCAACTGCTGCTGGAGGACTATCAATTCATTGAAAGACGCTCTTTGGTCTGCCCGAAACTTGCTGGTCTTCCAGCGCAAAGAGTTGTCCATGACCGAATGTTGCAGACTGGCACATTCCAAGGTCCAGGACTACGTGCTGAGGGACGCACTAAAACTTGGGGCAGCCGCAGCAAAGGCTCAATGTGGAAAGACCACAGTGTAAGCTCCCCTCACCACGCTGAACTGAGGAGCTGGATCCATGGGAAACCGCTCGAACTGTAGCCAGAAAATATTTGTTTGCTGTAAAATGTACATGGCATGACAATGAAATGGAAGGGTTGTGAGGCAACTCACTCCTGTATTGAAGGAAACTGATCTCCTTTGCACTCTTTGTATTGTTTGACTTGGTGCTTTTTGGAACTGTTTTGTAATGTATTTTTTTTTTACAGATTTTTATGAATAAAGTATATTTTGGAAATTAATAAAAGAAAGTCTGGCAGAGGTAAAGGAGGGAAAGGACGGGGCAAAGACGGAGCAAAGCGGCACCGCAAAGTGCTTCGTGATAATATCCAGGGCATCACCAAACCAGCAATCCGCCGCCTGGCTCGCCGTGGCGGGGTCAAGCGGATCTCGGGTTTGATCTATGAGGAGACTGGCGGGGTGTTGAAGGTTTTCCTGGAGAATGTGATCAGGGATGCGGTCACCTACACTGAACACGCCAAGCGCAAGACGGTCACTGCCATGGATGTGGTGTACGCTCTGAAACGGCAGGGCCGCACTCTCTACGGATTCAGCGGCTGAACAACTCGACCCTTTCCTGCAAACACAACAAAGGCTCTTCGAAGAGCCACCCACCGCCTCACAGAGAGAGCAGTTACCTAGAAACGGGAGCTGGGATAGGCTGTTTAGAACTGTCTGGAATAAATCTGTGCTGTGTTCGAGATACAAAACTAGAATCCCCAAATTTGACATTTCATTTGCAGCAAGGATGTGCAGTGGATTTGATTTTCTAAACGGGCTGTGTAAACAGTGCCCGAGGCTCTACACTTCGTTATTTCCCCAGTCGACACATGCCCTCAGTGAAAAGCCACATCACTCCTCCAGAATCACTCATTGTTTTCCTAGAATTTCAAAATGATTTCGCTGCAATGAGGGAATCCGGGAGTTTTGCAGCAGCCGTTAAATCGGTCACTGTAACCAGACCCACTTGTGATGTTATTTCCCCCGAGACGGTGTTTCCTGCACTGAAACTGACAGGGTTTGTGAAACTGATCAGTTTCAGCTCATTCATTCAGGGACCTGGAATTCCCGCAGTTTGAGCCCGCGCTATCCAGAGCCCACTTCTGATTGGTCACCCTCTTCCCATTCGCATGTCTTAACCAATTGCCGAGCCTCGAATTAGAAAATACAGCAAATCATTGGCTTAAATTGTCGTCCTGGCAGAAAGGTTGAATTCAAAAAAGCCGCCAATTTCAGTGTTGGGCAGAATCGAATTACTCAATGAATCTCAATAACGAATTGGCAGCACATTCTCTACATTCCCCGATTTTCCTTTCCATCAATTAGGGTGCTAATTCACTCGGGTGCGTTTGCTAATACTAACTGTCATCCTCAGATCCATTGAACATTTCAGTAATCCTATTAAATACAAAAGGAATTTTATGATTGAATTTCCATTGGAAGATAGTGAATTAGCACCCCGATCGATGGAAAGGAAAATCGGGCAGAGGATAAAATGTGCTGCCAATTCGTTATTGTGATTTGTTTATATAACTGACCAGGATTGACTTCACCGGAACGCAGCTACTAGCTCCCACCCCACTGACCGCTCTCCCCCTCTCTGCAACTCGCTTTCTCCCCCTCCTCCCTACTGGTGAAATTCCGCACTCTGGCTTTTTGCTGTCCGCACCCCCACCCCCCACCCTGTCCCAGCCCAGCCCACAGCTGCTAGCTCTGGCCGTGACACTCGCTCCCACATTACTCACCAGGCGCCACCTGTAGAAGCAGGAGGGCTGCAAGGAGTGACAGGGCGACGTAGGAGTGAGTGGCTGAGAGGAGGGAAGCGGCACGGCCTGGAGCGAGTGGCCAGAGAGTGGGGTGGTGCGAAGCGAGGAACAACTGGCCAGGGGAGTGGGGGGGGGGGGGGTGGGGGAGCAGCGAGGTCTGGAGCGAGCGGCTGAGGGGGGGGAATCGTCGAGGCCTGGAGTGAGTTGCCGAGGGGGGAGAGCTACAGCTTCAAAATCTCCCATTCAGCCACTTCCTCCAGCCAAGTGGTGGGGGGATGGGGTGGCTAGATACCCAATGATGCTTTATCACGCATGCACGAAGATGGATTTGTTGCGGAAATGTGATGATGTTGGCGCTGCAAAATGCTCGAGTATCTGACCGCTGAAATCCTCGAGCTGGCCGGTAACGCGGCCCGGGACAACATGAAGACCCGCATCATCCCCAGACACCTGCAGCTGGCCGTCCGCAACAACGAGGAGCTCATCAAGCTGCTGGGAGACGTGACCATCGCTCAGGGCGGGGTGCTGCCTAATATCCAGGCCTTGCTGCTGCCCAAGAAAACCAGCGCTCAGAGCTCCCAGAAAAAGTAAAGCGGCCAAAATGTCATCTAATAAACCAAAGGCTCTTTTCAGAGCCACCCACAGTCTCTGTGAAAGGGCTGGTTACTGTCAGGAGGGAGTCAGTGATGGAGTTATTGTAACAGTGGATTGACCTGTTGCACATCTGTCCAGCTGTGTTTTTTAATTTGCTCTGTTTTTCTGCTCACACATCTCCCCCTCTAGTTAAGTGAAGAACTGAACTACAGGGTGTAGAATCAGCAATTCCCAGGATCGGGGGTGAGATTGTGCTGAGCAGCAATGAGCCTCCAGTAATGCTGCTTTCTAAATTCCAGATCAGCTCTCAGTCCAACAGGCCTTTCGTATTTTAAATATCACAACAGAGCTGAGCGGGAGTGAGCGCAGCCTCAGCTGCACCGAGTCTCAGGGGCTCTCACGACCCCAATCAGAGCCGCCAGGCCTGGCGGACGTGCAGCAAGGACACCGGGGGAGGGAGGGTGCACCATTAAAGTGATGGTGCAGCACCTCCCCCATCCTCGCCGCCACTTCCCGGTTTCTTCTCCCGTTTATCTCAACATTAAGAAGACGCTTTTGCTCTGGACTACACTGGTTATAAAGTAAGACCCAACTTTGTCTCTGAAAGTGATGAATAGCAGCAACAACAGCAGAATCCAACCCCTGCAGTTACATGTGAACTTGCTGATGTTGCAGGAGATTGAATGACTGAGTGAATCCCTTCCCACACACATGGCAGGGGAACGGCCTCTCCCCAGAGTGAATGTGTTGGTGTTTCAGCAGATCATTACTGCTTTTCAAGCTCTTCTCACAGTCAGGACATTGAAAAGGTCTCTGAACAGTCTGAACAAGTTGATGTTCAGTGAGGTTGGATGACTGAGTGAACCCCTTCCCACACACGGAGCAGGTGAATGATCTCTCCCCAGTGTGAACTCACTGGTGTTTCAGCAGGTTGACTCTGGTTGGGTTCAGTTCTACACTCACTGGTTCCTCTCTCTCTCCTCCCCTGAAGGTGCTGATTCTGACTGTATGTACATGCTCTCTCCCCCTCCGACCCTCCCTGTCCAATGTAGTATCCCCCAGTTTTGGTGATGTGCTCTCCCTGACCTGTCTCCATTGCTCCTTCTTATACAGACTTGCCCTGACTGTCACTATTTCATAGAATCATACAGCACAGAAGGAGGCCAATCGGTCTTTTGTGCCAGTGCTGAATCTGTGAAAAAATTGATGCAATTAGTCCAACCCCCTGCCTATTTCCCCATAGTCCTGGAGAAATTCACTTTGAAATATTTGTCCAATTCCTTTATGAAAGATATAATTGAATCTGTTTCCACCACCCTGTCAGACAATTCATTCCAAATCCGAATCAGTTACTGGGTAAAAAGATCTCACCTCACCTCCCCTTGACATTTTTGGCCAACAATCCCAGCTTCACCACCCTGTCCAGAGAACTGAAACCCCTCATCTCTGGTATCATTCTCGTAAATCTCCTCCGAACTGTCTCAAAAGCTTTGATGTCCTTTCTGAAACCTGGTGCCCGGAACTGGACACATTACTGTAGCTGAGATCGAGCCAGCGACGCCCACATCCCACGAACGGATAAAAAAACGCTCCCTGCCAAATCCCCAATTCTTATCCATTTACAGACGCTCCTTGCCCAGTCCCCAAATCTTATTCATTTAGAGACGCTCCCTGCTCAATCCACAAATCCTATCCATTTACAGACGCTCTCTGACCAGTTGACCTTGCTGGCGGGCAGTTTCGGGAAGCCTCACAGGGAAAAGCTTCACCGCCACCCGCAGGGACACAAACGGGATTGTTCCATCCTATTGTGGCCTTGACGCCCTGCTCCAGCTGTGTGCACCCGCTACGGGCGCGGTCTCCCTGCACTTTGTGAATATTCCGCTCCAGCTGCAGATGGAGCTCAGCCACTACCGCGCCTGCTCCTTATCAGAAACAAGGCAAATTCTGGAGCGCAGAGCATTCTGGGTACCACAACTGTCATTAATGCCAATCTCTGACATGATAATCAGGTTTTATTTCCTACATTTCATTTCCTGGTATGTTAGTGCGTGTTTTCTTTTGTACCTGTCAGTGCCAGGGAGGAGAGAGTCAGCTTCACTTTGTAGCCGTGAATTTCTGGTGTGAGAATGTGGGTTTTTACTCTGTATGTTTCAGTTTTTGGTTTGTGACTGTTTCTGCTATTGCTATGTGAGTTAACTTTGTGGAAAGAGATGCAGTGGTTTTTGTTGATCTTCATCCCAAGCAGCTCGGTAACACAGTAGTCTGTGCTCTACGGGCTATTCCCAGGGACGCACACCGAGACAAACATCAACTGCTGCTGGAGGACTATCAATTCGGTGAAAGACGCCCTTTGGTCTGCCTGAAACTTGCTGGTCTTCCAGCGAAAAGAGTTGTCCACCACCGAATGTTGCAGACTGGCACATTCCAAGGTCCAGGACTACGTGCTGAGGGACGCACCAAGGCTTGGGGCAGCCGCAGCAAAGGCTCAATGGGGAAAGACCACAGTGTAAGGTCCCCCCACCAAGCTGAACTGAGGGGCTGGATCCATGGGAAATCTCTCGAACTGTATCGGAGAAATTTTGTGCGCTGTAAATGTAAAAATGTATATGGCACTGTTTGTATTTTTTGACTTGATGCTGTTTTGAACTGTTTGGGAATGTAATTTTTACAGATTTTAATGAATAAAGTATATTTTGGAAATAAAAAAAAAATGTGAGTTTCACCACATATCTTTCAACAACTTGTATGTGAACATCAGCTTTTGTCCAGATCTATCAGTTTCTGATATAGTGTCATAGAGTTATACAGTACAGAAACAGGCCCTTCAGCCCACTGTGTCTGTGCTGGCCATCAAGCACCTAACTACTCTAATCCCATTTTCCAGTATTTGGCCCGTAGCCTTGTATGCTGTAGCATTTCAAGTGCTCATGTAAATACTTCTTAAATGTTGTGAGGGTTCCGGCTTCTACCACCTCTTCAGGGAGTGCGTTCCAGATTCCAACCACCCTCTGGGTAAAATTTTTTTCCTCAAATCCCATCTAAACCTCCATCCCCTTACCTTAAATCTATGCCACCTGGTTATTGACCCCTCCGCTAAGGTAAAATGTTTCTTCCTATCTAACCCATCAATGCCCCTCATAATTTTGTAAACCTCAATCTTATCTCCCCTCAGCCTTCTCTGCTCTAAGGAAAACAATGCTAGCCTTTTCAGTCTCTCTTCATAGCTGAAATGCTCCAGCCCAGGCAACATCCTGGTGACTCTCTTCTGTACCCTCTCCAGTGCAATCACATCCTTCCTATAGTGTGGTGCCCAGAACAGTACACAGTACTCCAGCTGTGGCCTAACTAGCATTTTATACAGCTCCGTCATAACCTCCCTGCTCTTATATTCTCTGCCTCGGACGATCTCTATTGGCCTGTAATCTAAGGCTTTCCTCCTCACTATTTACGACACCGGTTTGCGTCTGCCTGCAATGAATTTGGCCTAACCATCAGCCTCAAGAAAACGAACATCATGGGGCAGGATGTCAGAAATGCTCCATCCATCAATATTGGCGACCACGCTCTGGAAGTGGTTCAAGAGTTCACCTACCTAGGCTCAACTATCACCAGTAACCTGTCTCTAGATGCAGAAATCAACAAGCGCATGGGTAAGGCTTCCACTGCTATGTTCAGACTGGCCAAGAGAGTGTGGGAAAATGGCGCACTGACACGGAACACAAAAGTCCGAGTGTATCAGGCCTGTGTCCTCAGTACCTTGCTCTACGGCAGCGAGGCCTGGACAACGTATGCCAGCCAAGAGCGACGTCTCAATTCATTCCATCTTCGCTGCCTTCGGAGAATACTTGGCATCAGGTGGCAGGACTATATCTCCAACACAGAAGTCCTTGAAGCGGCCAACATCCCCAGCTTATACAAACTACTGAGTCAGCGGCGCTTGAGATGGCTTGGCCATGTGAGCCGCATGGAAGATGGCAGGATCCCCAAAGACACATTGTACAGCGAGCTCGCCACTGGTATCAGACCCACCGGCCGTCCATGTCTCCGTTATAAAGACGTCTGCAAACGCGACATGAAATCGTGTGACATTGATCACAAGTCGTGGGAGTCAGTTGCCAGCATTCGCCAGAGCTGGCGGGCAGCCATAAAGACAGGGCTAAATTGTGGCGAGTCGAAGAGACTTAGTAGTTGGCAGGAAAAAAGACAGAGGCGCAAGGGGAGAGCCAACTGTGCAACAGCCCCAACAAACAAATTTCTCTGCAGCACCTGTGGAAGAGCCTGTCACTCCAGAATTGGCCTTTATAGCCACTCCAGGCGCTGCTTCACAAACCACTGACCACCTCCAGGCGCGTATCCATTGTCTCTCGAGATAAGGAGGCCCAAAAGAAGAAAGAAAGAAATTTACGACACCACCAATTTTCGTGTCATGTGTGAGAAAGGGTTTGATTCTATCCCTATCAGTATCCGTTACATGCATGTGTTTCTAATCTGCACCCCCTCTATTTTATTCTCTGTACTTGTCAGCCTCTTGTCGGTGAGTCTGTGTTTTGCTCTTTATCTCTCAGTCTTCGAAGTATGAGCCTGGGTTTGTACCTAATTTTCTTTGTACCTTGCAGGATGGATATTGAAGAGAGGTTTTTACACATTAACTGCCAAATCCTGATAAGTGATTTTTGGGTTTCACACAGTATCTGTCAGTTTCTTGTCTAGGACTGTTGGTTTTACTCTGTCCCTGGCATTTGCTGGTTTGTTAGTGTGGGGTTTACACTGTACCTGTCAGTTTCTCATATGTCAGTGTTGGTTTCACTTTGTATAGAATCATAGATCACAGAATACTTACAGCACAAAAGGAGGGATTCAGCTCATCGTGCTTGTGCTGCCTCTCTGCACAAGCAACTCAGCTCATGCCACATCCTCATGTATTCCATGAAAAGCTGATTTTTTTTTCCCTTCAGATAATTATCATATATCCTTTTGAAAGCTATGGTTGAATCTTCCTCCGTCACACTCTCAGGCAGTACATATCAGATCTTAACCATTTGCTGCATAAAAAAAGTTTTTCCTCATGTTGCCTTTGGTTCTTTTCCCATTCACCTTAAATCGGTGTCCTCTGCTTACTCAGCCATGAGTAATATTTCCCATTGCTTTCTCAGCACTGATGGATTGTGAGGTGGGAGACAGCCAGAAGTCCCACTGAGCCGCACTGATTCCCAGCTGAAAAAGAAATGAGATAAAGTTCAATCTTTCACAGTTGAATTTCATTTCAAACACTCCTTGTACTCTCTGCTAATGAACCCTAAAAAATGGAAAAACTAAATGGCGCTCAAACTCACAACCCTGAGATTGAAAGCCCCATGATCGACAGACTGAACTGAATATGTCACTTCTACTGTACCTCTGTTTGGATGGATGCAACTGTATGCTCCAATGCAAGGGCAGCTTTCAAATCCTCCCATGGGTCCACACGTCAGACTAAGTTCCATGTTGTAAACTCAAGCAAAGGAAATCTGCTCACTTCCAAAACTATCAGCAAATTGAAGCTGATTACGATCAACATCATCAGAGGTCAGAACTACCTGGTGAAAGAAGACTCCCTGAAGAAGGATCCACAATTATTCAAAGGCATCGACAAAGTGAAAAACAAGAAAATCGATGAGTCAATCCAAGCTAAACAGAAACACTGAAGAATTCCATTCCAGACCAGAACACAATTAGAGGCATTTTTTGTATTCAAAGCTGGGCATTAGTATTTAATAGTTGATATATAATTTTGAATATATTTGAATTTCTTTATTCATTTGGCACTGCTGAACATGAAGCAGTCTTAAATCATTTAATTTTTTTTTGTAAAATCTGACTTACCAGATTAAAATATTAGATCAAGGGAGAAATTTCAAAGATTACTGGACCAGTAATCCAGAGGCCTGGACTCAAGATCCAGTGACAGCCAGGACGTCAAGGCGGGAAACAATCCGCACTAGTCTGCAGTGAGCGATTCCATCGAAGGTAGAGCACAATCTCTTTAATATAAGAATGTATATTTTATAATAATTAATCACTCAAGACCTTCCTGGTCTCTGCATCTCAGCTGCTCTCTGGATAAACTTGCAGAAAGTATTTCAACCTGTAAAGCAGGAGTCTAGGGAATGTATAATGATATTTTCTAGCCTTCGGGCAATATTTTAATCAATACAGTGTGGGACAACCTGTCTGGGCACAACTCCATGACTTTCTCTTTAACTAGTGACCTCACAATCACTAACTTCTATGGTAACAATCTTCAGCTCATCACCTCCGGTACGTAGCTCTGATCTTAATGCACATTTAAACAACCTTTCAAGTCCAGTTACAGTTTTTGTTGCCTTACCTGCACAAGCTTAAAAAGTGAAAAACGGAAGCAAGTTTAACTGAACATTCTGGTGGTCAGTTCGGGCACGGGAAAAAAATGAAAGGACTCGGACCAGGTCGGATGCGGTGCTGTCAGGCTTGGGTCGGGTTTCATTTGCTGACCCGAGCAGGCCTTTAGTTACTGTTGCAACCTTATATTCCCACTTGACAATCTGTATATTTTGTTCATTTCAATTTTGTCGACAAGCTCTTTGAATCCAGTTCCCCGGTCCTCAAGCAGGCTCAGTTTGGAAATCGATTCCGCTTTCTGGAAGGCTGAAAGCAATCGATGACCTTAAACTAAAAATGGCAACAGAGAAGGACTCGTCTGGGATTTGAACCCAGGACCTCTCACATAATAATCACTTATATACCCAAAGCGAGAATCATACCCCTAGATCAACGAGCCACCGTTGGCATGGTTTTTCTTCGCTCCTGTGGAATTTCACTGGCACCCACAGCCGATCATGCATTTTTTTCAGATCAAAACAATATCCTACAAAGCTGAAATAAAAACAGAAAGTGCTGCAAATACTCAGCACCTCTGACAGCATCTGTGGAGAGAGAAACAGAGTTAACATTTCAGGGTTTTCACCTTTTGTTTGAGCCATCTTTTCAGACTGCTTCTGTCCATCCAATCTCACTTTTTACTCTATCCACATTCTAAGGGTGGTGCAGTGGTGAGCACTGTAGCTTCACAACTTCAATGACCCCGATTCAGTTCTGTATACTGCCTGTGTGGAGTTTGCAAGTTGTTTATGTGGGCTTCCACAAGGTACTCTGGTTTCCTCCCACAACGAAAGACTTGTGGGTTGATAGATAAATTGACTGTTGTAAATTGGCCCCAGGGTAGGTGATAGGAGAAATGTGGGGATGTGGTAGGGAATTCTGGGTTAACATAGGATTAGTATAAATGGGTGGTTGATGGTCAATGCAGACTCAGTGGGCCAAAGGGCCTATATCAGTGCTGTATATCTCGAAAACCATTCTCTAAGCAAATGCATTTTTCATGAAGTCCTCATTTCTTTTATTAATGACAATTTTATATTTCCGGCCCTTGCTTCATATGATACCACAAGTGGAATCATGTTTCCATCAACCCGATCAAACTCCTTCACTATTTCCTCATATTGCAATGTTTCTTTAACCCTGACAGACTGTGGAGTTTCTGCTGCTTGATTGCAGTTCTTGCTTCCCGCCAGTAGATGTCACCTCACTCCAATATCGTGAAGTTTACAAATGTGAGAGAGACACAACAGGAAATAATTGTTGACATTATAGTGAATGTGTGGGATTTAGAAATACTAGGTGTGGAGACGAGTTATTATTGAATTTGTCAAACCAAACATATGTTATAATGTTGTGTTAAATCTGTCACTCTGTTGTCTTGATTCTGAGAGTGACATAGACTCATCGAGTCATTGGGTCATTTGTGGTATAGAAGGAGGCCATTCGCCCCATCAAGTACAGGCCAGCTCTCCATGGAGCGATCCAGTCAGTCCCACTCGTCTGCTCGATCCCCCCAGCCCTGTAAATTTATTTCCTTCAAATGCCCATCGAAATTCCTTTTGTAACCAACGATTGTCTCCACTTCCTCCGCCCTCGGGGGCAGCGAGTTACAGATCATTACCAATCACTGTGTAAAAAAGCTCTTCCGCACATTCCCCCTGCGTCTCTTGTCCAAAACCTTCAATCTGAATCCCCTAGTCCTTGTACCAATAGTTAATGGGAACAATTTTCCCTTGCCAACTTATCTAAAACTGTCATAGCCTTCGACACCTCTATCAATTCTCCCCTCAATCTCCTTTGATACAGGCAGAAAAAACCCTGTTTTTCTAACCTAACCTTGAAACTAAAACCCTCCATCCCTGGAACTATTCTGGTAAATCTCCTCTGCACCCTCTCAAGAATCCGCACATCCTTTCTAAAGATTGGTGAGCAGATCTGGATGCAACACTCCAATTGGGGCCTAACCAGAGTTCAGCATAACAACCCTGCTTTTGTACTCAATGTCTCTATTTATAAAGCCCAAGATCCCACATGCTTTGCTAACCACTCTCGCAATATGTCTTGCCAACTTCAAAGAATGATGGACATGTACTCCAGGTCCCTCTATTCCAGCACACTCTTCAGAACTGTAGCATTGAGTATATATTGCCTCTCCCTATTTCTTCTGCTAAAATGCATCACCTCACACTTGTCACTATTAAATTCCATCTGCCACCTGTCTGCCCATCCTACTAGCCGATAACTATCCTGTTTCAGGCAGTTCATATCATCCTCACTGTTTGCCACTCCTCCAAGTTTGGTGTCATCGGCATATTTTGAGACTCTACTCGATATTCCAAGATCCAAGTCATTAATCTGTAGCAAAAAAAAGCTATGGTTCTAGCACTGACCCTTGGGGAACACCACTGTCGACTATCCTCCGGTCTGACCAAGAACCATTTCATATGACTCGCTGTTTTCTGTCCTTAAACCAATTTCCTATCCAAATGGACACGGACCCTCCTAATCCATGAACCTCAATTTTGTTAACCACCCTTTTATGTGGTACTTTATAAAATGCTTTTGTAAAATCCATATAAACAACATCCACTGCATTCCCTTCATCAACATTCTCAGATAGTTTATCAAAAAATGCAGTTAGATTCATCAAGCATGAACTTCCATTTATAAATCCATGCCCACTCTCCTTAATTAACTCAAACCTCTCCAAATGACTTGATTTTTTCCCTGACCTGTTGGTCTTGTGCTTTTAGCAAGCTCACCACAGAGCATGTATTTGGCAATGTGACTGTCATTCATTTGGCCCAGTCAAAAGAGCTGCCTCTGACTCAAAAGGGCAAACATGCTGCCGATCCCTGCACGCTGGTGTACTTCCTCATTCGGCACTCTGTCCTGCCAGGAGATGCCCAATATCCATCTGAGGCAGTGGAGGTGGAAGCTGCTCAGCTGCTTTTCTCGGCTTGTATAAGTTGTTGATGCTTCTCTACTATAAAGGAGGGTGCTGAGAACACAAGCCTGGTACACATGGAGTTTTGTATTTTCGGTCAGTTTGCTGTCGGTTCACACCCGTCTTCTCAACTTTGACATGACAGCTGCAGCATTGGCAATCCTGGTGCTGATTTCAGCATCAAGGGACAGATTGCTGGTGATTGTTGATCCAAGGTATGTGAACTGTTGACAACCTCCAAAGTGAGGTTGTCAATGTTGATGGAAAGTGGAGTCTCTACGTCCAAGTCTCTACGTCCAAGTGGAGTCTTGCCAAGATGAACAGCTTGTCGTCAGCTCTGATATACAGTTGAACACCCCCATCTGTGTACAATAGCAGCATGGAGAAGAATACACCAATTATAAAGGATGTGATAACTAGACAGTTAGAAAATAATGATATGATTGGGCAGAGTCAACATAGATTTATGAAAAGGAAAACAGGCTTGAAAAAGCCCGTTGAGTTTTTTGAGGATGTTACCTGTAGAACAGAGAAAGGAGAACCAGTGGATGCTTTGGTAATGTCCCACACAGGCGGTGAGTAAACAAAATTAGAGCACATAGGATTGGGGATAATATACTGGTGTGGATTGAGAATTGGTTAACAGACCGAAAACAGAGAGCAGGAATAACGGGTCCTCCTCAGGATGGCAGGCTGTTACTATTGGGGTACTGCAAGGATCAGTGTTGGAGCCACAGCTGTTAACAACCGAAATAAATGATTTGGATGTGGGGATTAAATGTAATATTTCCAAGTTTGCAGATGACATAAAGCTAGGTGAAGTGTGAGCTGTGAGAAGGATGCAGAGAGGCTTCCAGGGAACCTGGAGAGGCTAAGTGAATGGGAAAGAACATGGCAGATGGAATATAATGTGAATAAGTGTGAAGTTCTCCACTTTGGTGGAATAAACAGAAAGACAGAGTATTTCTTAAATGGTGAGAGGTTGGGAAGTGTTGATGCCCAAAGGGACCTGGGTGTCCTTGTTCATGAGACACTAAAAGCTCTTGTGCAGGTGCAGCAATCAATTAGGAAGGCAAATGGTATGTTGGCCTTCACACGAGGGGTCTTGAGTACGGGAGTAAAGATGTCTTGTTGCAATTGTATAGGGCCTTGGTGAAACCGCGCTGGAGTATTGTGTATAGTTTGGTCTCCTCATCTAAGGAAGGATATACTTGCCATAGAGGGAGTGAAACAGAGGGTCACCAGACTAATCCCTGGGATGGTGGGACTGAAACTGGGCCTGTATTCCTAAAAGTTTCGAAGAATGAGAGGTGATCTCATTGAAACTGATAAAATTCTTACAGGGTGTGACAGTGTGGATGTAGATAGGATGTTTGCCCTGGTTGGTGAGTCTAAAATCAGGGGACCAAGTCTCAGAATAAGGAGTAGGCCATTTAAAACTGAGATAGGGTTGAATTTCTCCACTCAGACGGTGGTGAATCACTGGAATTCTCTACCCCAGAGAGCTGTGGCAGTTCAATCATTGAGCATGTCCAAGACAGAAATTGTTAGAAATCTTGATACTCATGACATCAAGGGATATGGGGATAGCACGGGAAAGGGGCAGATAGAGGTAGATGATCAGCCATGATCGAATTGAATGGCAGAACAGGCTCGACGGGCTGAATGGCCTACTCCTATGTTCCTCTGTTCCTAAGAGAGTTGGCGCCAGCGCGCAGCCCTGCTTTACCCCACTGCTGATCTTGAAAGTGTCTGATGTTGCTCCATTGTAACTGATGGAACTGTGCATGTTCTCGTGGAAAGAAGAGATGATGCCCAAGAGTTCAGGAGGGCAGCCTTTGTTCCATCGCAGTTTGAAGAGTCCGTCTCTGCTGACAAGATCAAAGGCCTTGGTGATATCATTCAAATTAAGTGCGGCTCTGTGGCGCAATGGATAGCGTGTTGGACTTCTAAATAATGATAAAGAAGGCATTTAAAGGTTGTGGGTTCAAATCCAACCAGAGTCAGATTTTGGACCAGAGACAGAAGAGCACAACGGAACAGAGAGTTAACAAGTGTGTCAAAAGCACCGACTCAGAAACAGAGCGAGAGAGAGAGGAGCACGGCAGGAGCCGAGCAGGGGTAAAAAAATCAAGGAGTGACATCACAATGGAGAGTGAGAGCAGGGAAACAGAGAGCCGCTGGGGTGAGTTTACCGGATTTGGTTCTTGCTTCGGTGCAGTGGAAGGAGCTGTTTGGTGAGGATCTGGTAAGCTGTGACATCACAGGCAAGCAGGCAGTTGATTGGTTTGGAAAAAGCTGCATGTTTGGTGAGTATCTGGGAAGTGATTAAGGTCCATTTTAGTCCTAATGTTTAAAATAGTAAACAAACTAGTAGTAAGCTGAATAAAATATACAATAAAATAAACAATTGAATAAAATAATTAAGTAGTTAATTGAAACACGTTAAGGATGACAGGACAGGTGATGTGTCACAGCTGCAGCATGTGGGAGCTCCTGGATGCCAGTGTGATCCAGAGCAAACACATCTGCAGCAAGTGTAGTATCTGTTCTTATCAGTGCTTATTTGATTGAGAAAAGACCATGATCATTGCCTTTTGATCCTGGGGGAACTTTGAGTAAAATGGCTATTTCGCGTTTCGGGCCAGGGAGTGCGCAACACTGTTCGGGTGGTCGTGAAGGACAAGGAAGGAGATGCACCGGTCCATCGCACCTTCTTCATCAAGAAAATTCTCTTCGATTGCTGCGGATTTCAAGCGACGGACGTCTTCTGCCTGCAGGAATTCCCCAGCAGTGGATACATCGACGTTCTGGAACGTGGCGGGATGCATCAAGTTTCTGAAGGCGTTCAAGGAGAAAGGGGACCGGGCGCCACTGTCGATCCTCACAGCGGAGCCGCTCTTCACGCTTCCGTCACAACGGGACCGTGTGGTGACGATTCACCTCTACAACCCCCATGTTCCGGTGGTGGATGTACTCACCTTTCTCGCCAGGTACGTCGAGGTGGCCGGCAGCAGCACTGATGTCAAGGACCCCTTTGGGATCTGGACCAGCAAGCGGCAGGTCAAGGTGACCTTGAAGGTAGATCCCAGTGGAGCCATCATCCACCCTCCCTCCAGCTTCGCTATCGGGGGAAGTCGAGGCTTCTTGGTCTACGCTGGGCAGCCCAGAGTTTGCCGCACCTGTGGCAAATCTGGTCACATGGCAGCCAACTGCAGCACGGTTGTTTGCAAGAACTGCAAGGAGGAAGGCCATCAGACCAAGGACTGTAAGCAGACTAAGTGTTGCAACTTGTGCGGTGCGGCAGGCCATCTCTACAAGACCTGCCCCAAACGTTGCCTCAGCTATGCTCAGGCGGCAAGGTCCAAGGAAAGGCCGGGAGAAGGTTCGACGAAGGCGTCCGCTGTTCGAAAGGAGACCAGCAACCTTCTCCGCAGCGAGGAACTTCAACTTGAGAAGGAAGGGGAGGCAGCTGAAACCAACGACCCAACACCTATCCAGCGCCCGGAAACCCCTCCTCCACAGACAGAATCAATGGAGGAGGAGGCAGCAGGTGGACAAACAGGTCAGTGGCAAGTGGTCCAGAGGAAAACCACAAAGAAAAAACATCCCAAAGCCACCACCCAAACCAGTGGCAAGAGGAGGCTCTCTTCTGAATCAGACTGCAACAACTCTTCTTCACTGGACGGGGAAATGCTGGAGCGACAGCCCCTTCAGAAGAGGCGGCAGAACTCCGAGATGGATGATGGAGCATCCCAGCCCCCGGGCACTGGAAGCTGTGATGCGCCCGGCGTGCCCCAACCCCAATGCCCCACGCGTAACGACGTGGCCAACGCATCTCAGCTCCGGGACACCGGGAGCAAAGACACGTCTGGCGCACCTGAGCTCCTGGAGACCGGGAGCTGTGATGTTTTCGAGGAGGAACAGATGGAAGCAGCTGAGGACAACCCAATCCTCTCTGCCTACAAGACCCCCCCGATGTCACCCGAGCGGCACAAACCCTGCATGAAAAATCAGGAGGGATTTCTGAGCCCAACCAACGTGAAACTGCTTGCGCATACGATGGGTATGCAGGAACATCCCAAAGGGGAAGGACTGGGACTAGCGAGGACAAATGGTATGGGAAGCAACAAATAATTTTTAGTAAAAAATGGGTGTAAGAATTGCTTCCATTAATGTGCGTAGCATTAAATCTACTACGCGATGTGTTTCAACCTTGGATTACCTTGCCAAGGTCAAAGCTGACCTACTGTTTCTGCAGGAGTGTGGAATACCACACCTCAGCACCTACAGGCAGTGGTCGCGATGGTGGTCCCACGGGCCATCGATCTGGTCGGGGGGTCATGACTGCCGTTCCTCCGGCCTGGGTATTCTGCTGCGGGGAGGTAACTTCACCATCTCCGAAGTTAAGGAGTTGGTGGGCGGCCGCCTCCTCGTAGCAGACGTGATGTTCAACAAAGCTCCGCTCCGGTTGATCAACGTGTACGCCCCGGTACAACGCAGCGAGCGGCTGACCGTCTTCCAGCAGCTCCCACTGCTGCTGGCGACGTCCAGGCCGGTCATCCTAGGCGGTGACTTCAACTGCATCATCGATGCGGCTGGACGATCCGGCAGTGACGACAGCAAACTGGAAGCTACGTCCAGATTCCTAATAGAAACAGTTAAAGATGCCAAACTGCACGACGTCTTCAGCAAACCTGCAGACGGAGCGCAGCGCAGATACACATGGTCAAGATCGGACGGGTCTGCCCGTTCCAGGATTGACTTCCTGTTTGTGTCCCGTGCTGTCACGGTCGGATCCACCGACGTCAAGCCGGTGTTCTTCTCCGACCACTGCCTCTTACTGGCCGACTGTCACTTACAGGACGACCAGCGGGTTGGCAGAGGGACGTGGAAGCTCAATGCGACACTGCTGACCCCAGAGAATGTTGAGGAACTCAAAAGGGATTACAATGGTTGGAGGACCGTGAAACCCCTCTTTGAGTCTCCAGTTCACTGGTGGGAAGCGATTAAGGACAACATCAAGAGGTTCTTCATCCACAAAGGTGTTCAGAAGGCGAGAGAGAGACAGAGGGAAGTGTCCCGACTCCAGAAAATTATGCAAAATCTACTCCGGTTGCAGTCAATGGGGGTCGAGGTCAAGGAGGACCTCCAAGAGGTGAAGAGCCAGCAGGCCTCGATCTTTGCCAAGGAGGCCTCCAAGATCATCTTCCGGTCCAGAGTCCGCTCCATCGAGCAGGATGAGACGTGCTCGCGTTACTTCTTCCAAAAGGTACACAGAGAGAGCTCTGTTATCAGCAGCCTGAAGGAAGAAAATGGCTCGGTAACGTCTTCGCAGTCCGACATACTAAGGATCAGCAAATCCTTTTATGCTGGGCTGTATGACGCGAAGCCCACAGAGAGCAGAGCCTCCCAGTCCTTCCTGTCATCTATCACAGAGGTCTTAGATGACAGCAGGAGGGAGAGACTGGACAAGCCGCTAACTCTGGACGAGCTGACAAAGGCCGTCCAGTCTTTCGAGACGAGTAAAACTCCCGGGAGCGACGGCTTACCGGTCGAGTTGTACTCGGCCCTGTGGGACTGGGTCGGCCCGGACCTGCTGGAAGTATACGAGAGTATGCTCCTGGCCGGCAGCATGTCCGAATCCATGAGAAAAGGCATCATCACCCTCATTTACAAGCAGAAAGGGGAGAGGGCAGAAATCAGAAATTGGCGGCCCATCTCACTGCATAATGTTGATTACAAGATTCTGTCCAAAGTCATAGCCAGTCGAGTCAAGTCTGCTCTGGAGTTGGTGATTCACCCCGATCAGACCTGTACTGTACCCGGCAGGAAGATCTCTGATAGTCTCGCGCTACTCAGGGATACGATCGCCTACGTACGGGACAGGAGGGTGGACACCTGCCTCATCAGCCTGGACCAGGAGAAGGCTTTTGACAGGATATCGCACACCTACATGATGGACGTGCTTTCCAAAATGGGGTTTGGGGAGGGAATCTGCAATTGGATCCAACTGCTCTTCACAAACATCAGTAGCGCAGTCTCAATCAACAGGTGGGAATCTGAAAGTTTCCCGATCAAATCTGGAGTCAGACAGGGCTGCCCTCTGTCCCCGGTCTTGTTTGTTTGCTGTATTGAACCCTTTGCTGAGTATATTAGGAATGATGCGAGCATAAGAGGGGTGACAATCCCAGGCAGCGGAGGCACTCAGGTCAAAACCTCCCTGCACATGGATGACGTCGCCGTTTTCTGCTCGGATCCGCTGTCCGTGCGCAGACTGATGAGCATCTGCGACCAGTTCGAACTGGCCTCGGGAGCCAAAGTTAACCACGGCAAGAGCGAGGCCATGTTCTTTGGCAACTGGGCTGACCGATACTTTGTCCCCTTCACCGTCAGGTCAGACTACCTGAAGGTGCTGGGGATATGGTTCGGAAGGGCCGGGGCGTGCACCAAAACATGGGAGGAGCGAGTAGCCAAGGTACGACAAAAGTTGGGCATGTGGGTGCAGCGATCTCTCTCCATTATGGGTACGAACCTGGTCATCGGGTGCGAGGCGCTCATGTTGTTGCTCTACGTGGCGCAGGTCTGGCCCACACCCCACTCCTGCGCCGTGGCAGTCACCCGAGCCATTTTCCGCTTCGTCTGGGGATCTAAAATGGACCGGGTCCGGAGGGACACGATGTTCAAATCTCTGGACATGGGGTGGAAAAATGTACCCAACGTGGCCCTCATCCTGATGACCACCTTCGTGTGCAGCTGCATCAAGCTATGTGTAGATCCCCAGTACGCAAACCCCAAGTGTCACTACGTGCTGAGGTTCTATCTGTCCCCGGTGTTGCGAAGGATGGGCCTGGTCACATTGCCGCGGAACGCTCCATGCAGTTGGGCGGTGCCGTACCACCTATCCTTCGTGGAGCAGTTTCTGCGGGAAAACAGCTTTGACCACCGGTCCATCAGGCAGTGGTCTGCACGGAATGTCCTCAAGGCCCTACGGGAAAAGGAAACGGTGGATCCTGTTGGATGGTTCCCCGAGCAGACGGTCAAAGTCATTTGGCGGAATGCCTCATCACCAGAACTTTCAAACAAGCACCAAGACGTAGCTTGGCTGGTGGTGAGAAGGGCCCTCCCCGTCAGATCCTTCATGCACACCCGAAGTCTCGCCCCCTCCGCACAGTGCCCCCGCATTGGCTGTGGTGGGGAAGAGACGGTCGCCCACCTCCTCCTGGAATGTGCCTTTGCAAAGCAGGTGTGGAAAGAGATGCAGTGGTTTTTGTCAAGGTTCATCCCAAGCAGCTCTGTAACACAGGAGTCTGTGCTCTACGGGCTGTTCCCAGGGACGCACACCGAGACAAACATCAACTGCTGCTGGAGGACTATCAATTCGGTGAAAGACGCCCTTTGGTCTGCCCGAAACTTGCTGGTCTTCCAGCGCAAAGCGTTGTCCACCACCGAATGTTGCAGACTGGCACATTCCAAGGTCCAGGACTACGTGCTGAGGGACGCACTAAAGCTTGGGGCAGCCGCAGCAAAGGCTCAATGGGGAAAGACCACAGTGTAAGGTTCCCCCACCAAGCTGGACTGAGGGGCTGGATCCATGGGAAACCCCTCGAACTGTATCGTTAATATTCTCAATTGCTGTAAATGTAAAACTGCAATTGACATGACAATTGTGAAACGGAAGGGTTGGGAAGAAACTCATGACAGTATTGAAGGAAACTGATCTCCCTTGCAATGTTTGTATTTTTTGGTGCTGTTTGGAAACTGTTTGGCAATGTAATTTTTACAGATTTTTATGAATAAAGTATATTTTGGAAATAAAAAAAAGGTTTGCGGCTCAAAGAGTGAGAAAAAAGGAATGTAGTGGTAGTAGGGGACAGTATCGTCAGGTGGATTGACTCTGTTCTCTGCAGCAAAGAGCAAGAGTCCAGACAGCTGTGTTGCCTGCCGGTGCCAGGATTCAGGACGTCTGCTCAGGGCTGGAGAGAAACATACAATGGGAGGGGGAGGATCCAGTCGTCGTGGTCCATGTCGGTACCAATGACATGGGCAGGACAAGGTAAGAGGTTCTGCAAAATCAGTATGAGGAACTAGGCAGCAAATTAAGTAGCAGAACCTCAAAGGTAATCATCTCTGGATTATTACCTGAGCCATGTGCAAATTGGCATAGGACAAATAAGATTAGAGAAATTAATGCGTGGCTCAAAGACTGGAGTGGTAGGAGTGGGTACTGGTTCGTGGGACATTGGCACCAGTACGGGGGAAAGTGGTGGCTGTACCGTTGGGACGGTCTACACCTGAACCGTGCTGGTGCCGATGTTCTAGCGAGCCACATAACGAGGGAAGTAGAGACAGTTTTCAACTGAATAGTGGGGGCAAGGGATCAAATTTGGGAAGATATGGTGAATCAAGGAGGAGAGACAAGGCAAGAGAGAAAGGTATAAATATGGGAAATGATAAACAGACTGTGACAGGAAGGGACAGAGCAGACAAATCTAAGAGTAAATCAACAGATAAGGCGAGAGGTTACAAAAATAATAAAAGGACAAAACTAAATGCTCTGTATCTGAATGCATGGAGCATTCGAAACAAAACAGATGAACTGAGAGCACAAATAGAATAAATAAGTACGATCTGATAGTCATTACAGAGATCTGGCTGCAGGGCGACATAGATTGGGATGTGAATATTGGAGGTTACATGGCATTTAGGAAGGACAGGAAGCTTGGAAAAGGTGGTGGGGTAGCTCTGTTAATTAATGATGGTATTAGCGCAATAGAGAGGGATGACCTAAGTTCAGGAGATCACGATGTTGAAGCAGTTTGAGTTGAGATGAGAAATAATACAGGCAAGAAGTCACTTGTGGGAGTGGTGTACAGGCCACCTAACATTAACCACACTGCAGGATGGGGTATAAAAAAAGAAATAATGGCAGCTTGTCAGAAAGGTACAGCAATAATTATGGTGGATTTTGATATCCATATAGACTGGAAAATTCTGATGGGCAGAGGTAGCCTAGATGAGGAGTCCACAGAATGTTTTTGGGATAATTTCTTGGAAAAATAAGTTCTGGAGCCAACCTGAGAGCAGGCTATACTAGACCTGGCATTGTGCAATGAGATAGGATTAATTAATGACCTCACAGTTAAGGTGCCCCTAGGTAGTAGCGATCATAATATGATTGAATTTTACATTCAGTTTGAGGGAGAGAAGAGTGGGTCCCAGACTAGTATTTTAAACTTAAATAAGGGCAATTATAAGGGCATGAAAGCAGAGCTAGCTAAAGTGAACTGGCAAATTAGGTTAAGGGATAAGTCAATAGCGATGCAGTGGCAGACATTTAAGGAAAATTTCAGAATACACAGAATAGATACATTTCAACGAGAAAGAAAAATTCCAAAGGTGGGACTCACCATCCATATTTAATGAAAACAGTTAAAGATACTATCAAACTTAAAGGAAAAGCCTATAATTGTGCAAAGGTGGGAGGCAGGTCAGAAAATTGGACAGAATATAAAAAAAACAGCAAAGAATTACTAAAAGATTGATAAGGAAGGTAAAATTAGAGTACGAGAGAAAGCTAGCAAGAAATATAAAGACAACTAGTCAGAGTTTGGATAGATATTTTAAAAAGAAAAGAGTTAACAAAGTGAGTGTTGGTCCAATGGAAAGTGTGTCTGGGGAATTAATAATGGATAATTAAGAGATGGCAGATGAATTGAACAGATACTTTGGATTGGTCTTCACTATTGAGGATACAAATAACATCCCAGTATGAGCTGTAAGTCAGGAAATGGAAGGGAGGGAGGAACTCAAGAAAATTACAATCACCAGGGAAGTGGTACTAAACAAATTGTTGGAGCTGCGGGCTGACAAGTCGCCAGGTCCTGAAGTGGCTAGTGAGATAGTTGATGCGCTGGTTTTAATTTTCCAAAATTCCCTCGCTTCGGGAAGGTTCTGTTAGATTGGAAAGTAGCGAATGTAATTCATTTATTCAAAAAGGGAGGGAGACAGAAAGCAGGAAACGACAGGCCGGTTAGCTTAACATCTGTCTTAGGGAAAATGTTAGGAGCGATTACTGAAGATGTTATAGCAGGGCATTTAGAAAACATTAAGGTAACCAGGCAGAGTCAAAATGGTTTTGTGAAAGGGAAATCATGTTTAACCAATTTATTGGAGTTCTTTGAGGGAGTTACATGTGCTGTGGATAAAGGGGAACCGGTGGATGTATTGTACTTCGATTTCCAGAAGGATAAGGTGACATATCAAAGGTTATTGCAGAAAATAAAAGCTCATGGTGTCAGGGGTAACATATTGGCATGGATAGAAGATTGGCTAGCGAACAGGAAACAGAGAGTCAGCGTAAATGGGTCATTTTCTGGTTGGCAAGAAGTAACGAGTGGTCCACAGGGATCTGTGCTGGGGCCTCAACCTTCTACAATTCTCGAAATGACTTTGATGAAGGGACCAAAAGTATGGTTGCTAAATTTTCTGATGACAAAGATAGGTCGGAAAGTAGGTTGTGAAGAGGACATAAGGGGGCTACAAAGGGATATAGATAGGTTATGTGACTGGGCAAAGACCTGGCAAATGGAGTATAATGTGGGAAAGTGGGAAATTGTCCACTTTGGCAGGAAGAATAAAAAATCATATTATCTAAATGGTGAGAGATTGCAGAGATCTGAGATGCAGAGGGACCTGGGTGTCCTAGTGCACGAATCGCAAAAGGTTAGTCTGCAGGTACAGCACGTAATTAGGAAAGCTAATAGAATGTTATCATTTATCGCCAGGGGAATTGAATACAACAGTCGGGAGGTTATGCTTCAGCTATATAGGGCATTGGTGAGACCTCTTCTGCAATACTGAGTACAGTACTGGTCTCCTTATTTATGGAAGGATGTAAATACATTGGAGGTAGTACAGAGAAGGTTTACTCGACTAATACATGGAATGGGTGGGCTGTCTTATGAGGAAAGATTGGACAGGCTAGGTTCGTATCCACTAGAGTTTAGAAGAGAAAGAGGCGACATGATTGAAACATACAAGATCCTGAGGGGTTTTGACAGGGTGGATGTGGAAAGGTTGTTTCCCCTTGTGGGAGAATCTAGAGCGAGGGGTCACTGTTTAAAAATAAGGGGTCACCGATTTAAGACAGAGATGAGGAGCAATTTTCCCCCTCAGAGGGTCGTGAGTCTTTGGAATTTTCTTCCTCAAAAGGCGGTGGAAGCAGAGTCTTTGAATATTTTTATGGGAGAGATGGATGGATTCTTTATCTGCAAGGGGGTGAAAGGTTATCGGAGGTAGATGGAAATGTGGAGTAATCAGTTCAGCCATGAGCTTATTGAATGGTGAAGCAGGCTCGAAGGGACGAGTGGCCCACTCCTGCTCCTAATTCGTATGTTCATATGAAAAGACAATGTAGAGTGGTCTGTACTGTTCACAGTACTTCTCCTGCAACTGCCGAAGTGAGACAATCATGTCGACTGTCGATCTACCAGCTCTGAAGCTGCACTGAGACTCAGGATAGATGTCTGATGCCAGGGTCTGCAATCTGGTCAGAGCAATTCGAGCAAAGACCTTCCCCACAATACTTAGCAAGGAGATGCCTCGCTCATTGCTGCAGTCACTGCGATTCCCCCTTATTGTTGTACAAGGTGACAATGTTTGCATCACGCATGTTTTGAGGTGCAGATCTTTCCTTCCAACAGAGACACCGAAGTTCATGGAGATGCTGCAGTAGAGCCGCTTTTCCACTTTTGATGATTCCAGGTGGAATACCATCATTTCCCGGGGCTTTACCACAGCAAGATGGTCAATGGCTTTGTTGAGCTCCACTATGGTGGGGTCACTGTCCAGCTCCTCCATGACAGGGAAGTCTGGAATGGCACTGAGAGCCACTTCAATGACAATATTCTCCGTTATGTAGAGTTTAAAGTAATGCTCCACTCACCTTTCCATCTGCTTGTTAACAGATGATTCCACTTTGACACTGCACTGAGGCCTTGAGCATTGTTGTCTGAAAGAGCCTGATCGAGGATGTTGAGGAACTCCTGGGTCCTTTCTGGATCAGTGGTTCTTCAACTGTTGATCTGAGGACGACGTTCTTCTTGGATGGATGAAGCTTCCTTGGCTGAAGCCTGACCTTGTTACACACCAGGGAGTGCTCAGTGTCACAGTCAGCGCTGTGATAGCTGTGAGTGATGAGGACACTGCTGAGGGTGGTATGTCTGGTGATGATAAGGTCTAGCTGGTGCCAGTGGTGTGATCTCAGATGTCTCCAGGACACCCTGTGGCACAGCTTGACCTGGAAGTAGCTGTTCATCACACAGAATCCATGGTAACAGCATAGCTCCAGCAACCTCTGTCCATTTTCATTCATCTTGCCAATCCCCTGGTGCTCTATGCTCGTTGGCCAAGCTGTAGTCAGTACCCAAGCTTGCGTTGAAGTCTCCTAGAAGGTACAGTCCCTCAGTGCTGGGAATTCTACTGATGGCAGTATCAAGTGTCACATAGAATTGATCCTTGACATCTGGGGTGGAGGTGAGTGTCGGGACATAGATGCACATGAGATTAACTGGGCCCACGCTTGTTGACAAGTGAAAAGTAAGAAGTCTCTCTGAGCCTACTGTGGCTGGTTCACTCATCTCAAGTGGCGTGTTTTTTACTGTGAAAACCACTCCATGCTCACGAGTTGCCTCTTGGGCTTTCCCCTGCCAGAAGAAGGTGTAGTGTTTCTCTTTGAGGGATCCACTTTGGACGAGTCTAGTTTCTTGCAGCACAGCAATGTCCACATTGAGCCTTGTGAGTTCTTTGTCCATCAAAGCTGTCTTGTGTGTGTCATCAACCTGCAGAAGGGTGTCAGTAAGGCCAGGACACATGGTCCTCACATTCCAGCTTGTGATGCGAAGGACTGGTGTCTTCTTTGTTGAGCTTGTTTTTCTTGGTGCATTGATTATCGATCCGCCTGTTGAGAGATGACTCTCGAAGCTCCAAGCACCCATTGAAGCAAGCAGGTCGTGGCAGGACAGCACCTAACTGATTGGGGGCTGCCCAGCTTGGAGTGGGTGGCAGCTATCCAATGAGATGCGATGATCTCTTCAACTGTCAGAAGTAACCCCTGACGCTCATACTCTGCACCAATTGATTGAGAGCTTATAATCGGTAACCGTTTCTTCCCGTGTTGTGCTAATGTTTAAGCACAAATAGTGTACTCGACACGGCACGTTTGTACTGAACACAAAATGGCTCCTTTGGTCATGTGTTAATTATAAAATGGCTTTCTTGACCTTGTTAGTTATTACAATGGATACATTATAAAAATGGTCAAATTAAAGTAAGATCGAACTACCCAAGCTTACCTGCGTCCTCCAGTCCTCTGGCAACATTCCCATATTTAAGGAGGATTGAAAGATTGTGGTTCGAATCTCTGAAATTTCCACCCTTACTTCCCTCAGCAACCCAGGATGCAGCCCATTCAAACTGGGTGACTTTTCCACTGTGAGAGCTGCCAACCTTGTAATTGTCTCCACTTTATCTATTTTCATCCTGTCCAATTTCTTCACTTCCTCCTCCTTTACTGTGACATTTGCAGCATCCGCTTATTTTGTGATACTTAATTAGTCCCTCAGCCACACCCTCTGCCTCCACAGGATCTCCTAATTGACCCACCCTTTCATTGACTATCCATATGTTGGTAAAAGACTTCAGTGTTCCCAGTTATGTGACCTGCTAATCTTTACTCATGCATTCTCTTGCTGATCTCATTTCCTTTTTCAGCTCTCCTCTGTACTTTCTATATTCTGCTTGTTTCTCCTGCATATAAATCCTCACATGATTTCGATATTAATGATTTTTGAACTATTTTGTTGAAGGATTGAGTTTTGTAAATTTCTCCCTAGCTCCCCTCATGATCAGGCAGAAAGTTTAACTGCTGTGTTTTCAAACAGCAACAGCTTTATTTGAAAAGCCATTGGGACAGGATTCCGGGTTTTAATCCAGTCACAAATCTTGTTCTGATGTCTTGTGGCTCCAGCTGTCACATGACCTGTCAGAGGATGACTTCATAATTGACCCAGTCATGGAGCTGTGGGTTGATGTTTAAATTGTTTCAAAATAATTTTCCAGAAGGACAATCAAAATGAATCGATATATAAAAGGTAGATTTTGTGAATTTGTGCTCCCAGTGGAAATCCCTGCAGAGTCTGCTGGTTTTCATCTCCCCAATTCCCCACAGGAAGCTCAGTGCTCGGAATCTGTATTCATTACATTAACATTATACAGAATCATTTCATGGGAGACGCCAGTGTGAATTGTAAACAGGTGGTTCAGTTTTAACTTTCAAAGTAACACAGAAGCAAAATACTGCAGATGCTGGAAATCTGAAATAAAAACAGAAAATGCTGGAAATACTCAGCAGGTCCGGCAGCACCTGTGGAGAGAGAAACAGAGTTAACGTTTCAGACCTGTGACCTTTCATCAGAACTGGGCTGAAATTGTCTGAGGGCCAAGTGGCCTCTTTCTGTGCCTTAAACTTTCTATGAGTCTAAGATTCTATGAGATTCTGGAATCAATTTCAGGGTCGATGACATTGCACTCTGAAAGGATAGGAAGATGGAGATTATTAAGTACAGTGCAAGAATATAGATGCTTTTACATTATTTTAATCAAAATTGATTTAAACTTTGTGTTCACGAATCCTATCTTTTGATCACAATGACACTGATAACAATGGAAAAAGCAAGACTTGCATTTCACGACCACAGGACGTTGCAAAGCCTTTTACAGCCAATGAAGGACTTTCCAAGTGTAGTCACTGTAGTCATGTAGGAAACATGGTGGCCAATGTGCGCACAGCAAGCTCCCAGAAACAACAACGTGATAAAAACGAGATAATCTGTTTTGAAGTGATGTTGATTCAGGGTTAAACAATGACCAGCATCCCAGAAATAATTCCCCTTCTATTCTCCGAAATAGTGCCATGGTACCTTTAACATCCACCTGAGAGGGCAGAGGGATCCTCAATTTTCTGTCTCACCTGAAAAACAGCATTTCTGATAGTGCAGCACTGCCTTAGTACTGTACTGGAGTGTCAGCCATTTTTAAAGGACTGTTAGTCCTACTGGAAAATATTTAAAGGAAGATTAAATGAAATGAAATAAATACATTGCTTTTGCCTCTCTCCCATCCCCCCAATAACAGTTAAATTAATTATTTGCCCTTCCCTCCCAAAACCTACCTTTACCATCTGACCTTCCGCCCAAAACTGCACAAACTGTCAACTATAACCCTTCCCACCATCCCCTACACCCATGACATTAATTTGACACCGTCCCCCCACCCCCACACTGAGAAAGTTACCTTCTCCCCCCTCCCCACCAGTGTTGCACCTCATTTGCCCGGGTGGGGCTCCGAAGGCACGGCAGTGCCGGCCACTGGGCTGAAGATCGCAGCAGAACATCAGGAAGTGATGGGATAATAATTAATGCAGGTTTGTGGTCCCGTTGCCGAGCGGTGGAGATCCCCCACAAGGCCTCGCCGTCGCCGGCAATATCGAGCCAGGCCCTGCCGGCGTTGAGGTCCATGGCGGGCCTCATCCGGGGCCATCTTCAGGCGGCCCCCACCCCACCCCCACCACAGATCTCGACGTCGAGGGCTCTATAGAATCCAGCCCATTGTTTCTGTCAATCTCAACTCCACAAGGATTTGCCTGTTAATTGTAGAAAAATTAAAGCTCTCACCTTTTGATAAAAGCGTTCAAATCCATTTCCAAACAAATGATAGTTCTCATTGTATCTAGAACATGTTTTCTTACATACAAACATACCAAGTAGGAGCAGGAGTAGACCACTCGGCCCCTCGAGCCTGCTCCACCATTCAATAAGATCATGGCTGATCTGATTGCAACCTCAACTCCACATTCCCACCTGCCCCTGATAACCTTTCACCCCCTTGTTTATCAAGAATCTATCTACCTCTGTCTTAAAATATTTCAGAATTTCTGTCGTCCAGCAACTCTCACTTTATTTCCTGGATTTCACCTAAAAAATGTATTTCCACACTTTGGATATCCTGTACTTCATTCATGTTTTTGCTCTCTGGGGATTTCCCTTTAATTATATTCAGTGCTGGTATTTTACTGCCACACACTGACTGAAAGTGTCCCAACTTTCTGCAGGAAAAACACTCAGCTTCTTTGGCGAGGCAGTTTTCCCACTTGTGTCTCTCTCGGCCACACCTACTGCAATTGGTTGCAGCTACCACTAGATGCTCTTCCCGTCTTTCTTGTCTTTGACCACTAATTTTTCCTTTTGTTTTCTTAACAAATTCAATTGAGTCTGCAACTCTCGAGATCAGACTCTCCCTGTCCCCTCGAACAATGGATTGGTTAAACTTTCTAAGCTCTGCTTGGCTGCTCAATTGATACTCTTTCGTTAATGTAAGATCAGCCCTGGACTGTAGATGATCTGAAAGGGTGTTGTCTAATACCCCGAACACAATCCTGTCTCCATTCAGCTCTTCCCTTAAGTTGCCGTATTCACAAACCTCCGTGAGATTGTACAAGTCATTGATAAATGAATGAATACTCTCCCCTTTCTGTTTTGTACGCTTATTAAATTCAAGGTGATTCCTGACAATGCAGCAGCCAGCCGACGTCATCAGAGCGCTCCAAGCTCGCACATGCACAAACAGTCTCCTGCGCTCTGAGATGCTGCGCATGCTCAGCCTACGTCTTCCAGGACGAAGTGGCGCATGCGCAGGAAAACTCTCTATTCCCTCTCAGCCACTCACTCCAGGCCGCTCACTGCCCGCTCCTCGCTACCCCGCTCCCCCGCCCTCCGTCCGCTTGTTACACCCCCCCCCCACCCCCGCACTGCCCTCTCTCCGTCCACTCACGCCCCGCTTCCCCCCCACGTCCCTCCAGACACTAGCTCTAAGCCATGCTGCTTCCCTCCTCTCGGCCTCTCGCTCCAATATTCGATCATTCTTCACCGCACCACCCGATAAATCAAGGCGAGCCTCGAGGGGTCATGGGGCAATGTTGGAGCGAGTGGCCGAGAGGAAGGAAGCGGCAGAGCCCATGGCCTGGAGTGTGAGCAGCCAGACAGCAGGATGGGGGTGGTGGTGGGTGAAGCGGGGAGTGAGCAGTCAGAGAGTGGGATGGGGGAAGCGGGGAATGATCGTCCGGAGAATGGGATGGCACTGTTTAAAGGGGATTTGAGGAAAAAATGTTTCACCTCGAGGGTGGTTGGAATCTGGAACACATTGCCTGAAGGCGTGGTCGAGGCAGGAACCCTCATAACATTTAAGAAGTATTTAGATGATAACTCAAAACGCCACAGAATACAAGGCTACGGCCACGTGCTTGAAAATGGGATTAGAATAGATAGGTACTTGATGGCCGGCACGGACACGATGGCCGAAGGGCCTGTTTCTGTGCTGTATAACTCTATGACTCTATGAAACCTCACTGAATTACAGAGGGTGTGCAGCACTGTCAGAGGTGCTGTCCTTCTGATGAGACTTCAAACAGCGCAACGTTCTCCGAGTATCAACCAAAACATGTCCATTGTGTAGATATGTGCCATATTTGCTTATGAAATGACAGTCACTGCTCCGAAAGTAATTCACTTTAGGTGAATTAAGATGACTTGGTACTATATAATGCACAAGAAGGAGCGGGGGACTGTTGGGGGTGGGACGGAGGCGGCGATGGCAACCTTTGACGGGATTTTTGGGTCGAAGTTGTTTTCTGTGATAAATTGAGGAGCTCCATCTTTCAGCCTGGCAGCTGCCTGAATGTCACAGACAGTGAAGTTTCAGTGGAAGAGGCTGCATTTGCGCATGTGCTAGTACAGCGTCACCTGGTGGTTGCGTTGTCAGCAAATGCAGCGTTTTAACTTTGGCTCCACGATGACATTTTTTTCCTCAATTAAAATAGGTTGAGTGCCTCAATAACTTCTTCACATGTTGCCTTCTGTTCTTCATGAGGATGTTGCCTGCACACTCCCTTCATTGCAGACAATAGCGTACTGACCTGTTCCATGTCTGGCTTCTGCACGAGACCCGATGCAGTACGATACCTTGCCAACCTCTGGAACCATCTCGGCCAGTCCTCGGCTTGGTTCAGTCCAGTGATCTTTTCAAAGGTACAGGCAAAGATTTCTCCATCTTCGCTTTGGTTTACTGTGGCCCCCATATAATATTCTGATATCTGTCAAGGCTTAGTACAGAATTTATAAGAATCTGACGGTTAAAATAACCTGAGTTTACTCTGCACATCTTGCATTGAAGGTTTCAACTACAACTCTCCATGAGGTGCCGTACAGATTATATTACAGCACTTCCTGTGATGATGCACATAGTCTATTTATATAATCTGCCCAGTAACAACCCAATGTCCACTCATATTATTGTACAGATGTGAGAAAAGCTGAGGATGGGAATGGAATGTCTGAATGAAGATTTCATGATGCTGATGATGGAAATGAGGCTGATCTGTTCCCCATTCCACAATCCCTCTTCATTTCTGTGCATGTTTCTCGATGCTGTTTCAACCAAATTGAAAAAGAATCACAAATCCTCCTCTGGAGCCTCAGGTGTCCATTCAGGAAAGGCATGGTGGCCAAGTGGTAAGGCGTCAGTCTCGTAAACTGAAGATTACGGGTTCAATCCCCGTCCGTGCCTTATGATTAGTTTATCACTTTAAATGTGATGTTTCCAGAAAAGATGTCCGTTGCATTTGTGTCGGCCATCTGGAAATCAGTGTCATGTTGCACTTCATCCTGGACACTGGGAAGAACATGACGAGAAGCCACATGGTTCCTCGAGCCTTCTCTGCCATTGATAGAGTGAAAATAACTGAGGTCCAAGCACAGAACCTTAATACTGTGCATTTGCTTGATATTTAACAGATCTCTTCTATTAATCCCACATCCCGCACTCCTGTCCTTTCCCCCATTGCCCTGTTATATTTTCCATGTCAGGTGTATATCCAATTCCATTCAGAGTTAACATTGAATCTGCTTCCACTGACCTTTCAGGATTGCATTCCAGACCAGAACAACACACTGCTGAAAAAACAATCTCCTCATCACAACTCGAATTCTTTTGTCGATTACTTTAAATGTGTTTCCTCTGGTTACTGACCTTTCTGTCACTGGCAACACTTTCTCCTTCTTTACTCTATCAAAACTCTTCAGGATTTGCATTTCCTGCTGCCTTTGCTGATATAACAAGGCTGAGCACACATCACCAAAAGGAATATGATTGTCTCTGAATCACATTTATCCTTCCTGTCAATCTGATGTGGACCTTGTATTTTCCCGGAACCAAACAACCTGAGCAACAAGTGTGGGTTCCAGCGATTCCCACCGCTCTGAGAGAGAGAGGATGTGATAATGAGCCAGATAGAAGAAAGGAGTGAGATAGAGAGTAAAATAGCCCTGGTCTGTTTCTACTAACCCCCGGCCCCCTACTTAAAATGGCATCATTTTCTCCTGCCTCTCCACATTATAATCCATCGATTAATGCAATCCTTTCATCTGGAACATAGAACATAGAACAGTACAGCACAGTACAGGCCCATCGGCCCATGATGTTGTGCCGCACCTTTAACCTACTCGAAGATCAAACTACCTACATACCCTTCATTCTACTATCATCCATGTACCTATCCAAGAGTCGCTTAAATGTCCCTAATGTATCTGCTTCTACTGCCACCGCTGGCAGTGCATTCCACGCACCCACCACTCTCTGTGTAAAGAACCTACCTCTGACATCTCCCCGAAACCTTCCTCCATCACCTTAAAATTATGCCCCCTGGTGATAGCCCTTTCTGCCCTGGGAAAAAGTCTCTGGCTATCCACTCTATCTATGCCTCTCATCATCTTGTACCCCTCTATCAAGTCACCTCTCATCCTTCTTCGTTCCAATGAGAAAAGCCCTAGCACCCTCAACCTTTCTTCGTAAAACATACACTCCAGTCCAGGCAGCATCCTGGTAAATCTCCTCTGCACCCTCTCTAAAGCTTCCACATCCTTCCTATAATGAGGCGACCAGAACTGAACACAATATTCCAAGTGTGGTCTAACCAGGGCTTTATAGAGCTGCAGCATAACCTCGCAGCTCTTAAACACAATCCCCCTGTTAATGAAAGCCAACACACCATACGCCTTCTTAACAACCCTATCAACTTGGGTGGCAACTTTGAGCGATCTATGGACATGGACCCCAAGATCCCTCTGTTCCTCCACACTACCAAGCATCCTGTCTTTAAGCCTGTATTCTGCATTCAAATTCGACATTCCAAAATGAATCACTTCACACTTTTCCAGGTTGAACTTCATCTGTCCCTTTAATTCCTGTTTCCTAATCCATTGATGTTTCACAATGTACTGAACTGTCCCAATCCATTGAAATAACTCAGTCTATAGAATTTCCCAATCCACTGATATTTTCCAGTCCATTGACTTTCCCAATCCATTAATGGTTCCTGACCATTGACATTCCCAATCCATTTATATTGCCTGTGATTTCAAAGCAACTGTGGAATACAAATAGTATCAGTATTATCAGATACATCGAGACGAGGTGCAATAGCCAAGTGGACAGATGTCAGGTTTATAAAGAAAAAAGCACTGGCTCGATATTTGTCCAGTCTATCACTGGATCTGAACTCTCAACCGACTGTTTTTCTGTGGGTCTGCTGACTTGTATATGTGAAGAACCATTGGATGTTTCTCAATCCTCTGACTTTTCTCATTCTTGTGCCATATTTGTTCCTTTGGGTTCACCAGTGAAGAAAATTATTCCCTATTACATTTGGTGAAGACTTTAATAACCTCACATCCTTGTGTCTCACCATCTCAGGTCAAACTCCCTACAGAAACTTTAAACATTTAACTATTCTGCTGGAAACATTTTCAAGGGCGCAGACATTCCTTCATTACGCTTCCTTCTTTGACATGTGATTGACAAATATGTGTGTAATGGAGAGAGAGAGAGTGAAACAAAAAAGAGAGAGAGAGTGCAATAGAAAGTTAGAGGACCAGCTAAAGACAGATAGAGAGAGAGAGGCAGAGAGAGGTAAAGCGATAGACAGAGAGAGAGAGAGAAAGAGAGAGAAGGAGAGAGAGTCATTGAGTCCTGGAGTCACTACAGCACAGGAAGTCATTTTGCCCATCAAGCCCATGTAAATCAATCCATTCAGTCCCATTCCCCCGCTCTATCCCCATCGCCCTGTAAGTTATCTAAACCTGTCATGTTTATTATAATCTTTTACATGTCGATCAAATCTCCGCTCAATCTCCTTTGCTGCAAGGAGAACAGCCCCAGCTTCTCCAACCTAACCTTACAGCTAAAATCCCTCATGCCTGGAACCATTCTGTTAAATCTCCTCCACCCTCTCAAGGACACTCACATCCCTCCAAAAGTGTGTTGACTAGAGCTGGATGCAATTCTCTGGTTGTGGCCCAACTAGAAATTTATACAGGTTCAGCATAACTTCCCTACTTTTGGACTCAGTACCTCTATTTATGAAGCCCAAGATCCCATATGCTTTGCTAACTACTTTCTCAATGTGTCCTGCCACCTTCAAAGAACTATGCATATGAATCCCCAGGTTTTTATTCCTAAAAATATGCTTTCTTCATATAAATCTGAAAAAAATGCATTATACAACAGTTCAAAACAGCACCAAGTTGACATTCCAAAAAGTGCAAAGGAAATCAGTTTTCTTCAATACAGGAGTGAGTTGCCTCACAACCCTTCCATTCCATTTTACCTGACATGGACATTTTACAGCAAACCCATACCTGGTGTATACAGCACAAGGGTTTCCAATGGGTCCAGCTGCCCAGCTCACTATGGCGGGGGGACCTTACACAGTGGTCTTTCCCCATTGAGCCTTTGCAGTGGCTACCCCAAGCTTTAGTGCGTCCCTCAGCACGTAGTCCTGGACCTTGGAATGTGCCAGTCTGCAAAACTCGGTCGTGGACAACTCTTTGCGCTGCAAGACCAGCAGGTTTCGGGCAGACCAAAGAGTGTCTATCACCAAATTGATGGTCCTCCAGCAGCAGTTAATGTTTATCTCGGTGTGCATCCCTGGGAACAGCCCGTAGAGCACAGACTCCTGTGTTACAGAGCTGCTTGGGATGAACCTCAACAAAAACCACTGCATCTGTTTCCACAGCTGCTTTGCAAAGACACATTCCAGAAGGAGGTGGGCAACTGCCTCTTCCCCATCGCAGCCACCTCGAGGGCCGCGTGTGGAGGGGGTGAGACTTCGGGCATGCAGGAAGGATCTGACAGGAAGGGCTCTTCTTAGCACCAACCAAGCTACATCTTGGTGCTTGTTTGAAAGTTCTGGTGATGAGGCATTCTGCCAAATGACTTTGGCAGTCTGCTCGGGGAACCATCCGACCGGATCCACCATCTCCTTTTCCCGTAGGGCCTTGAGGACATTCCGTGCAGACCACTGCCTGATGGATTGGTGGTCAAAGGTGTTTTCCCGCAGAAACATTCCGACGAAGGATAGCTGGTACGGCACAGTCCAACTGGATGAAGCGATCCGCGGCAATGTGACCAGACCCATCCTTCGCAACACCAGGGACAGATAAAACCTCAGCACATAGTGACACTTGGTGTTTGTGTACTGGGGCTCTACACACAGCTTGGTGCAGCTGCACACGAAGGTGGTCAACAGGATGAGGGCGACGTTGGGTACATTTTTCCCGCCCTTGTCCAGAGGTTTGAACATCGTGTCCCTCCCGCCCTGGTCCATTTTAGATCTCCAGATAAAGCGGAAAATGGCTCGGGTGACTGCCACAGTGCAGGAGTGGGGTATGGTCCAGACCTGCGCCACGTACAGCAACAACGAGAGTGCCTCGCACCTGATGACCATTTTCTTACCCACAATGGAGAGAGATCGCTGCTCGCACACACTCAGTTTATTGTGCACCCTGGCCACTCGCTCCTTCCAGGTTTTGGAGCAGGCCCCGGCCCTTCCGAACCATATCCCCAGCACCTTCAGGTAGTCTGACCTGATGGTGAAGGGGACAAAGGATCGGTCGGCCCGGTTCCCAAAGAACATGGCCTCACTTTTGCCATAGTTGGCTTTGGTTCGAACTGGTCGCAGATGCTCAACTGTCTGCGAGGGGATGGTGGATCCGAGCAGAAGACAGCAACATTGGCCATGTGCAGGGAGGCTTTTACCTGAGTGCGTCCACGGACTGGGATTGTCACCCCTCTTATGCCTGCATCCTTCCTAATGGACTCTGCAAAAGGTTCGATACAGCAATCAGACAAGACAGGGGAGAGAGGACAGCCCTGTCTGACTCCAGATTGGATCAGGGCACTTTATGATTCCCACCCATTGATTGAGACTGCACTACTGATGTTTGTGCAAAGCAGTTTGAACCAATTGCAGATTCCGTCCCCAAACCCCATTTTGGAGAGCAGGTCCATCATGAATGTGTGCAATATCCCGTCAAAAATCTTCTCCTGGTCCAAGCTGATGAGGCAGATGTCCATATCCCTGAGTAGTGTGAGACTATCAGAGAGCTTCCTGCTGAGTACAGTGCAGGCCTGGTCAGGGTGAATCACCAACTCCAGAGCAGACTTGACTCGACTGGCGATGACTTTGGACAGAATCTTGTAATCTGCATTAAGCAGTGAGATGGGCCGCCAATTTCTGATTTCCGCCCTCACCCCCTTCCGCTTGTAGATGAGGGCGATGATGCCTTTCCTCATGGATTCTGACATGCTGCTGGCCAGGAGCATACTGTCGTATACTTCCAGCAGGTCTGGGCCGACCCAGTCCCACAGGGCCGAATACAACTCAACCGGTAAGCCGTCGCTTCCGGGAGATGTACTCGTCTCGATGGACCTGATGGCCTTTGTCAGCTCGTCCAGAGTTAGCGGCTTGTCCAGTCTCTCCCTCATGCTGTCTTCCAAGACCTCTGTGATAGATGACAGGAAGAACTGGGAAGCCGTGCTGTCTGTGGGCTTCGCGTCTTGCAGCCCAGCATTAAAGCATTTGCTGATCCTTAATATTTTTTTAGAGATACAGCAATGAAACAGGCCCTTCGGCCCACCGAGTCTGTACCTACCATCAACCACCCATTTATACTAATCCCATATTCTTACCATATCCTCACCTTTTCCTATATTTCACTACCACCGACCTATACTAGTGGCAATTTATAATGGCCCATTTATCTACCAACCTGCAAGTCTTTTGGCAGGAAACCGGAGCACCCGGAGAAAACCCACGCAGACACAGGGAGAACTTGCAAACTCCACACAGGCAGTCTCCAGAATTGACCCCGGGTCACTGGAGCTGTGAGGTTGAGGTGCTAACCACTGCGCCACTGTGCCGCTGTGTTGGATTGCAAAGACGTTACTGAGCCATCCTGTTCCTTCAAGCTGCTGATAACAGAGCTCTCTCTGTGTACATTTTGGAAGAAGAAACGTGAGCACGTCTCATCCTGCTCAATGGAGAGGACTCTGGACCGGAAGATGATCTTGGAGGCCTCCGTGGCAAAGAGCGAGGCCTGCTGGTTCTTCACCTCTTGGAAGTCCTCCTTGACCTCGACTCCCATCGACTGCAGCCAGAGCAGATTTTGCATTCTTCTCTGGAGTCTGGACATTTCCCTCTGTCTCTCTCTCGCCCTCTGATCACCTTTGAAGAGAAAGAATCTTTATCTTAACAACCTTAATAAAAGTGCGTCCCTCAGCATGTAGTCCTGGACCTTGGAATGTGCCAGTCTGCAAAACTCGGTCGTGGACAACATTTTGCGCTGCAAGACCAGCAGATTTCGTGCAGACCAAAGAGTGTCTATCACCAAATTGATGGTTCTCCAGCAGCAGGGAAATGGACCGGGTCCGGAGGGACACGATGTTCAAATCTCTGGACAAGGGTGGGAAAAATGTACCCAACGTGGCCCTCATCCTGATGACCGCCTTCGTGTGCGGCTGCATCAAGCTGTGTGTAGATCCCCAGTACGCAAACTCCAAGTGTCACTACGTGCTGAGGTTCTATCTGTCCCCGGTGTTGTGAAGGATGGGCCTGGTCACATTGCCGCGGAACGCTCCATGCAGTTGGGCGGTGCCGTACCACCTATCCTTCGTGGAGCAGTTTCTGCGGGAAAACACTTTTGACCACCGATCCATCAGGCAGTGGTCTGCACGGAATGTCCTCAAGGCCCTATGGGAAAAGGAAACAGTGGATCATGTCGGATGGTTCCCCGAGCAGACCGTCAAAGTCATTTGGCGGAATGCCTCATCACCAGAACTTTCAAACAAGCACCAAGACGTAGCTTGGCTGGTGGTGAGAAGGGCCCTCCCCGTCAGATCCTTCATGCACACCCGAAGTCTCGCCCCTCCGCACAATGCCCCCGCGTTGGCTGTGGTGGGGAAGAGACGGTCGCGCACCTCCTCCTGGAATGTGCCTTTGCAAAGCAGGTGTGGAAAGAGATGCAGTGGTTTTTGTCAAGGTTCATCCCAAGCAGCTCTGTAACACAGGAGTCTGTGCTCTACGGGCTGTTCCCAGGGACGCACACCGAGACAAACATCAACTGCTGCTGGAGGACTATGAATTCGGTGAAAGACGCCCTTTGGTCTGCCCGAAACTTGCTGGTCTTCCAGTGCAAAGAGTTGTCCACCACCGAATGTTGCAGACTGGCACATTCCAAGGTCCAGGACTACGTGCTGAGGGACGCACTAATGCTTGGGGCAGCCGCAGCAAAGGCTCAATGGGGAAAGACCACAGTGTAAGGTTCCCCCACCAAGCTGGACTGAGGGGCTGGATCCGTGGGAATCCCCTCGAACGGTATCGTTAATATTCTCAATTGCTGTAAATGTAAAACTGTAATTGACATGACAATTGTGAAACAGAAGGGTTGGGAAGAAACTCATGACAGTATTGAAGGAAACTGATCTCCCTTGCAATGTTTGTATTTTTTGGTGCTGTTTGGAAACTGTTTGGCAATGTAATTTTTACAGATTTTTATGAATAAAGTATATTTTGGAAATAAAAAAAAAGTAAGGTTCCTCCCACCAAGCTGAACTGAGGGGTTGGATCCATGGGAAACTCCTCGAACTGTTTTTTTGATATTTTCTTTTGCTGTAAATGTGAAACTGTAATTGGCATAACAATAGTGAAATGGAAGGGTTGTGAAGAAACTCATGATAGTATAGAAGGAAACTGATCTCCCTTGCAATGTTTGTATTTTTTGGTGCTGTTTGAAACTGTTTGGCAATGTAATTTTTGCAGATTTTTATGAATAAAGTATATTTTGGAAATAAAAAAAAAGATCAAAGCAATACAGTGGTTTTTGTCATGGTTTATTCCAAGCAGCTTGATAACACAGGAGTCTGTGCTCTATAGACTGTTCCCAGGGACGCACACTGATACAAACATCAACTGCTTGGAGGACTATCAATTCAGCGGGAGATGCCTTTTGGTTTGCCAGAAACTTGCTGCTCTTCCAGTGCAAAGAGTTGTCTGTGACGGAATGTTGCAGACTGGCACGTTTCAAGGTCCAGGACTACGTGCTGAGGGGTGCACTTAAGCTTGGGGCAGCCGCAGCAAAGGCTCAATGGGGAAAGGCCACAGTGTAAGGTCCCCCCACCAAGCTGAACTGAGGGGCTGGATCCATGGGAAACCCCTCGAACTGTATCGGGAAAATTCTGTGTGCTGTAAATGTAAAATGACAATGAAATGGAAGAGTTGTGAGGCAACTCATGATTGTATAGAAGGAAACTGATCACCTTTGCACTGTTTGTATTTTTTGACTTGATGCTGTTTTAAACTGTTTGGGAATGTAATTTTTACAGATTTTTATGAATAAAGTATATTTTGGAAATAAAGAAAAAAGTTCTCCCAGGATGAGGCTAACCTATTGTACTGTGGGTTTTCTGATGCCTGTGATGTCTTCAAATGTGGGATACTCAACTGCAGAATTTGTGATAGTTGGGGGTCAGCTTTTGCGCTCACCCCTGATTATATGAATCAAAAATAGAATTTACTAGCTGTTGCTGGACAGTGTTTCAGCTCCCAATTATTTTTTGCTATAAACACTCGTGCTCGTTTCTTCGCAGCTCCAAGTACGCACTTCTCCACCTCAATGCGTGGACTTAGCTGGCAGGGGAGAGACCGTGATCAGTGGCGTTTGATAATACAGGTGCTGTTTTTGTGTTTTTTTGGGGGTGGGAGGTGGTTTCAGCACCGTATTTAGGGCATTTCGCCCTTTGGGATTGGAGATATACCGTGGTGGTGGTTTCCCTGTCAGTTGAGGATTTAGTACTTGTCCCAGGAAAACGTCAAGTAAAAATGGCTGCAACCAACACCAGAGCTCCAGGCCAGGGGGTGTGTAACACCGTTAGGGTGGCGGTGAAAAATAGTGAAGGAGGTGCACCCATCGACTGCGCCTACTTCATTAAGAATTTTGTTTTTCCAAAATATACTTTATTCATAAAAATCTGGAAAAAAACACTGCAGCCTCACAGCTCCAGCGACCCGGGTTCAGTTCTGGGTACTGCCTGTGTGGAGTTTGCAAGTTCTCCCTGTGACCGCGTGGGTTTCCGCCGGGTGCTCTGGTTTCCTCCCACAGCCAAAGACTTGCAGGTTGATAGGTAAATTGGCCATTGTACATTGCCCCGAGTGTAGGTAGGTGGTAGGAGAATTGAGGGAAGGTGGGGATGTGGTAGGGAATATGGGATTAATGTAGGATTAGTGTAAATGGGTGGTTGGTGGTCAGCACAGACTCGGTGGGCCAAAGGGCCTGTTTTAGTGCGGTATCTCTCCATGACTCGATGACATTCCAAAAAGTGTGAAAGAAATCAGTTTTCTTTAATAGAGGAGTGAGTTGCCTCACAACCCTTCCATTCCATTTTACCTGCCATGTACATTTTACAGCAAAACCATATTTGGTGTATACAGCCCGAGGGGTTTCCCATGGGTCCAGTTCCTTAGTTCACTATAGCGGGAGGACCTTACACAGTGGTCTTTCCCCATTGAGCCTTTGCAGCGGCTACCCCAAGCTTTAGTGCGTCCCTCAGCACGTAGTCCTGGACCTTGGAATGTGCCAGTCTGCAACACTCGGTCGTGGACAACTTTTTGCGCTGGAAGTCCAGCAAGGTTCGGGCAGACCAAAGAGTGTCTATCACCGAATTGATGGTCCTCCAGCAGCAGTTGATGTTTATCTCGGTGTGCATCCCTGGGAACAGCCCGCAGAGCACAGACCCCTGTCGAACAGAGCTGCTTGGGATGAACCTCGACAAAAACCACTGCATCTCTTTCCACACCTGCTTTGCAAAGACACATTCCAGAAGGAGGTGGGCAACTGTCTCTTCCCCACCTACTCAGCAGAGATGACATCTGTTATTGAAGCAAAAAGCAGAACCGACCTGACGCACAACATGAAACCAGCAGCCAGAACATTATATGACTTGAAATTAGCCAAGGCGGTTGTGCAAAAGACAGTGAGACACTGCGCAAATAAACACTGGACAAAATCACAAATGTAACAAGGGTTGGGAAGAAACTCATGACAGTATTGAAGGAAACTGATCCCCCTTGCAATGTTTGTATTTTTTGGTGCTGTTTGGAAACTGTTTGGCAATGTAATTTTTACAGATTTTTATAAATAAAGTATATTTTGGAAATTAAAAAAAAATGTGGGAGCAGCGTTCTCTCTCTATTACGGGTAAGAACCTGGTCATCAGGTGCAAGGTGCTCACGTTGTTGCTGTGAGTGGCACAGGTCTGGCCCATACCCCACTCCTGCGCTGTGGCGGTCACCCGAGCCATTTCCTGCTTTATCTGAAGATGCAAAATGGACAGGGTCCAGAGGGACACGATGTTCAAACCTCTGGATAAAGGCGAAAAAATGTACTCAACGTCGCCCTCAACCTGATGGCCGCCTTAGTATGTGGCTGCATCAATCTGTGCGTAGAGCCCCAGTATGCAAACACCAAGTGTCACGACGTGCTGAGGTTCAATCTGACCCCGGTGTTGCGAAGGATGGATCTGGTCATAGTGTCACGGAACGCTCCATCCAGTTGGACTGTGCGTTCGTGGAAATGTTTGTGTGGAAAAACACCTTTGACCACTAATCCATCAGGCAGTGGTCTGCACGGAATGTCCTCAAGTATATTTTTGGAAAAGAAAAGTCTGGAAGAGGAAAGACCGGCGGGAAAGCTCGGTCCAAGGCCAAGTCTCCCTCCTCCCGGGCTGGACTGCAGTTCCCGGTGGGCCGTGTACACAGGCTCCTGAGAAAGGGCAACTATGCTGAGCATGTGGGTGCCGGAGCCCCGGTCTATCTGGCTGCTGTGCTCGAGTATCTGACCGCTGAAATCCTCGAGTTGTCCAGTAACGCAGCCCAGGACAACAAGAAGACCCGCAACATCCTCAGACACCTACAGCTGGCTGTCCAGAATGACGAGGAGCTCACCAAGCTGCTGGGAGGGGTGACCATCACTCATGGCTGGGTGCTGCCTAATATCTAGGCCATGGTGCTGCCCAAGAAAACCAGCGCTCCGGGCACCAAAACCAAGTCAATCTGCCAGGATTTTATCAAATACCCAAAGGTTCTTTTCAGAGCCACCCACAGTATCATTCTTGTAAATCTCCTCTGTACTCTCTGCACAGCAATTATGTCCTTTCTGTGATGTGATGACCAGAACTGTACGCAATACTCCAGCTGTGGCCAAACCACCGTTTTAAACAGTTCTCGCATTACATCCCTGCTTTTGTCGACCAAGAAAGGAAAGCATTCCATATGCCTTCTTCACCACTCTATCTACCTATCCTGTCACTTTCAGGGACCTGTGGACATGCACTCCAAAGTCTCTCACTTCGTCTACCCCTCTCAATATCTTCCCGTTTATTGTGTATTCCCTTACTTTGTTTGCCCTCCCAAAATGCATTACCTCACACTTCTCCAGATTGAATTCCATTTGCCACTTTTCCGCCCACTCAACTAATCCATTCATATCATTCTTAAGTCGACAGCTATCCTCCTCACCATCAATTACACGGCCAATTTTTGTGTCATCAGCAAATTTCCCAATCATACCTCCCACATTTAATTCCAAATAATTAATATATACCACAAACAGCAAGGGACCCAACACTGAGCCCTGTGGAATGCCACTAAAAACTGCTTTCCATTCGCAAAAACATCGTTGACTACTATCCTTTGTTTCCTGCCACTGAATCAATTTTGGATCCAACCTGCCACATTCCCCTGTATCCCATGGGCTTTCATTTTACTGACCAGTCTGCCATGTGGGACCTTATCAAATGCCTTACTAAAATCCATGTAAACTACATCCACCGCACGATCCTGATCAATGCTCCTTGTTACTTCCTCAATAAACTCAATCAAGTTAGTCAGACATGACCTTCCCTTAACAAATCCATGCTGACTATCCCTGATTAATCCATGTCTTTCTAAGTGGTAGTTTATCCTGTCCCTCAGAATTGATTCTAATAATTTACCCACCACCGAGGTCAGACTGACCGGTCTATAACTATTTGGCCTATCCCTCACATCCTTTTAAAATAATAGTACAACGTTCGCAGACCTCCAATCCTCCGGCACCTCCCCCATATCCAGTGAGGATTTGAAGATGATCCTCAGCGCATCCACTATTTCCTCCCTGGCTTCCTTTAACAACCTCAGATGCAAACCATCTGGCCCTGGTGATTTATTCATTTTCAAGGATGTCAGACCCTCTAGTACTTCCACTCTCATTATGCTTATTGTATCTAATATTTCACACTCCTCTTCTTTTACTACAATGTCTGCATCATCCCTCTCCTTTGTGAAGGCAGAGACAAAAAACTCATTCAGAACCCAGCCCACATCTTCTGGATCCACACAGAAGTTCCCTTGTACATCTCTGATAGGTCATACCCTTTCCTTAGTTATCCTCTTGCTCTTAATGGACTGAGAAAACATCCTTGGGGTTTCCTTCAAGTAGTTGTATCCAGTCCACATCCACCAAATCACCTCTCAGTTTTGTAAAATTTGCCTTCCCCCAATTTCGAACTTTTAATTTTCGAGCTGCCCTGCCATTACTAAGCTTTACAAACTCATTATTGCTCGTGTAATAAGTGTAATAAGTAGAATAATTTACCAGTTACTCACCGATCAGCTTCTTCCCCTGTACCATGGAGGCTGAAAAGGCAGAAAAGAAAAGAGAGACCAAAGAGCACCTCCTTCCCCGAGTCAGTGAAGTCCCTCACACATCAACTCACAGCTTCACACTCTGTCCAAACAGCACTTTCTAATTAGTAATTATTAATAAATTACACTAACTAAAACATTAGTAAGCTGACCAATTACAAGGTCGCTATTTGAGGGTTTTTAAACAAAGAGCCTTTTTCCCTATCCCAAAGGCTCTTTTCAGATCCACCCACAGTATCTAAAAGGGCTGATTACTGTCTGAAGTCTGCTGTACCCACACCTCTGTCTATCCCTCTTCATCTGGAACAACCAGCGTCATCTTCCATTCCTTTCACCATCATGTGTTTAACTCGCTTCTCCTTATAGACAGTCAGATATCAATGTAATAATGAAATGATCTGTGTCAGTGCTGGCCATTTCCCTGTCCTGATTTCAGACCCCACTCTGGACACTTGTTTCTCATTCCAGGACCTTCTTGTATTAATATTCAGCACTACCTGTCAGTCAGAAACTTGTCTCAATGAACGGATCCTTTTACTGAACTTCCAACTGCTGCTGTCTATTTCTCGAGGGAAAGAGCAGCTCACTGTGTAAGGATGTGAGGGGAATGTAACCCGGCTGCTGGTGAGAAGGTCCCATCTTCTCAATCAAAAGCCTTTTATTTTACTACAGTGATTCCTAGATTCCCAGCTGGTCTGTTGAGGATTTTGTTTTCACAGAAATAACTTGTTAAATACAAATCTGATTCCAACACGTCAGTAACAGGACAGAATGGGAACCTTTTAAAAGAATGAAGCAACTATTTCAGTGGCTTCTCACTGTCCCCCTGAAGCCTGTGTGAAGGGGAATTACCAATAGTCTGTAATTTATTACTTCCACACCGAATTTGAGTTATTTGTCGCGTGAAAGATTGCTGAACGGAGTCTATTACTGTCAGTTACGGATGAGAAGTTGACAAAAATTGGCAAAACAAAGCTGTTCATAAAATAGCACCAGCAATTTGAGTCGGTAAAAGCAAAATTGTGTTTTAAAAGTTTATTTAAACCGCTACGGGAAAATAGATTTTTATGTACTTTTCCAGTCGATCACTTCTTTTCCACAGTGAAATTGGCGGCTTTCACAAATTCAAATATTCTGCCAGGTTGACAGGTTCAACCAATGATTTTTTGCATTTTGTGCTTCGAGGTTCTCTGATTGAATCATTCATGCATGCTAATGGCTGTGTGGCCCAATGGATAAGGTGTCTGACTTCTGTATATTCTATGATGTTATCAGAAGATTGCAGGTTCGAGTCCTGCCACGGTCATTTTGACCCGCAGGGATTTGGGGATTGAGTCGGGGACTGAACAGATTGGAAACCCGACATGGATTTAATGGGGCGAATGGCCTCCTCATGTGCTGTCACTGACTTTATGAGAAGAGGGTGACCAATCAGAAGTGGGCTGGGGTGACAGCGGGCTCAAACTGCAGGAATTCCAGGTCCCTGAATGACTGAGCTGAAACTGATCAGTTTCACTGCAGGAAACACCGTCTCGGGGCAAATAACATCACAAATAATTCCATTTGACTAATTATTCAATTATAAAACAATGGGCAGATGTGAAGGTGTGATGTTACGTTTCACTGTGAGGGGAGAATCCGCCATCTGGATAAATCAGTAACTTTATAACATCGTCTGTACGTTTGGTAAAGAAACGATGAAAACTCTCCCCATAACCCTGGTGTGGTGGAAAGGCTCAATTCAGAGATTGGAATATAACGAGAGCACAACATAAATCATTAACTGATATTTCCGGCATAAAACACACCCCAGCTCCCGTTCCCAGGTCACTGCTGTCCCTATGAGGCGGTGTGTGACTCTGAAAAGATACTTTGTTTTGTGTTTCTGCAGGAAAACCACAAAGATCCTCCCAGGCAGTGAAACTCATCTTCCCAGAATCTCCATACCAGATTGAAACAGAAAACACAAAGACAGTGAGAAAGTTCCAGAGAGTTACTGAGCATTAAAACCAATGAAATAAACCAATTCTAGAGAGATGTTGGTGCAGTTTTTTTCAGAGAGATTGTGGGTGGCTCTGAAAAGAGCCGTTGTGTTTCGAGTGTTTTCACTACATGGTGGAGTTTTCCTTGGAGTTGATGTACTTGGTCACTCACTTTGTCCCTTCTCATATTCCGAGCGCTTTGTTGGGTGGAAATATTTATTCAGGCAGTTTCAACAGCTCAGAGCCGACATTGAGTCAGAAACCAGAAATGGGAGTCCGGGACACAGACAAGGAATTTACGCTGGACCTTTATAAATCTCACTGGTTAAAGGCCTCAGTTAGAGCGTTGTGTCTAATTCCATGCTCCACACTTTAGCAGGAATGTCAAGGCCTTAGAGAGGGTGCAGAGGAGATTTACTAGAATGTATCAGAGATGCAGGAATTCAGCTAATGTGGAAAGAATAGGGGTCTGGGGTGTGTGAAGCTGGGGTCCTTCTTCTTAGAGCAGAATGGCAGTTAATAGTTGTGTTCAACATTGTGAAGTTTTTTTAGAAGAATAAAGAAGTTTGACTGCAATTAGACAGAGCCTTGGTGAGATCACACATTATGGGCGGCACAGTGGCGCAGTGGTTAGCACCGCAGCCTCAAAGCTCCAGCAACCCGGGTTCAATTCTGGGTATTGCCTAGGTGGAGTTTGCAAGTTCTCCCTGTGTCTGTGTGGGTTCTCTCCAGGTGCTCCGGTTTCTTCCCACAAGCCAAAAGACTTGTTGGTAGGTAAATTGGCCATGATAAATTGTCCCTGGTTTAGGTAGGTGGGAGGGAAAAATAGGGTCGGTGGGGATGTGTTAGGAATATGGGATTAGTGTAGGATTAGTATAAATGGGTGATAGTTGGTCGGCACAGACTCGGTGGGCCGAAGGGCCTTTTTCAGTGCTGTATCTCTCTGTGACTCGAGAGATGTGGATGCTCAATCATTGGGTATATCCAAGAGAGAGATCGATAGGTTTTTGGATACTAAGGGAATCAAGGGATCTGTGCTAGTGTGGTAAGATGGAGTTGATGTAGGAGATCAGCTGTGATCTTATTGAATGGCAGAGCTATTTCGATGGGCCGAATGGCCCACTCCTATTTTTTATGTAAAGTTCCATTCCTCTCAGGGAATATTTTATTTTCAAAAAGAGAAATACTGCACACACTGGAAAGCTGAATAATAACAGAAGATTCTGGAAACACTCAGCAGTTCCAGTAGTATCTGTGGAGAGAGGAAGGTAGGAGCAATGTTTCAGGTATATAGAAGGGTCACAGAACTGGACCATTAACCCGAGCTTCTCTTCTCCACAGTTGTTTCCGGACTGGCTGAGTGTTTTCAGTATTTTAGGCTTTTTCTTTCTGTATTTCATCCATTTCCCATTTGACTATTTGCTGTGAAACTTTCAGCGTTGTGCTCAATTCTTTGTGTCGTTGTGTTTCCTTTATTTGAAGTAATGTAAATAGTATCCTGAAATGAATTTGCCAAATGGTTGGGCAAATTGTTACAACCAGTTTTTGAGCAAGTTCTCCACATGCACAGTGAAGGATTCCTTCACATTTGCGAAGACCATACAGGACTTGCCTATCGATAGCAATGCCGTGTCCATGTGTCATTTGACATTGCTAGCCTATTCACCAATGTACCACTTCAGGAAGCCATAGATATTTGCACTGCAGTGCTATATCATGGCGATCTAGACCCGTCACCATTGTGTGAATCAGTATTCATTGAACTTATGAACTCGGCAACTTGCACAGTTGAGTTCAGTTTTTTTGACACCATGTATCGCTGGTGTTGCCATGGGATCCCCTCTGGGCCCAGCTCTCACAAACATCTTTGTTGGATTCTATGACAAACCTGTTTTTAAGGGAATGACACCTAACCTCCTACCTCTTGCATATTTCCAATATGTAGATGATACGTTTGCTATATTTGAATCCGCAGCTGCATGAAATAATTTCCTTGCACTTCTTCATGGGCTCCATCCGACATTCTAATTCACCTTTGGAATGGAGCTGTCAAATGAGCTCCCTTTCCTTGATGTACTAGTTGAGAAATCTGCTAAGGGGTTTTCTACCACGGTCTACCGCAAACATACCTTCACTGGTCAATACACGCGTTGGGATTATTACAGTTCCACGCGCTATAAGATTGGTCTTATCGACAACCTCATAAATAGGGCTGAGCCATTTGCTCACCATGCAAGCTTGATGCTGAAATAGGGCGAATCAAAGACATCCTGCATTACAATGGCTACACTGATCAGATCATTTCTCACTGTATATCACACAAACTTATAAATGGGCTGAAGGACGTCATTTTGAGCCCTGAAAAGTGCCCAGTCTCCCTCAAATTACCCTGGAAGGGTAATATATCCCCAGTATTTGAGTAACAGGTGAAGCGAGCTGTTTCCTGCTGTTCCTATGCAGGAGCAACAAGTGTGGTGTTCACCACTAACAGGATGCTGCTGTCAAGCAAAAGAGACGTCCTGCCTATCACACAAATAAGTAACGTGATATATGAATTTCAATACCAGTGTGATGCTAGGTTTCTAGACCGTACATCCCAAAACTGGTGGATTGTATCAAATAACATGTCCCTTCCGCTGTTCGCAATGGGCCCTACCCACCCAACCCGTGCTTGCAAAACTCAAAACACAGTATCCAACATGAGATGTGATTCCACAATAGGACAACATTTGCTAAATAATTCTCAGTGTGCTAAGAATTACACTGACAACCGATTTAAGACTGTCAGTGGGGCTCGCAGTGTGGTGCACTGGTGTGTACTGTAAGCTACATATATTAATACACAGGGCCCTGTTCTTTGCTGACGGAAAGAACATGCACACACATTGTGCCAGTTTCAGATAAACAAAATAAGTGACAGCCATTCACTGGCTCATTCCAAAGGGCAATGCCTTGACCAATCAGAGTCAAGCTGCCTGGTTTAAATTTCAAACAAAGCTGGGCAGTTATCTGTCAGTTACCATAAACTGATGCATTCTGAATGGCAATGCCTCGACCAATCAGAGCTCACTTGCCAACCAATCAGCACTCTCTTCTCATACAGAAGAAAGTTGTTGTTTTCCTTTAAATTGGTATTCTTGTGGATTGCCCTGCTGAGTGCAAGACGAAAACACCTGGCTACCAAAGTCTGGACAACATGTCACTATTTTCTCGAAATGATTACTTTTATTTTCAATATAAAAATATAAAGCAATATGAGTGTAACATTTACAGACAAATTCTATTACCTCAAATTGCCTGATTCTTTCACACTGACAGACTATGTGAACTACTGTCCCGATTTTGCAGTTCTCACTTCCAGTTAGCAAATGTCAGCAATCTGTGATACAGTGCAGTTTACAGACCAGACCGTCAATCACAACATGCAATAATTGTTCAGGTTCTGTTGGACTGGTGGGATTTAGAAATACTAGGAATTGAGATGAGCTGTTATTGTATTTAATTATTTCTTTCATGGGATGTGGACGTCGCCAGCCAGGCCAGCATTTATTGTCCATCCCTAATTGCCCATGAGAAGGTGGTGGTGAGCTTCCTTCTTGAACCACTGCAGTCCATGTGGGGTAGGTACACTCACAGTGCTATTAGGAAGGGAGTTCCAGGATTTTGACCCAGCGACAGTGAAGGAATGGCGATCGAGTTCCAAGTCAGGATGATGTGTAGCTTGGAGGAGAACTTTCAGGTGGTGGTGTTCCCATGCATCTGCTGACCTTGTCCTTCTAGGCAATAGAGGATGCAGGTTTGGAAGGTGCTGCCTGAGTAGCCTTGGTGCATTGTTGCAGTGCATCTTGTCGATGGTACACACTGCTGCCACTGTACGTCAGTGGTGAAGGGAGTGAATGTTGTGGACGGGGTGCCAATCAAGCGTGTTGCTTTGTCCTGGATGGTGTCGTGCTTCTTGAATGTTGTTGGAGCTGCACCCATCCGGGCAAGTGGATAGTATTCCATCACACTCCAGACTTGTGCCTTGTAAATGGTGGACAGGCTTGGGGAGTCAGGAGGTGAGTTACTCACCGCATGATTCCTACCCTCTGACCAGCTCATGTAGTCACACTATTTATAAGGCTACTCCAGTTCAGTTTCTGGTCAATGGGAACCCCCAGGAAGTTGATAGTGGGGGATTCAGCGATCGTAATGCCGTTGAATGTCAATGGGAGATCGTTAGATTCTCTCTTGTTCGAGATGGTCATTGCCTGGCACTTGTGTGGCGCGAATGTTACTTGCCACTTATCAGCCCAAGCCTGGATATTGTCCAGGTCTTGCTGCATTTCTACATGGACTGCTTCAGTATCTGAGGAGTCGCGAATGGTGCTAAATTTTGCAATCATCAGTGAACATCCCCATTTCTGACCTTATGATTGAAGGAAGGTCACTGATGAAGTAGTGAAGAAGGTTGGGCCGAGGATACTACCCTGAGGAACTCCAGCAGTAATGTCCTGGAGCTGAGATGATTGACCTCCAACAATCACAACCATTTTCCTTTGTGCTAGGTGCAATTCCAACCAGTGGAGAGTTTTCCTCTTGATTCGCATTGACTCCAGTTTTACTCTGGCTCCTTGATGCCATACTCAGTCAAATGCTACCTTGATGTCAAGGGCAGACACTCTCACCTCACCTCTTGAGTTCAGCTCTTTTGTCCTTGTTTGAACCAAGGCTGTAATGAGGTCAGGAGCTGAATGGCCCTGGCGGAACCCAACTGAGCATCACTGAACAGGTTATTGTGAAGCAAGTGCCCCGTCGATGACATCTTCCATCACTATACTGATGATTGAGGGTAGACTGATGAGGCAGCAATTGGCTGGGTTGGATTTGTCCCGCTATTTGTGTTCAGGACATACCTGGGCAATTTTCCACATTGCCGGGTAGATGCCAGTGTTGTAGCTGTACTGGAACAGCTTGGCTAGGGGCGCGGCAAGTTCTGGAGCACAGGTCTTCAGTACTATTGCCGGAATATTGTCAGGGCCCGTAGCCTTTGCTGTATCCAGTGCCTTCAATCGTTTCTTGATATCACGTGGAGTGAATCGAATTGGCTGAAGACTGGCATCTGTGATGCTGGGGACTTCAGAAGGAGGCCGAGATGGATCATCAACCCGGCACTTCTGGCTGCAGATTGTTTCAAATTCTTCATCCTTGTCTTTTGCACTGATGTGCTGGGCTCCCCCATCATTGAGGTTGGGGATATTTGTGGAGCCACCTCCTCCTGTTGGTTGTTTAATTGTCCACCACCATTCATCATTGGATGTGGCAGGGTGTAGATCTGATCCGTTGGTTGTGGGATCACTTAGCCCTGTCTATTACATGCTGCTTCTGCTGTTTGGCATGAAAGTAATCCTGGGCTGCAGCTTCATCAGGCTGATGCCTCATTTCAAGGTATGCCTGGTGCTGCTCCTGGCATGCCCTCCTGCACTCTTCATTGAATAAGGGTTGGTCCCCAGCTTGTTGGTAATGTTAGAGTGGGGGAATATGCCGGGCCATGAGGTTATAGAATGTGGTTGACTTCAATTCTGCTGCTGCTAATGGTCCACAGCACCTCATGGATGCCCAGTTATACATTGCTAGATCTGTTCAAAATCTATCCCATTTAGCACAGTGGTAGTGGCACACAACACGATAGAGGGTATCCTCAATGTGAAGACGGGACATCATCTCCACAAGGACTGTGCAGTGGTCACTCCTACCAATACTGTCATGGACTGATGCATCTGCAGCAGGCAGATTGGTGAGGATGAGGTCAAGTATGTTTTTCCCTCTTGTTCGTTCCCTCACCACCTACTGCAGACCCAATCGAGCAGCTATGTCCGTTAGGACTCGGCCAGCATGGTCAGTAGTGGTGCTACCGAGCCACTCATGGTGATGGACATTGAAACCCCCCAGCCAGACTACATTCTGGACCCTTGCCACCCTCAGTGCTCCCTCCAAGTGGTGTTCATCAGTCTCTCGCTGTCTCTTATAATAAAAACAAGAAATGCTGGAACCACTCAGCAGGTCTGGCAGCATCTGTGGAAAGAGAAACAGAGTTAACGTTTCGGGTCAGTGACCCTTCATCGGAACGATGAAGGGTCACTGACCCGAAACGTTAACTCTTCGTTCCGATGAAGGGTCACTGACCCGAAACGTTAACTCTGCTTCTCTTTCCACAGATGCTGCCAGACCTGCTGAGTGGTTCCAGCATTTCTTGTTTTTATTCCAGATTTCTAGCATCCGCAGTATTTTGCTTTTATCTCGCTGTCTCTTGCTGGTTTGCTCAGTACCTTTCTCTGTCTGTTCCTTTCTGGGTCCTGATAATATCTTCCTGGTTTTCTGTGTGTCTTTCTCTGCCTGCCTCATTGTCGGTGCTGTTACTCAGTGTCCTTGTGTCATTGTGCAGTGAGTCCGTCAGCACGTGTGTTGCTGAGTCTGGGATTCTTGAGAAATCCGACTCCAATGCTATTTTGATAAAAACATTGGGGAAATGAACATATTTCACTAACGGGCAGCTGAAATTGAAAACAGCAGTAAGCAGAGTGGCGCAGCGGAAGCGTGCTGGGCCCATAACCCAGAGGTTGATGGATCGAAACCATTCTCTGCTATTTATGCTTGGTAATAATGCAAACAGTTCACTTTCAAAACATCAAGTGTTTACCCATAATAACAAGATGCTTCCAAAGGCACTTTATTGCAATCAGCTTTTTCCTTCCAGTGAACACATCAATCAGCAACAAATCACTTTTGCTCACACGAACACAAGCTGCAAACACGGACCAGCCGAGTCTCTCCCACTTTGTCAACCCCTTCCTGCAGAGCCACCTCTCCACCACCAGATGGTGATGTTGGCCACAATAAAACCAGGACAAATGGTCACAGTGAGGAGACGGTCAGCAACAGAAAATAAAACAATAACAGGGAAAACCTTTACACAACAACAGGGTACATCTTTACACAACAGAAAACATATTTACACAACAGGAAATACCTTTAGATAACAGGGAGAACACAATCATACAAATGCCTTGTTTCTCCATCTCAGTCTCGTTGTCTCTCTCTCTGTCCCTCACTTTTGCTTCCTCACAGTCTATTGGTTTTCTGTGTGTTTTTCTCTCTGTCCCGTTGTCAATGGTGTTACTCAGCATCCTTGTAACATTGTGTAGCCAGGCTGAGCCTCCCAACACCTGTGTTGCTGAAATAAAAACAGAAAATGCTGGAAATGTTCAGTTGGTCTGGCAGCATCTGTGCAGAGAGAAACAGTTAACAGTTCAGGTCTGTTTCCTTAGCTCACATTAACTTTGTTCTCTCTCCACAGATGCTGCCAGACCTGCTGAGTATTTCCAGCATTTCTTGTTTTCATTATGGCACAGAGTTCCCTTTTCAAACTGACAGAATTAACCACAATAATGTACTCTGAGATTCAAGTTAAATATCAGCCCAATATTTACACACATTATGAGTTTATAAGTTTCAGTATTAATTCCCATAGTGCATCCTGACATATACATTAGATATAACATAACATAAGAACAGAAGAAATAGGAGCAGGAGTAGGCCATTCGGCCCCTCAAGCCTGCCCTGCCATTCAGTAAGATCATGGCTGATCTGCCCCAGACCTCAACTCCTCTTTCATGCCAGCTCTTCATAGCCCTCAACTCTCCAATATTTCAAAAATCTATTTACATCCTCTTTAAATACTTTCAGTGATTTAGCCTCCAATACTGTCTGGGGTAGAGAATTCCAGACATTCACTCCCCTCTGAGAGAAGAAATTCATTTGCATCTCAGTTTAAATGAGTGTCCCCTTATTCTGTAACTATGTCGCCTAGTTTGAGATTCCCCACTAGTGGAAACATTTTCTCAACATCTACCCTGTTAATAAAAACAAGAAATGCTGGAAATACTCAGCAGGTCTGGCAGCATCTGTAAAGAGAGAAGCAGAGTTAATGTTTCAGGTCAGAGACCCTTCTTCACCCTGTTAAGCCCCCTCAGAATCTTGTACGTTTCAAAAAGATCACCCCTCATTCTTCTGAACTCGAATGAATAACCTGTTTAGCCGTTCTTGATAAGTCAACCCCTTTATCTCAGGAATCAGCTGAGTGAATCGCTTTTGAACTCCTCCAATGCCAGTACATCCTTTCTTAAGTCTAAATCTCAAGTGTGATATCAGATTGAGAGAATCTGAAAGATAGTATAACCTGAGATACCAACTGAGAATTCAGTTTAAAACTCCCCCGGATTGTGAAACTAAAAGATACAATAGCAATTTAATTTGTATAGACTGTGCGTTGGATCATATTCCAGCCCTCATACAGTATCAGACTGGATGATACTGTAGCAATTCCATTAGTGCAGACTCAGCTCTACATTACAGAGCAGGGAACATATTTAAACAACAGGGAACACTTTTACACAAGACGGATCATATTTACACAACTGAGAAGACCTTTACCCAACAGGGAACCATTTTACACAATAACAGAGAACATCTTTACACAACAGCGAATACAGTAACACAACAGAGAACATATTACACAGCAGGAAATATCTTTAAAAGAACACAGGGAACATCTTTACACAACAGAGAACACAATTACATAAATCATGAGTCTTTCGCTGTCTCTTGCTGGTTTGCTCAGTTCCTTTCTCTGTCTGTTCCCTTCTGGGTCCTGATAATCTCTTCCTGGTTTTCTGTGTGTCTTTCTCTGTCTGTTCCCTTCTGGGTCCTGATAATCTCTTCCTGGTTTTCTGTGTGTCTTTCTCTGTCTGTTCCTTTCTGGGTCCTGATAATCTCTTCATGGTTTTCTGTGTGTCTTTCTCTGCCTGCCTCATTGTCGGTGCTGTTACTCAGTGTCCTTGTGTCATTGTGCAGTGAGGGTGAGTCTGTCAGCACGTGTGTTGCTGAGTCCGGGATTCTTGAGAAATCCGACCACAATCCTATTTTGATAAAAACATTGGGGAAATGAACATATTTCACTAACAGGCAGCTAAAATTTAAAACAGCAGTTTGCAGAATGGCGCAGCGGAAGCGTGCTGGGCCCATAACCCAGAGGTCGATGGATTGAAACCATTCTCTGCTATTTATGTTTGGTAGGAAGACAAACAGTTCACTTTCAAAACATCAAGTGTTTCCCCATAAAAGCAAGATGCGCTCGATTGCAATCAGCTTTTTCCTTCTAGTGAACACATCAATCAGTAACAAATCACTTTTGCTCACACGAACACAAACTGCAAACACGGACCAGCCGAGTCTCTCCCACTTTGTCAACCCCTTCCTGCAGAGCCTCCTCTCCACCACCAGATGGTGATGTTGGCCACAATAAAACCAGGGCAAATGGTCACAGTGAGGAGACGGTCAGCAACAGTAAATAAAACAATAACAGGGAAATCCTTTACACAACAATAGGGTACATCTTTACACAACAGAAAACATATTTACACAACAGGAAATACCTTTAGACAACAGGGAGAGCACAATCATACAAATGTCTTGTTTCTCCATCTCAGTTTCGTTGTCTGTCTCTCTCTCCGTTCCACACTTTTGCTTCCTCACAGTCTATTAGTTTTCTGTGTGTTTTTCTCTCTGTCCCGTTGTCGATGGTGTCACTCAGCGTCCTTGTAACATTGCATAGCCAGGCTGAGCCTCCCAACACCTGTGTTACAGAACATAGAACATAGAACAGTACAGCACAGTACAGGCCCATCGGCCCACGATGATGTGCCGAACCTTTAACCTCCTCTAAGATCAAAACTACCTACATACCCTTCATTCTACTATCATCCATGTACCTATCCAAGAGACGCTTAAATGTCCCTAATGTATCTGCTTCTACTACCACCGCTGGCAGTGCATTCCATGCACCCACCACTCTCTTGTGTGAAGAACCTACCTCTGACATCTCCCCGAAACCTTCCTCCATCACCTTAAAATTATGCCCCCTGGTGATAGCCCTTTCCACCCTGGGAAAAAGTCTCTGGCTATCCACTCTATCTATGCCTCTCATCATCTTGTACCCCTCTATCAAGTCACCTCTCATCCTTCTTCGTTCCAATGAGAAAAGTCCCAGCTCCCTCAATCTTTCTTTGTAAGACATGCCCTCCAGTCCAGGCAGCATCCTGATAAATCTCCTCTGCACCCGCTCTAAAGCTTCCACATCCTTCCTATAATGAGACGACCAGAACTGAACACAATATTCCAAGTGTGGTCTAACCAGGGCTTTATAGAGCTGCAGCATAACCTCGCGGCTCTTAAACTCAATCCCCCTGTTAATGAAAGCTAACACACCATACGCCTTCTTAACAACCCTATCAACTTGGGTGGCAACTTTGAGCGATCTATGGACATGGGCCCCAAGATCCCTCTGTTCCTCCACACTACCAAGAATCCTGTCTTTTCGCCTGTATTCTGCATTCAAATTCAACCCTCCAAAATGAATCACTTCACACTTTTCCAGGTTGAACTCCATCTGCCACTTCTCAGCCCAGCTCTGCATCCTGTCAATGTCCTGTTGCAACCTACAACAGCCTTCCACACCATCCACAACTCCAGCAACCTTCGTGTCACCGGCAAACTTGCTAACCCAGACTTCCACTTCCTCATCCAAGTCATTTATAAAAATCACAAAGAGCAGAGGTCCCAGAACAGATCCCTGCGGAACACCACTGGTCACCGAGCTCCAGGCTGAATACTTTCCATCTACTACCACCCTCTGTCTTCTATGGGCCAGCCAATTCTGTATCCAGACAGCCAACTTTCCCTGTATCCCATGCCTCCTTACTTTCTGAATGAGCCTACCATGGGGAACCTTATCAAACGCCTTGCTGAAATCCATATACACCACATCCACTGCTTTTCCTTCATCAATGTGTTTTGTCACATCGTCAAAGAATGTAATAAGGCTTGTGAGGCATGACCTGCCCCTCACAAAGCCATGCTGACTGTCTCTAATCAAACTATGCTTTTCCAACTAATCATAAATCCTGTCTCTCAGAATCCTCTCCAATAATTTGCCCACTACCGTCGTAAGACTGACTGGTCTATAATTCCCAGGGTTATCCCTATTCCCTTTCTTGAACAAGGGAATAACATTTGCCACCCTCCAATCATCTGGTACTACTCCAGTGGACAGTGAGGACGCAAAGATCATCGCCAAAGGCGCGGCAATCTCTTCCCTCGCTTCCCTTAATATCCTTGGGTATATCCCGTCTGGCCCCAGGGACTTATCTGTAACCTGTCTTTCAAAATTTCCAGCACATCCTCCCTCTAAACATCAACCTGTTCGAGCATATCAGCCTGTTTCACGCTGTCCTCACAAACGACCAGGTCCCTCTCACTAGTGAATACTGAAGCAAAGTATTCATTTAGGACCTCCCCTACCTCCTCCGACTCCAGGCACAAGTTCCCTCCACTATCCTTGATCGGCCCTACCCTCACACTGGCCATCCTCTTGTTCCTCACATAAGTGTAGAACGCATTGGGATTTTCCTTAATCCTACCCGCCAAGACTTTTTCATGTCCCCTTCTAGCTCTCCTAAGTCCATTCTTCAGTTCCTTCCTGGCTACCTTGTAACCCTCTAGAGCCCTGTCTGATCCTTGCTTCCTCAACCTTAAGTAAGCTTCCTTCTTCCTCTTGACTAGCTGTTCCACATTTCTTGTCATCCAAGGTTCCTTCACCCTACCATCCCTTCCTTGCCTCATCGGGACAAACCTATCCAGCAGTCGCAGCAAGTGCTCCCTAAACAACCTCCACATTTCTGTCGTGCATTTCCCTGAGAACATCTGTTCCCAATTTATGCACCCCAGTTCCTGCCTAATAGCATTGTAATTCCCCCTCCCCCAATTAAATATTTTCCCATCCCGTCTGCTCCTGTCCCTCTCCATGACGATAGTAAAGGTCAGGGAGTTGTGATCACTATCACCGAAATGCTCTCCCACCGAGAGATCTGCCACCTGGCCTTGTTCGTTGCCAATCACCAAATCCAACATAGCTTCCCCTCTAGTCAGCCTATCTACATATTGAGTCAGGAAACCTTCCTGGACACACCTGACAAAAACTGCTCCATCCAAACTATTTGCACCAAGGAGGTTCCAATCAATATTAGGGAAGTTGAAGTCACCCATGACAACAACCCTGTTACTTCTGCACCTTTCCAAAATCTGCCTCCCAATCTGTTCCTCCGTGTCTCTGTTGCTATTGAGGGGTCTATAGAAAACTCCCAATAAAGTGACTGCTCCTTTCCTGTTTCTGACTTCCACCCATAATGACTCAGTAGACAAACCCTCCTCGATGACCTCCCTTTCTGCAGCTGTGATACTATCCCTGATTAACAATGCCACTCCCCCACTTCTTTTACCTCCCTCCCTATTCCTTTTGAAACATCTAAACCCCGGAACATCCAACATCCATTCCTGCCCCTGTGATCTCCAAGTGTCCGTAATGGCCACAACATCGTAGCTCGAAGTACTGATCCATGCTCTAAGTTCATCACCCTTATTCCTGACACTTCTTGCATTAAAATAGATACACTTCAACCCATCATACTGGCTGAAACTTTGCCCTGTCAACTGTCTAACCTTCCTCACAGACTCTCTGCACTCGGTATCTGCCTGTTCAACAGCTACCCCATCCACTGATCCATAGCTCCGGTTCCCATCCCCCTGCCAAACTAGTTTATACCCTCCCGAAGATCTCCAGCAAACCTTCCGACCAGGATATTGGTGCCCCTCCAGTTCAGATGCAACCCGTCCTTCTTGTACAGGTCCCACCTTCCCCAGAAGGTATCCCAATGATCCACGTAACTGAAGCCCTCCCTCCGACACCAGCTCTGTAGCCACGTGTTCAGCTGCACTCGCTCTCTGTTTCTAGCCTCACGAGCACGTGGCACCGGTATCAATCCTGAGATTACTACTCTGCTCGTCCTGCCTTTTAGCTTCCAACCTAACTCCTATATTCGCTTTTCACGTCCTCATCCCTTTTCCTAGCTATGTCATTGGTACCGATATGGACCACGATTTCTGGCTGCTCCCCCTCCATCTTAAGAATCCTGTAGACTCGATCTGAGACATCCCTGACCCTGGCACCTAGGAGGCAACATGCCATCCGGGAGTCTCGTTCGCGTCCACAGTATATCCTGTCTGTTCCTCTAACCATAGAATCTCCTATTACTATCGCTCTCCTATTCTCCACCCTTCCCTTCTGAACCGCAGAGCCAGGCTCAGTGGGAGAGACCTGGCCGCTGTGGCTTTCCCCTGGTAGGTTCCCTCCCACCCGACCGTATCCAAAACGGTATACTTATTATTGAGGGGAACGGCCACAGGGGATCCCTGCACTGTGCGCCTATTCCCTTTCCCTCCCCTGATCGTCACCCAGCTACCTTTATCCTGTGACCTAGGTGTCAGTACTTCCCTATAACTGCTCTCTATCATCCCCTCTGCCTCCCGCATGATCCGAAGTTCATCCAGCTCCAGCTCCAGTTCCCTAACGCGCTCTGTGAGGAGCTGGAGTTGGGTGCACTTCTCACAGGTGAAGTCAGCAGGGACACAAGTGGTGACCCTTACCTCCCACATCCTGCAAGAGGAGCATGCAACTGCCCTAGCTTCCATCCCCTCTGCTCTAAATTGACAACAGAGAATAAAAAAATATAAAGGAAAACCTTACCTTACCAAACCCTCCACACAAGTCCTTTTTTTTGGTTGGAGGAGGAGGATGGGTGGGAGACACTACACGTGTAGTGTTTCGGGTTTAGCCACTGCCCGAATATATAAGTTCACTTACCCAGCAGTCCCCGTGTCCGCGTCCTCCGAATCGCCAGGTAAGTACTTTATAGTGAAAGTTACCTTCCCAGCTGCCCCTGGCTCGCACTATCACCGCTACTGCTGATCAAAGGTGTTGCTGTAATAAAAACAGAAAATGCTGGAAATCCTCAGTAGGTCTGGCAGCATCTGTGCAGAGAGAAACAGTTAACAGTTCAGGTCTGTTTCCTTAGCTCACATTAACTTTGTTTCTTTCTCCACAGATGCTGCCAGACCTGCTGACTATTTCAAGCATTTTCTGTTTATGTTTCAGATTTCCAGCATCTGCAGTATTTTGCTTTTGCACGTGTGTTGCTATGTCTGGGACTGTTTGAGTGCAATGCTATTGCTTTATAAACAGCGTTGAAACAAACATTTATCTAGTTAACGCACAGCACTAATACACAGCTGGATATAAACAGCAGCCTGCAGCAGAGGGTACAGTGGATGTTTATTAACACAAATAATTCACCAACACTATATTTACTGCTGTCCACAATCACACCACGCTTCATCTTAACACGTTTTATTCTTCATTGACATCAACTTCTTGCTTCCAATAAACACTTCAATTTGGAACACAGCTTCCAAATCACCTTTATTCACAAACCCGAACACAAGCTGCAAATGCTGCAAACACACACCAGCCCAGACTTTCCCCTTTCTGTCAACCCATTCCTGCATCACTGCCTCTCCACCAACAGTTGTCGCTAGAATCATACAATCAGAGAATGGCTACAGCACAGAAGGAGGTCGTTCGGCCAGACGAACCCATGTTGGCTCTCTGCTAAAGCAACTCACCACGTCTCACTCCCCAGTCAGTTCAATTTCGGTGGTGGGAAAACTTATCGAAAGAATAATTCGGGACAAAATTAATAGTCCCATGGACAAATGTGGGTTAATTCAGGAAAGACAGCATGGATTTCTTAAGGGAAAGTCATGTTTAACTGTCCTGCTGGAGTATTTTGATGAGGTAACAGAGAGGGGTGATGAGGGCAATGCTGTTGATGTGGTGTACATGGACTTTCAAAAGGTCTGACAGCATCTGAAAGGTCACTGACCTGAAACGTTAACTCTGCTTCTCTCTCCACAGATGCTGCCAGACCTGCTGAGTATTTCCAGCACTTTTTGTTTACATTTCAGATTTCTAGCATCTGCAGTATTTTGCTTTTATTGACTTTCAAAAGGAGTTTGATACAGTGCAACACAACAGACTTGTGAACAAAGTTATAACTCATGGAATAAAAGGGACAGTAGTAACATGGATATGGAATTGGCTGAGTGACAGGAAACAAAGAATAGTGATCAATGGATGTTCTTCGGGCCAGAGGAAGGTTTGTAGTGGAGTTCCCCAGGAGTCAGTGTTGGGACCCTTGCCTTTCCTGATATATATTAATGACCTAGACCTTGGTGTACAGGGCAGAATTTCAAAGTTTATGGATGATACGAAAATTGGAAGCATTGTGAACTGTTAGGATGATAGTGTATAACTTCAAAAGGACATAGACAAGTTGTTGGAATGGGAGGACAGATGACAGGTGAAGTTCAATGCAGAGAAATGTGAATTGATTCATTTTGGTAGGAAGAACATGGAGTGACAATGTAGAATAAAGGGGACAATTCTAAAGGGGGTGCAGGAGCAGTGGGACCTGGGGTTATATGCCATTGGTTGAGAGAGTGGTTAATAAAGCATACAGTATCCTCGGCTTTAGTAATAGAGGCATAGAGTACAAGAACAAGGAGGTCATGTTGAACTTGTATAAGACACTAGCCTCAGCTGAAGTACTGCATCCAGTTCTGGGTGCCACACTTTAGGAAAGATGTGAAGGCATTGGAGTGATTATGGAAAAGATTCATGAGAATGGTTCCAGGGATGAGGAACTTCAATTATGAAGATAGATTG